>NC_141143.1:105957021-106557021 GCF_053477565.2 Lygodium microphyllum
CAATTATGGACACATGCTTTGTTATGTACTAAGCTTCATGATTCATGAGATGTGAGTTAGTTGCAACTTGGTAGATCTCTCCATTGCTTGGAGATCTCTTATTCACTTGGTTATCCCTTAGTTCAAGATGCATATGTGTATCTGATACTCTTTGGTTCAGTGACAATATTTGGTACTTGGAGTTGTATGCTATTTATTGGTCATAGCTACTTGCATTGTAAGTCTAGTTGCTATCCAAACTGCCTTAGTAGTAGGAGCATTTTATCTTTGACATTTGCCTATAGTTGAGTTCTCATTTACTATAGTTTTATGGATGTCATTGCTATATTTCACCTTTGAGCCATTCTATCGAGAGCAAACACTTATTTTGGGCTACTTCTATTTATTGCCATTAGTACATTGCTTTGTACTTCACCTCTTGCATACACTTTTGGCTCAATTTTGGGGTTATTATACCAAAATTATAGCAGCTCATACTCTCTTTACTTTGTAGTCATTATGGCCAATGCTTTTAGTGTTTCAAGGGATAGTGCTATCTTTAGCATTGAC
This sequence comes from Lygodium microphyllum, assembly GCF_053477565.2. Lineage (NCBI taxonomy): Eukaryota > Viridiplantae > Streptophyta > Polypodiopsida > Schizaeales > Lygodiaceae > Lygodium > Lygodium microphyllum. Next base: position 105,957,571 of record NC_141143.1, read on the forward strand.
AAGCTGGACAACAATAATTTTAACTATTGGAAGACACAATTTTGGCAAGACTTGTTCCAAAAAAAGTAGGCTAAGCCATTAAATACAAAGGAATAAAGCCAAAAGACTTTGATATTGATATTTGGGAGGAGCTTGATGGGCTCTGAAAGTCTACGATTATTTTATCTTTGTCTAAGCAAGCATATCTTAATGTCATTGAGATTATTGGTGGTGCATGATAGTTATGGAAAAAGATATGTGACCTTTATGATAATTAAAGCCTTAGCTTTGTAGTTGTACTAGCTCAAGAAGCTTATGGACCTTCCTATGAAGGAAGGCACTTCTATGTGAAAGGTGAGAAGGATCGAAGCTTGCTTGGAAGAGCTATGGCAGGAGAGCAAGAGCAAGAAAGAGAGAGAGACCAAATTGGAACTCCAACAGTCACAATGTGTGGCCGGGCCTTCCTTTATTCAAACTGTCACTAAAAGAATAAAGAATAAAGTGTCGGTGACAGGTGCGCGCCTCCTGCAATGTGCAATGGTGAGTACTGTCAGTGTAGTAATACATGGGCAGCTAGGCAAAGGCGCTTTACCCCCAACAACCTCCCACTTAAAGGCGAATGTGCCCCAGTGAGGAGTGAAAAAAGAAAAAGAAAAGATAGTGCAATGTACACATGTACAACAGGATGAGGAAAAACATCATCGCATCCAACGCCCATCAATCTCCTGAGGAAGGCAAAGCGCTCAGTAGTGAGGCCTTTCATGAGTAGATCGACATGATTTTTGTTAGTGGAGATCTTGACAAGGTTAACTGACTTGTCCTCCATGACTCCACGTATGAAGTGATACCTTACCTCAATGTGTTTCATCTTTGCATGGAAGACCGGATTCTTGGCTAGCTGAATAGCACTCATAGAATCTGAATGCAACGTAAGTATAGAATCAATCCCAAGGTCATGAACCAAACGGCCCAACCATATGGCCTCCTTGCAAGTCTTAATGGCTGCAACAACATACTCGACCTCGGTGGTAAAGAGAGTCATACACTTTTGAATCCTAGACATCCAAGAGACATCACCTCCAGCATAGGTGAATACATGTCCAGAAGTGGACTTCCTACTATCTGCATGTCTTGCATAATCGGAGTCTATGTACCCCACAACTCTAGTATCCTGGCTATCATAGCAAATACACATATCTGTTGTGCCTTTCAGGTATCTCATGATACCCTTCACAACATCCCAATGTTTCTTGCCAAGTGTAGCCATATAGTGTGCCACAACATCAACTGCAAAGGCAATATCTAGACTAGTGGCTATCATGGCATACATTAAATTGCCCACGGATGATGCATAAGGAATCTTGGCCATCTTGGCCCTGTGCTCATCTATCTCTGCGGACAATCGGCATGTGAGACCTTCACATAAGAAGGTAATGGACAGCCAATAGACTTCACGTCCTGCATGCGGAAATGCTCAAGGACTTTATGAATGTACTCCCTCTATGAGAGGTAGAGTAGTCCCTGATGCCTGTCGCGCTTAATGCGCATACCAAGAATGTGAGAGGCTTGTCCCAAATCCTTCATCTCAAAGCTCTTCTTCAATTGAGATTTAAGAGCATCTAGCTCATCGTGAGCTCTCCCTGCTATCAGCATATCATCCACATAAAGTACCAAAAAAAGTAATGAGCCATCACGGGCTATCTTCGTGTAAAGACATGGATCCATAGCACTCCTACTATAGCCCTGTGACTGCATAAAGGTATCAAACTTATGATATGACTCCCTAGGTGCCTGCTTCAAGCCATAAAAACTTTTCTTCAACTTGCACACTAGGTGCTCCCTGCCAGGTTCTGCAAAGCCCTTAGGCTGCTCCATGTAAATCTCATCATGCAAATCCCCATGCAAGAATGCAGTCTTGACATCCATTTGATACATGTCCAAGTCAAGCTGCGCGACTAAGGCCAAAACCAAGAGTAGGGTGGTCATCTTGACCACAGGAGAAAAGACTTCATCAAAGTCAACTCCATGCTCCTGTTTAAAACCCTTAGCTACAAGTCCTGCCTTATAAGTCGGCTGGGGGTGCCCAAGGATACTTTTCAGTTTGTACACCCATTTGCATGGCAAAGCCTTCTTGCCGTTAGGCAATGTAACCAAATCCCAAGTCATATTCTTATGTAGGGAGTCCATCTCAGACTGCATAGCCCTCTCCCATGAGTGATTGTCACCCATGCACATAGCCTCATCATAAGAGAGAGGCTCTCTTGCATCTGTAACCAAAACATAATACATTGAGGATTCAAATCGATTAAGTGGATGTCTAGCTCTAGTAGACCGTCTCACTATGGGTTGTGCTGCTTGTCCAACAACTTGGCCATGTGTACCAACTGCTACTGCAGACTGTCCAACTAGTTGTGTAGGAGCATGGGGCTCCTCCTGGAATATAACCCTGTGTATCTCTACCACCTTCTCAGGCTGCCTATGCATCTTGTCTTCATGGAAGACTACATCATGGCTGTAGATGACTTTTTACGCTTGTGGATCCCAGAGGTAGTAACCCATCTCGCGTGCATCTTCATAGCCAAGGAAAATGCATTTGACACTCTTAGGATCCAACTTAGTCTACTTGTCCTTGGGCACATGGCAGAATGCCTCACATCCAAAGACACGTAGATGCGCACAAGACGGAGGTTTCCCAATCCATACCTCCTTTGCAACTTGGAAATCTAGACCACTGGAAGGTGATCTATTGATGACATGCACAGCTGTACTAACTACCTCAACCCAAAAGCTCTGTGGTAGGCTTGCATGGCTAAGGATACTGCGTACACACTCCTGGATGGTTCTATTCATCCGCTTAGCCAAACCATTCTGTGGTGGGGTATAGGGGGCGGTCAACTAATGCTTAATACCCCTCTCATCACATAGATGCTCAAAGACATGTGATGCATATTCTCCCCCATTATCAGTCCTAAGGCATTTTAGCCCATGCCCAGTCTAATTCTCAACCAATGCAAGCCATCTCTGAAACATAGCCAAGACATCTGACTTAAGCTTAACGGGGTAAGCCCAAACTTTACACGAAAAATCATCAATGAGTGTCACAAAATACTTTGCACCACCCATAGACTAACAAGGCATGGGCCCACAGACATCCAAATGTACCAATGCTAGGGGCTCACTCATGCGGGTCCTACTAGACTTCTTATGCGTATTCCTAGTATGTCGACCATAAAGAGAATGCTCACATGCATCAAAACATGCATAGACAAGGGGCAGTAAGTACTACAAACCAAAAAGCATTTTCAGTCCCTTCAAGGACATATGGCCCAAATGGGCATGCCAAAGAGATACATGTGGGATGGAATTGACTAATAAAACATGGTCAATAGAGGATCCATCAACTACAAGAGGATAGAGGCTGCCATCCTTGGCACCTCTAGCAAGCACAAGTGTGCCCCACGGGTGATCTTCCACGCAGAATCCCCAAATGAACGAAATCCAACATCATCAAGCTGCCCTGCAGACATAAGATTATGTATAAGCGCAGGTACATAACGTACATCTTGTATTAAAAAAAAGTACTGCCAAAGAACTGCATCCCTACATCCCCAATGCAAACAATAGCAAGTGCTATGTCATCACCCAAGCGAACTGAACTAGAGACAGTGCGGTAGGAATGGAACCACTCATGACATGGTGTAACATGAAATGAAGCACCAGAATCCAAAAGCTAGCACTGTGCATACATAGAGTGAACCTCGGACAATAGCGTAGCATCATAAGAACTAGCTACAAGTATGTACTCCCCATCAGAGTCATCAGTCTGCATGACATTTATCTCATCGATTTTGTATGCATAATGATGCGATCAAAGGACTTTTCCTATAATTTGTCTTTCCCCTTCTCTTTGCGCTTCTCATTGCGCAACTCGTGACATTGTGGGCGTATGTGACCCTTCTTATCGCAATGATAACATGTCATATTAACATTTCTTCCATGAGACTTACTGCGCAACTTACCACATGACTTAGACCTAGACTTCTGCGAGTCTCTACCACGGCCATTCCCACGGTCATTCTTTCCATGACCATCTCTGCCTCTAACAGTCAAAGCATGCGACACACAAGAGGCATCCAAATTCTTATGGTTGATCTCTTCTTGTAGAAGAGCACTCTCCATCAAACAAGTTCAAAATAGTAGCATGAGCACATAAGGCAGTGCGGAATACATCCCATGACTCACTCAGATTCCCAAGCAAAAACAATGGTGTAACCTCATCATTAAAGGTAATGCCCTCCTGCAAAGTCAAGTTCTTGAGCATGGAATTGGTTATGTGCAGTGCGGAATACATCCCATGATTCACTCAGATTCCCAAGCAAAAACAATGGTGTAACCTCATCATTAAAGGTAATGCCCTCCTGCAAAGTCAAGTTCTTGAGAATAGCATGGAACTGGCTCAAATTAGTAGACATTGTCATATTCTCCTTCATGCGCAGGTCCATAAGCTACTTTAGCCAATACATTTGACTTGCTGGACTTTTCTTGTCATAGAGATTCTTAATTCTATCCCAAAGTTGCCAAGCACTCTGTGCTTCCTCAACCACATTGTAATGCACCTGTTCAGTGAGAGACAAGATGAGGGTGGACTTGCATAACTCATCAAGCTCATCCCATTAGTCATCAGTCATAGTTTCAGGTTGCTCACCATGCATCCTTAGTGGCTTGATCTAAGATTTCTGCACCAATACCTATCAAACTTGGCTCTTCCAGTAGAGATAATTCGTATCATCAAGCTTAGTGATGTTGAAGATAGCACTATCAGTGGAAGACGATGTCATAATGTAGTCCAAAATGGTGGAAACAGTTCAAAACTCTTTGTTGTTTTCTGTTGTAAACAGCCAAAATACCACCAATACCAAGGCAAAATGACCACAAACTGATAGTTAATGATGCTGTCCACCAAGTACCATCAAAAGTACATAAAATCAAGATGATTCAACATGAAAATTCCACGTCAGTCCATGCATAACTGCTTGTTGTAATAAATTACAGCCAAGTATAATGAGAGTAAACTGTAGGCAAAAATGAATGCACCAAGTCAACCACGGATTGTCAAAGCATAACTAGCATCAAGCGAGCATAAATCAGCATGTGACAATCATATGGACATCGAGCAAACACCGAAGCATGTCAAATGAATCAGTCGGTAAGTCGGCACACCCCCTGTGTAATAGGGCAAAGTGTACACAACACTGGCAAGACCTGACACAAAGAGGTATATGTCATGGAGTGCAAAGCCCAAATTTGCCGAAGTACATCTGTGAGGACCACCGCATATCAACCATGCAACATCCAAGTGAAGATCCCAGTCTCAAGTATCTGAATGCTCAAGTAGCATAAACCGCTTGCTCAATGTCTGTTAAGCATATCAAGACGCTCCCACTGGCACAAAAGTCGTAAATATTAAGCAAAGAAGATTAACAAGGGCATATGATAGCACCAGTGGCAGAAGATCCAAGATCAAGCATCAATAAGACCTCATGAGCATATAGGCCGTGTAGCATCCGTACATAGCATCCATAGACATCAAGTACATCCAAACTGTAACTCCGGCAAGCCAAGAAATAGCCAAATTAAGCTCTAAGTAATTAAATGTCAAGCCAAAGCAAGGCTTAGTAGCATCCAACTCCAAACAATGTAACTGGCATGTAGTAGTGGCATAGGCCAAGCATGTCAAGACCAGTCAAACATAAGCAAAGTACCTACCATGAGTACATCAGAGATGAATATCCAAATGCTATGTGAAGAAAGCTTAAGCTCAACCAATGAGTTGAGAGCAAATCCAAGCTCTATGTCGATCCCCGAGAGTCACTACATCAATTTATACATCCAAGACATAGCTAGAATGCAATAGGCATATCCAAGTATAAGCAAAAGAGCTTTAGCCCTGAATATCCCAGCAGTAAATAAACATCCAAAACTAAGCAAATAGTGGTCCAATCCAATCTCAAATCCATAGACAAACCATAGGCATACTTTCCCATATGTATAGGCACCAACCGGGCACAATCGGGCATTGAATGACTATGTAGCATGAGCATAAAGTGTAATGACAGAGGATTGCCCTGTTTTAGGCTACCTGTGGACTATGTAAAATAGTCAATGACTGAGTAAATTCAGCCCCAAAAGCATCTCACATCATAGGCATACATTCCCCTAGCATTCGGGGCGCATTTGGCCAACCAAGCAACCAATGTCAATGCCAACCAAGCATAAACATAAAGTGCTGATGTAACATTGTTTGTGGCTGCCTGTGGACTGTGGAAAATATTCATGGATTGAGGTAAACTAGTCCACAAATCAATGCCAATGATAACCACCAATGTTGAGCATCAAGGGGGTGTTCCCAAGTGCCAAATGAAGCGTTTTCAAGCTGCCAATGAGTGCCAAGGGAGGGCTGAAGTAAAAAACGAAATTTTTTACAGGTCTTCAAGCTGGCCAAAACTAATCTGGGGACTTGTGGAAGGACTGGGCAAGGTCAAGCTAAGGTTGAAGGAGTAGTCAAGGACCCCCAGGAGCTCCCTTGAAGGGTAAAGTCATTGATAGAGAGTAGGCATCACAAGAAGCAAGAGGACATGGCTGCCCTGCTTCGCAAAACCTGTGGACTAAAGTAAAATAACAAAAGAGAGCTCCAATACCTCTGAAGGAATACCTTGAGGGTGCCCAAATGGGCCGCGTAGGTGCTCACGAAGCTGGGGAGTGACGGGAACTCGGGAGAGTCGACTATGGCTGCTGTGAAGGAGACCCAATGAGTGTAGGTAATCAACAGGAAGCTAAAGGAGTCATGAACCAAGTCGGAATGCTTGAGCAACCATGTTAAAGGTGAGAAGGATCGAAGCTTTCTTGGAAGAGCTATGGTGGGAGAGCAAGAGCAACAAAGAGAGAGAGACCAAATGGGAATTCCAATAGTCACAATGTGTGATCAAGCCTTCCTTTATTCAAAATATCACTAAAAGAATAAAGAATAAAGTGACGATGATGGGCGCTCACCACCTGTAATCTGCAATGGCAGGTACTGCAGTGTAGTAATACACGAGTAGCTAGGCAGAGGCACCTTTACCCCCAACACTATGTCTACTCATTTGAATGAGTTTCATTCTATTTGCGGCTAGTTTTTATAAGATATGTCAAGATAGGCTTGATAAAGACAAAGGTAAAATGTAGCATAATACTAAATCATCGAATAATCAACGCATCACTAAATCCATTATCAATATTGAGGCGATTAATGCATTGGAGTATAGTTCAGATGGCTATATAACTATATATTGGCAACTTCTTCACTTGGTGCCACACAATTTACTGATGGTCTTTCCTCATTCTCTTAGTGTTGGTTACTTGATTTGGGGCTTTCTTTCATGTGACCATCCATCACATTTGTTTTTTATACCTACTGTACCATTTCATGTCCTATAAGATTGGGAGATAATCATGTATGTGACATTGTTGGCATCGGTGATATCCACTTGTAGTTTCCTACATATACTTCTTTTGTTTTGCGTGATGTATGATATGTCTTGACTTTCACGAAAAGCCTTATCTTTGTTGGATAGTTGGATGATGCTTGCTATCATGTCTCTTTTGCTAATTCTGCTTGGAAGATTACTCATGGCATAGAGGTGCTAAGGTTGTTAGTCTTTATCCCTTGTCTGTTTCTAGGTCTACTGACTGTGTATTGGTTGTCACTAATCTTCCTCCTGTATCTGTGTGGCATCATCACCTTGGGCACATTCACTTAAAGGAATGAACATTTTGACTTGTTTATAGTATCTTCCACACTTGGAATATTCTTTTCTAAAAATTCTTATGATCATTGCTTATATGGTAAGTAGACTCGTAACGCTCAAAGAAGTCTAGCATTATGCGTATGGGTAAGCTATTGGCTCTTGTTCATTTTTATGTTTGTGGTCACATGCCCTCTCAACCTTTGGGTGGTGCTAAGTATTTTACTATTTTCACTGATGATTTCTCACATAAAGTTTGGGCCTATCCCATAAAGTAGAAATAAGAGGTTTTGGCTATCTTTTAGTGCTTTGTTTTGATTGAGAACTGATCTAGGCATAGGCTAAAATACTTAAGATAAGATAATGGGGGCGAGTCTATATCACATGCTCTTGAGCAATTTTGTGATAATCCGGGAATTGAGCATCAATTGACTGTTCCTTATAATCCATCCTAGAGTGGTGTTGTAGAGCACATGAATATGACCATTCAAGATAAGGTCCATTGATTGTGTAGGCTCACCCCATATGTTTTGTACTGAGGCAATTACTATTGTAGCTCATTTGATTAATAAATCTCCATGTACTACTGTTGATGGCAAAGTTGTAGAGGAGGTATAGTTTGGTAAGCCTCCTTCATGTTCATAGTTGAGAGCCATTGGATGTGAGGCATTCTATCATATTCCCAAAAGAGAAGTGCAATGAGTTGGATCCAAAGTTTGTCAAATGCCTCTTTCTTGTATATGGTGATGTAGGTGAGATGGACTATCGTCTTTGGGATTTGCAGGCTAGGAAAGTTATCTGTAATCATGATGTGATGTTTCATGAGGATAAGATGCATAAGAAACTTGAGCATATGATTGAGCTACATAGGGTGATCTTTAGGGATAAGCCTCATGTTTTGTATAGCCATCCCCTATTAGATAACTTGTGGTTGTTATTGATGCTCTAGTGGCCCAGGATCCACCTATTGTACAAGATCATATTGATGTTGGATAGAGAGGACATGATGCACTAGCTCCACAACCTGTTTTGCAATGGTCTCCTAGAGTCTTGTGTCTTCGTGATTGTTTTGAGCCCTTATGGATTACGTCATGGTGAGAAACTCCAATGAACCCCTTACTTTTGCAGAGGCCTTCACTTGAAACATTTGAGAATCTTGGTACTGATTTGCTGCTACTATCCAACATGGGAAAAGACTCTCCAAATTCTCGTTTCAAGGGAGTCAGGTTTCACACCTGGCAAACCCGCATCAAGCTCATTCTGATGAAGAAGGGTCTTTGGGCCATCACAAATGGCAAAGAGAAGAAACCTCGGGATGCGGACCTTGTAGTCACTTGGCAGAAGAATGATGATAAGGCACAAGCCATCATTAAACTGGAATTGGACGACAGCTACATCCATCATGTGGATGCCTGTGACACGTCCCATGACACTTGGGACAAATTGGATACCTTATTTGGTGCACAGTCAAAGTCGTCTAAGTATGGTCTATTAATTGAATTTTTCCGACTTGATATGAAGCCTCATACATCCTGGCATCCCATTTGAACTATATGGAAAGCCTGCTTACTCAACGTGCAGGGATAAAGCTAAAAATGGATGAAGATGTTTGTATTGGTGTCTTGTTAAAAAGTTTGCCTCCTGCTTATGATAATGTATCAACCACTCTAACCAATATGCCTCATCCTCAACTTGTTGACATTAAAGCCTCTCTACTAGAGGAAGAAAAGAAACTTAAAAGCAAAGAAGAGCCTAGCACTTCAAAGGATGAACAAATGTTATATGTAAACAACAGATACAAAGGTAAAAAGAAACCGCTCTTCTGTGACTTCTGCAAAAGGACCGGACACACTAAGAAGTTCTGTCATGCTAGAAAGAGGTCCCAAAAGGCCTATCTTGCAGCTATGAAAGAAGAAGAAGAAGACCATGGAACAAAAGATGAAGATGAAGGTGAAGATGAAGACCACCAGGATCGGAAGGACAAGTCTCATCAGTCCTTCTACTCTCATTACTCTGATAGACTGTTTTAAAAGCCTTGTATTTCCTTGCCCTAATGCTTCCTGCCATAAGCTTTGTAAACTCCTTATATAACTTGGCATTACAGTCCCTGTACACTTTGTGAGGCCCCTGTTACAGCCTCTGGATGTCCATCATGTTTTGGTGCCCACACTTAGCCTTTTCTGCGACAGCCTCTGGTGTCTACCATGTTTGTGGTGTGCCCACACTTTGCAGGTGGTTCTCATTACAGCCTCTACACACTTTGTGCCTTTCTAGTTGTGATTGAGGAGGGGTGTTGAGATTCAGCAATCACACTCACTAACAACCTCTTTGTATGGAGCTTCAGGGCCAAGGACATGCAGGCTTACCTATCCCATATGCACAGTGGTGCCTATTGCAGTTTCCTGCTTTCCTATAAAGCATTGTACTTGCTTCCTTTTCTTAATGCAATGATAGTACTCTTTTCTTTTTAGTAAAGTGTCAGTGTCATTGTCCACATACACAATATTGTGTTTATGAGTCCAAGTCTCAATCTTGGAACCTAATTTACTTGTGTAACAAACAGTGTCTTTGTCTTCTCCATCATGAGTCCACTCTTCTCCTTCCATCCACCATAACTCACTGCCATGTCCTAGATCCCACATCTTTCACATTGGATTGTCTAGGACAAGATCATTAGTACGTTGTCTAATGTTGGTTTACCTCAAGGACTATGTGTTGAAGATGTAAAAATGACATCTCATCTTATCAGTCACTTGCTAAACAAGGCATCGAATGAGAAAGTACCTAAAGAAGCATGGTGTAGCATACCTCCATTATACAAACATATTATTTGTGAGATATATACACATGCAACCAAAGAGAAGCATCAAAACTTGATCCTAAGTCAACAAAATGCATATTTGTTGGGTATAATGATATCAATGAGATGGGATACAAATCATGGCATCTCAAACCTAGGAAGCTTGTATGTGCCAATTATGTTATCTTTATTAAAGATAGGATCCACACAAACTTGTGAAAGGAGTTCAAATACATAAGGCTATCTTTCAAGATGGGCAAGATGTTGGTAATTAGCTTGGAAATTGTGAGCAAAAATGGACACAAAGTGTTATGGCTAAAACTTCGGAGCTAGTTATAAGATGGTCTATGAGAGTCTCCCATCCTTTAAACCAACATGTTCCTTCTATGGACTATATTATACTCATTGATTGTGACAAGCCTTCATGCTATTAGGATGCTATTATGTGGGATGATAGGATCAAGTGAGAGAATGCTATAAAGTCAAAATTGGTACTCCTCTTGTAAAGAATTCCACTTCCATTGCCGAAAGGGAAAATTTCTATTTCATCTAAATGGGTTTACAAGATGATCACTTTAGGGGATGCATTGCCTAAGCATGAGGCATGGCTAGTGGCAAAAGGGTTCAAGCAAGACAAATAAAAAAAAATTAAATGAGATCTATTTACCAATGGTGAAGATGACTACTCTTCTATCTTTTACATAAGTTGCACCCCCTTTTCATCCCTATGTTGATGTGCACATTAAAGACATATGTGATGGCTTTTATTACATTAAATCTGATTTTTAGGTTGTGGATGCATCTCTAGTGAACCTTTGAATCTAGTGACGCATGTCTAGGAGAAATCTATGTGAAAGGGGCAAATTGTTTACCTTGGGTAACATCCATCCACTAAGTTAAGAGCATCCCATAGGTTAGACAAAGTCATAAAGGCACCCAAATATTTTCTTATTTGGTTGATAAAGTGAAGAAATTTGAAAAAAGTTATAAGATCTCAAGAGAGGTACACAACATAAAGAAAGAGCTAAGAAGGTGGCAAAATCAAATGCTAAGTCAAGCTACATTGATCAAGATACTGAAAGTGTATTGTGTGTGTTTAGAATAAGTGCTCTTCTATCTTCATTTCTCTTAAACTTGCACTTTTCACTATTCTTGTTATATCACATATTTGTCTATAATGGTAAACAAGAATTCTCTCTCTCTCTCTCTCTCTCTCTCTCTCTCTCTCTCTCTCTCTCTCTCTCTCTCTCTCTCTCTCTCTCTCTCTCTCTCTCTCTCTCTCTCTCTCTTTGCACACGTGTGTGTGCGTGTGCGCATGTGCATGTGCTCATGCGTGCGTGCGTGTGTGTGTGTGCACGTGCATTGAACTCTTTCTATTAATTCATTACATTCCACTTCTCCATTGAACAATGGTGATGTATGATTGAGCATTGCTCAAGAGGGAATCGAGGAGTAGCATTTTACATCAGTGTGGAATGAGGAGTGATTATCCTTGTAAGTGTAACTCACTGACTATGTCAATTGTTAAGGCAACAAAAATTTGTGGCTTGCATATGGATAGGTTAAGCTTAGTTAGCCTTCCTTAGTTAAGTTGTCTATTTAGGTTTTTCATTATGTACTCCTTATTTGCTTGGAAAGGATCTACATTTTGCACTTCCCAACCACATTGTGTGGCAAAAAAATTTTCTTCTCATTCAAGGATCATTGTATGGAGATATAGTTGTGCAAAGTGGACATATAATTAGGTTTCTCATCTCATACACATTTTCTGAAGAAAGAGGTTCCTAATTATGGACATATGGTTGATTTCACATTAGATGGTTTTCTAAGGGGGGGCAACATGTCCAAAATGGTTCAATAAATATAGGCATCATAAAAGCTACATAAGATAATTTTGTTTGATTATGTATTAGGTTGTGAGAGAAGTTGGTGACATAGTAGAGGAAAAATGAAGTAAATTACACATTTAAAGAGGGGTTCCAATCTCGCTTATCATGAGTCGATCATAGTAAATGATAATTGGATAAATGAGGATACGTGACCATGTGTCACAAAAGGAGAGTGATCATTGTCAAAAGGAAAGGAAGAACATTGAGAGACTTCAGTTACTCTCACATTCAGAAACTTGATATCTCCATATAGGATACTGCTATGCTTGCATATCCACTTATAGGAAAGCCATGAGAATGGACCATAAGAGGGGCTTTAAAAGGAGTCACATGAATTTGATAACACACCATGGGATGGTGTTACTATAGGATGGTATAGAACTATGAAGAATAGTAATATATCTATGTTGCTAAGATCAAACATGGAAGCACACAAATATTTATGACTACAAAAGAGACTATGATTACATGATATTTCTCACTACCCATTTCATTGCCTCAAATTAGTGGTGACATAAAGCTATTTTTGGTCGATTAGCTATTGATCAAGGAGGATGTAAATAAACATTCGAAACAATTGATTTTCGTTGGAAGATATATAATGATGAAGAATAATTTAAAGAGGCTTAGAAAAGCTATACTATGGCTAATCCTTGATGCACTTACATGTAGACATATGCAAACTAAATACAATTAGCATGCCTTGTGTGCTTCGCATGCAAGGAACACTAGGCTGCTTCAAGGCAACTACTATGAAGTACCATAACAAGGGAAGTATAATCAGCATATAAACTTTGCTTCCCTTGCTTCTTCCTCAGAGTTTGAGATCCTAGGATTTTACTCCCTTTTTCTCTCTTTCATCTCTCTTCTCTAGCTTCTGTATCTCCTATCTCTCTCACGCCTTTATTCTTATGTTTCTTTCGCATCTCTATCTCTCTTAACTCTCTCCCTATCTCTCCCTCTCATATTTCTTATGTCCTCCCCTTTATTTCTCTCTCCTCTATCACATATCATCTCTCTCCTTTCTCTTTCTCTCGTCTCTCTTTTTTCTTGTTGTCTCTTCCTTTTCCTATCTAATAATTTTTCCTCTATCCTCTCTCTTCATTTTTCTATCCTCTGTCTATTTTTCTCTTTTTTCTCTTCATTCTAATTTTCTCTCTCTATTTTGTTTCTCCTTTTTCTCTCCTCTCTTATTTTTTCTTTCTTTTTCTTCTCCTATCTCTCTCTATATATCTCTCTCTTTTTCTCTTTTTATTTTTTCTTGCCTCTCTATTCTTCTCTCCATTATGCTCTCTCTTCTCTTTTTGTTTTTCTTTCTCCTCTCTATTTTCTCTGTCTTCTTTTTTTCTCTCCTTTCTTCTTGCTCTTCTCTCTCTCTCTCTCTCTCTCTCTCTCTCTCTCTCTCTCTCTCTCTCTCTCTCTCTCTCTCTCTCTCTCTCTCTCTCTCTCTCTCTCTCTCTCTCTCTCTCTCTCTCTCTATGTGTAAAGTGGTTACCCTAGTGGTAAGTCACTTGTCTTATATGCATTCAACTTAACCAATTGAGCTACTCTCATTTCGTGTGTGTGTGAAGTGGTTACCCTAGTGGTAAGTCACCTGTTTTATACGCATTTGACTTAACCAATTGAGCCTCTCTCTCTCTCTCTCTCTCTCTCTCTCTCGCGCGCGCACACACACACACACACACACAGGGTGAGCAAGGGTGAGAGAGAGAAGAGCACAAGTGGAAGCAATAGTAATGGCTATGGAGGTTTGAACTCATGGGAGCAAGACCAGTGTGTGGGAACTCCAACCATCGCAATGTGTGATCCATGTTTACTTTATTATTCTATCATAGTAAAGAATAAGAAATAAAGACAATAGTGATGGGGAGCCACCACTTACAATGTATAGGTGAATGTGCACTGAGTATAAGGTAAATATAAGTGACTAGGCACATGTGACCTTTAACCCCCAACAACATCTCACTTAAAGGCGAATGTGCCTAGAGTGAGGAGAAAAGTATAATATGTATATACGAGTACAACTGGATGAGGCAAGGCATCATCTCATCCTATGCCCATTATCTTCTTATGGAAGGCATTCGTTCCACTAGGAGACTTTTAGTATGCAGATTGACAAGATTCTTGTCTGTAGAGATCTTGACAATCCCTATGTGCTTGTCCTCAATCACCTCTCTAATAAAGTGATAGCAAACCTCAATGTGCTTGGTCTTTGCATGAAAGACTAGATTGTGTGCCAACTAGATGGGACTCATAGAATCCAAAGTAGGTTAGGAGTCATAGAAGTAATGCCAATATTTACAACTAAAGAGCCTAAGCTTAGGGCCTCCTTGTAAGCCTCAATGGCTGCAATGTACTCATCTTTGGTAGTAGATAAGGCAGTGCATTTCAACACCCTAAACATCCAAGAAACATCACTTCCAGCAAAGATGAATACGTAGTTAGAGATGGACTTCCTACTATCTACATATCCTACATACTTTGAGTTAGTGAAACCCTACAACTTTAGTATATTGGTTGCCATAGCAAAGGCACAAGTTAGCAATGCCACTGAGGTAGCACATGATACCCTTTACAACATCCGAATGTCATAGCTAGGTACCATCATGTGATAAGCCACAACTATCACTATAAATACTATGTTAGGTCTAGTGAATATCATGGCATACATCAAGCTATCCACTACATATGCATACGAAATTTTGACCATCTTGGCCTTCTCATCACTTAACTTGGGATAAATTTCTTGACTAACCTTCACAAGAGAGTGTAAATGGATGCTAATGGGTTTATCGCCCTACATATGGAATCACTTAAGTACCCTATGAATGTACTCCTTTCTACGCGACAAGTAGAGGAGTTCCTTAGAGCAATTGCATGTAATTTGCTTACTAAGAATATGTGAATCATGCCCCATGTCCTTCATCTCAAAGCTCTTCTTGAGATTCATCTCTAAAGTATCTAGCTCATCACGAGTACTCCCAATAATCAACATATCATCAACATAGAGTATCAGAATAATAAGGGTCCCATCATGGGCTTTCTTTGTGTAGAGAAATGGATCCACAGTATCGTGGGAGTAAGACTATGAATACATAAAGGCATAAAACTTATGATACCATTTCTTAGGTGCTTGCTTAAGTCCATAGAGACCCTTTCTCAACTTGCACACTAGGTCTTCCTTGCCCTTTTCCACAAAGCCCTTAGGTTGTTGCATACAGATGTCCTCATGCACATCCCCATGTAGGAAAGCCATGTAACATCTATTTGATACAAGTCCAGATCTACCTATGCAACCAAGGCCAAAACCAAGCAAAGTCATTTCAACCATAAGAGAGAAGATACGTTCGGTCCTTCTTCAATCTTCTCAGGTCCTTCCCCTCCTTGATTTGGTGCTGGGACAGTGGGTCAGAGTGGGCTTTAGCTTGGTTTAGTGGCAGGAGTGAGAAAATGAGAGAAAAAATGAGCTTGGAAGATTTTGTCTATGGTGGAATTAGGGTTTTTGAGACAGGAGCTTGGTTTTTCACCTGTTGTGACCTCAATACTTGATCATTTTCAAAACTTCTTACATGTATAGGAAGCTTATGTCATGGCCTTTCAAAGCCCCATGGTTGCAGCCTGGAATTCGTCACGTGCTGGCAGCACAGACAGTACGATCAGCAACGGCACAGTTCTGGACAATGACGACGAATTTTTGCAATGCCAGGGCTGTCAGTTGCCAATGTGCCTCTGTGATGTGCCAAGGAGAAGTGCAAGGAGTAGGAGAACAATCCCCTAGAAGGAATCGGGAGCTGAAGTGGCCTAGTTGAGGAGTTATGGAAGCTCCAAGTGAGGTAAGTTCTGTCTGGCTATGGTAGACACAGGGCAGAGATGAAAAAAGAGTAGAAGATGAAGTCTTGAGCTGGATTGAGCTCAAGCTGAGCTAGATGAAAGTGAAATGGAGTTGAAGGAGTAGTGCCATGCCCGTCTGGGCTCTGATACCATGTGAAAGATGCGGGATCTAGGACATGGCAGTGAGTTATGGTGGATGGAAGGAGAAGAGTGGACTCATGATGGAGAAGACAAAGACACTGTTTGTTACACAAGTGAATTAGGTTCCAAGATTGAGACTTGGACTCATAAACACAATCTTGTGTATGTGGACAATGACACTGACACTTTACTGAAAAGAAAAGAGTACTATCATTGCATTAAGAAAAGGAAGCAAGTACAATGCTTTATAGGAAAGTAGGAAACTGCAGTAGGCACCACTGTGCATATGGGATAGGTAAGCATGCATGCCCTTGGCCCTGAAGCTCCATACAAAGAGGCTGTTAGTGAGTGTGTTTGCTGAATCTCAACATCCAATTCATATATTCAACAACTGTATCAACTACCTTTTGATACTATACTTATCACGAAACTCTTTAAAAGCATTAGATACATAATTACCACCATTTTTTATACATAAGCATTTGAGATTCTTATTAGATTGGTTTTCAATGTGTGCTGGGAATTTTTGAAAAATCATCTAATAACTAATTTCTATCCAAATAAGACAAACCTCGCATCATCAATGAATGTAACAAATATGATGCTCTTCCCAGAAACAATATAGGCATTGTTCCACATACATTACAATGAACCAATTCTAATGGCTGCCTTTTTTACTAGCATGAAGTCTATGAGATGTATTAGTTTTCTTACCACGACTCTCACAAGTAGAAAACTTTGGAAGATTGAAGATAGAAATATATTGCAAATGAGATGGAACTTCCATTCCTTTTTGAGTCATGTGTCCCAAAGAAACAGACAATTGCTTGGTAATAACAACAACTTGATTGGTTACATTAGAAACATGCAAAGAGTAAAGAGCCCCACATGTGAGACATCTAATCACAATCAAAGAGCCTTTACATATTTTCTAGGTCTAATATCCAAACATGGTATGATAACCTAAATCATCCAGTTGTTTGGTAGAAATCAAGCTCTTAGTGAGCTCTAGCATTGTATGATCTTCAAGCATGATGTGATTCATCTAATTATCTAGTACAAGCTCTTAGTGAGCTCTACACATGGCCTACATTCTCTGAGAGAAAGATGGAACCATTTGGAAAAGCCAATTTAATGTTGCTAGCCCCTACAATTGGACATGCCTGATCAATACCAATACAAATTGATCCTATTCTACCAGCATCATTTGACACAAAGCGCTCCCTATGAGGAGTCACATGGAAGGATGCACCTAAAATATATCAATCAACAAAAGCATGAAACTCATAAGTGCAAACATGCAAAAGAAGATCCCCATCATCACTTGCATTAGTGATTGCATTCATTTCCTCAATTTTGGCTTTTTTCTTTGCCTTCCTTCTTTGTACCATTCTTCTCATTAGTGCTTGTCTTCTTATCCTTCTTCCACTTGTAACAATCCCTATTTATATGGCCTTTTTTGCCACAATGATAGCATCAAGCATCCTTATAAGATCTAGACATACTACAAGACTTGCTTCTGTCTCATGAGATTTTCCTTTAGCATAAGAATCACCTCTTGATTGAGGCCTTCCTCTCATTATCAAAGCATTAGAGCTCTTGTTTGCATCAAAACTCTAGTAGTCAATCTCTTCCATGAGCAATATGCTCTCAACATTTGCACTTGACAATCCATTTGGTGCATGAAATTGCTTATGATAGTGCCAAATCTATCCTAACTCTCAAGCAATGTAACAAGCAAGAACACAACCTTTACAAAATCTTGGAACTCAATCTCTTGAGCTTTCAAGTGATTAAGAATAATGTTAAACTCATTGACATGATTGGGTATTGGTGTATCTTCTTTCATCCTCAAGTCAATGAGCTTCTTGAGCCAATGAACTTGACTTCTAACACTCTTTTTCTCATAGAGATCACATACGCTCTTCAATATGTCATAGGCACGCCTTTAGCATATTTGACATTAAATGTATATTTTTTATAAGCTAAGCATAATCATATACTTAACAAGCTTATCTTGCTCTAGCCAATTATCTATGTTTTTTTAAATACATTGAGACATTATATATTTCCTTATTTGAGTGCGTAAAATTTGTCTCATCGAGCTTCTTAATGTTAAAGAGTATATTCTCCACGAAGAAGCCATAATCATGCTTTTAAAAAAGTGGCTTAAATCTAGCACAAGGTAATGGTCCCAATGCAATGCAAATAGCTAGATGATACTTAACATAATGCTAGTATAATTTTTGCAAATTTTCAACATATTAATCAAGTTGCACTATCACTACGTCAAATAGTCATTATATTGCGTAAGATGCATGAGGATACATATTTGAATACACCAATTGCTTATCAAAAAATGAAATGGAGAAGGCTTATTCTGAACTCAAAACACGGGTTTCCAACTTAGTACATCATAAATATGCAAGTGATAGAGCAATTTGGAGTATAACATAGACAAAGTGTGCCAAGAACATAATGCATCAACTATCCAACAATAATATGAAATGAAATATTGCAAGTAATCAACCCTTTAGTGCTCACAATAGTAAATGCCTAGCTCCTTGCAGACTAAGATATCTCTTCCCCATCAAAACACAACACACTCATTTTAGATGCATGACTCATTGCAAATCATTATTGGTACTAATTATAAACAACAATCTACATATTATTGTTTTCAATAGCAACCTCCCTTAGATTGCTTATATAGCAAGTGGGAATTGGATTCTTGGACTAGTAGTAGGCCCTCTCATCAATGGCTCTTCTATCAAGTGCTTTTGTTACTACATAGTCAACATAGGAAACTCTCCTAATTGTCCTTGCTGGGCTCCAAATGGCCTTTCACCACATAAATCACGGTGTCAAAAGACAAAACATTTATCTATATCTTGCAACCATTTGTAGTAGTGCTACTTAGTCTCTAACTCCGATAATGGAAACTTAGGGCTACATTGTTACTACTATTACTACTACAATTCCTAAAGTTATTTTTGTTGGTCAATATAACTTGTGTTACACTTAGTGTGAGGCTTGTCTTGTAGCCCTCAAGTGCCTCAATGATGAGCTCCTCTATTGCACACCATGTTGCCCATGTGCTGCCATCATCGCAATCATGCTCAATTGTACAATGTTGCCTTCTAACACCACCTTACTAGCTAATCAATCCCCATTTTGTAGCTATTCCATCATTTCCATCTCCACCTAGGTAGCCTCACCTCAATCTTGTAGAAACTTAGCTCCATATATCGGCTTCTCAAGTAGTTGCTAACACCAATGTTGCTCAAGAAACATGTAGCTTTGCATCGCTTGGTTTATGAGGTGTTAGACAATGCTATTGATGAAGCTCAAGTATACTTTTTCATCATGAACTAATGTGGAGCTATTTCTAGATGACTTTATCTATGTTACATGTGATGGAATCTTTGGTGTGTATATGATAAGAAATTTATAGCACATTGAGCATTTGTTATGTCTACTTTTGTTATACAGGTACTTGCTAGTGAAGTTGCAGCCTACTACTAGAAATTTTTTCCTTTCAAGCCCAATTTTGAGAATCTTCTATAGAAGGAGTAATCTAGGAAGAACAAGTAGCTTTTGTGGAGAGACCTCCCAGACTAGGCTATGCTAATAGTCTCGCAACTCACATGATAAGTAGCTATATTGCTCTAGTTTTTGATCAATTTGTGAAGAAACACCTATATTGCTCTAGCTAGTACACCTGTTAATGCAATGAGGAGAAGCTCTTATTGTTGTTGAAAATGGTGGGTCATACCTACTCTCAATATTGAGAAAATATTGACCCATACCTACTCCTCATATATGTCAATTGAATAAGACTATCTTTATTAGTTGAAGGAGATGGAGAAACATCTTGCTATTGCAAAGTGGGAGTGAGAGATGGATGAAACATACCCTTGATGGAATCTTGAGCTATTGCATTCCTTATTCTCCACTATGCCCTCCAAGAAAGAATGATCTATCTATCTACATATACCACTGATGGCCAAGTGCTATAGTACATGGGCATATAGACACTTAGCCTTTAGCCTACTTGAGAACCTTTAAAGCATGGATAGGAGGTGATAAAGAAGAAGCTAGGCATATCAAAAGAGTTGGTTAGTATAGCTTGCCTACACATAGTAGAATTGTGTAAGCTTTATGAGTCAACACTTCTCAAATGGGGTTGTTGAACACCATGTACTGCTTCAATTTCAGATGACACTACACATAAATGCAAAATAGATGCAAGTTTAGGGTTAGATGCTTGAAGCATGGGAACCCCCTTTCCCCCACTCTTGGGCCCAACAAAAGAAGAAGAAGAAGAAGAAATGTATTGCAACTTAACCCTAAGTGATGGATGAAGTGTAAAACCTATGAGGGTGCTTAAGGATTGGCCAATGCAAATTACACGTGTGGTTCTTGGTCACCCTAGAAGTGATGAGAGACATAGATTTCAACATACCAATGCATAATACTAAACTCATAAAGGATTCTGGAAATGCCCTAATGCTCTTTGGTAATAGGGTAGAGGAAATACATGTAGAAATGAAAACTTGGAAGACCTCTACTATGGATCCACATGCCATATCCAAAATACTAATAAGGTAGAGACCTTACTCCCCAATCCAAAACAATAATCAAGTAAGAGGCTTGGACAAAAATAGGACAATCATAATGTGAAAGAACAAATGTAAAATTCAATCCATATGGGTCAACCATATTCAATGGTAGGCCAAGTACTACAACATTATCATAAATATCAAAACAAAATTTATGTTTGTATCAAGGGTGATAAAATGCAAACATTTAATTTAGAGCTTTTCCAAATGTGGCATCTTTTTTTATTTCCTCAAATGTTTTTATTGCTTTGTGGTGAATAATAATACCTAAAAGTCACCAATAGGGTGTAAGGAGAAGGCTTTTTGCAAATGGCACTTAGTATGACCTACATTGCTATAAGGGAGACATCTATTATCAATGGGTGACTTCACAAAAAGCTTATATTCAATGTTGCACATGCTGTTTATACATCTCTAGATAATTGTTGTGGTGGCTTTTGAACCATGTGATCCACCTTGATGAAAATATATGTCAACCAATGCTAATTGGATGGAACATGTTACAAGAAACCAAGGTTTCCCAACCAATCCCCATAACACTTAGCCATTTTTTAGTAAGATATCACCACACCACTGAATTATGTGAGGGAATGTGTTGTCAATAAAATATTGGCAATAATTTCTCAACATGAGCATATTGTAATTATTGATGATATTCCCAACATATGTTGATATGCAAATTGTTAATGTCTTTAAATGACATAGATTTGGTTGTGCATTGATTGCCCATAGATTGAGAAAAAGTAGGATGCGATATATATGGCATATTGCTTTTGAACATCAATAAAATGAGAAAATGTGATATAACTTTATAGTGAAGGTTCAAAAGACCAAAACATGGATCTAATCTTGGTTTCCATTGCCCCCCTAGTATTAGATGGTTGGCCATAGAAAAGATAAACATGACATTGAATAAAAAGGCTAAAGCATGCAGCCTCAAGACATATGGAATAGCTCGATGATTGCACAACTGAACCCTCCACAAACGCTAGAGACATCAAGAACATAATTTGACTCCTATTTGAAGGTGGCTAGTAGCCACCTAAAACCAAACCATATTAAGATATGGTTAGCAATTAAGAAACTATGTATATTGTTGTGTGTATGACAATGAGCATTTAAAGATTAGAGGGGAACTTTCGACTCCAACCAAGACTAGATGTCAATCCACCAAAAAGCTCAGTGTAGTATTGAACAAATAGGATTTCATGCATTGGCCCAAGCACACTTGCATGATAGAACAACCCTCAATCACTTGCATGGAGTTAAGCACAACAAATAGTAGGAGCATTGTACATTTGGTTCTAAACAACTAAGGATGCATACTCATTCATTGTACCTCCTTGCAGGGTGTTAGGGTGCCTATACCCATTATTTCACATGGTGGCTAAGTTTCATGAAGGTTGAGCTCTATAGCATGGGATAACTTCAAGGCTTTATCTAAATGCTATGTGAGCCCTAGCATGACCAAGGCGCCTTCTATGCTAGAAAGAAACCCGCCAACTCCATTGTGCTAGCCACCTCAAATCATGGACATATGATATACCAATGTCATTATAGTGGTACACATCAATAGTGCATATAGAATACAGGAATCATAGCTAGGAGCAATAAGCATATAAAATCCATGTTAAAAGAGGTTCAGTCCTGCTGTATACACTATCAAATCAAGCTATTTTGGTACCAAAATAGGCTCCAAATCCAACCCATAACATGAGAATAGCATTCCCATACATGTAGACATCACCCCAACATAAACCAGGCATCATAAGGTCAACAAAGATGACCATAGAAGCATCAAATAGGGTGCTACCCTACTTTATGACAGTCTATGGACTATTATAATAGTCTAAAATTGAAGCTTAACACTCAAATTGAATGCCAAGAGTGGAAGGATCAATGCCAAGCATCAAAACCAAGTGTATAAGTGCTTGTATAGTTGCCCAATGAAGAAGATATGCTATAGGAGATGAAATACGTGATCTGTTGCTAAAAAGGGCTTGTTCCACACAAATGTTGCACTAGTAGGGTGAGGGCTATGGGGGGTTGCTCCAACTTTCTCGAGAAGGCTCAAAGAGTACCCAAGAAGAATGCAACTGATAGGAAGCTCGAATGAAGTGGCTATGACAGTTGTAGATATTTGAATGGAAACTGAGAGTGTGTGGGACCAAGCTTGAGCTCACAAAGAAGAAGGCTCTAATACTAGTTGAAGGAAGGTGAGCCCTGAAGTGGAAACATGAGCGGGAGCAAGAGCTATGGTGGAAGGAGAGAGAGAGAGAGAGAGAGAGAGAGAGAGAGAGAGAGAGAGAGAGAGAGAGAGAGAGAGAGAGAGAGAGAGAGAGAGAGAGAGAGAGAGAGAGAGAGAGAGAGAGAGAGAGAGAGAGAGAGAGAGAGAGAGAGAGAGAGAGAGAGTCCAAATGTGGGAATTCCAACAATCACAATGTGTGACTGACCTTCCTTTATTCAAATATCACTGAAAGAATAAAGAATGAAGTGATAGTGATGGGCACCCACCACATATTTTCAGTGTAGTAATACTACATGGGCGGCTAGGCATAGGCGCCTTTACCCCAATAGGTTATTGGTGCCTATCATAGTTGTGAATATCCCTAAACAACAATAATCTTGCTTTTGTTACTGTAGTAATAGTGCTCCTAATGTTGATGATGAGAACGCAGGTGCCACCACAGGCATGAAGATAAGCTTAGGAACCCATTTGGTATATGTAACACGTTGAGAATACTGAGGAATTATTTGGCAATGAACTTGGCATCATACTCATGTATCTGGATCATTGGAAGAGGACTGAAACTATGAGTTATAGAAAGGGTGCTATAATAAATTCAGGATAGCTTGCACCTTGACTTTCTCAAATTCATTGAAGCTTGTGTTGATGCTTATGCATGCTTGGATAGTACTATATCTTTGTGGAATGGTTATTGAGCTACTATGAGCACTGATTGCTCAGTTCTAAACTAATCTATATGAGGTCTATGTAGTCAGTGATGTCTATTCAATTATGTTACAACACTTAGATGCTTTGGTAGATGTTTGGAGATGTTTGGCATATTTTTGAGTTGATATATCATTGGTTAATACAGAGATGTCAGTGCAGTCATTGCAAGACTGAAATTGTCCTGGTTTGAAAAGTGTATATCTATGCTAGTTAGCTAAGATTCTTGGGATTCTATCTAATGTATGAATGTCAACTTTATGTATGGGATGAGCTAGACTAAAGTAAGTGCAGAGTAGCCACCAAATGTATGTATGTTTCTTGGATGTTAGGCAAGCATTGTGTCTTTGAAAACATTGGTTGGTCTACAAGGAGTCAAGCATTGTTAGCATAAAACTTGGATATTGCAGTAAACACCTTCAGCTGTGCAGATATGGCAAATGCAAATAGGTTAGATAATATCACATCGATTATAATGAAAAGATATATAATAATAACTATGCAAGGTGGAAATTTCGTATGGAGAATTCCCTAATTGGAAAATGATATTGGGATCTTATTACGGGTGATTAGGTTGAACCAAAAATTCCAGAAAGAAATGCCACTATTAAACAATAGAGAGCACATCGTGCTTGGCTTGAAGGAGCCTATAGAGTCTTGCATTGGCTCTCATTATGTATCTCGGATGCAATGGTCATGCAGATCATAAATTGCAAGTCACTAAAAGATGCACGGGACATCTTGGTGTTGTATTATGGTACTACTACCAATGAATTGAGGACCTAACTAAAATAGAAGTTTGATACCATGGATAGAAAAGGACATTCAATACAAGACTATGTCATAGGCATAGAGACCATTGCTAATGAGCTAGCTTTTATTAGAGCTAATGTAGATGATGAAGATTTCATTGCCATGACATTGAATAGCCTTGGACCTTAGTATAAGTCATTTGATATGTCTAGCTTAGTGTGTGATCAAAGATGCATGATTTTAATGAGTTGGTTTCATTGCTTGTTCACGAAGAGATTAAGCTTGCATGAACTATCGATTCTAGTGGCTCAAAGTGTAAATATGCACTTTTTTACTTGAATCAAAGAGTTTGAGGTAGTTGTGGTAGAGGGTTCTCTCGTGGTCGAGAGACTAATCAAAATGCATCTCAGAATGTGAATAATCTGTAGGTGCAAAATGCTAGAGGTGGTGGATACTTCCGAGCAAGGGGGGGATTCAACTCCAAAGGCAGAGGTTCATGGTAATCACAAAGAATGCATGATAATGCAAATAAGGATAAGGACTACTGCTACTATGGAAAGTTATGGGCATATTGCCAAAAAGTGCTAAAAGAAACAAGTGAATCAGAAAGGCAAGCAACACAGTTATTATGCTTCATCTAGTCATGTTGAGGATACTACTAGTGATAGGTTGTTTACGATGACATATGTTCATAACCATGCTACTGAAGAGAATAAGTTAGATAATGTATGGTACAATGACTCTGGAGTATCTAATCATAGGATTCCATTTGGAGAATGTTTTAGTAACATGGTTTCTAATAAGTATGGCTATATATGTACATGTGACGACACACAACATAACATTGAGCATAAGGGTGTAGTTCCCTTGGTTATTCATGATGCTCAGAAGAAGAATCTGCATGACGTATTGCATGTTCCCTCATTATTAAGAATCTACTTTCAGTTGGGCAAATGACAAAATAAAAATTTGCAAGTGTGATTCAACAAGCATGGCTGTTTTATTGACGAGTTTGGAAATGATTGTAAGTTGATTACTAAAGGCAAAAGACATGGTTGTATGCTCACTCTATATGCTACTATTTTGCAACTAAAATTATCCATGTTTGCACATGGACAAGGTACAATTAGAGATCTTGAGATATGGCATAATAGGATTGAACATGTGAATGTTCAAAGGCTGTAAATTATGCAAAGAAAGCAGCTAGTTACAAGCTTGCCAAAGTTTGCATATTCGAATTTAGGTCTTGTTTGTGTTGCATGTCAATTTGGCAAGAAATCTCAGTTTCCATTTATGAAGCATGTTTAAAATAGCTCTAGGCCACTACATTTGATTCACTCATATATTTGGGGACCAGCCCATAATGCTACTCTTTGTGGATCTAGAAATTATGTAACATTCATTGATGATTTTAGCATATATATATATATTCGGGATTAGCCCACCCCCTTGTTTTATAGAAATGCAAAGTAATATTGAATTTGTATGCCAGGCCTTTTTTCTATTCCCTTTTCTTTCTTCTATAGAAAAAAGAAGAAATTGTAAGAAAAGAGGAGAAAAGGTTCCCGTTCCGATGAACCGGGTTCACCAAAATTAAAAAATAGGAGGATATTAATATGAATCCCTTGGTTTCTGCCTGCTTTTGTCATTGCCGCTGTATATATATATATATATATATATATATATATATATATATATACAGGTGTATATCTTGTAGCATAAAGATGGAGTTCTTGATATTTTCAAGGACTTAAGCAGCAAGTTGAGAAAGAATTTGATTGCTCTATCTCTTGTTTGAGATCCAACAGTGGTGGTTATTATCTATCCAATGA
The DNA here is from genome assembly GCF_053477565.2 of Lygodium microphyllum. Taxonomy (NCBI): domain Eukaryota; kingdom Viridiplantae; phylum Streptophyta; class Polypodiopsida; order Schizaeales; family Lygodiaceae; genus Lygodium; species Lygodium microphyllum. Next base: position 105,984,155 of record NC_141143.1, read on the forward strand.
ATTCGATAGATTCTTGACAAAAAATGGCATTCATAGGCAACTTATTTGCAACTATACTCCACAACAGAATGGAGTAGTAGAAAGAGAGAATAGGGTTCTTATGGAGACTACTTGTCCAATGCTTAATGAAAATAATACACTACTATATTATTGGGATGAAGTGGTAGTGACAACTATGTATGTGTTGAATCATACTCTATTGCGGTAGGGATTCATGACATGACATCATATCAGAAGTTGTATGGACATCAGCCATCTAAAAGTCTTTGGCTGCATTGCATATGTACACATTCTAGATGAGAAGAGGAAAAAGGTGGATCCTAAGGCATATAAGTGTATGTTTATTAGCTATACTCAAGAGTGGAGGACTTACAAATGTCTTGATATGTCTACTAGGGAAATGGTTATCAATAGAGATGTTATCTTTGATGAGTTGGCTTAATGGTATGGGTCATCTGTCAAGATTGTGGGAGAGAAGGAAGGAATCTCACTTGTAGCTTTCTTGCTTGCACAATGGAGGAATGCACACACAGGTGGAGGCTGAAAACAGCTTTCCTCTTCTTAGTTGTGTAAGCCAAAAGAACACTCGTACATAGAAATAGAAGAACCCTATATATGGGTCTCAAACCAAACTCAACTAACTAAGGTGGCATACTAACTGAGCCACAAACTAGAGTAGATAAGGATAGCTGTCATCTAGCTATTATTCATGGGCGGTGTACCAACCGCATTTGCAACTAACAAGTCGGTGACATAAATGCACAACGGTCACCCTGGCATATCACGAGTGGAGCTCATATCTCAACACTCCCCCTCAAGCTCAATCCCAATTCCTGTACACCAAGCATGTCTCTGAACTTGTGCAGCTTCTCTGCGCCCAATGCCTTCATAAATATGTCAGCTACCTGATCCTCTGTGTCGACATAAACTAGATTAATAAGACCTAGTAAAAATCTCTCTCGCACATAGTGATAATGCACCTCAATGTGCTTTGTTCTAGCATGATAGACTGGGTTGTTTGCCAAGTGTATACTACTCATGTTGTCACAATAAATGACAACTGGCCCATCTGTAGACTGATGCATATCATAAAGTAGCTTATGCAACCAAGCTACCTCACATGCAACCATTGCTGCACCCCTGTACTCAGCCTCTGTGCTCGACAAGGCAACTGTAGGTTATTTCTTGCTGCTCCAAGTGATTGCAGCACTCCCAAAAGAGAATACATATCCACTGGTAGATCGTCTATCAGAAATACTACCAGCCCAATCAGCATCAGTGTATCCATGCAACTGTATCTGAGCCCCAGTCTCATAAAATAGTCCATACTGCAATATGGACTTCACATACCTGAGTATGTGTCTAGCTGCATCCAAATGCGGTTTCCTTGAAGCCTGCATAAACTGACTTACCAATCCAATAGCATAGCTCAAATCTGGTCTGGTAATAGTCATATAAATCAAACTTCCTACTATGCGCATGTACATAGTAGGGTCTTCGAGAAGCTCACCTGTATCTGCGCTCAACTTCACATTCTGCTCCAAAGGAACTGAAATAGACTTACAGCCTGTCATCCCATATTTGGACAGCATGTCCAATCCATACTGCCTCTGCAAGAGCCATATCCCACTTGGTGATCTAATCACCTCAATGCCCAAGAAATAATGCAGCTCTCCCAAATCCTTCATCTCAAACTTCTGCTTCAATAGCATTTTCACATAAAGGATATCTTCATCACTATCAACTGTGATAATCAAATCATCAACATAAATGACAAGCAACATAATACCTTTCTCTGTTTTTCTCACATAAAGTGAGAAATCTACCTTGGAAATCTGAAAGCCAATAGTGACAAGATACTGTCCTATCTTGTCAGACCATGCTCTAGGTGCTTGTTTCAAGCCATACAAGGCTTTCTTCAACCAGCAAACAAACTCAGGATGAACAGTATGCACATAACTTGGTGGCTGCTCCATATAGACCTCTTCTTGCAAATCACCATGCAAGAAGGCATTCTTTACATCCATCTGATGTAAAGACCATCCCTTTGATGCAGCCATAGCAATGACTACTCTTACGGTTGCCATCCTTGCAATCGGACTGAATGTTTCTTCATAATCAATGCCATATGTTTATGCATACCCCTTGACTACTAATCTTGCCTTGTATCTGTTCACAGAACCATCTGCATTGTGCTTCACCTTATAAACCCACTTACAATCAATTGCATTCTTATCTTTAGGGAAAGGTACCAATTCCCATGTAGCATTTGCTTCCAAAGCATCCATTTCTTCATCCATGGCTTTCTCCCATTTTTCTTTTCCCATGGCTTGCTCAAAAGAAGTGGGTTCTGGTTCCTGTATCACTTTGACCGTATAGGCATAGTGAATGGCTATAAATCCATCATATTTCAGCCTATCCACAAGATACCTAGCTCTGGTAGACTTACGCATAGTAGGTTCACTCCTAGGTGCTCTCAAAACATCCCTGGTCTTTCTTACTCCAAGTGTAACAATAGAAGGAATACCCAACTCATCATCAATGCTCTGTTCTGAGCCACTGGATTCACCATCCACATAAGAGTGATCTGCATTCACATCAAACATGGGCTGATCTATCTTCTCTTTTCCTTTTCGTGATACCTGCATACCACTATCTGCATTGCTTTGAGAAGATTCTCCTGATCTCAATCTACCTGTCCATGGCGAAGAATGTGAACCACTGCTAGAGGACGCTTCAGGTCCACTAATATCTTGTGACTGCTGCTGTGAATTCTGTGTAGCATTACCATTTTGTGCATCTACATTATCAATCACATTTACTGGTTTATACCAGCTACTCATCTCATCAAAAACAACATCTTTGCTCACTCTAAACTTACGAGTAGAAGGGTTATAGCATCTATATCCTTTTTGCTCGCTGCAGAGAGTAACCAATAAATATGCACTTCTCAACTTTTGGATCTCAACTCATCTGGCACATGAACATAGGCAATGCAACCAAAAATTTTCAAATGAGAAATATCTATTTTCCTACTAGTATACCTCTCCTCTGGAGTCATGCCATGTATTGCTGTAGTGGGAGTCCTGTTCATTATGTAGACTGTTGTAGCAACTGCCTCATCCCAGTAAAAATCTGGCAGGTCTTTTTCATTGAGCATGGCACGAGATACCTCTCCAATATGCCTGCTTTTTCTTTCTGTAATTCCATTTTGCTGTGGGGTATGACTACATGAATATTGCTGCTTTATGCCATGCTCCTGCAAGAACCTTGCAAACTCATTTGAGAGGTACTCTCCCCCTCCATCTGACCTTAGGCATTTTATTTGCAGGCCTGTTTCTTTTTCAACCATAGCTTTAAGAGTTTTGAAATGCTCAAAAACTTCACTTTTCTTTTTCATAAAATACACCCAAACTTTTCTGCTATAGTCATCAATAAAAGTGACAAAATAATGATAGCCTCCAAGAGATGCAGCTTTAGTAGTCCAGACATCAGAGCGGATTAATTCCAATGGCTTCTTACTCTCTTGAACATGTCTAGGAAATGGTTTCCTTGCCTGTTTTCCAAATTGACAGGCTTCACATACTTTATGCATTTCTGCAACCTTGAATTTAGGCAATCCTGCAACAATATTTTGGGGCTGTATTGATTTAAGTCGCTGTACATTAACATGACCAATGCATTTATGCCAGATATCAATATCTGCAACTACACCGGTCCCATGTGCAAACATTGCTGCACTCAATTCAGGCATGTCTACATCCAATGTAAACATTCTGCCCTTCTTCTTTCCTTTTGCTATCAAGCGACCTTTATTTTTCATATCCTCAACAAAGCATCCATGAGGATTAAATCTGACCTGCAAGCCCTGCTCAACCATTTGACCAACAGAAACCAGGTTCTTGGTGATATTCGGGACATGAAATACATCCGATAGGTATTTCTTTTTCCCATCCTGCATAGACAAAGGAATTTTTCCAATCTGCATAATAGGATGTGGAGTATCATCACCAGTCTCCACGAATCCTGGTTTTTCCATTTTCCTTGCATCCTACATCCATTCTGCATGACCTGTCATGTGGTTTGACGCACCTGAGTCAACATACCACACTTCGTTGCTTTCTTCTACACTTGTCACAGAATTGTTCATGTGCTGCACCATAAACAAATGCTCATTTCTATCATCACCCTGTCTACTAGAAGATGCATAATTCCCTTGTTGCAATTTTCCATTCATAGTGTCATTCAGCTTTTTATAGCAGTCTTTAGCCATGTGACCCATTTTACCACAGTAGTAGCATTCAACATTGTTGTTTGCATTTTGGCCTCTTTGCCATCCACCATGACCTCTTTGGCTCCCCCTGCCTCTAGAGTTACCACGTCCTCCTCCATAGGACTGGTTTTCTTGAGTTTGCTACATATTTTGATTTCTACCACTTCTCTGCTTCTCAGAAATTAGAAGAGCAATCAACTCCTCAAAATCAGGAAATCTTTCACGGACGGAAATGGATGTTCGGAACTGTGCATAATCCTTTCCTAGACCATTCAAGGTCACAGAAACTAAATCATCATCTTCCACTGGCGACCTAATGGAAGCAAGTGCATCTGCAATCTTCTTCACCTTCATGTGGTAGTCATTGATGCTCATGCTTTCTCTTTGCACATTGTGCAACTCTTGCTTGAGCTGCATTTTCCTGCCTTGCGTATTTGTACTATACATTTTTGACAGAGTATCCCATGCCTCCTTTGGCGTACTTGCATCTTGAATATGCACAATCATAGAGTCTGAAATGCTGATAGACAGCCAGTATATAACTTTTCTGGCTCTCTCATGCCATCCTTTAAATGCCTGCATTTGCTGTTGATTGGGAACATCAGGAAGAACTGGTTCTTCTTCATTTCCTGCAATGAATTCCCAATATCCTTTTCCCATAAGAAAATTTGTCATTCTAAACTTCCATGCTTGGAAGTTGTTCTTGTCAAGCTTTTCAGTGACAATCTGTGAAAGAGAATCAGACGCCATTACAGAACATTGCAAAGAATTCTGTCACTGCAAAAAACACAGCTTCAGCCTCACAAGGGCAAATCTGCAAAACTGACGAAAGTGGTATTTGACTACACAGTCACTTCCTAGTGACAATTTTGCATCAACAGGCAACAAGGATGATTGCGTACCTCCCAATGTCTCTATGCACAGGCATATAATGCAATTTCTACGGTAACTTTTCACCGACCTGTAGAACAGTGGTCGCACAGTATAAAACAGGGCCTTTTCCTGAGTGCATGCAGAAAACTTCCACCTCCAAAATAGGCCCCGAAATGACCTCAAATCAAAAAAACAGAGCAACCAAGGGCTAAACAGAAAAATGAAAGCAACATTGGTCCTCTTACTAGAACACCGCGAACTTGGCTTGCTTTCTTGAGCTCCTTACCACAAACAAGGCTCTAATACCATGTCAAAATTGTGGGAGAGAAGGAAGGAATCTCACTTGTAGCTTTCTTGCTTGCACAATGGAGGAATGCACACACAGGTGGAGGCTGAAAACAAATTTCCTCTTCTTAGTTGTGTAAGCCAAAAGAACACTCGTACATAGAAATAGAAGAACCCTATATATGGGTCTCAAACCAAACTCAACTAACTAAGGTGGCATACTAACTGAGCCACAAACTAGAGTAGATAAGGATAGCTGTCATCTAGCTATTATTCATGGGCAGTGTACCAATCGCATATGCAACTAACAAGTCGGTGACATAAATGCACAACGGTCACCCTGGCATATCACGAGTGGAGCTCGATATCTCAACATCATCTACTATTGTTCCTCATGAATAGCCTTCAGATCATATATCTACAGCCATTCCATAGTAGAGTACTACTATGTTTGGACCTATAGATGATGTATCTCTAAGTGTTTTGCCTTGGACTAGCAGATTACATAGTCATGCATCACCATCCAATGACAACACTATGTCATTGAGGGGGAGAAATGAAGCAGAAGTCAAAGGCAAAGAGAAAGTTCTTGATGATGCTCCTAGGATGATGAATTTAGGATATGACTCAACTGACAGCTTGCATAGTGAATTTGGGATTCCATTTATTTACACGTTTGGGGTTAGGCAAACTAGATATGTACCACCTCATGAGAGAGGGGAATCAAGCAATCCGCCTCAGTTGAAACGGTCGTAGAGGATGACATACCCTATTGACATGCTTATACATAGTGGATTTTTAGCAAAGCATTATGCATATATGACAAAGGTCATGGAACATAGAGAGTCTACTACATTTAGTGAAGATGTCATGGAAAAAAATTAGTGCAAAGCAATGGATGAGGAGATTAATGCACTGGCTAAAAATCAAACTTGGAAATTGGTCGCATTACCCGATGGTAATAAGAAGTTAAATGGTTGTATGGGTTTATGAAGTTAACTGCAAGTCTGATGGCAAAATTGAATGGTATGTGAAGAATGCTTTTTTGAATGGTGACTTGGTAGAAGAGGTGCTTATAGATTAACTAGAAGGATACGCACACCCGTAGTATCCGAATCATGTTTGCAAGCCAAATAAAGCACTTAAACAAGCTCCAAGATCTTGGCATGCATGGATCAGTACTTACTTTGCAAAATCTTGGATTTGCAATTGGAAAGGCTTATCATAGCCTCTTTATGAAGGAGACATATGTAGGTCCTGTGGTATTAGTAATCTATGTTGATGATTTGATCATTATAGGAGATGATGACACTAGGATACAAAATGTTATGGTTATGTTGAAAACTAAATTTGGTATGAAGGATTTGGGAGAATCGAAGTTTTTACTAGGCATTGACATTGTAAATTTAGTGAATGGACTTTGGTTGATACAAAGACAATATGCACTTGAGATGCTGAAGAAATATGATATATTATATTGCAAACCTTTGGATACTCCACTAGATCAGAATACTAAGCTAAATGTGAATTCTATTAGCGACTTAGTTAGACTTATCAATCAATTCATGCAAAAGCCTAGAAAATCCTATTTGGATGCAATGAGACAAATTATGTATTATGTCAAGACTACAATAGACTGTGGACTCTTCTATGAGAAAGATAAGCACTTGAAACTCATGGGATACACTCATGCACATTGGGTAGGTTGTCCATATGATAGACAATCTACTCGTGGATATGCATTTAGCCTTGGAAATGGAATGATTAGTTGGAGTGGCAAGAAGTAACCAAAAATTTCACTCTCTAGTACCTAAGACAGAGTATAGAGGTGCCGCATTAGCAAGTTGTGAGATTGCTTGGTTGTTGAAGTTGTTGATAGATTTGGGTATGTAGGTAGATGCTCCAACTACATTGTATTGTGACAACGTGAGCAATGTACTTTTAGCTACGAATCTTGTGTATCATGACATAACAATACATATAGAGATACATTATCACTTCATACGAGAGATGGTACTTGCAAGGAAGATAGATGTCCTGCATGTCAAAACCAAAGAACAAGTAGCTGACATCTCTAGCAAGTCACTAGCTAAGATAAGTTCAATCACTTTAGAAAGATACTTGGGGTACAATGTCTTTCTTGAGCTTGAGGGGGAGTGTTGAGGATCAAGCTCACTGCATTCTACCAACTCTGTAGTTGTAGCTTAGCTATGTATCATGTATGGTCAATAAGTTGAGTTAGTAACTCAACCACTGCTAGACCTATGGTCCAATAGTGAGACCTAGATTATCTTCACTATTGTAGTGTTAGACTATAGTGTGTGAGACTAATAAAGAAGAAGATGGCAGTGAGCACACTGCTCAAATTCTCATGACTCATCAATATTGATGCCTCGCAAACATCACAATCTCTCTAGTATTGGCCATCACAACTTCTTTTCTCTTCAAGCCAAGCTAGCCTGCATTATCTTGCACCCATCCACATGTCTTCTACCACAACACACAATCCTTCTATGCCAAATCCCTCATTAAACATCCTAGAGCCTATCCCAAATAGCAATAATCATACCTTTGGAGTAAGTGCCATGAGCTTGGCACTCATTGAGGAGGGGGAATAATGTTAACTACAAGGATAAAACAAAGAAAACGTGCTTGGAAATTTTAACATCTTATGCTATTATTTTGGTGAGAGCTACCAAGTAAATTGTAATAACCCACTTATACTTTGAAGTTGTTAAGTGTGCATTAGCCCTAAATTTTATGTATTTAAAGGATGAAAAGCTATTCATGTGTGTGCAAACTTTGTACTCTTGCTTTCTTGCTCTTGCTCTTGCTTCTTGAGAGAGTGTGTGAGTAGTGATGAGTGAGAGAGAGTGTGTGAGACTATGGCAAGTGAATCTCTTTCCATTTCTCTCAAAGCTCTCTAATTTTTCTTTTATGCTTTCTCTCATGCATGTGGAGCAAGAAGAGATGAGAAGCAAAGGGGTGTGCACTTGAGTCACGGAGTTTGTAGCCATTGTGTAATAGTAAACTCGCCACAAGTGAATCATCAAGTTCGTCAATCATGTGAGTGGCTAGGTGAGAGCTAATCTAAGTACTTTATAGATTGAAGCTCCTAAAATAATAGGATTGTATCCATCAATCCAAACATTGAGCTCATGAAGCAATTTTCTAGGTTCCTAACATGTTGCATCGTATTTCTTTCTTCTATAGTTTTCATAGATTTGATTCCATGCAAAAAACTCATAGTTGAAATTGCATTTGTCAATAGATGAGGATGTTTCACATGGAGGTCATAGCTTGGATTCAATTCCAATCTCATATAATATTTCTAGATCAACTTAGTTGATTCATGCATGTTTATAGTCAACTACCTCTAGGAACTAAAGGGAAGTCCACTTGCAGTCCAGTTTGACTACTTCTCTATCAATGAGCACTATACTAAGCTCATGAATCTATGATGATTTATTCTATCATGTACCCATCCATGTCATGGTCTTTTGTTTCATCCTCTATAATTGAGGATTTTTTCTTAGATTTGTTATTGTTATGCCCATCTTATGATGTTCCTTCATCATGTAACTCATTGTAAGGTTGCTCATCATCAACTAAATCTTCATGTCTCTCTAGGAGGGCATAATTGAAGAGAAGATTTAGGTCATGCACCCTTGTCCGCATACGTGATAACCTCCAAGTTTTCTTTTAGAGGTGTCAAATTTGCTGTTAGTACTGGAAATTTCATTCTAGATACCCTTTCTTTTATAGCATTGCATGTCACAATAACAAGGGTGTGACAAGATGCGGATCTAGAGCATGACACAAGCTATGGTGGATGAAAGATGAAGGCCAAACTTATAATGACATGGACAAGTAGAGACAAATTGTTACATAAGAGAATTAGGTTCCAAGATGGAAGCTTGGACTCATGAACACAATCTTATGTAGGATTGATAATGACAAGACACTTAACTAAAAGTACAAAGCATCATGACATTGTATTCATTTCATATAAAAGTGATAGTCAAGTACAATGCTTTATAGAGTTTGGGTTGTTCCACTTTCCTCACTGTGCATATGGGATTCAGGATAGCTCTTCCTGGAGCATACATCATTTGTCTATTTCTCAACAACCCCCTCAAATGATGAGTCTCTACCCTTGCTAGATTTTGCCCCCCCTGCATGTGTACATGGACCAGGAGACTAGCTCTTTGGCAACCTAGTCAAGTTAAGGCTTGAAACTTTACATCTTGGTAGGGTTTTTACATCCACTATGGGAACCAAATTCCTTAGAACAATCTGTCAGAGTTGTTGATGGTAGCAAAAGTATATTTTTCTTCTTCTTCATTCATGAATTGACCTTGATGGTGTTCATTCTGCATATGTTGTGCTCTTTTTTTGTGAAAACACTCACTGGCAATATGGCCAGTCTTACCACAATAATGACATTGCATCCGACTTCTATTGTCAATGTTGAATCCTCGACCTCTTCCTTTGGGTGCAATAGCTCCTTTGGTCTATAAAAGATTTTCCCTTGAGCTGGACTCTTTTACATCTTTGCTTTTAAATTTGCTTTCTCCATCAAGCAGTGAGTTCTCTATATCTTTGAGTGAGATATTGGGAACATTACTTAAAGTGGACACAAGGCTCTCATATGGATCCTTGTTTACACTTGCAAGCAGTACGTCTATTGCTTCATCTTCATCAATATTCTTCTTAAGAGTTGCAAGCAGGGTTTTTAGGCTCTTGAACTTGTTAATGTGTGTGGTCATAGAAGCAATGTCTTTGATATCTAGTTTATAAAACTGCATGAGTAATTTTACTCTTGAGTTCTTTGCTTGGGTACCAAACATTCTGTCAAGTTCCTCCTAAGTGGTTCTATCATTTCTAATGCCAGATATATGATGTAGTACATCATCACTAGTCCCCAGGCAATGATGCCTAGTGGCTTGTTATTCATTTTCTTTCATTCTTTGGTTTTGAGCTGGTCTTCTTCAACGAACCCATCTTCATCATATTCCCCCTTGCTATTTGCATCATCTTCAAACATGTTTCCACAAGTCCTTTTGCATCAAGTGATACATGGTCTTCTCCTTTCACGCATGAAATCCTTCACCATTAAATTTATCTATTTGCTCAAGCTTTGCCATGTTGCTAAAATTTAGTTAACCAGCAAAAGATTGTATTTTAATGTATCAAGAGACACAAGAGAATCAGTGTCAAATTGACACTAGTTGAGTATTAATGGATACTAGTCGGTACTTGATTTGCTTTCTCTTATGAACTTTGTGGATGAATTGTGAGCTTCCTCGGGCACTTCTAGAATAGTAATGAACTTCAAAGAGTATTGCTCAATAATTAAAATCACTATTGATGACTTCAGTGAGAAGAAACTGTGAAGAATGTCAAATTTTGAAGCTTTGGCTATGGCTTCCTGGATTAGGGTTTAGACCTAGGTCTGGTTTTTTACTGATTTCATGAGCTACAGTGGATCATTTCCAAAAGTTTTTAAATGCAAATGTAGCTCTCTTAAGCTCTACAAAACCCTATAATCTCAGCATAAATCGCACTGCGTGGAAAGAGAGTCGACTGTTCGAACAAAACCAAGCGCAGATCAACCCCAGTGTCGTCCAATTTTCGCAATGCTGAGTAGCTGGGGGGGCAATGTCTATTGTAATGTACCAAGTAGAAGCACATGGAGTTCACAAAGGTTTTTCTAGAAGAGATATTGGAGAGATATGGCCTCTATGTGGAGATACAACTCCTCCAAGTCAAGTGGGTGCTACTATCCACAGACACAGATATGGCAGCAACTTCGAAAATAGGCAATGCTAAGGCAATAGTTGCCCAATGTCAATGAGGTGCAAGGAGGAGCCTCGAAGCACGAAAACACTTCTCTAGAAGGAAGTCCATAGAAATTTGGCCTGTGGAGAGAGATATAAAAGCTTCAAGTTGATAACGTACTATTGGCTATGGCTGCCATGGAAGCTTTACTGAAGGTAGAATTGCAAATGAAGTTGGAGATGAGATCCAGCACTCAACCTAAGCTGGGAAGAGATGGAGATGAGCTAAGCCATGCCCGACTGGGTTCTGATACCATGTGACAAGTTACGGATCTAGAGCATGACACAAGCTATGGTGAATGAAAGATGAAGACCAAAATCATAATGATATGGACAACTAGAGACAAATTGTTATACAAGTGAATTAGGTTCCAAGATGGAAGCTTGGACTCATAAACACAACCTTGCATAGGATTGACAATGACAAGAAACTTAACTGAAAGTACAAAGCATCATGACATTGTATTCATTTCATATAAAAGTGATAGTCAAGTACAATGCTTTATAGAGTTTGGGTTGTTCCACTTTCCTCACTGTGCATATGGGATTCACGACAGCTCTTCCTGGAGCATACATCATTTGTCTATTTCTCAACAAAGGGGGTACTAAGGGTAAGGATTTGTCTAAGACTACATCCATAATTGCTATCTTTCCATGCTTACTAGATTTTTTAAATCTCCCTTTTATAATCATCCAAGGAAGGCAAGTCAATGGTTGCAAGGATGTGCATCTAATCATGCTCATCCTCCAAACATAGAATGTATTTTGTGAGAGGCCCATAAATAGGCATGCTTGGCAAGTCTCCTTGAGTATTGCAGAGATAGTTTCTAGATCAATCCAAGAGGTCTTCCAAGTGTCCATGTTAATGTGGACTACTTGCATTTGATTTCCAAAGAACATTAATACGTTATTTCAATCCTTAAAGACTTAAGCATACCTCATCCAAGGTCTTGCCTAGAAAGTTATCATAATCCACTCCCTTCATGATGATGAACTTCATGGAGAATTAGACACTTGCAAATTCATTGGCCATTGTGGAGGGAGCTCACACTCAACCGCCCAGACCCACGGACCTCTTATTGTTTCAAGCATTTCAAGCGAGCTCTAATGGCTATCTCTCACCTAGCTGATGTGTCGTCGATCCTACGAGTGTAGTGAGCTTACCTTGATGCCGAAATGAATTGCCTCCTCTCTCGCACATGCCGGTAGCTCCACGATCTTAGATGCTAGCTCAAGCATCCTCAAGCCTCCTCCATCTCCAAGCTCCATCCACCATAGCCATGCGCGCGAGAAAAGAGAAGAGAAGAGAAGAAGAGAAGAGGAGATGGTGAAGAGCTTCACCCTCTTGATCCCTCACTCCCACAAACTCACTCCCTCACACTCTCACACTCCCTCTCTCAAGAGCACACACAAGCAAGGAGAGGAGAAGAAGAGAAGAAGAAGAGAACTCTTGTTAGCCACACACCAAAGAACGAGCTCTCATTCACTTTTTGAACTTTATATACAAAACCCTAAATTCCCATGGGCACCCATCCCTTTTTTACATGACTGGCCGTTGTGGCAAGGTCCTTTCTCTATTTCCCTCTTCTAGCCTTATGCCTCTAGCCTACATCCATCTAATATTTTACAATTGGCACAGGAGGGAGCCTGGCGCTCTTTTACAAGAGTTTTTAGAGCTTTTTGAGACGCCTTTCATTTAAAATTGTGTTTTTTGCCCCAGCTTAGCTTTAGAGGCCACCTGCATGTCTTTGCTCTTTTTCCATATTTTTTTCACTTTTTCCTTCATTTCTCCGCCATCTTGACTTGGGGTTAACATTACCCCCCTCCGAGACAAGTGCCAATCCCATGGCACTTCTGCTGTTCGGGAATGGTAGGCAGTTGGCAAATTGTTCGGGTGAGGGTAGGGCCACCTGTAGACTTGGGTGCTTGTGGAAGCTTGGTAATGATTTTTGTCAAAGAAGCCAATTGGATACCAAGTGGATGATGGGGGCCTCCGAAGTTGGTGGTTTATCGCCTTTTGTAAGGCCTGAAAGGAGAAGGTGCGGTGCGCTACCTAAGGGGAGTGTCTATCTTATTGTGTGGTGCATCGTGCTTGTGCTACTGGAATGGGGAGGTGGATCTAACCATAGGCAAGCCTGGGTGATGTCCCACACTTGAGGATCCCATTTGTGCAAAGAAGATGCGGTGCAAGTAGCTTAGGGTGACAGATCTAACCATAGCCGAGTGTTACCTCCCTAGGTATGTCTTGCCCTTAATGGGCCCTAAGTGTGAAGTGGGGGATCAAAAGGGCTAGGGGGTTAGGAGCGGAGCTAGCCGACCAAAGCCACCGAGCACGCCTAACTTGAGGACCCCTAGGTGTAGTGATTGTATTTTATGTGGTGCTAAGTGCTTCTTCAAGTGAGTCGTTTTTTCCATGTCTTGGTGTGATGTTCTTCTTGCTTTTCCTTTCATGCTTTTCTTTTTCTTCTTTTGCTTATTCTTCCTTTTCTTTTCTTTTCATTTTAATTTTTTAAAATAAGTATTACACTAGTAGGATGACAGCCAGTGCCTAATTCTCATCATCTGAATTAGGTGGAGAAGGGGGTTGGATGGATTTGCTAAAAAATTGCCAGCTCTGTATGTATCATTTAAGATTCATGTGAACGTGGAGTGAAGTGGTGGAGAGGGAAGGATGATTACATCTGGTGAACTAGCTATCGTTCATGTCTTCCAGGAGAGCTAAGCAAAAAGAAGGGAGGAGGCTAGCCCTCATCATCAAGCGCACCATGGCACAGTTGTTGATGGCATTAGGATCAAAGAAGAGGGGAGGCAGGCCATGTTCTTGCAGAGTCGGGTCTTGCTTAAGTAATAATTTAAGAAGCCTAAGATAATTACATGTAGTTATGAAAGCTGGATCAGAGCAAGAGGAGAAGTCGGCGAGGAAGCGAGTCATGGAGTCATCCAAGCTTTCGAGTTGAAGATGAGGGTGTGTTCAAAAGAGACAACGTTAGAGTTGTAGATAATGGGAAAATCATATTGCCTGTGGAGGGTGGCATCAAAATCCACTCCTACCCTACAAGTGTATGCCATAAACATGGGATTGTTCCTCTCATAGGGCAGGGTGTTGCAAAAAGCCATCCAGGTGAGCATGCTGATGTCGCACACCCGCCTCCTCCATAGGGGCTGGCAGTTATAACCTTGCACGGAATGTGGCACTTCAAACACTTTATTTTGCCAAAATTCGGCTTCTTCAATTCCCCAAAGAGTGGGGTTCTTCTCTCTTTCTTCCAGCCACTTCTGTCCTAGTCGACTACCAATCCCAATCACCTCCTCCATCACCTTGAGTGTTAAGACCCTCCGTAGGCTGTTGGGCATGAGAAAACTGAAAGTGAATGGCTCTTTTTCTCTTTCCTATCACTCCCAAACTACCAATTCTGTGTGGAATCCTGCGAAAATGTCATCAGGACATGGTGGGAGGAGCGCAGACGGTTGCACGACTGGCTTGGCCCTTAGCTGCTTTCTAGTTTCTTCTACTAATTTTTTTCTTCTTTCCCTGAGTGGGGCTTGTCTTTTCGCAGATGTGTTGACCGCTTGTTGCTCTTGGGAATGTGGCGAGGGGGGCTGTGAGATCACCTCTTCTTTAAACCTTCCCATATCGAATTGAAGTTCAGCTTCATCCCCCTGCCGGTCTCCTTGTTGTCTTCCTGCTTCAAACCCTATCGAATCAATTTCCTGGGGGGTTAGGCCGGCCAGTAAAAGGTACTTTCGTTGATCATCTAGGCTCAGCTTAACCTCCGCAAGTTGGGGTGGCATTTGCAGCCTTTACGTGCAGAGCTTTGCGTGCGATACTGAGTTCTTCTTAACCACCTCCAATGACTCTCCTTCTGGGCGGGTGGCGTCCATCAGTATATCTAGGAAGGCCTTTTGCTGGGTACTAAAGGCTACATGGGCAGCTTCTGCTTTGCTCTCTGCAAGGATCTTCTCTTTCTCTACCAGAGCCAGGCGTCGTGCTAATGTCTTCACCCTTCTTTCATTTTGCCCAGCCCATTCCTCGGCTCTCTTCTTCATCTCTTCCATGCTCTCACTTGCCTGTGGACTAAGGACATGAGTTTCTGCTCTTGGTCCTTTAACTCTTTGCTCATGGTTTCTTGTTCTTTCTTTCCTTGGTCTAGCTTGTCAGTCATGGTTTCGATCTCTTTTTGCTGCTGCTCTAACTCTTGCTTTCTTTCCTCATCCCTGGCGGTAAACTTAGCCATTGATTTGATCGGTTTTTGTAGTCAACTCTTCATGTTGCACGATTAGGAGCTTGTATCCTCTTTGCATCTTCACGAGTTCTTGTGTTTCATTCTCTAGTTGTGCTGCCTCCAATCCTCTTCCCTGTCATCCTTAGCCTTCAGCTTCTGTTTGAGATCAGAGATCTCTCTTTGCTGCATGGCTATTACTCGGGTCTTTTTGAGCTGAGATGCAGCCATTGACTCTTTTTCTACTGCCAACTCAGCCGCAGCTATCTTCCTTTCCTCCTTAGCCTTCTCCAATTAAGAGAGCAGCTTGGTGATGTACTCGTCGTAATTACCTGGTGGTGTCATTGTTGTGTGGATGGGAGTGGTCGAGGCCTCCACTTTCTGGCGCTTCGGATCCTGCCTTGACTCGGTGTCCATGGCCGACCTTTTCTGCCCTGTGTTGGCTGTGGTCTCAGTGCTCTTCCCTTGGGCTAGTTCTTTGTTAATAAAGTATTGCATCCATGCCACGAAGTTTGAGACATCTACGCTAGTGGGGATGCTCGAGGTGAGGGTTGTTGCTTCGATGGGAGGCACCAGGAGGGTCGGAATAGGGTGGATGGGAGCCTTGCCTTTGCCCTCGGTGATGACTGATAGTACGATTTCTGGCACCTGTGTGCTGGAACCGGGCTTCTCCTCTTTGGGCGGCGGGCTCATAGCCCCTAGGTCATCTGTCCTGCTTTGCTGTTCGATTGACCGGTGTGTAGCTTTGGCCAAGTCTTCCTCCTCCTTCCTTCTTAGCTCCTTCTCTTCTTCAGCAACTCTTCTCTCCCTCTCTTTCTCTGTTTTCCTAGACTCTTCTTCCAATCTATCTGCTTCCTGTTTTTCCTTCTTCTCCCTCTCTTTGGCATCCTTGAGGGATTCCCTCTTTGCCCTCTCTAAATCCTCTTTCTCTTTTTTTCCGCCTTTGTCATGCTTCTTCTTTTGTGTCATCTTTTTAACAGGTTTCTTTGCTGTCTTCTTGCTCATCTATTCCTTCTGTTCTTCCCCTTCTTGTTCACTCTCAGTTCTGCCCACTGGATACCTCTTTGTCCAGGTTAGGGGGTGATCTCTCGGGTGTTTCTCCTTCTCCTTCCTCTGCATCCTAAGCCTGTTTTATCGCCTCCTAAATGAGGGCAGTCAAAATGCTTCCATAGCCAATGAATGAGGCTTTGGATGAGGCCTTCTTTCTTTCTGTAGTCTTGGATGTTGGGGAATCCCCACATGCTGGTTTACTGCCCAAAGCTAGCACTTTTGCCACTTGGTCAATGGTCTTACGTACATAGCCATTCCAGTCGACTTCGTCCAAGGTGCGAGCTGCCACATTCTCCAGCACAGGCACACTGATTCGATGCATCAAGGAGTTGTAGCGCTGGCTAGAGAAGAGCCCATGCACTAGCTTTGCTTGTAGATGGGCTTCTGCATCGGGAATGTCCTAGATGTTGATGCCACATTGGTCATCACTTCTTCCCTCTTCATCTTAAGCATGGCATAAACATCTCTCTTATGATTTTTCTCTACCTTCTGCTCCAACCCCAATGCTTTCTCCACTAAGGTTGGGTTTAAGTGTACCTGTACCTACTTGGCCTTTTCTCCCCTTCCCACCATCACGGTGCCGCACTCCTAGTCTAGGTTGTACATCTTGAGGAACTCCACACACTTTGTGTGGTCAGGTTCTTATGCAAACTTCTCAAGGTACTTTGTGAGGTTGCACTGCTCGACAACTCTCTTGGTTGTTTCCTCCTTGGCCACCACACCCTTTATGTTATGGATGGTTCGAAATTTGACCTGGTTGTAGGCGTGTTTTTCTAGGGTGATGCGATATTGCATCCTTTCCTCCTCTGTGAACGGGAGTTGGTGGGCACGATCTTGCTGCAACATCTTTCGTTTCTGTCATGAACCCAAGTTTTCATTAGTCCTTTCAAAATAATAATTTGCTGGAAACGAAAGACTCTATGTGTTTATTGAATGAAAGCATTAAAATCAAATGTAAATTCTTCCCTTCAGATCTGACTTTGTTTCCCTTTATTTCAAAGTTCTCATGCCATTTTCCCTACCTTACTTGTTTTTTACGTGTTTATGCATTTGCTTGATTTTCCTTGATTTTGGTTTAATTCACCTTTTTTTAAAAAAAATGTGTTTATGTGTTTGCTTGATTTTCCTTGGTTTTGGTTTGATTTACCTTACCTCCCTCCCCTTCCAGCTTGAGAATAATCCTTCCTAGGATTGAAAGTTAGGAGATCAAGGGCATTCTGCAATGTGTTCTAGGATTTACCTGTGTAGGAGCCAAGTATAGAAATTGGGATTGTACTCTAACTGAGCTGTGTGATCTAGATCAAAGGGTCGAATGCCTACGTGTGTAATGTATGTGAGAACATCTGCTAGGAAGTCATCGGAATCGACACGACTAGCAATATGTAACTCTTCCTCAGTCAGTAGGCGATCGAGGTAGGGGTGTTCTTTGATGTGCTCTTCCATGGGTCGGCCACGAAGAGTGGTTAACACTCTATACGAGGTTGGCGCGATGTAAGTGGGGTCGTACTCCACTATTTTGATTGCACAATGCTGCTCAAGATTGGTCATTATTTGGCATCCTTCAACTTCCCATTTCAATCGAAGAGTGTACCAGTGCCTTAAGAACAGGGATTCAGTATCAGCAAGTTATGATAATTCTGCGATTTCTTGGTCAGTAATGGCAAAAGTGGTTCGTTTATCATAGGACGTGATGAGGCACTATTTGATGGCCTGCTCTTTGGATATCTCACTGGTGAGCAATTCAGCAGGGGAGTTAGAGGCTTTTGCAAATGCAAATTCAAACGTTTCCCAAGAACAAGGCATCGTTCGAACTTCATTTGCAAAGGGTTATTGCAGTAGGCCTAAATCCAAGTGATCATAGCTTAGAGCTAACGATATGAAAGTGGCATCGAGTCATCTAATGCAATCAACCACATCCTCCTCTGTGTCCTCAGCCAGATCGACGCCCAGTGTTAAGAATGAATTCCACTCATAAGGGGATCGAAGGCCTATTGGCGGTTGAGGTTTGATAGAACTAGAGCCTTTGACAACAAATAGTTACGGTTGCGGGTGTTCTTGAGATTGTGGTTGGACCTCTTGAATTAGGGCTGGGGTAGTAGCAGTGACGTCTGACGGACTGCTACCTTCGGTATGGATCAGGGAAGTTTGAGCGGCTCTATCAGGTGTTGATTCATGTGACAGTGTTTGTCGTTTGGGCCGATAGGCTTGTTCGACTTTCTTGGGCGTATGTGCGGATGAGCTTGATATGACTCTGTCCTAAGCACTGGTGTCGTACCGGATTGGGCTAGGCCTGCTTGATCGAAATCTATGGCTCCTACGTGTTCCAACTAGGTGCGATCACAATCGATGTGCATGACCCCTCGCTCTATCCTAAAGATACTCTTTTTCTGCGGCTTGGAGTTTGCACTTTTTTTTTCTATTTCCCATCCCTCAGTGTCGTATTCTACGGTATCCATCTCACCCTTGCTTTCGTCATTGAAAGATCGGTCGCCTTTGTATTCGACGTTGGAGTCCTCTTCGTCAGACTGCTCATCATCTCCTAGGTCTTGGTATATCTCTTGTCTTTGATCGAGGATTAGGGCCCAGTTGTACATGAGGTTCAAGTCATGCACCCTGGTCCATTGCCACTTGGATTCATCTAAGAGATCCTGGAGTGGTTTGAAGTTTGCTGCTAGATTGCCAACTAGCTTGCCTATTAAATATTCCAGAATCTCCTGGAGTTCCCTCTTGTTATTTGGCACTTGGAAGGTGACAGGTTTAGGTCTCCCCTGAAGGGTTCCTACCATCATGCAAACTGGTACGGAGGGTGCATCTTTAGACTTACTGTTTGTCTTGATGGCTTGCTCGTATGCCTCATGATCTGAGAATGGCAAGTCGATTGTAGCAAGGATATGCATCCAATCTCGCTCATCCTCTGGGCATGGAATATACTTGGTCAAGGGTCCATAGGACTTCTTGACTTGAGCGTTCCCTTTAAGCATCACGGAGATGGCATCCAAGTTGATTGGTGAGGTCTTCTAGGTGTCCATCTCTACCCTCACGGCGTCCATTCTATTGCCAAGGAAGATTGAGCTATTACCCCAATCTTTGATGACTCTAGCATTGTGCATCCACGGTCGGCCTAATAGGATATCGTAGTCCACACCCTTCATGACTATAAAGTCAATCGAGAACTGGACACTTGCGATTTTCACTGGCTAGTTTTTTAGCACCCTGAATGGTTTCACTCTCATACCATTTGCTAGTGTGACATTGAACTTAGCAGTCTCAATAGGTGGGTTTCCCCAAGTCTGAAGCACTGTGTGGCTAAGTACACTAACCCCAACTCATGTGTCTATGATCCCCTTCTCATTGTGTCGCCTAGGGCTAGGACCAGTAAGATTGCATGCATCTCGATGCCCTCCCGGAAGGCATTAACATGAAAGACTTTGGCACAGAGTGCAGCGTCAGAGTCGGTATTTGTGTCTCTTCATCATGGTTGTGCAGATCAGCATCTTGCTCTTGTGATCCTTCAACCCACTGTTTCAGGTCTTGCCATAAGGTGGGATGCTGCTTAAGTAGGTCTCCCAGACTTAGCGTCATAGGGGTGGTCACTAGCATGGTAAGGAGGTCATTGGCTGCTTGTCTCTCTCCTAATCCAAATTGTCATGGCCAATGGCCGTGACTGATTTGCGGGCCTACAACATCAAGACTTGGCCTAAGCGGTACTACTTGTGGTGCGGTCACATCCCCTGACTTTGATCGAGGGGGTGAGACTGG
Organism: Lygodium microphyllum; assembly: GCF_053477565.2. NCBI lineage: Eukaryota > Viridiplantae > Streptophyta > Polypodiopsida > Schizaeales > Lygodiaceae > Lygodium > Lygodium microphyllum. The sequence continues at coordinate 106,004,455 of NC_141143.1, forward strand.
CGTGCTTATGTTGGAGAGATCATCAATCTCGTCCTCTAAGATGGGCTCAACGTCCTTTAGGTGCTCTTAGATATCTTTCACCCATTCCTTCACTTTCTCTATGGCCTCTAGTTGGCGCTTCGGATGCGGGTATTCCCCTACCTTAGCACTTCCCTTTTCGACCGTCTTAGGGGTTGAAGTTTCTGCAAGTAGAGTAGTAGCACTCTCAGTTTTTAGTGCAACCTTAGCTTCAGGCCTCTTCTTTCTCCACCTACGGCTCTTCTTCCCTATTGATGCTGCATCGAGGTTGCTAGGCCCTAGCATTGATATGCAGGCCTGCTTCATCTAGGCACAAGTCATGACCCGCAATGGGATAGGTGTGGCCTCCCCATCGAGGTTCTCGACACCAAATAGTTCCAATGGGACAGATGGTATGTTGGCTAAACTCAAAGATTGTTTTCACTTTGGGCAGTTGATGAAGAGATGAGTAATCCCACACTCAACACACCTTAAGTCAGCTTTGTCTCTGTTCTGCTGCTCCCTCTCAGGGTAGCGTGATGAGACATGCCCTGGGTGACCACAAGTCCAACAGATGATTGGATCCTATGTCTGCTCTCCTAGGCCTCTACCTCATCCTCTTCCTAATGCCATCACCGGTACTAGTCGATAGTCCATAAGGACTACGTTGCCCTCGTCGTAATGTGAGACATAAGGGTATACGTAAGTCTCTTCCTCATTCAGCTCTTCCACATCGTGGACTGGAGCGTCACTCGGTGGATGGGTCACGTAGGGACCACGCGGTCTAGGTATGCCTGTAGGGTTTATGTCCATCCTAGGAACAATCGGCTTAATGTCGTTAGGCGCAGGAAGAGCCAATGGGGCTCCCCTTCTGAAGAATAGCTGCAGCCTGTTCGCTAGGTAGGAGTGGCCGTATGGTTGTGAGTACGGAAGTCTTCTTGGTAATCTACAATGCGCGATGTCGTGACCGAACCTACCGCAAGGTCTTAACCTAGGGTCTTGACACTCGGATGGCAAGTGGTTTTTGCCCCAGTACATGCATTGGACGTGTGGGCGCATTGGTCGTCTCAACATGTCTTGCAACTTGGCTATCTCCATCTTTATATCAGCCAAGTCCTGGTTTGTCTCGGTGGCTTTCCCCTTATCTTGGGTGGTTGGGCCTGATTGTTCACTAGAGGTTGAAGCTCTCTCTGAGCTCCGCAAGTTGGTTTCTTTTGAGTTTAAGCTCTTGGAGCTTTTCTCTTTCAGCTGGTCGTCAACTCTGATGGCTTCCTCAAAAACCCTAGCTAGTGCATCTCGCTGCAAGCTTGAGTTGCGTGCCAAAGCCTTATACAGTTCCTCATTTTGAATTCCGCTGATGAATACAGTTGACACTGCTCTTTCAGATGGTCGTTCGCCCATAGGGATTCTCTTGAAGAGACTCCTCACGTGGGTCATGTAATTGCGAATGTCATCCTTCTCCTTCTACTCGATATTCATTAGTCACACTAGCAGATTATTGGAGTATCCAGGCTCGGCAAATCTCTTGATAAAGATATTCTTGAGGCCATTGAAGTTGGTTCGCTCGCGGCATCTAAACTCGTATACCAAGTCCTACTCTTGTCACCTAAGCAGAGCCCGAACGCTTGAGAGCGCTAAGTCAGTTCGGTGACGCTTGGTCCTACTCTGTGTGTTGATAGTCTGTCTATGTCTCTGAGTCTTCTCCTATTGGTGGGTTCCTTGAGTTGTTTATCTGAGTGAGTTCCTTGACTTATTAAATACAATCCTCAATTTATCTCCTCTCAGTGTGTGTGTTCCTTCCCGTGCACTTGTGCTCAATCAGGCATTTAGTTTTCCTTAAGTGTACTTCAAGTGCGGAAATTCAAGGTGAGTGCAGCAAACAATATCTAAGCATCTTATGTACTCTCGCTTTGTTTTGGGCCTGATAGGCTTGTCGATCAATTCTCTGGCCATCTTGACAAGGTTTCGAGTTTTCCTGCTACGTTGCCTTGCTTGTTCTTGGTCTGGTCAGGGTTTATGGCTCAGTGGGTTGTCTCTAGGACTCTAGGTCTCGTAACAACCTACGTAAGCTGCTAAGCCGCTGCGCCTTACGATTTTATATGTTCCTTGTGCCAGAATCGAGTTCTGAGCATCAGGAGGACTCACGATAGGTCGTGCGGCTGAGCTCTACCTGGGTCTGGTCAAATTTTTGGAAATTTTGAAAAAGTCCACACTTGGCCCAACTTGTCCGAATTGCAGGGACCGAGTGAGTGACTCAGACATGCCGAGACGCATGGGCCGAGGGCCAAATGGACGACTCGAACAGGGTGGACTCGGATGGGCCGAGGTGCTGACTCGGACGGGCTGAAAAGGTCCACTCGGATGGGGTCACTCGAACAGACGAAGGGAGTCTACTCGGACGGGCCGAGGCACATGGGCCAAGGGCTGAATTGGGTCACTCGGACCGAGGGCCAAGTGGGATGGTTGGCTAAGTGCTGAGTTTGTAATTGTGGCTGAGTGATATCACTCAAACGGGCCGAGTAGGGTTTTGGGCTGAGTCGGCCGAAAGACAGAGGTCTAAGGGCCGATTTTGGGACTCGGCCCAAAAATCAGCCACTCGGATGGGCCAAGTTGCGCACGACGAGGCAACGACGAGCGATTTTTATTGAAACTGAAAATTTAGCTAATCATTTTACACACAACCTTCCAGATCACAACTAGGGTGTAAGGGGAAGTGATTGATATACCTGACATGATCGGTAGGCTCTCCAACGACAAGATCGAATTGATTCTCCACGGGCTCTCTCTCTCTCTCTCTCTCTCTCTCTCTCTCTCTCTCTCTCTCTCTCTCTCTCTCTCTCACTGCAAGGGTGGCAAATGAGCTCTCCCTTGGCCTCTTGGCTCTTAAACCCCTTATCGGGTAAGGTTTGGATGCTCCCAATCACTCACTTGCCAACATTAAGCATCCCAAGCAATCTTTTTGCCATTTTTTGCATGATTTGTGCCCTATTTTGCAACGGTAAACCCTACCCTTTTTCGATTCGATTTCCTAATCCTAACCTACGCTAAATGCAACAAGAATCGAAAGCAAAAAATTGAAATGATTTCTCCATGTTTTCCAATCATCAAACAAATAAAATAACCCAAAATACTTACTTGCTTTGAAGATCAAAAAACCCAAGTTCCTACCTATCTCAAGCTCCGGTTCGGGGATAAATCCCTTACTTCAATGCTCGATATGAGGCGCACAAGTGTTCAAGCTTGAATTTGTTGGTCCCGACAACGGAACCAAAATGTAGAGGGAGCTCACGCTCAACCGCCAAGACCCACTGATTGCTTATTGTTTCAAGCGTTTCAAGCAAGCTCTAATGGCTATCTCTCACCTAGCCAACACATCGTCGATCCTACGAGTGTAGTGAGCTTACCTTGATGCCGAAATGAGTTGCCTTCTCTCTCGCATATGCTGATAGCTCCACGATCCTAGATGCTAGCTCAAGTATCCTTAAGCCTCCTTCATCTCCAAGCTCCATCCACCATAGCCGCACGCGCGAGAAAAGAGAAGAGAATAGAAGATGGTGAAGAGCTTCATCCTCTTGATCCCTCACTCCCACACACTCACTCCCTCACACTCTCACACTCCCTCTCTCAAGAGCACACACAAGGAAGGAGAGGAGAAGAAGAGAATAAGAAGAGAACTCTTGTTAGCCACACACCAAAGAATGATCTCTGATTCACTTTTTGATCTTTATATACAAAATCCTAAATTTCCATGGGCACCCATCCCTTTTTTACATGACCGGCCGTTGTGGCAAGGTCCTTTCTCTATTTCCCTCTTCTAGCCTTATGCGTCTAGCCTACACCCGTCTAATATTTTACAATTGGCACAGGAGGGAGCCTGGCGCTCTTTTACAAGAGTTTTTAGAGCTTTTTGAAGCGCCTTTCATTTAAAATTGCGCTTTTTGCCTCAGCTTAGCTTTAGAGGCCGTCTGCATGTCTTTGCTCTTTTTTCATCTTTTTTCCACTTTTTCATTCATTTCTCTGCCATCTTTCTCTGCCATCTCGACTTGGGGTTAATAGCCATTCTTTCAAAACTCCAAAAAGCTTAACCTTTGTTCCATTGGCCAATGTTGCATTGAGATAGACTATTTCCCTAGGAGGATTGCCCCATGCTTATGCAAGATAGTGATCGTGCTGAAGAAGAACAAAAAGATCAGAGTTGCGTCAACTACAAGAAGGTAAGCGCTGCTACAAAGAGAGACAATTATCCATTGCCATACACTGAGCACATGCTCGAGAGAGTGGCTGGTAAAGAAGCCTACAGTTTCTTGGACGGCTTCTTGGGATACAATCAGATGCAAGTGCATCTTGATGATAGGCATAAGACTGCATTCACCACTAAGCGAGGTGTCTTTGCCTACATAGTCATGCCCTTTGGGTTGACTAATGCACCAACTACCTTCCAGAGGCTCATGTGTGTCATCTTCAAAGACATGCTTAGGAAGGAGTTAGAGGTTTTTGTAGATGGTTTTGTGTGTTTGCTCTACATTGAAGGAACACTTAGATAAGCTTTGAGCGATCTTTGAAGGATGTTGGTCATATCACCTCTCATTTAACCCCTTGAAATGCCAATTCTAGGTAAAGCAGAGATGCATCCTAGGGCACGTGGTGTTAAAGAACGGCATTGCCACAAACTTCTCAAAAGTCAGGGTTATTGTCAACCTTCCACCATCATTCGATTACAAGGGAGTTCAATGCCTCCTAGGCCACATGGGATACTATCGGCACTTTGTGTTGAGCTATGCATTGATTGCTAGACCTCTATACAAGTTGTTTATTATATTTGAGTGAACTGAGAAATGTCAATGTGCATATGAGGAATTGAAAAAGGATCTAACCACTGCACTAATTCTAAGAGCCCCAGACTAAACAATCACCTTCCACGTCCACATCAACGCTTCGAAATTCGCTGTGGGAGCTGTGTTGTGCCAACCTGGTGAACACAACCTAGATTATCCAGTGAGGTTTGCTAGCAGACAACTCACGAATACATAAATGAATTACTCAACAATAGAGAGAGAGGGCTTAGCCATGGTATTTGTTGTAAAAAAATTTCAGCATTATCTTTTGGCCACGCCTTTTACCTTCTTTGTTGACCATCAGGCGTTGCTTTATCTTGTTAATAAACCTTATGCTACGGGACACATTGCTCAATGGTTACTTCTACTTCTAGAATTTGACTTCTTTGTGGTAGTACGTAAGGGGAAGCAGCATTACATAGCTGACCATATTTCTCACATACCCACAGGAAAAGCTGCTAGACGCGGTATCTCGGACGAATTGCCAGATGCGCATCTGTTTCACCTATCTAGCGTAAGAGATCTATTTAGAGCTGATTTGACACCATATTGGGCAGATGACATAGTCCAAGTGCTTGAGCACGGACTCCCTGAACGACCTATCAAGAAGGCCTGACTTAGGCGACTCATCCTTAAAATCCAACCCTATCAATTGATAGCATGCCAACTTTATAAACTGGGGCAAGATGGGTTGCTGCATAGATGTGTGTGCAAGCATAAGATGCATGACATACTAGTAGAGGCACACAAAAAGATTGCGAGAGGACACTTCAACAGAGATACGACAACCCACAAGGTGCCGCAATCTCAACTATGGTGGCCTACTCTATTCCGAGACACAACACAATTCGTGAAACACCGGGACGAGTACCAATGGACCAAGGTCCCAATTCACAAGGATTAAATGGAGCTAACCCGTATCATTGCAAGACAACCTTTTGAGAAGTGGGGAATCGATTTCATCAGGTTGATTAGTTCTATGGCATACTATTCGCAAAAGCCAAATACATCATCGTTGCCATGGATTATCTCACGAAGTGGGTTGAAACACAAGAAACTTGGAAGAATGACACTAGGACCACTGCCAAGTTCTTATGGGAGCAGGTGGTCTCACGATTCGATTGCCCCATCAAACTGGTTAGTGATCAAGGCATGCACTTCATTAATGAAGTGATCGCTCACCTCATGTCTACCTTGTTGAGATTCAGCAATCACACTCATTGACAGCCTCTTTGTAGAGCTTTAGGGCCAAGGACATGCAAGGTTACCTATCCCATATGCACAGTGGTGCCTATTGCAGTTTCCTACTTTCCTATAAAGCATTGTACTTGCTTCCTTTTCTTAAAGCAATTATAGTACTCTTTTCTTTTCAGTGAAGTGTCAATGTCATTGTCCACATACACAAGATTGTGTTTATAAGTCCAAGTCTCAATCTTGGAACCTAATTCACTTGTGTAACAAAGAGTGTCTTTGTCTTCTCCATCATGAGTCCACACTTCTCCTTCCATCCACCATAACTCATTGCCATGCTCTAGATCCCGCATGTTTCTCAACATGGTATCAGAGCCCAATCGGGCATGGCTCAACTCGGCTTAGCTCTCCTCTGCCCTCTCTCAGCTCATGTTAATCTCTGGTTAGCTTAGTTTTATCCCATGACTTCATCTCCCAACTCTACCCTCACTTAAGCTTCCATGGCAGCCATAGCCAGCAGCACCCTATCAGATTGAGCTGCTTATATCTCATTCCACAGGCCAAATCTCTTGGAGCTTTCTTCTGGAAAAGTATTCTCCAACTCACAAAGCTTCCCTATATCACATCAATCCATGACATTTGGCTATCTGAAGCTCAGCATTGTGAAAATTCCCAGTCACTGCCATAGTCTTTAACTGTGACCTACAGGACATACCCTCCATGGAGCCTTCATATCTCTCTCTGTAGAGCATATCTTCATGAACTTTCTTCTAGACATATCTTCCTCTACTTAGGGCGCTCCCTCCTGGCACAAAAATCGACCACATTGGTGATCTACAGCCCTGGCATTGCAGACATTCGACATCATTGCCCAAATCTGTGTCGTGCCTGTTCGTCCACTCTGCGCGCACCATACAGGCCGCGATCTTGACAAGGAGGATAGGGCTTTTGAAGAGCTTGAAGTAAGCTTCATTTCCATAAAAAAAGTTTTGGAAATGATCAACCATAGCTCCTACAATCTGCAAAAAACCAGGCCCCTATCTGAAACCCTAAACTGTCAACCATAGCCAAAATCTCTCAAGCTTTCTTTTTCCTCATTTTTCTCACTCCTGACACTAAACCAAGCTAAAGCCCACTCTAATCCATTGACCCAGCATCAAATCAAGGAGGGGAAGGACCTGAAAAGATTGAAGAACGACCGAACGATCCCGAATAAGAAGAATCAAGCTCAACATCAACACTAACATAGTGTGTTTTCACACTATGATTAACTGTGTCTCTTGACACATTGCAATCTGCTCTTCTACTGATAGAATCTCAGAATTATGGTGTTAATTTTCTACTGATCTTGCAACCTCAACATGGGAAAAGACTCTCCAAATGCTCGATTCAAAGGAGTCGGGTTCCACATGTGGCAAACCCGCATCAAGCTCATCCTGATGAAGAAGGGTCTTTGGGCCATCACAAATGGCTCAGAGAAGAAACCTCGAGATGCAGACCTTGCAGTTACTTGGCAGAAGAATGATGACAAGGCACAAGCCATCATCAAACTGGAATTGGATGATAGCTACATCCATCATGTGGATGCCTGTGACACGTCCCATGACACTTGGGATAAATTGGATACCCTATTTGGTGCACAGTCAAAGTTGTCTAAGTATGGTCTATTAATTGAATTTTTCCGACTTGATATGAAGCCTCATACATCCCTGGCATCCCATCTGAACTACATGGAAATCCTGCTTACTCAACTTGCACGAATAAAGCTAAAAATGGATGAAGATGTTTGTATTGGTGTCTTGCTAAAAAGTCTGCCTCCTGCCTATGATAATGTATCAACCACTCTAACCAATATGCCTGATCCTCAACTTGTTGATATTAAACCCTCTCTGTTAGAAGAAGAAAAGAAACTTAAAAGCAAAGAAGAGCCCAGCACTTCAAAGGATGAACAAATGTTATATGTAAACAACAGATACAAAGGTAAAAAGGAACCGCTCTTCTGTGACTTCTGCAAAAGGACCGGACACACTGAGAAGTTCTATCATGCTAGAAAGAGGTCCCAAAAGGCCTATCTTGCAGCTATGAAAGAAGAAGAAGACCATGGACCAAAAGATGAAGAAGAAGATGAAGATGAAGACCACCAGGATCGGAAGGACAAGACTCATCAGTCCTTCTACTCTCATTACTCTGATAGACTGTTTTAAAAGCCTTGTACTTCCTTGCCCTAATTGCTTCCTGCCATAAGCTTTGTAAACTCCTCATGTAACTTAGCATTACAGTCCCTGTACACTTTGTGAGGCCCCTATTACAGCCTCTGGATGTCCATCATGTTTTGGTGCCCACACTTAGCCTTTTCTGCGATAGCCTCTGGTGTCTACCATGTTTGTGGTGTGCCCACACTTTGTAGGTGGTTCTCATTACAGCCTCTACACACTTTGTGCCTTTCTAGTTGTGATTGAGGAGGGGTGTTGAGATTCAGCAATCACACTCATTGACAGCCTCTTTGTATGGAGCTTCAGGGCCAAGGACATGCAAGGTTACCTATCCCATATGCACAGTGGTGCCTACTGCAGTTTCCTACTTTCCTATAAAGCATTGTACTTGCTTCCTTTTCTTAATGCAATGATAGTACTCTTTTCTTTTCAGTGAAGTGTCAATGTCATTGTCCACATACACAAGATTGTGTTTATGAGTCCAAGTCTCAATCTTGGAACCTAATTCACTTGTGTAACAAAGAGTGGCTTTGTCTTCTCCATCATGAGTCCACACTTCTCCTTCCATCCACCATAACTCACTGCCATGATCTAGATCCCACATGTTTCTCAACATACCTTTCTAATCATCCATTGAAAGTCTTCGCCTTACTATCCTCAAGGGAATAGCCAGGCTGAGTCTACTAATAAAATCTTAGTGAAGGGTTGTAGGACAGACTCCCTTTAGGTTGACCTATGGAACTGAAGCAATTCTACCCATAGAGTTCTTCGTTCCTAGCCTGAGAATCGCTCTTCAAAAGAGATGGAATGGAATGGAGGCATGGACAGAGCACCTAATTGAGCTTGAATGCCTATAAAAAACTCAACTTCTAGCTATCCACGCACTAATATGTGAGAAGGCAAGATGCAAAAGCTGCTTTGACAAGCATGTAAAGTAGCAAGATTTTGAACAGGGAGACTTAGTACTCTTGTACTCAGTCAAGGGTCATAAACAAAAGATGAAATTTAGAGGGCTGAGGCCTTTCAAAGTCTTTGCCATCAGTAGAACCGGTAATGTGAAACTTGAAACCCTAAAGGGAGAGGGCATAGATTTCTTCAATGGCAGTCGCATCAAGAAGTACTACCCTCCCATGCACCCATCACATGAATCTCCAATGCTAGAGTCCCTTGTTAACGTACGAGTGGCCACAATTACAAAGATTGAAAATGAGGATGAGAAAACAATAGAACCAGCTTACCTAAGCATAATGGTCACTCGCTGCCAAGCACACAACCACCCTCAATGCACTAATCGATGAGGAAGCTGAATTTAATGTCCTAACTCGTGAGCATTGGACCCAAATTGGCAAACCACAGTTACAACTCACTAATGCCAAACTTAGCCCATTTGGGGGCCAATCATGTGCACTCTTGGGAAAGTGCAAAGTAGCAATCTCTATCGAGTTTGAGAGCATCCCAATGATATTTTATGTGTTTCCAAACACTAAAGATGCAGGTACGGAATCGCTGTTAGGAGCATGTTTAAAAAGCAAGCTCATTGCAATATCAACTACAAGTCCTAGCATATTCACCTCGCCATAGGCAATGTGCATATAGTCACTGCTTTCAGCAAGGGCTGTGCGACTCCTTCAAAGTCCACAAAGCCATTGGTAGAGAAACCCACCTTCAAGTCTAAGTAGGGGGATCGTGACCCGTCACAATCCACCAAACCTCAAGACAGGCAAATCACTAGAGCCAAAGCTGAGGCCTACGAACCAAAGCTTCAATGGATATCTAAACATCAAGGCCCACCACCTAGGAGTAGGCTCCCACAACCCTGCAAAGCTAAGAACCCGCACTCGAAACCTAGAAGGCCAAGACGAAACTATCGACATCGACAAACGGTCAAGCTGCGATGGGTCTCCAAGACCCTATTGCAAGCTCAAGGCTATTATGAGGGTAATACATGGATCTGGGTACCTAAAGCCAAGATGGCCAAGGGTACGACTCAAACATCACCCTCAAGCTTGACCACCGGAAGGAAGCATCAAGGCAAATTAGGCACACATGCCACAAGAGACTCAGGCTGCGAAACCCATAGAACCTCAAAAGCCTAGGCTAGTAGAGCCTAATTCGAGCTATCGACAAAAACTGCAACCCGCTACTCACACGCTATCTCAACCTAATCCCACTTGTGTCCTTAAGGCCTCAGAAGCATTTAGTAGTGCGACATCGGTAGTTCCAACCAAGCCCATTGAACAAGAGGCCAAGCCACAACCTCAAGAGCAACCCAAGCTACAACAATCACATGTTGAATTATCTAGTTCAGTTAAACCCCAACCACCAATCGGCCTTAGATGCTCTTATGAGCGGAGATCAATTCTAACATTGGCCGTGGACATAGCAGAGAATACGGGGGATGACTTGGTTGCTTGCCTTAGACTCTTGGATGCTACCTTTATGAGACTTGCTAAAAACTACGACAAGTTGGATGTAGGTCTTTTGGATGAGCCTATAGCGATGGACTGCGTACACTCCCTTGTTCTTGGGAAGAATTGCAATAGCAACTGAGGAGCTAATTGCCACTAAGATCTCCAAAGAACATGTACAAAATCGATGCCTCATTATGTCCTATCACAAGAGCATTGTCCTTGCCACAAACCAAGAAATCAAGGAGTTAAAACAGCTCGCTACTAACATGACTCCTCTTTCTTGAGAAAATGGTATGCTCTCCAACTTCAATGATGGCTACCAAATAATGACTAACATTGAGCAATGACGTGCCATCAAACCTCAGAGTATGACCCCACTTATGTAGCTCCAATCTCCTATAGGGTGTTGACCACCATTCGTAATCAACCCCTAGAAGAGTACCTCTTGACCTACCCGCATTTAGATCAAATTTTGACTAAGGAGGAGTTATACATTGCCAATCGAGTAAACTCTAGTGACTTCCTCATGGATGTCCTCACCTACATCACTCAAGTAGGCATCCGTCCTTTCGACATGGACCACTATGCTAATCTAGAATACAATCTGAATTTCTATGCTTGGCTCATGCAGAAGTAAAGCACCAAGAACACGCGATGAATGCCCTTGACCTCTCAACCTCTAATCCTAGGAAGGATTCGTCTCATTCCCAAGGGGGGAAGGGGTAAGTGAAATCAAACATGTAAGGAGAATGAAACACGCAAGGAAACATTTAAAGTCTCAACCAACGTCCAAAATAGATGAAAAATAACTTGTGATTGAGAAAAAGTGTCATACAATTTTGGAAATGAATAGAACTGCTTGAAGGAAATTTCTCTTTTTATGCTTAAGCATGTTCTTCTTTCCATAAAAGCATGATCAACTCATGTTTATCTTCCAACAAGAAAGTGTACTAAGAACGCCAATGGTGAACCATGGTTTCATGACAGGAGCTGAAGATGGCAACACAACAAGATCGTGCCCACTGTCTTCCATTCACGAATGCTGAGGAAAAACCAAAGTATGGCCTTTTCCTCGAAAATCACACCTATAACTAGCTCAAGTTCTGAAGCATCCACAATATTGCAGAGGTGGTGGCTAATGAGGAGGCTGCCAAAAGGGTTGTGGAGTAATGCAACCTGGCCAAGTATCTCGAGAAATTTGGATAGGAGCCTGACCACACCAAATATGTGGAATTTTTGAGGACCTACAACCCCGACATGGAATGTGGGATGGTGAGTGTGGGGAGGGGAGAAGGAGCTAAGTAAGTACAGATTCAGCTCAGTAAGGCCTTGGTGGAGAAGGAATTGGGTCTAGAATCCAAGGTGGAAAGGAGACAGAAGCGGGATGTCTATGCCATGATGAACATGAAAAAGGAACAAGTCTTAACAAATGATGGCATGAACATTCAAGACATCCCCAACCTAGAAATTAGAATGCAGGCAAAAGTCGTCCATTCCCTCTTCTCCAACTAAAGATACAACTCCCTTACGCACAAAATTAGTGTGCCCATGATGCTGAAGAGCTTGGCAACTCACTCATTGGATGAAATAGACTGGAATGGCTACATGCAAAAAACCGTCGATCAATTTGCTAAGGCACTAGCCCTAGGAAGCAAGCCAGCTAGTGGGGAATCCCCGGCATCAAAGGGAGCTGAGAGAAAGAAACTGTCATCCAAAGCCTCATTCATTGAGTATGGAAGAATTTTGACTACTCTCATCCAAGAAGTTGTGAAGAAGGTGCAGGATGGAGAGGAAGGAGCTGATGAAACACCTGGAAGGTCACCTTCCCATCACAAATGAGAGAAGTCAAGCGAGAGAACAATTAGTGAGGAGGGAGATCCAGAAGCCCAGTCCAACAAAAGAAAACCAAAAGAGCCTAAGAAAAAGACGACACAAAAGAAGTAGCAAGAGAGAATGACAAAGAAGGAGAAGGAAGAGCTACTAAAAGCGCAAAGAAAGTCCAAGAAAGCTAAAGAAGAAAGAAGAAAGAAGAAACAAAGAGAAGACCAAACTACAAAGAATAGCAGAGGAATAAAAAAGGGTAGAGGAGGAAAGGAGAAGGAAGGTAGAAGAAGAAGACAAAGAGTTGAGGAGGAAAGAAGAAGAGGACTTGGCACAAGTTGTGCATATGTGCATTGAGCAGCAATGCAGATACAAGGAATTGGCAACAATGAGCCCCCAAGGAAATACAAGATGGGGACCCAGTAGTCAAGTGCCAAAGGACTTGCCTCCACCCATTCTAGAAGGAAAAGGCAAGGCTGCACTCCATCCGATCCCACCCATCATGCTGCCAACCACCCCAACCATTATAGCAACACAAGGCACCCCAACCGCTATTGATGCTAGCAACCTCATGGCATGGGTGCAGTTCTTAGACAAAGCACATAGCTCAACACTTGAACTCTAATGCAAGAATCCCAATGAAAAGAATGAAAATACCAACATCTACGAATGCCAAATCCCAGCAGGGGCACAAGCAACAAAGAGTCGAGGGTACCACCACTGTAGGGCCGCAGTCGACTAACCATGACGAGCATGTTAAGGAGCTTTACGCTCAATTGAAAAGAGCAGAGGAGGAGAAGAAAGCCACAGTGGCAAAGCTAGAAACTGAAAGAGAAATGTCGGCTACCTTCCAACTAGAAAATACATGCCAAGTGGCCATGCAACAAAAAGAGATCAAGGAGCTAAAAGCAGAGCTCAAGACCAAGGAAGATAAGGAGGAACACTAGCAAAAAAAACTAGAAGAAGAGAACCATGAGCTGGTTGGAATGCAGAGGGAGTACAAGCTCCTGGTCCTACAATAGGCGGAGCTTGAAATGCAAATGAGAAGGCTCCAAGAGGACATGGAAGAGCTCACCACACTAGAGGCAAAGAGAGCACAAGAATAAGAGGAGCGTCAAAGAGAGAGGGAAGAAGTGGAGTATATAGTGCAAAGAGAGATAGAATAACAAAGGAGATTGGAAAGAGAGATTGAGTGCCTAACAAGGAGAAATAAGAAATGGCACAGAAATGGAAGGGGCAAGAGTCGACGATAGTGGCCCTGTCATAAAGGCAAAATGAAGGTTTGGAAGAAATAAGAAAGAAGGCAAAGGAATGGGAGGCCAAGAGTGAGAAGAAAGTGAAAGACCCGACGAGCCATTTGGCCCTCGTGGAAGGAAGCAAAATACTGGCAGAAAGTAGGGTAGATGCCACTCAGGCAAGTCTGGAGGCCCAGCAACATGCCTTCCTCAACACAATCTTGTACATCACACTCTCTAAAGAGGAGGAGGCAGTTGACGCGCTTAAAAGAAAGTTGAAAATAGCTCGCAAGGCAACAAAACAAGGGCTTTGCTCCCAAATCCCTATATAAGACTCAATCTAACTTAGCAAGATCAATGAGAAAATATGCTAAGAGCGGCCTTGACACCACATGAGGTTAACGCATTAGGACTCCAAGAGGAACAGCCATAGGAAGCAGAAGCAAGATCAAGCCATGACGAGGTGCAACGAGATGAGGAGTGGGTTCCACCACCTCCCTCGCCATAGCCAAAACCCCCTCAAGAGCAAGATGCCACAATGGAAAGGAAAACACATGCTAAAAAGAAAAGAGCTAGAATGCTTGAATAAGCACGCAAAAGAGCAAAGGCGCAACCGCCTGCAATCCCCAAGCCTCCTATCCCAGTGAAGAAAGACTGCTCACCCATGAGCTTGAACATGGAGCTGTCAGTATGGGAGCAATGGGAAAACCGCCGCTAGCCCTCTGATTTCACTTTTCGATATCCAGCGGCCTTGAGCAAAGTGCTATACACCGAAGTGGTAAAGGAAGTGATCACCATGGGAAGAAGGCTTGGTTATCGTTGGCTCACTGAAAGAGAGAAGAATCCAACCACATGAGGGATGGAATCTCCAGACTATTGGTAAAATAAGATTGAGGAGGTGCCCCACACAGTGAAAGGCTATGAATCCCAACCTAAATGGAGAAAAAGAGTCTGGAACGATAATGTGGATACCTAGATGTCGTTTTGCGGCTCCCTACCCTTCGAACGGAATGATCTGACCTACCTATTGTATCCTAGGAGGGTAGGAGTAGATTTTGATCCTGACATCCATGGCTAATACGACTTCCCTAAGATCTACAACATCAATGCCTCAAAGCCTGAGGAAGCACTCACTTTATCATAACAAGCTTTATGGGACTCCACAGTCCACTTCATAGGCGAATTCTCTTCATGCCCAAACCCTGTCTTTATAACAATATGTAACTATATTAGATTACTTAGAATGCTCCTCAAGCAACCCCCCGCACTGGCTGAGTACTATCTTTCGCTGCTCTTTTTTGACATTAATGGGGGAATAGATAGTTGTGCCATGACTTGGCTGATGCTGCATGCTACTCTACTCCTATCATTTTGCATGGCCCCCCTTGAGGACATGAACGACAGCCATTTCACCAGCTGTAGCCATCCATTTTTGTCCTCCACTCCTATCCATGTTAGGATAGGCCAAAAAGGCTATGCTAAGTAGGAACTTCCTTAGTAAATCATTGAAACCCCCTACCTCCCCATCTCTACCCCACTTAGATGACGAAGACTAGCTCTCGTCATGACCATGTAATTCAACACAAAAAAAGAGAAGAATATCATGAGCAAAGCAGTTAAACCACCTCACTTCACATAGGCCACAAGCATTGCATCTACGGGTTCTCAAGTTAGGTGCGTTCGGTGGCTTCAATTGGCCGGCTTCGTCCCTAAAACCCTAGCCCTTTTAATTCCCCACTACACACGCTTAGGACACATCAAGGGCATGACACACCTAGGGAGGTCACACTCTCCTACACTTAGACTTGTCTCCCTAAGCCGCACCCACCATACCTCCCTTATGCACAAGAACTAGGTCTTTAAGTGTGGGACACCACCCAAGATTGCCTGCAGTAAGACCCAGCTCCCAATTCCACTCTCACAAGCACAATGCACCACACAGTAAGCTAGACATACCCCCTAGTAGCGCACTTCTTCTTTCAAGTAACGAACGGATACTGCAAACCACCAACATCGGAGGCCTCGCCATCCATGCAACATATCCTCGGCCTCTAACAACACAATCATTTGCCAAGCTTCTTGCCCATTACCCACCCACACAAGGCCCATCATCACCTCGGCAAACTCCCTTCCAAGCACCAAGCCCTCATCAGCAAAGCCTTGCAAGTGCCATGGGGGATGCAACATATCCTCGGCCTCTAACAACACAATCATTTGCCAAGCTTCTCACCCATTACCCACCCACACAAGGCCCATCATCACCTCGGCAAACTCCCTTCCAAGCACCAAGCCCTCATCAGCAAAGCCCCGCAAGTGCCATGGGAATGACACTAGGCTAGGAGGGGGGTAATGTTAACCTCAGCACAAGAAAAAAGTAGAAAAAGTGGAAAAGCACAAGTTGGGACCTAAAAGAGGTGACCCAGAAGGAAATCGAACACAACCAAAAAAGCAAGAAGGGAAATGGCCGAAAGTGCAAGGGCGGCCTCAAAGATCAAGTCAAGGGAAAAAGCGCATTTTTAAAATGCAAGGCACCCCTAAAACTGTTGTAAAAAAGTGCCAGCCTCCTATGCAAATTGTAAAAGGTGGGCAGGCATGGTAAAGAGATAAGGCAAATAGAAGGAAACGGAAAAGAGGATCTTGCCATAATGGCTGGTTATGTAAAAAAGGGATAACTGCCCGAAAGGGATTTAGGGTTATGTATAAAAACCAAAAAGTGAATAGAGAAGCTCATTCTTTGGTGTGTGGTTAAAGTGGACTCTTCTTCCTCTCTTCTCTTTGCTTGCTTGTGTGTGCTTCAAAGAGGGAGTAAGGGAGTGAGTGTGTGAGGGTGAGGGATCTTGGAGGTGAAGTTCTCCGTATTCTCCTCTCTTCTTCTTCTCTTCTCTTCTCTTCTCTTCTCTCACACGCGGCTATGGAGGATGAGTTTGGAGGTGGAGGTTTGAGGATGCTTGAACTTGCATCACGAATCGTGGAGCTACCGGTGTGCTTGAGGGAGGAGGCAACTCGTTCGGGCATCAAGGTAAGCTCATTACACCCCAGTAGGATCGAAGGCGCATCGATTAGGCGAGAAGATAGCCATAGGTGCTCGCTTAAAATGCTTGAAGGGCGGTCTGTAGGTCTTGGTGGTTGAACGGTGAGCTCCCTCTAGACTCCTTCTCGACTCCTGGACACTCATTTGAAGGCTCACAATCATTGTTGGCAACCCTTGCAATAATGTTTAGTATTTGGCATTGGATTTGAGCTCCTCTTTACTCCTATTTGTTGTTATTAATAGTAAACTTGCTATTACATGCTTCTAACATGGCCTTTTTTGCTTTTTCATTTTTTCTAGAATATTTCAAGATGCATTTGGCAGTCAAAGCTTATGCCTCTATTGCTACTTGATGCTATTGGGGTTATCTATTGGATCTACTCATATCTATGATAGATGCTACATGCTTGGTTGTGCTCATTATATGTTATTGAGCTGATTTTGAAGCTAGAATACATTGACATTGGTCATCATCCACCGTTATGGATGCTACTTGGATGCTTCATTGAGTATTACTGCTCAAAGCTTTGCAAACTACTTGGATTAGATACTTTCGGATGTATGCTATATGGATCTTGGATGTATGGATGCCATCCCTATGATGTTTTGAGCTTTGCTTGCTCATTTGGCATTTGAGTTATATTTCAATAGGAGCTATTTGGCTTTATGTATTGAGCCACATTTTACACTTGGATATACTACAGAGCATTTGGTTTACACAATTGAGCTTGAGCTTGTTATAGTGAGATAGTGGGACTTAGTATGACATGTGCATGCTCTCTTCATGTAATATATATGCAGTTGATACCGGGCTGATTGACTTTTATTTTGGGCACCTATCACAGTCGCATTGTTGTCAATGATGTATTTATCTTACATGGCTATGTATTGAGCTTCTTAGTGCTAGTTGCATATTCACTCACTACTAGTTGAAATTCTTCCCTAGAAGTTGCAGTTTGCATTTTATCAGTGATAGCTCATACTTGGCTTTGATTTCTTACTACTATATTCTATTTTTAGCATGCTACAATTGAAATTTATTGTAATGCATGGCAATTATAGGAGAAAACTAAGAATCTCTGTGATAAGCAGAGCCCTACCTCTCCTATGTATTAGCTAAAGCAACTCATGGACCTTTGCATGAAGGAGGGGACCTCTATGTCTCCCCACTTGAATGAGTTCCACTCTATTCTCAACCACTTGACCTTGCACGGGATAGACTTTATAGAGAATCTTCCACCACTATTCTTATTGGTCACCTTACTTGAGTCATGGGACACATTCCACACTGCCATGTGTGCAAATATGCCCAAAGATAGGCTGAAGTTACAAGATGTAGAGGGTGCACTATTAAATGAGTAAATCAATAGAAAGAAAATTAATGCTTCCTGCAATTCGCATGCTTTGGTAATTAGTGGCAAAAATGATGCATGAACATTGGAGCAAAAGAGAGAGCAAGACTGTATGTGGGGACTCCAACAATCACGATGTGTGACCTACCATTCCTTATTCTATTGTCATAGTAATAATAAAGAATAAATTAATAGTGATGAGTAGTTGCCACATGTAGTCTATAGGTGTGTGGATAGAAAGTACAAGATAAATAGAGGCAGCTAGGCACATGCGGCCTTTAACTCCCAATAGACTCTCTTCATCCAAAGTGAAAGCTTTCTATTTCAAGCAATCAATATATAGGTGCATAATACCACATTTAGGGCATTGCTCTTTTAGTCTTATCTCTACTGGTTTGCTCTTTTTCTAGGCATCAAGACAAAATATGGCCAAGGGGGCCACAATTCCAGCGAGTTACTAGGAGGTTGCATACCTTCAAACCCACATCCCCTTCGTCTACCCAATGTCATTGCTTGAATGTGTCTATCCATAAGAATTGCATTACCCTCTTCATCATATGAGTTGTAAGGATTCATGTATGGCTCTTTGTTCAATGGCTCCTCCACATAGCAAACAAAAGTATCACATTTGGTAGGGTTACAATTCGTGTAAGAGGTCTTAGTATTCTTGTACTCTAGTTGCTAACTATATCTTATTGCTATGTACAAATAGAGCTAAGGGAGCTACTCCACCATAAGGGGATTGTCAAGTCATGTAGGCATTTTGGCAATAATGTTAGTATGAAAATCTTCTCAAAAACTTGCATTGCCTACATCATGTGCATATCTCATAGGTTGTCCTCTCAAGACCTCTTGGAGCTTCAAAAGCATCTTAAGATACAACACCTCTTGAGAGAGATCTATCTCCTTCCCCTTCTCATGTTCATCAAGAATCGTTGCTCACTATAGAGAGCCGCTATTTCATTGTGAATCATAATGATGCTTGTTGGTTGGATGACTTTACTATTATTTTTCTTCAACATGTCATCAAGTCATATGGCCTCCTCATAGATATTTGCTAGTCCAAACTAGAGTTCCTCACCCAAAGCTTTGTATAGTTCGTGGTTCTTGATCCCACTTATGAAGACCATAGCCATAGCCTTCTAATTGGGTCTTTTGGCCATGACTACCCATGTAGATGATGTAGTTTCAAATTTCCTATTTGTCTTTTTTGGCTCACATTCATGAGTTTGATAATAAGTTTATCCACATATCCCACTTTAGAGAATAGGTCTTTGAGCACAATAAAATTTTGCTTTTTGGTATTGTTAATACTCCTAAACCAACTCCTATCCTTCTCTCCCAAAGATAGCTTGAAGGCTTGTGTTATCATATCAATATCTTGGAGGATATTAGCCTCACAAACTTGCTCAAACTATTCAATGAAACCATACGGTTCATCCATTGTTGTGTACTTATCAACTTGCTTTGTGGCAATCAAAAATTTGGACTAGACATTTGAGCTTGGTGTCACTCCTAGTCCAGCTAATATTGAATCAACAAGAGAAACTCTACTTATTTGTATAGTCATTATGTCAAGTAGCCACTTAATTAGGAGTTCTAAGGGTGTAAGATTTTGTGTGATGGTTCAGCACCCTCTACCTACTCTTCAAGCTTAGGTCCTCTTGTTAGAGCTAGGATCTTTAGATTTGTTCTATCTCTATCTCCTTTCTAAGTGCATCAAAACTCTATGTTTGCATAAATCTAGCCAATTATTGTAAGAGGTCCCTACCTATCCTTCTTTTTTTGTTGCCATGTCTACCATATTTCTTCCACATGTCCTCCATGTTCTCTATTCTACTTTTTTGGCAATACTATGTGATGCAGCTTTAGACATCTAGTGGAAAATCTAT
Organism: Lygodium microphyllum; assembly: GCF_053477565.2. NCBI lineage: Eukaryota > Viridiplantae > Streptophyta > Polypodiopsida > Schizaeales > Lygodiaceae > Lygodium > Lygodium microphyllum. The sequence goes on from NC_141143.1 coordinate 106,024,433, forward strand.
AGGGTCAAACCCTAGATTTCCAATGTTTAAGCTTGACTCAAGCATTGTGCTTGGCTCCCCTTTAGCTACCAAGACCTCGATTAGATTTATTAGGTCAAGCAAGGAGATGAAAGCCTTGATTCGCTCTCAAAAGGAAGACACTTCTTACCTTGAGTTTAGTTAGGGTGGTGGGTTCTTCTACACTTGGTGTGCTAGGATGCATTGGCCTTTCACCTAGTTAGGCACGGCTAGCTCTAGATTTTCTTGTGTGTCAACTTGGGATGTTTCTTTCCTTCTCACATTGTGTGATGGGCCTTGCTTGTGGTTCTAGAACTTTAGTGTTTATTTTATATTTGTTCCCTCTTGGCTTAATGTATTTACATATTACTACATTGTGGAGGCTAATCTAGTTGACCCTTGGACTCTTGACGTAATTAGCCTTGCAGGCTCAAATATGTTTTAAGCTCGTGTCACTCAACTACCCTATGTGGGAAAGTTGGTAAATGCTATCACAAGGTTAACAATGTTGGTTTGAGGCAAGTCACTCACCTAGTCTAAGTTAAATGAAGTGACAAACTTGCTAAGATGATTGACTAGGTCTTGGGCAAGTAAACCTTAAAGGTTATTGTAAAGTTAATTTGAAGCTCAAGTTCATGGTTATTCTTCACATTTGTTTGAAATTCTCAGCAACTTGGTTGTTTGAATGTGATTGACTAGTGCTCAACTGACTAGGGTGTGTTGTGATATGAGATCTTAATGGCCCAGGTCTAGGTGAATGTGCCTAGATGTGGTGTAAATCTACTAAATTGGATCTAGGAAACAATCCTAAAATCTAAATGATCCTAAGTTAATTTCACCTAAATGGTACTTATCCTAGGTGTATTTAAATGTGTCTAAGGAGATGGGAATGGATGAGTGTATGTCCTAGGGTGATAAAACTTGTAACTATGTCGAGCGATCCTAACCCACCATATGAGTGATCCAAGAAGCTCTAGGTGTGTAAGCTAGGGATGATAGAGTATTTAGGTGTTAGTTAACCCCCAACTAAGGTTGATGTGGATGGCCTAAAAACAAGATTTCTAAAGTGAAAGTGCTCATGCACACTAGTGTGTGAGATACTTAAACAAAAAGAGGTGCTAATTAGCTATGGTTAATGCATGTTTGCCTAAGGTTGAGACCTTAGGAGGTGAAAATAAGGGGTCTAAGGAGGATTAGATATGCACCTAAAGAGTGGTGTAGTGTGTGTAGAACTAGGCCTAAGGCTAGGGGTATATGTGTGTTGACTTGAAAAAGGTAAACTTCTAAAGCTAAAATGCCTACGGGGATTTCTAACAAAAAGTATGGTGTGTAACTATGTGGAAGTTCAAGGCTCCCGCTAATGTGATTACCTGGGGTGTCCGAGACTATGGTGTGAAGCTTATAGGTCTACGAGTGTAGGGAATTTAAGGGTCTATGAGCCTTATGACTACCCTAATATTAGGGCCACCTAAGGATCAAGGATTAACATCTTAGATGAAAGGGGTGTGCCTAGTCGTGGGTCCAAATGAGATAGTGGCACCTAACACTAAATTTAGGGTTATGAATTTGGTGACCTAGGGTAGCACATTTGTAGCTAATTGAGTGCCTAAGAGGATGTATGAATGTGCCTAGAATCTAATGTGTTTAGGTGATATGGTACCTCCATGTGAACATGCCTTATGATAGGGTATCAAAGTGATAATGCAAGTTATGTGCTTAGTGCAAGATACCTAGGTGGAATGGCAAAGCTAGGAACCTCTATGAGTGTTGCACCTACTGCAAGTACCTATGTATGAATTGCTTATTGTAAGGTGCTTATGGGGATGTAGACACCCTAATGGAGATTGTATCTATGAGTGAATGTGTGTAAGTGGGGTGATTCATGTGCTTGAGGTAAGTGGTGCAAGCGAGCTCATGGTAAGCAAGTTAAAGCAATTTGAACTACTAGAGAATGCCCCACTTGGCATAGGCATAGCTTGAAAGCAATAGTATAAAGGTTAACCCTAATTTTACCATGCATGACTAACAAAGGAACGTAACCAGTGTTGCAAGGATGCCTCGTACCTTGACTTCTCAAGATGATGATTGGTGATATTTTGTACTCAAGTTGGGGTCATGGAATTAGTATAGTTCATTGAGAGCTCCAAGTAGGGTGATCTATTGACTCAAAATGATTATTGTGAGTGGACTCCAAGTAGATATGGCCTCAATACTTAGAGTAACAGTCCTCAATTTGATGTAGATTAGGGTGGATAGACATGCATGGTCACAAATAACTCTATATGATCATGCCTTGTTGATCATTTGAGGTGGTGGTGTTAAATACTTAAGATAATGGTAGGTAGTCTAACTTGGGTAGATGTAGTGCTTTTTATGTAGCATGTGCTTTTGTGAGTGTTTGTTAAGAAGGAAAAAGTGATGTGTGGGCTAAAAGGCTTGGAAAGTAGATGTGGGCAAAATAAAATAAAGCTTAGAAAGTAGATGTGGCTCCAGGTAGTTACTCGCCTATGGACTCACTTGGTCTGCACTTACTTGAGGTGGCACTCCTTCTCGAGGTGGACAATTACTCGAGGTGGGCAAAATTGAGTGGTAATAAGGAACCTAACATGGACAAACTTAAGTTACTCAAGGTGGAGGAATCATGACACTCAGGATGGAAGAGTTGTGTGGTACTTTGGGTGGATGAGCCAATGTGAGTGGTGATCAAACCCAAGTTGAAGGATATCTCGTTGTGGGTGCAGTTGTGTCAAGCTTGGGATGTGCACATGTGAATGATTCGGTGGGCCTTGCCTTGGAGCTCAAGGTGAGAACATGTGGACACGACTTGCAATAGGACATACTCCACTAGGGTGGCCCTTGCTCATGTAGTGACTTAGGTCTAGTAATTTGGGTCCAAGATAGGAGTGCATGCCAGTCACAAGTGTAATGAGCAACTCTAGGAGTGTCAATCAAGATAATCATATGGCCAACTCAAGGCATGTGATACGACTTCACTCAAGACAATTGGTATAAGCCATTCTAGGTAGGTTGAAGCCGATTTCAATTCAAGGCAACATGGCAAGTGAACGAGCAAAGGTAGAGGAGGTCTCATTGGCACTGGTAATGTCATCGATCTTGCCCAAGTTAGACATACAAAATGCAGAGTCAACAAAACTCATGGAAGCATAAAAAATTCCAACATAAGGGCTTCATATTTATAAGTTCCATCCATTTATAAACCCCTAAATATAAACTGATCCAATATGTATCCCAAACCAAATCCGATAAGGCACTGTTGAATCGCTAACAGTGTCCAATTGATGGTCTGCAAGGGCTGAGGTCAAATATGGTCATGCTACTAAATCTTAGCTTGAAAACTGGGAATTTTTCTCTCAAAGCTTTCCATGTATGATCGAGGTCCAAAAAATAACCAAAGTATGTGTCGACAAGTCCAAACTAGCTCCCGTCAACCTCATAGAGTTCCTAAGAGGGTTCCGATTGCTATTGATCAAACTTCACTCAAATCAGCCCTAAAAACCAAAGAAATTTTAGTCTTAAAATTGGTGTGTCATGGTTACACAATTTCCCAATAGATATGACTCTTAAGCCCCAAACAAGTTAAGAAGTGATTGCAAGATATGAGCTAGTCAAGCTTCAATGACATACTGCAATTGCCTGATCAAATACCATGTAATCCTCATGTATAAACCTCTCTTGCCACCTAGATGTTGTTAGTGTGCCCTTGGTTGCCTCTGTGTTGCATTCAACCTTTGCTTTTTCCATTGCTATTTTTAGCAATGGCTACTTTTTAATCCTCAAAGTTGCTTTTTCCACTGTCGTTTTTAGCAATAGCTACTTTTCAGTCCTTAGAGTTGCTTTTTGTTATTTGGAGTGTCCTTAATCACATTTGGACTTTATATGCACCTTTGCTTTTGTTTCAACTATTTTTAGTGTAGCTTGCTTCTTTTAATTTTTGAGGTATCATTGAAGTTCCCATGACATGGCCATGTAGTTCTTGTCATCTTAGTCCCAACTATGTTTTCAATTTGTTATCTCAATGAGATTTTGCTTTTTGATTGTTGACCTTGGAAAGGGCTAACAATGGTAGATGCAAATAAATAAGATGGATTCAAGCTTACTCGAAGGCCTAATATAGTATGTTGAGATCATTTTATTGTAGATACAATTCTTGATCTCTTATCCTCTCACTTCCTACTTCATAGCTATGGAGTTGTTATTCTTTGTAGCTCCTTCTTTCACATTGTTCCTTCTCTAAATCGTATCTCCTAACCTCTTTCTCTCTTACTGTGTATCTTTCTCTGTGTTCACAATGATTAGCATAAGTATGTGTATATTCATTTGTGTGCTCCTTCAATAGTTGTGGATAGGAAAAAGTATCAATGATGGTATATTTGAATGCAACAATGTTATGGATCTCAAGCCTAACATTCATTGTCAGGGTTAGACAACATTCATGGTGATTTTTATGTAGCACAATTGGAGTTAAATCACAGTGGTAGTGTAACAAATATGTGCATAGTTGTGGTCAATCTAGAGAAGCAAAAATGACGAAAGGAAGCTAGTGTTGATTAGTCTTAGTGATGTCTCTATATTCATTATTGTTGGGTGTTGCCTACATGGCTAATTAGTTATTCGTTGTGTTTTGCCAAATTAGTCTTTGTTGGCTATTGCCTCTAGAGTTAATTAATCACTCATTTGTGCAAAATTAGGGTTTGCATACAATCTAGTCAAAAGACTAGCAATCATGGCTAGGATGCTTACAATCATGGTCAATTTCTTATGCCTAAAAAGTAAAAGAGACCAATCCAACAATCCTAGATGAGTTATGTGCAATCATGGTGTAGGCTAGGAGTGTCAACATGTGAAAATCAAGGCTTCTTTTTTATGCACAAATTAAAAGCAAGAGTTTCCTATAGCAGTCGTGTTCAACTTGGTGAAGTTAAAATCAAAAGGCAAGCACTGGGACCAAAAAAGCAAGCATGGATATGCAATCTAGTATAGCTTGGAAGTGCAAACGGTGAGAAAGTAGGGTGCTTTTGGATTATAGTGTGAGGAAGCAACAATCACAGTGTGCAATCTTATTGACAATAGGCAGTCTTGGTGGTCATGTGAAGTTCCAAGTCTTGGTGAACCTCAACCACATAGCAACCAACTACAATTCAATGAATGCTTTCAAGAAAATCCAGCAATGCAAATCACTTAAACTTGTGCAAGCTACCTACTAACTAGAATACTAGACTTCCACATATAGAAGATTGAGAATGAGGTTTTTTAGGGTTTTTTCCCTAATCTTTTTTCCAACAATTGAATCTAAGCTAATCTATTTTCTACTTTGAGATATCTTCTTTTGCCAAACGAGTTGTGTTCTCCTTTGGCCTTCTTCCAAGTTATATGTCTTTTGGAGTAAGAGAAGCGTCCCATCAAGAGAGTGGTTCCCTGCCTCTGAAGCCTCTCAATACCTGCTATTTTGTCACACAATTTGAGCACCTTAGATTGGGTTGATTCTATCCATCTCTTGACAATGGAGCCAAAATGTCACAACTTATGGTCAATAATAGGACAATGACGAAGCTCTTATTCTTTCAAGAGTTCAATCTTCTTATGGTTCAAAATACCTATTGCATAATCAACTCTTACTTTGGCTATGACATGTCGAAAATCTTTGCTCTGAATCACATGAAAGTAAGAAAGTAAAAGAAAGTTCATGAGGTTGTAGTAGGCTCACTATTGTAGTCCAAATGGAAAAGAAGATGTTGGTCGCCTCACAAATCAAGTGATAATGTTATGATATATTCCCAAAGCCCTATTGCATGGTCAAGGTTATTACACCAAAATTAGATGGATCCAGTTACCTAGACCATCCAACATAGCTTCGTCAACATCTAAGCCCATTAGATGTTCATGGTTTGAAAAGGTTATGCCCAAGCTAAAAAGAAAAATCTAATACCAAATATATAGCCCCCAAGAAAGCCTAATGTGGGATGTAGAATGGAGCCTAAAAAGGCCAATCCTATGAAATTAGTAGCTATAAAGGCTATTGCTAAATACAAGAAGAAGACACTTGAGCTATCTAGTAAAGATACATAACCACACTTGATCATTGTTTAATCAAATAAAACATGTGTCGATCAACAAATCATCAAGCCAAATACAAAAAGCCAAATAGCAGTAACCTCGTGTCACTAGTAATCTCGTGAAATGGATCCCAAAAGGATACCACCTATGCTACCAAAGGAGAGCCAAACGTAACCTCAAGTAGCTTGTACCCCTCCTAAGGAAGTCCTACTATAAGCTACTATTCCAATGTAGTTAAGAATCCCCCATGGTAGCCACCTTTTATTGTTGTTAAAACTTACACCCACTGAACAAGCCACTACTACTTCCAACCAAAGAGTGGAACCAAGAGGGTCATAGCCCCCAACTACAACCATTTCACTATTCTTTGCTAAGGAGACATCCTCTAATACTTCCACAAAATGGATTCACACACTCAATCCATGAGATCAAATGACTATTCCAACCTAAAAATTCATGACATGTTAGACGAGTCGCCAAAGCCTCCACCAATCTAATGCCTAAGCTAATTAAACAATCACTTGTGGAAATGGTGAAAGTGATAACCAAAAAATAGGATAAAGCTTCATTGCATGCCTTGAGGAGCTTGAAGACACCTTGCTCGCTCTTGTGTGTGCCTGTGACCAATATGACATTAGAGTGCAAATTGAGAAGTAAAAATTTTCATAATAGTGATAATAACATGGGAAGAACAAGAACATATATTTGACAATCACTACCTAATTGTTGAGAAGCTACTACATCTCATTTCCAAAAACATTATTAAGTCCATGAGGTTAATCCCCTCTAGCTCTATGAAGCTTTACTTAAGAAGCTCAAAAGAGTGGCTAGAACTCAAGCAAAAAGTAGAGGGACACAACTCATTTGAGCAAAAACAATATGCCATCCCCATTGTGATTGTCAAAGTTTGAAGTCCATTGATGACTAATGTAAGCAAAGAAGAGCCATGAAGACTTTCGAGTGTGAGGCAATGTACATAGCATCCCCTTCTCTTTGAGTGTACAAGCAGTAGAGCTTGTAAATATCTTGATTGACGAGAATCCTGCAAATTTGCTCACTCAAAGTCTCCCAATGGAATGTTATGCCTTCCATAGGAAGATGATGGGTGTAAGATGAGATGAAGTCTATACCTCATCCTATTGTACTTCTATGTACACTTTGTACTTTGTCACCTTTTTTTCTTGTTTTCTCCACACTCAGGCACATTCACCTTTAAGTGGAAGGTTGTTGGGGTTAAAGGCCACATGTGCATAGGCACCTACATTTTCTTGTACTTACTACTAGCACACTTGTACATTGTCAATGGCAACCGCATGTCACTATCACTTCCCTCCCCCCCCCCCCGCTTTTTTATGTGACAATAGAATAAGGGAAGGCAGGTCCCACATTGTGATGGTTGGAGTTCCTAGATATACGGACTTGCTTTCTCTCTTGCTTAAACCTCCGTAGCTCTTGCTTCCTCTTGCTTTTGCTTGTGCTCTCACATCTTGCTCCACCTTTCACTTCTTGGCCTTTTATTGTATTTTTTAGATGAATCTCTTGAGCCAAGCCAATAATAGCAATTGAGATTACACTTTGTGATGTTAATTGTAAGTAGCTCTTCCATGAAGTGCATTGGAAACCTTATTATGTGCAAGTGGAATTGAGTGGCATGAAAGATTATGTATATATGTTGGGCTTATGTACATAGTATAGGATAACTTATATATTTTTTGAATAATAACCATCCTAATTTTCACGAGGAGGTGTTTTGTAATTGTCATAGTAACCTTTTAACAAACATAAAATTCTAACCCCATAGGTAGTAATAAAACATAGCAAATTAGCTTCTCATCCCTATAGATCTTGACTTAGTTGGGTATATCTTTTTTTTTCAAAGGTAGTTCCTCATGATTAGGATAGCTAGATCTGGACAAATTGTAAATGTCTTGACAAAGGCAAAGAATAATGGCACCAAGTCCCTTGTCTAGAATAAGTACGTGGAGTTAGGATCCTTAGCATTCATATTTGGAATCTTTGGGAAGTTGAACCTCCTAAGCTTGTCAAGGTCAAATGAAGCTTCGTGCTACCTTGGACGAGAACAACACGTTATACCAACTCTCTCTTATGCAATTGGTATTCAAAAGCCAAACCATGCATGGGCATTGGTATCCATTATATGGTGTCTCCATGCTAGTTGGACTCCATAGGATTCCTTTGACATAAAGGCATATTTAGATCTCCAAGTCTTTTTGTCTTGTCTTCTTTGGCAAACACCTCTTTTTCTATATAATCAAACCATCTCACAATTGCAAAAATACATGTATTGATCAGCTTGTTGATGGTAGAGATTTTGTGGAATCACAAAATTGAAGGCAATGGGAATGTCCACCCTAGCTTGTGCAGATTTAAATTCCTCATAGACACTTCAAAATCTTATGGCTCTTGAAACTTTGGCATCTCATTAGACACATGATAGGTTGAAGATTTGAATATTTTGATCACACATCTAACAAGCTCTACGTTAGATTGTAGCAACTTTGTTATGGGCTTCTTGCCAATATGTCCTTCACTATGCTCTTAGGGTTCTTGCTTTACATCCCATAAATCATTAAACAATAGGGGTGTTGAGGCCGTTCTCAGTGCTTTCTAATGTCTACGTTGGTTCTTTCTCTACTTCTTATATGGTTTACCATTAGAACTAGAAAGAATGGCTACATCAGTGGCTCAATTCTTATAGGCCATAGTTGATGCTTGATTTTGGACCTTGAGTGAGGGTGTCACATCAGCTAAATTTTTTTCCTGCCACGCACTTTTTTGATCCTCCTTAGCTTGACACATAAGCTTCATGCCCCTTACTCCGTTCTTGTCTGTTTCCCTTTTGACACTTTTTGGATCCTCCTAAGCTCGACACACCAACTTCACACCCTCCATTCTGTGTCTTCTCAACACATGAACTTAGACCCTTAAAAAGGAACTATGTAATTTGGCTCCATTCCTTGTCTGTTTCCCTTTCGACACTTTTTGGATCCTCCTAAGCTCGACACACCAACTTCACACCCTCCATTCAGTGTCTTCTCAACACATGACCTTAGACCCTTTAAAAGGAACTATGTAATTTGGCTCTTAGGTGAGGGGGTTAGTTTGCCAATATTATTTCCTGTCCGACACTTTTTGGGTCCTCCTTCGCTCGATGCATCAACTTTGCACCCATGGCTCCATTCAACATCCACCTGAGTGTCTGGCCAAGCCTTAGCTCGACGCATCAACTTTGCGCCCATGGCTCCATTCAACATCCGCCCGAGTGTCAGACCAAGGCTTAGACCCATTCAAAGGAAAGGCAAAGATGCTTTGAACCTGGAAAATGTGCCCTCCTATAACACGGACGACAAGTTGAAACTTGTTACAAAGAATCACAGACCGACAAATTGAAACTTATTACAAGGCATTACAGATTTTAATCTAGAGCTCTTAGCCTTTTCCTATCGATCATCATCGTCGTCCCCTTTCCCGGTCTCCTTTCCTGCGCGTTACCACATCTGGCTTGCATTTCGCCCTACTCGCGTTCCCGTTTGCTTGTATTTTGAACCTTCTGTCTGGTCTACTGCTGCCATTATTGCTAATCTTCATCGATCCTTGAATCCTCCTGTGGATTGTCCTTCTTCCTCCCTCCCACGCCCATGCCCCTTGTGCCCTAACCATGTACAGCAATTTCAAGGAACAGGCCATCGAGTATGTCAAGCAGGCTATCCAAGAAGATAATGCAGGCAACTATGCCAAAGCCTTCCCCCTCTACATGAACGCCCTGGAGTACTTCAAAACCCACCTCAAGTATGAGAAGAACCCTAAGATCAAGGAGGCCATTACTCAGAAATTTACTGATTACCTCCGCCGCGCCGAGGAGATCAGGGCCATGCTCGATGGCAGTGACAGGACCCGGCCCTCTGCCAATGGAGATGCAGCCGTTGCAACGAGACCGAAGACTAAGCCTGGTGGCAAGGATGGCGATGGCGGAGATGGGGATGATCCCGAGCAATCAAAGCTGAGATCTGGCCTGAACTCGGCCATCATCAGGGAGAAGCCTAACATCAAGTGGGCTGATGTTGCTGGATTGGAGAGTGCCAAACAAGCATTGCAGGAAGCTGTCATTCTTCCTGTCAAGTTTCCACAGTTCTTCACAGGTAATGCCATTCGATCATTAAGATTGAACTCTAGTACTAAGGATTATTGTTCTGTGCTACGTTGGAATTGATGCTGACTTTTATGATAAAATTGGAAGTCTGCTTCATATACAAGTTCACACGTTAGATCAAAGCATAGTAGTTCTCTAAGCAGAGTAAGTGGAGGACGTTTCCTACTACTATGATGATCATGTTGAAGGATTGCAAATATCCAGTATTGTCTTTTAATCTAAACAATGGCAGAATGAAGCATCTTCTGTCACTGGACTTCGGATCATTCATGTCTGTGTATGCAGACACATTTATTATTCATGAGTTTGAATATGATCTAACGTCATTTGACATCTATAGTGCTTCGTTTTTCTCTCTATGAACACATTTTATTAAGACACAGTGCGCTCCCTCTAGGTGGACTTTGCACAAAGTTTTGAAAACATCGCAATATTTACCCCTTGCCTTATTTGTGCTCACAATTATCTTGCAAGCATTTCTTATGTCAAGTCAGCCTGATAACCTAAATCTGTATAGTTTCAAAACATGAATGCTTTTTGGAGCATCACTGTTAGATGGTACATTGTGAAATGTATTGGGTTCTAACCAGTATAGCCTTTCAGGAAAACGGAGACCATGGCGTGCTTTTCTTTTGTATGGGCCTCCTGGGACTGGAAAATCTTATCTAGCAAAGGCAGTTGCAACTGAAGCGGATTCAACCTTTTTCAGGTATTTTGAATTAGTCCAGAAATCTTTTATGTATTGTTTCCACTGTCTATCTCTGCAATGCTCATGTCCAAGTCTCTGTAAAGTCTATATATTTTGCTTATTTGGTCACTATTATGGTCTTTTTGGAAAGGCATGGCAAAAGGCCATGTGTACATCCCTTGTTTTAGCAGTCTCTTGATATCTAAAGTACAGATTAGTGGTAAAGTGATCATATCTATAGTGGATAGAATGAACCTCTTTTGGAAAATGGTCACTTGGGGGAGATGGTAAGAGCAGACTACTTGGTAAGTCACTAGGGATCTAGATCATATACTGAGAATAATTGTAGGATGAAAAGAACACAAGCCTGGGATTATTTTGCACCCGTTATAATTTTATAAAATTCGAGATGCAGTCATGTTAACAGCTTCAGTGTGGAATTGTCAAGATTGTACTTTCTGTACTACTTCAATGTCAATGGATTATTAAACAAGTTTGTGAAGTTCCATTGAAGCAAATGAGTAGACATGTTATGCTCAGCATAAAGGCTATCTAAAATTAAAGGGGAAATGAAAATATAATTTAGATGGGCTATGTTGCATCTCATTTGGACATTTATGTTGTATACCGGTCAAGCAATCAATTGGTCAACCATGTTAGTGGAGCATCAAATAAATCAGCAAATAAACAAAAGACTCATTGAAGAGGAGAGCTACAATACTCTCACATATGCTTTGGAGTAACTCACATTTGTTGACCAGTTAGACATGCCTTTTTGAGTTGAGAATGGTATCGACTATGTTGGCTAACTAGTCGCATTGTGATTTTGACATCTCTTTTGCCCCTAATTTTGTTGGTAGCCACCATTGTGCTTCCTGTTAAGGGTTATCTTGAGACCGAGGGCCGGGGGTTTGATTTTGTTTTTGTTTAGGTTGGGTGCCTTTAGCCTTTGAGCACCACTCATTATGAAAATGGTGGCCAGCCTTTTCATAGTGTTGGTAGTACTTGTTTTTCGGGCACATTGTGCTATCTTGGTTTGAGTTGAGATTGGTTGTTTCCTTGTGACTTATTGTTTTAATTTTGGTTTTGAACCTTCTTGCCTTTACTTGCTGCCCCTTTTGAGAAGTGGTTGCAAGAATCCCCTCTAAAGTTGTGAGAAAGATTCTTTTCTGGAATGTTAAATAGTCGATGTAACGAAATAGTTGATGCTTGAACTTATAAAAGGTAGATATAGTAGGTTGTGAGATTCCTTGTTGAACAAAATTGAAGTTTTTCTTGGGTAGCTTGTTTAGGAATGATGTGACCTAGTCATTGTGGGACTTAGGAGCCCCTGCAGTGCAAACTCTGTGAGTAAATATTGATAGTCCACTAACTTGACCTAAAGTTCATCTTGGTCTATGATTTTCACTCTTGGAGCTCATACTTGAGATCTATACAATGCCAGGAGATCTCAATTTGCTGTCATCTTGTTCTTGAGGGGCCTCGAACTACTGTTTCTTAGTTTTGGGGCTGATCTTGATGGTTGGGAACCTCCCTGATCAGTTGTTGCCTACTCCAACAGCCTTCTCCTCCGCTGGCTAGACTCAAAATGCTCTCTCTCTCTCTCTCTCTCTCTCAACCAGCCTTCCCTCACCTACATGGAAGTTTTGCCAAGTGGCAACCTTCCTAATCCATTTTTCAGCAAGTTTCAGCAATTTAATTAATTTTCAGAAATAATGAATTCTGAAAATTAATTCAACCCTTTGACCCTACCCTTAAATTTGGTCATGCTCTGTTAGAAGTGGATGCAGTGATCGAAGTGAAAAAAACTGCTATAATAGACTGCTGAACACAAGAGAGAAAGAAAAGAAAAGAGAAACACTGCAAAAGGAACTCAGAAGCAAAGGGATACTCGGGAAATGGAATCCATATACCAAGATATGAGGCGGTACAGAATCAATGTGAGTCACTGGCTGTGAAGGCATTGGCACCTGCTCCTCTCTCTCTACCAAAAGTAGTCAGGTGATGAAAGATCATGATTGATGAATGTGGAGGAGAAGCCTGAATAAATAGGCAAAAATAATGCCATAAATCATGTCAGGTTGACCAACATTTAATGCCGGTCGGCTAACATTTAGTGTTGGTTGACCAATAATAAATGCTAAAATGACCATCATAAAATGCCACGAAAAATACCTAAATAATCAGGATAATATCTTGGTGCCCTAGCCCATTGAATCACATGCATAAACTTGGCCATGAACTGACATATTTGCTAACATCCTCTCTCAGATCATGGGTGATTTGATACAATACAATATACAATGATAAGGTCCCATCATAGTACACACAACAAGGACCACCAGAGTAGAACCATGGATACCCAAGTAGTGGGTGTCCAAGCCACCACCAAGGTGCCTCGGAGAGAACTTGATGTCGGTGTCGATCGACCAACTCTTGAAAATAGAGAAGAATCATAGTAACTCTCAATATCTTTCAACAATGTCTTGTTGTAGCATATAAGACCATCCTATCAAAAATGCCTTTGAACATATGTGACAATGGATTTCTCGCATTTGGCCAGACCACCAAAGTATCCCCATCCCCTCATGTGAGCTCAAACTAGGAGCCAATCCCACTCTTTGTCAAGCAACTAGCTCATCATAAACTTGGATGTCAACTAGCTCATCATAAACTTGGATGTCAAATCCAACTCTAGGATTTGAACCTGCCAGACTTTGATCGATGCGTCAAGGGAAACCCCTCTTTGGAACCCATGCACCTGTATACTTGTATGGATGAGGTTTACCTACCCCATCTCACCACCCTCTCACACTCCCCCTTTGGTACTAGAGAGTTGTGAGAAATGATCCCATCACTTGTACTAGCAGCGTCGAAGGGAGGCCCCTATAGCCATTGTCGGGGCCACATAGATGGAATCTAAACTTGGACTTGGAGAAGAGGAAGACTAGTCAAGAGAGTTGTCACCCGTTGTCACCGTCTACACTTGCTACTATTGTAAGGTTGGTAACATCCTATTGTCCTTCTAGAGGTGTCCCTTCTTGCCACAATAATAGCATTGAGACGTCTTCTTCTTCCACAGTATGGCACCCCTCTCCGAAATTGGAACGTCTGAAGCACCAAGAGATAGCATCCTCATAGAAACCTAAAGCAAAACACAAGAAGTCTCCAACATAACACTTGTAGATGAGATAATAATGTTGGCATGTTGACCATCAGGAAGAGATGCTAGAGGAGCCATGAGGAGGGAGATACAGAGAAGATGAAGAAAGGTAAGGGATCTTCAGGGAGAAAAGTAATGCCAAAAATATAGACTCACTAGGATTGCAGGAGTTCCAAGTAGTAAAGAAAGCACATAGAGAAAAGATCAACAGTAACCAGAGTGTAGTGGTGAGAACATGCCAATTGGATGCACATGAATCATCTCTAAAGTGAGAAGATGGACCACAAAGTGAGAAGATGGACCAAAAATAACGAGAACCGGTTTGAAAATATTGTCACCCAGCCTTGCACAGGAGCAAACAGCCAAAACACAAGTACTGATTAGTAAAATGCAGGCAGCATACATCAAAACACAGATTGGAAGGGTTAGTAACAGGTCCTCAGCCCTGAAACAAGCCCAAAAAGCTGAAAATGAAAATGGCAATCTACTAAATGTTGAGAAAACAAGCTGAAAATGATTAGAAGACGGGCGCTTAAGCTGTAAATCAGTCGCAACAGTTAGAAGAGGTCCAATCAGCAGACGAAAAGTAAAAACTCAACTTGAAACAGTGTAAAACAGTGGCAGGAACAATGATCTTGCAATCTAATACCATGTCAGAAGCGGATGTAGTGATGGAAGCGTGGAAAACTGCTATGATAGACTACTGAACACAAGAGACAAAGAAAAGAAAAGAGGAACACTGCAAAAAGAAAGAACACTGCACAAGGAACTTAGAAGCAAAGAGATACTTAGGAAATGGAATCCATATACCAAGATATGAGACAATATAGAACCAATGTGAGTCACTGACTGTGAAGGCACTGACACCTACTCTTCTCCCTCCACCAAAAGTAGTCAGGTGATGAATGATCATGATTGATGAATGTGGAGGAGAAGCCTGAATAAATAGAAAAAAATAATGCCATAAATTATGTCATGTCGATCAACATTTAATGTCGGTCGGTCAACAATAAATGGTAAATTTGACCATCATAAAATGCCAAGAAAAATGCCTAAATAATCAAGATAATATCCTAGTGCCCTAGCCCATTGAATCACTTACGCAGACCTAGCCATGAATTGACATATCTGCTAACATGTGTCAGAGTGCAGCGAGGCGGAAGCATAGGACAAAGACTGAGAGAGAGTGAACACAGAGAGAGGAGAGATTTAAGGAGACAGTGTAATGCGGAAAATATACAGTGTAATATGCTATATAAGAGTACAGAAATATACATGGGGAGGGGGAGAAAATATTTGCGTGTGTATCCTCCTTGAAGACCTCGATCTCCGTCAGCCCGAGTGCAATCAATCTCAGCAGACCAACTCTGATAGATCTCAAGATTAGAATGATGAGAAAGAGTGCCACCAATTGGCTATATATAGTCAATAAATAAAAAAAATACTGAGCACCAGGTCGGCTGCATTAAATACAGCCTACTGTAGGAAAAAAACTGTTCGATTGCAAACTGAAGACTGTCCGACTGTTGATGTGTCCTCTGCGTTGACGTGGGACTGCCTGCTAACGTGTCCTCTTGCCGCACTCTGCTGACGTGGCATTGTGGCCGTACGACTGTCCAGGAAATGACTGTTCTACAACCCCTCAGATCCTGGACATGCCAAAAGACTGAGGGATCTAGAATGCTGCCAAAGAAGAGCCTGGGGAAGCGCCTTTGTGAACAAATCTACAAGATTATCCTGCGTCTTGTAGTACTCCACATGAATGGTTCCATCCAGAAGCTTCTCTCGAATGAAGTGATATTGAATCTCAATGTGCTTTGTCCGGGTATGGAATGCAGGATTCTGTATCAAGGCAATGCAACTCTCATTGTCACACCGCAGAAGAGTAGGACGAAGTTGGAGGCAACGAAGCTCCTCCAACAATCTCCGAAGCCACACAACCTCACATGTGGTGGAAGACGCAGCCCGATACTCCGCCTCAGTAGAAGAAAGGGCTACTGTGGGCTGCTTCTTGCTACTCCAATAGATAACACCTATACCCAAGGTAAAACAGTAGCCTGTAGTAGACTGCGGTTGGTCCACATCACCAGCCCAATCTGAGTCACTCCAACTTGCAAGAACAAGACTTGAAGTATCTGTACCTGCTGGATAAGAAATCCCTGAGTTAGAGTTTCCCCTCAAATACCGAAGAATCCTCAAGGCAGCTTGCCAATGCACCTGTTTGGGTTCACTCATGAACCCCGCCAATAGACCCATAGCAAAACAAAGATCAACTCGAGTGTTGAGTAACCAAATCAAGGATCCAATCAATTGACGGTAGCGGGAAGCATCCGTCAAGGGAGAATGTGAGTGTGAAGTGGTCTTCGAGTTTGGATCCATAGAAGTAGAAAGGGTCCGACAAGTCTCCATCTCAAGTCACCAAGAGCTCTTGAATGTATCTCTGCTGAGAGATGAAAATCCCCCTTTGAGACTGACTGCACTTGGGCTGACAGAGATTGAGGTCTTCAAGGCAAATGCACACGCAGATAGCGATGTGGAAGTGTAGGACAAAGATTGAGAGAGAGTGAATGCAGAGAGAAGAGAGAGAAAAGGAGTGTAACAAAATCTGCAGTGTGATATGCCGTATAAGAGTACAAAAACATACATGGAGGCAGAGGAAATATCTGCGTGTGTATCCGCCTTGAAGACCTTGATCCCCGTCAGCCCGAGTGCAGTCAGTCTTAGCAGACCAACTCAGACATATCTCAAGATCAAAATGATGAGAGAGTGTGCCACCAATTGGCTATATATAGCCAATAAATAAAAAACACGCATCATCAGGTCGGCTGCATGAAATGTAGCCGACTGCAAGGAAAAAATTGTTCGACTGCAAACTGAAGACTATTCGACTACTGATGTGTCCCTTGTGTTGACAGGGCACTGCTTGCTGACGTGTCCTCTTGCTGCACTTTGCTGACATGGCACTGTGAAAAGGAGACACTAATGCAGAAAATCTACAGTGTAATATGTTGTGTAAGAGTACAGAAATATACATGGGGGCAGAGGAAATATCTGCGTGTATATCTGTCCTGAAGACCTCAATCTCCGTCAACCCGAGTGCAGTTAGTCTCAGCAGACCAACTCTGACAAATCTCAAGATCAGAATGATGAGAGAGTGTGCTACCAATTGGCTATATATAGCCAATAAATAAAAAATACCCAGCACTAGGCCGGCTGCATTAAATATAGCCGATTGCAGGGAAAAACTGTCCGACTGTAGATTGAAGATTGTCCGACTGCTGACATGTCCTTTGCGTTGATGTGGCACTGCCGGCTGACGTTTCCTCTTGCCGTACTCTGTTGACGTGGCACTATGATCATAGGACTGTCCAAGAAATGACTGTGAAAACCCACTTGACGCCAATCACCTTCTTGTGAGAGAGATGAGGCACAAGGGACCAATTGCCATTCCTCTCAATAGCCTCCAACTCGGCTTCCATAGCCTTCCGCCAAGGATCGGATTGCAAAGCCTCCTTCACAGAGGTGGGCTCTCGATCTTGCATAACATGGGTCATCAAACAATAGCTAAAGCAAACAAGCTCCGTAGAATGTACCTAATTTCTCCGTGACCTCTACGGTCCATCATGTGGTCCCCACTCCTCACGGACCCCCTCGATCCTTGAATCTTGGAGGGTGTCACGGGCTCGACGAGGAGGCGACCGGACCTCTCCTCATCTCTCTCCATCTGCTGAAGACTTGGGTACATCCACCGGTGGAAGCTTCATTGGAGTGGCTGGTGGAAGGAAAGGCTTTGAATCAGAAGAAGAATCTCCATCAAAAGACTCTGGCTCTAAAGGAACTGTCTCGGGAGCCCAACTCTCCCTTGGATCTCCAAGGACGGGGTGCTCCTCTCCCCCTCTGTGACTAGAACTTGCACGAACCGTACATCTCAACTCGTGTAGACATCCTGCTTGACGGGATCAGACAGACGATAACCTTGGGATTGGGAGCTGTAGCCAACAAAAACCTGCGTTGGAAAGCCACCTCGAACTTGTCACATTGCGTCTTCAGGATGTGCACATAAGCGTCACACCCAAAGATCCTGAAGTAAGAGACATGTGGCTTAGTCCCAAAGTAAGCCTCAAAAGGTGTCATCCTGTCAATGGCCTAAGTGGGAGATCGATTGAGGATGTGAACTGTAGTAGCCACTGCGTCGGCCCACAAAAACTGAGGTGTTTGTCGGTGCTCCATCATGGTGCACGCCATCTTGATCATATTACGGTTATTCTGCTCCAAAATGCCATTCTCTTCAGGAGTGTTGGTGTTAGCAAACTCCTGGTGAATGCCCTTATCTGCAAAAAACGAGCAAACTCATTAGACATAAATTCACCGCCCTTGTCTGAACGCAAGGTCTTCAGTCGCTGGCCTGATCAGTTCTCCTCGAAGAGAAGCGAATCCTTGAAGTGAGAGAAAGCCTCCGACTTCAATGTCAAGTAGACCCACGTCATCTTGCTGTAGTCATCTACGAACAACATGAAGTACAAGCTCCCCTCCAGGGACATAGTCCTCATCGGGCCACAAAGATCCATAAATACAAGCCCCATAGGTGAAGTAGACCGCCTCGAAGCTTTGTTGGGAATCACATCCCGATGCAGTTTCCCACGAATGTAGGAGACACATGGCTGATGGCTCACCACTATGTCCCGGAAAACCTCGGACAAATGATCCTCGCGATGCCCTTTGAAGGTACTCATAGTTCAGATGGCCAAATCGAGCATGCCATCACTCGGAGTGTGTCTGAGAGGTAAGAAAAAGAGAGGTAAGAGCTGTAGAAGACTTCAATTTGTAGATGCCATTCTCCTCATACCCTGCAGAGAGAACCTTCCTCGATCCATGATCAAAGACTCGAACAATATCATTGTCAATCTCCACCAAGAGGCCAAGAGCACAAAGCTTATGGACCGAAAGTAAATGATACCCCAAGCTTGGTATATGCAACACCTTGGAAGTGTGGATATTACCACGTCCATCTGGAATAAGCTGCATCTCACCCTGTGTAGCAATAGATATAGAAGAGCTGTCTCCAATGAGAATTTGCCCACGCGAAGTTCGCAAATGGGCTACACCATGAGGAGGAGTCATGTGCCATGAGGCACCACTGTCCACGATCCACTCTCGAGCCTGGGGAGTTGTCATCGTAGCATCAAAAGTCTTCGGTGTAGAATCCTCAATGACCGGTAAGTGTAAAAAAGCAGCTGATGAGGGTGCAGCCACTGCTCCAGAATCCGTCGTGTCCTTCTTCTTGTTGTTCTTCTTGTCTTTGTCGGGGCAATCCTTCTTCCAATGTCCAGTCTTACTACAAATATGGCAAGTCGATTCCTTCTCCTTGTCCTTCTTGGATTGGTTGTCCTCCTCCTTCTTCTTTTGGTCCTTCCCCTTCTTCTAAGAGGCTTGACCGACCAAAGCCTCCGATTTGAAAGCATTCTGTCCCTTCAATTGTTCCTCTTGGTCCAAGACCATAGGAACCAACTCTTCCCACCAAAGAGTCGACTTCCGCCCTGATGCAATAAGAGCGGAATAAAAAGTACCGAATTGTGGCGGTAATTGGGACAACAAAGAGATCACCATGTCTTCGGAGGAAATAGGCTTCCTCGTATTTTGAACCTGCATCTGAAGCTGCCGAAGCTTGTTGATGTGTTCCCGAAGCGAAGAAGACTTATTCACGGACAAGGTCCACGTTTGCACCTCCAACGAAACCCTCTTCATCAGGGTCATCCGGTTATACATGTGGTCAAGCTCTAGCCATATCTCTGAAGCCACTGTCAAGTGCTCGATGTGAGCTATCATGGCTGTAGTACAAGACAGAAAAAGAAAAGAACGAATCCTGGCTTTCAGTTTGTCCCAATGAGATTGGGCCTTGGTCAACTCCGCAGGAGCATTGGAAGAGAGTTTGGACTCATCTCTTACCAAGGGCTTGTTGATCTCCTCCATCACAAGCTCCGTCAAATCATAAAACTCTAGAATGGCCAACATCATCACCCGCCACATGCGGTAATTGTCACCATCAAGCTTTTGATCTAATGGAAGAGCTGGTAGGACAAGCACCTTCTTGTCCATGATCGCCTGGAACTCCAAATCAGTCTCTGTAGACATGTTTACCTGCAATGCCTGCACAAACGCAAAATCAGCCCCCTCTGACTGTGTAAATGCAGCCTGTTAGGGCTATTTCCTCCGTTGCCTGAACCTTTTTCACCCGCTAGAGGTGATGAAAAAGTAAAATCTGCAATAGAAGGCCTAAAACACAGCCTTCCTCCCTTTCGAACAGCAATAACCTGCAGCAAATTCACCAGTTGGACTCCTTTCCCACATGCCCACGCTCGCTTCAGCCTTGATCCGATGCGCGGCCCTCCCGCTCGCCCTCAAATCCTGGAAACACAGCCTTGTGTCGCTCTGAATTCTGCTCTTTAGGTAGGTTCAGCACTCAATCAGTCCATCTTCACCGCTCTGATACCATGTCAGAGTGCAGCGATGCGGAAGGGTAGGACAAAGACTGAGAGAGAGTGAATGCAGAGAGGAGAGAGAGAGAGAGAAAAGCAGACTGTGTAACATAGAAAATCTGCAGTGTAATATGCTGTTTAAGAGTACATAAATATACACTGGGGCAGAGGAAATATGTGCGTGTGTATCCGCCTTGAAGACCTTGATCTCCATCAGCCCGAGTGCAGTCAGTCTCAGCAGACCAACTCTGACGGATCTCAAGATCAGAATGATGAGAGTGTGCCACCAACTGGCTATATGTAGCCAATAAATAAAAAATATCCAGCACCAGGTCGGCTGCATTAAATGCAGCCGACTGCAGGAAAAAAGCTGTCTGACTGCAGATTGAAGATTGTCCGATTGTTGATGTGTCCTTTGCGTTGACATTGCACTGCTTGTTGACTTGTCCTCTTGCCGTACTCTGCTGACGTGGCACTTTGGCCCTATGACTGTCCAGGAAATGACTGTCTAACAACATGCTCATCCACAATTTAATTGGCTAAGCCATTTTGATCCCCAAATGGTCATATGCATTATTTGACCCTTGAATACGCATCAATTAATTAATTAATGCCTAGTTTCTAGTGCCACCACAAGCTCTTATTGGTCAAATAATTGCTCCAGGCCCAAACTAACATACCACCTAGCACATATTAAATATAGCTTAATGCAACTTTTGCCTTTGGCACCAACTAATATCTTGGGATCCTTGGCTTGATATTGATTAGTGGTCATATATGGAAATAATATTTTCTTGGAATGCAATTTTCTCCATGATAAAATGGTGTGAAAGTGAATGCTACTTTTTCTCTACATGGAAACTATCACGAGTTATGTCATAAACCAAAAATTGTCTTCTCTTAATGATGCTATTATATTCTAATTGTTAACCTCATGAAATATGCCTTCAAATATCTTAATGTGTGCTTTTTACTTTGACTTGAACTTTAGTTTTGCAAGGTGCTACAAGCATTGCTAATTCTTTGTTCACTTTTATGGCATTAGTTAGTGCTCATTCACAAGAGCAATAGCATTTCAAAATGTTGTTCTAAAAAGATCCAAGGGTGTAAAGACACGACGTACTTTTCCTCTACAACTATGTGATGCAGAAAAAACTTTTTTCTTTTGCTCAAGAAGCTATATTCTAGTTTTGTCTTGATGAAATCCATCTTCAAGAGGGGAAATTGTTCTTAGCCAAAGAGGCGGTCAATTCTTAGATTTCTTCAACATATCTCAACAATTCTCAACCATTGGTAGTAGAATTCAGCCAAATTTACTGGATAACAGAGTGATTACTGTTGTAAACCCTAACTTACAGGGTAATCATGGTTTTGGACTTGTGCCAGAGGTTGAAGGCTTAATACATTGAAATCAGCAATTAGAATCGAAGTACTTGCCAGTAGATGCAGATAGAAGTAAAGATGAGATACCAATATCGGATTGACCATGAGAAGCAAAACTGAAAGAAGGCAAGCTAGAAGTACCTAATATTTTGTTTTATCGACCTCTACATGTATTAATGTATTGAAACTAGTCCTCTTTAGGACTTATCCTATAGTCAACAGACTGAAACTTATCTTCTTCACAACTTGTTTTAGAATCTTGAACAGATATAGGAGTAAAATAAGAAGGGATAAAAGTAGAAACATGTGTACCTTGCATCTGAGTAGATGGATCAAGTTGAAAGAATGGTATGTATTCCATTTTTCTTTATCAAATGGGGGTCCATCCTTGATGGATGCTCTAATGATCTTGCAACATCTGTAGATTTATGCACAATATCTATGCTTTAAGCTTGGTTAAAGGCAGTAGGCGACACATGTGCTACATAAAGAGTCGCAACGGTGTCCTTGGCTTCTGAACCGTACGTGAAAAAGTAGAAATGTGTGTACCTCGCATTTGAGTAGATGAGTCAAGTTGGAAGAATAGTATGTACTTTGTGTTTCTCTCTTGAATGGAGATCCATCCTTCATGGAGGCTTTGATGATCCTACAGCATCTTTAGATTTATGCGCAACATCTAAGCTTTAAGCTTGCATAAATAAAGGCAGTAGGTGATGCATGTGCTACAATATTGCTAGAGATAAAGAGTTGCAAGGGGGTCCTTGGCTTTCAAACTATACGTGAAATTGATGGCCTTCTGGACTATTGAAGTGTTGGTTTTCTTGGCTAGAACTAAATGATTATTACAAATAGCTATAAATGTTGTGATTGTCTTTGCTGTCTTGCTTTTGATAGATGACTAGAGAACAATATTTGAAACCGATTCCACCTCTCGTATATAAAGAAAGATTTTGTTTTTGTGCCTCATGTGTAGGGTCATTACACAAAGTCTTTGTTACATTGATAAGGAATGATCAAATTCCCGAGGGATCGAGTTCAATTTTTCAGTGAAGTCATATGTACCTTCAATGGTATGTTGGGTTCAATACACAAGAATCAAGTTGTACTCGGCCTGTGAAATCTTGAATGGCTGGTAGGAGCCGTGATAGTAGAGATTTGTTCGGAAGTGCTAGTATCTTGCGGAGCAAGGTGTGAAGCCCACTCTTGCTTGGTCTTGGCATAGATTGCTTTGAAGATAGAAGTGGCAAGGAAGTGTTTGAAGTCATCTTCCCTTTGAGAGTTGTTGTAATTGATGTTGAGCTTTTAGATCAAGGCCTAGGTCTCTTTAGAGAGTACCTTGCTTTGATACCATGTATAGAAATTCTCAAACACAGAAGATAAACACAAATGTATGACAAAGCATAGAGTGATAATAATAGAACTCGGAGGTGAAGAGTAACTAAGAGACAATGAAGATGGAAGAAGAATAAATAATGAATAATACAATACTCAATGTAGTAAACACACAATGCAGAGTGAATACAAAACCTCCAACTCTTGTGTCTTTGAAGGACCAGGGCAGATAGATTAGCTGGAGAGTGTCATAGTCTGTCTGGATCCTGAAATGTAGCAGATGGTCTGTGATCAGCAGCTGCAAGTGCACATCAGGGTGATGAACCTATCTGGATCAGGTCGATCAAAGGCAGCAACAACAGGGCGGCCTAAACAGAGTGTAGAAGGGCAGGGCAGCAGCCAAGAACACAGGTCTGGATGAAAACTCAGATCAGCCTGTAGTGGCAACAGCTCTTGGAGAGAGAGAAGATGTTGGGCAGCATCAAGCAGCTACAAAAACAGCCAGAAATCATGAGAGGAAGTGCTAGGCTGATCAGGGTGGCAGCATGCAGCAGTAAACACAGATCTGGGACAGCTCTGGTGTGCAGCAGAAGTGATGGTGACAATTGCTAGGGCGCGCCTTGGGCTGGGGAAGAGCTGGGAGCACCACGAACTGAAGTATTTGCTGAAGGTGGGGGTGTAGACCTCGGTGGAATCTGGGTACCAGCAATCTGCAAAGACAGGATGGGGTTGAGTGGTGGGCAGCCTTCAATAGATGAGTGGATTCTCCCAAATTAGGGTTTGGCTCATGGGAGATAGGCACTCTCTAGGAAAGTTTGGTAATAAACATGTTTTGGGCCTGCTTTAAAGAGCTAATGGGTTTGTAATGCATTTTTTAAAGCTCAACAAGTCCCACATAATTATCTAGTGTGAGACCTCCTATGTTCAACATTTATTGCAGGCATTGTTCCCTATGTGACCCATATTTTTCAAGAACTGAATGCATAAGGCATAAGGCAAACTGTAGTATCTGGATGGGCTTGACTTTAAGTGTTCAACAACTTCTTTCATGAATAGTTTTATTTCAAGTTTGTTACTGAAGTGACTTCTTCAAGTAAAATAGGATTTTAAATATGTAAGTGTTACTACTCTGTTGGTGATTTTCAGTTCTTAAGCTTAATTACCTGTTGTGGCTTATATTTTGCCACAGTGTTTCATCATCAGATCTTGTTTCCAAATGGATGGGCGAGAGTGAGAAACTCGTTTCAAACCTGTTTCAAATGGCTAGAGAGAATGGTCCTTCCATCATATTTATTGATGAGATTGATTCACTTTGTGGACAGCGAGGTGAGGGTAATGAGAGTGAGGCCTCTCGACGGATTAAGACTGAGCTACTTGTACAAATGCAGGTGCTGTTGTTTTCCAAAATTTTGGTGCATTTTTCACCCCTCTTTATAGAACAAGTGTCTGATTCTTTGATATGTTGTCTTATGCCAGGGGGTAGGTCATACTGATGAGAAGGTGTTAGTTTTGGCTGCTACAAACACACCCTATGCGCTCGACCAGGTATGCTTCATGCAGGCATGTTGGCGAAATCTGAAGCTTCATTTATAAAAGTTCTCTTTATAACAATGTCACTTGCCAGGCAATAAGGCGCAGGTTTGACAAGAGAATATACATTCCTTTGCCAGATTTGAAAGCAAGGCAGCATATGTTCAAGGTGAGGCAATACTAGTATAACATGCTGTTTCGATGTTTTTTGTGCTATAATTGATTAAATTTGAGCTTGTAAGAAAGAGTATAACAGAGAACAGAGAACTTTTGTCTAGGTGCATTTGGGTGACACGCCCAATGACCTTAGTGAAGCAGACTTCGAGGAATTAGCTAGAAAAACTGAAGGGTTTTCAGGTTCTGATATCTCAGTCTGTGTAAGTTGTTGAAGCAATCTGATTTTTTGGGCTTTACGAGCTTTTTTGTTGCACTGTGTTTGATTAGTCATTGTGTTGACAGGTGAAAGACGTATTGTTCGAACCAGTGCGTAAAACACAAGATGCTATGCATTTTCGACCTTTTGTAACAACGGAAGGGGAACAAATGTGGATGCCATGTGGCCCTAGGCAACAAGGAGCTGTACAGACTACCATGCAAGATCTCGCAACAAAAGGTTTGGCAGCTAAGGTACCATCTCTAGAACTATTTCCACATACGATTGCAGTAGGAAACAGGGAAACAATACCATGTGCAGCTGTTTCTTTTGCTATACTCGCATATCTCTAGACTTGGTCTTTCATAATATCTGAGCTTTCAGAAAGACATTTTGGGATGATCAACAGCTAGTTTTATGTTTAGTTTTCTTTGTATGTGATACATCTTCCCCTCTCTCTTTTGTTTTACTAGTATAAATCTCTGATGTTTTTAATCTAGACATAAGTATTCAATGGTTTTTGTCTGGACATAGATAATGCCGCCTCCAATATCCAAAACTGATTTCGACAAGGTGCTCTCGAGGCAAAAGCCTACGGTTAGCAAAAGTGACCTTGAAGTACATGAAAGATTCACCAAGGAGTTTGGAGAGGAGGGCTGAAGATCTTCATATGATGCATGATTTTCAATGCAACATGAAGTGGATAGGTATGTAAATGTAATGTCAGAGGTAACATTTGATATTCTTGTGTCGAGGATTTCGGCAAAGCCAAAGCTGATGAACCTAGGGATAGTTCCCAAAAAGAAGTGGGTCTCTGGTCTGTGGATAATTTGTGGCACCTTTTTCTTGGCCGTGCAAGCATTAATACTGATCGGAAAATGGTTTGTATCAATATCTTCAATATATAATTTATTGCATGGTATGAACAAGCTGTCTAAGCTGATTTTGATTTTTCGCAGGAGGCTTGCAATGTGGACTTAGTTATGCTATGTGCATTGCTGCCTGCCTAATTAGGAGTTAGTTCTGTGAACTCAGTACATAGGCAGATGAAAGTTTGCTTCATAATGTACTGTTTATAGGAACCTAATGAGATGCTTGTTGTTTACCTTTATTGACTCACTAATGACTGTTAGCATCTTTGCATGAGCTATAATCCTGTCAAAAGTGTGGACATGCTTTGTCAGGACATTTTTATGCTCTGTGCCCTGGGTGTCAGCAATTTCATAATTTTGTATGTTTAACGAATTTTGGACATGGAGATGGTAATAGTCTTATGAATTAAATGTTCCAATGTTAAGGTGTGGGTCAGATTCAAACAGTCTTATTAAATAGTATTATTGTATTGTATATTGTCTAACACAAACTTCTCACAAATGTCATGACAAGATCGATTCTTTATTTGTGCTCATCTTGTCCGGATGAGTGTGTGATACCCCCTTATTGGTGTTGTGACATGCTTTGGCATGAAGACCAGATTTATTGAGTTCTGGGGGACCAATAATTTTATGTGCTTAACTCTGGACTACCTCCCTTGAGCTGTACAGCCTGGTTATACCCTGTATAAGAATTGGTCAGTGAGTATTGAATATTCATGGTTCTTGAACAATGAAGATGGGCTTTTGGGGAGATCTTCCACGCAAATTCGATCTCTCTTAAGAGATAGTTGCAGCATTTATGGGGATTCGAGAGGCTGAACTGTTATGGCTAGGTGCTATTAACAGGTGGATTGACTTCTGATGAGTTTGTGTACTTGTGGTGGGAAAACATAATTTTCTGGACTTTGGTGTAGGATATAATTATCGTATAATTAGTTACTCTAATAGGAAAATGAAGTCTTTTGTCTAGGTTGACTTGGCATGATGACTAAAGGGTGCACACACAATCATAGGAGCTTGTGTGACAGATCTAGATATAATATTGAAGTACGATGTTTGAATGGTGCAAATCACTCGATATTCGACTAAAGAAGCATGTTGAGTATATGAAGGGGATAGGCATGGAGCTTTTTATTGTGACCCCTCCTGTAGTTAGAAGTCCCTACTTGGGAGGTTTGAGTAAGTGTAGAAAACATCATAATTGCTACCATAAGGAGTCTATTGGTTTAAGCAGGCTTTCACCTTGGACTTGGAATGAACGAGTAAAAATGTCAAAGTAGATCGTCTTTATTGGAAATATTTTACTGCATCTAATAAACTTTGCATGCTTTTTGCCCCAATGTATGAATCCATTGTTCTATGTGAGATAACTTTTTATACTACTATGGTCATGTGTTATATTACATCCTTTGGTGTGTGTGGCTTAAGTTTAGTGGGCACAATTGTAAGAATGGTATACAAATTACGCCTTGGTAATTATTTTAATTGCTTACATGGTTTATGAATATGAAGGTTAGGCTAGTGCATATGCAACATTCATGGTGCAATTTGCTTGTGAAAATTGATTCTCGGATTGTTAGCAATTGAAATGGTTGATGCATATTGACCATTATGTGTAATATGATTGAGATGGATCATTCAATTTTCATATTCTAAGATGGATGTCAATTTGTTTACTTCTCATTGCAAATTTCGTGTAATTTGAAAACCTTACGTGGAAATCGCTTGAAAGTGGCATATGTTCAAATATACATTGTTTTGTGATTATGACAATTTGAATTTGGATGGTATGTCAACCATTCAAATCGCATTATTTTTTAGGTGAATCAAGCTTTGACAAACATTTGGTACTTAACCATAGCCATTTTGGCTGCATAACATTCAACCCAATTTGTAGGTTAACCTATTTGTTGTAAACACGGTTTTTTTTTTTGGTTACTAGTTTGCTTCATTCTATCCAACTTAATTTTGTAGCGTTTAGGAATACTTTAACCTTGTTTTATTACAAGTTGTTATTTGAGGTAAATTTGTTAGCCTCTAGTCGCAAGTTGTCGTCGCAAAAGCCTAATGTGGGAAGTACTTTTGAGTGTCTTATCTAATCGTTGTAAGAACAAATGTGAATTTGAGTGAAGTGATTTGAAGCAAATAAGTTTGATCACTTTGAAGTGATTCAAGCTTTGACAAGCATTTCATATGCTTATGTAAGAAATTGGTCAAAGAGGAGGCTTCAGAGGTGTTTGGTCTTTATATTTTGGCATTATCACATTCAGCGTGAGCTATGGGGTAACCTAATGGTTTTGAAAGTATTTTTTTTGTTCTAATTAGCTTCATCATGTCTGACAAAATGTTAAAGTATTATAAAGATGCTTTAATGTTGTTGATATTGTGCAAGATTGTCATGGGATCATATTTAGTAATCAAGGAAATGATATATGTAAAATGGAGAACTTAAGCAATGCCATAACCCTTGAATGTGATTAGGGTTACTTGAATTCCATTGGTGGTTTGATTCTTGTGTATAATGGGAGAACTTAAGCAATAACATGCATCTTGAATGTGGTTAGGGTTTGTTGAATTCCATTGGTGGTCTAAACATGGATTTATCTCCTATTGTTTAAAATTGACAACCTAATTGCCCATAAGTTCAATGCTTAAGCATGTGGTTGTGCTGGGATATTGATACAAAACAAAGTGATTTTGTGGATAGTCTTAATTTTCATTAATTAGCTTTATGAGTTAATATTTTAAGGGAATCCATGATTTGATGAGGTCCCTTGTATGTGCACACACATTCATGTGTGCACACCCCTTGAAGGAAACTCCATTTTCATGTGTACAATCTAATACCTTCTCTTTTTGGAATAAGCAATTGAGGTGATGTTTTTTAGGCTCTCACTTTGAGTTTGTGTGCGCGTGCATATGTACGTGTAGTTTTGACTTACCTATTTAGATAAACTAAAGCCATTCACAGTTTAAAATAGTCTCAAGGGCATGGAGATAGCCTTGGTAATTATTCTCTTTTGGTTGTAAATCATAAACCTATAGAGGTGATGCTACATTAAAAGGAAGTTATGCAACTTGGTGGGACTAATTGTTGTATACTAGCACAATTTTCCTTGAAATTGGAATATGAAGTGTTATCTTTTCTAAAAACTTCTAAATACTATGTAAATATGTATTTATGTGACTAAGGTGAATTAGAAATGTGTATAAGTAGATAATAGTAACTTATTTTCATGTTAGGCTCAACAAGAGCTCACCAATAGTATATTGGATGGAGACTTCGTTCCTTTAAGAGCTCAACATGCTATCGGATTAACTATATGTCACTTAGTTGGCTAAGATTCTAGCTTCAAACCATCCTGTTTTCTCTCCGACTCCTCGTGTAAGCAATAAACGAGACTCAAGAGGTGTAGTAGACTCACCTACTTATCTTTGTCTAGTTGTAGTTTGAATGTATTGAAGGTTCATTGTTGCTGGTCTCACAATCCATGTGTTATATTTCAAGCCACCTCTTCTCTTTAACATCTACTCTGTGCGGCTTTAATGTCAATAGAAGAACTTGAAGAAAGAGTGGAAAAGAGTTTCTCATAATGGTCCTCACTAGCTTTGTCACTCTCTCCCCCACACAATCTCTTACTCCCTATGCTTTGAACGATGGGAGGAAGAGATGGGAAGCAAAAGGTGAAGATGGGCTTGAATCTCATGAGTACCTCACTCAAGCTCACACTCCCTCATTGTCAAGAATCATGTGGTGAGGGGACTTGCTTGAGCTGCTGTGCCAAACACATACCATACACAAAAGAGGAAGCATGCTCAATGACACAAGAAGAGAGATGGAGGCCAAAATGTTTTCTTGCTAGTTTTTTTCTTCTTCTCCCACACACAATACAATGTACACTAAGTATAGATAAGATATAACATAAAGGAAAATGGCATACTAAGTCAAACAATGCATAACTAACTATACTAATCAATTGGCACTATAACTATGCTAGCTATAGGTAGGTACAATAAACTAAATATAGTAAGTGATAAGTCAGTGGCCATGTGAGGATCATAATAATGACTATCGACGTGCTAAGTATAGACGTGCGGACCTATCTAGCCAGGTGGTCCATCATTAATGTCCGCACATGTTGAGCTTGCCATCTCAACACTTCCCCTCAAGCTCAACTTTATCTCTACAACTCCAAGTAAGCTTCGAATCTCAACTTTATCTCTACTAATCAATTGGCACTATAACTATGCTAGCTATAGGTAGGTACAATAAACTAAATATAGTAAGTGATAAGTTAGTGGCCATGTGAGGATCATAATAATGACTATCGACGTGCTAAGTATAGACGTGCGGACCTATCTAGCCAGGTGGTCCATCATTAATGTCCGCACATGTTGAGCTTGCCATCTCAACACTTCCCCTCAAGCTCAACTTTATCTCTACAACTCCAAGTAAGCTTCGAAAATTTTGAAGCTTCTTTGCACCCAATGCCTTTGTGAAAATGTCAGCTATCTGATCCTATGTAGTGACATATACCAAGTTAATCTCTCCTACAAGTACCTTTAAACTCATAAAATGGTAGCACACCTCAATGTGTTTTGTTCTAGTATGGAACATTGGGGTCCTAGCTAGCTATATGTTGCTCATGTTGTCATAGTGAATGACAACTGGACCATCTCCTTGCACATCCAAGTCACCCAATAATTTTTGCAGCCATACAACCTCACATGTTGCCATAGTAGCACCTTTATACTCAACATGTACTCCATAAAGCAACCATAGGTTGCTTTTTGTTGCTCCATGTAATTGCTGCACTACCAAGGGGAAGACATGAATCCACTGGTAGATATTCTATTATCCGAATTTGCATATGTGTATCTAAACACATGTACACCCTTACTTGTCTCATAAAAAAGTCCATAATGCAAAGTGGACTTCACATACCTCAATATGTGTCTAACTACATCAAATGAGGCTTTCTAGGCATCTCCATAAACTGACTAATAAGGCCAACAACATAGCTCAAGTCTGGTCGTGTGTGAGTCATGTAAATTAGACACCCTACTATTCTTTGAACATAGTAGGATCTTCTTCTCATCCCCAACATCAACACTCAACTTCACATTTTTTCCAATGGTACTGAAAGAGGTTTACATGCTCTCATATCATACTTGGATAATATATCCAATCCATATTGACTTTGGGATAGCCATATACCATCATCATATTAGATTACCTCAATACTAAGAAGGTATCTTAGCTCACCCAAATCCTTCATCTCAAAATTCTTCAAGAAATCCTTAACTTCAGTAATCCCATTGTCACTCATATAATAACAAATCATCGACATAGATGACTATGATGACCAAACTTACATCTCCCTTTCTCACATAAAGTGAGTGATCAATATCGGAAATATAAAGGCCAATATTAACAAGATACTCTCTGATCTTGTCAAACCATGCTCTAGGTGCTTGCTTCTACCCATAGAGTGCATTCTTTAATTTGCACACATATGTGGGATGTTCTAAATCGTCGTAACCTATTGGTTGCTTCATATACACTTCTTTTTGCAATTCATCATGCAAGAAGGCATTCTTAACATCCATTTGTTGCAAACTCCAACCCTTGGTTGTGCTACCAAAGCAATCACACATTGAACAATTGCCATTCTAGATTGAATGTCTCTTCATAATCTATGCCATATGTTTGAGCATAGCCTTTTGCACCCAACCTAGTCTTATACCTGCTAATCAAACCATCTGCATTATGCTTGATTTTGTAAACCCACTTATAGCCAATAGCTTTCTTGCCCTTAGGCAAGGATACCAAATCACAAGTCTTATTGGCTTCTAATGTAGCCATCTCCTCATCCATTGCTGTATCCCAATGAGCATGACTAAGAGCATCCTCATAAAAAGTGGACTCAACATCCTCAACTACCTTCATCAGATAAGCAGAATGGTGAGTTGCATAACCTTCAAAACCAAATCTTGTAACATGGTATTTAACCATGCTAGATATGTGTACCATTGGATCACTCAATGGAGCCTTTACATTACTATGTGCTCTCTATACACCTGGTGTCCTGACTGAAGGAATACCAAGCTCATCATCCAAACTCTCTAAACTACTAGAATCTCCATCAAATCCCAAATCACTAGTAAATGCATCATTACCATCCAACACTTTCTTTTTTCCTTTATCTTTACCTGCAACACTTGTAGATCCTTCTGAAGATATGGGGCTACTCAGTCTCCCAGACCAAGGGCTAATTGTAGGTGTAGTACTAGATGATGTTTCTAGTCCACTAAGACTCTGAAATTCTTGCTTTTCTTTCCGCACATAGCTATCATAATCATGATCATTATCTGGTACATCACCAATAGATGTATACCAACTGCTCATCTCATAAAAAATAACGTCCTTGCTCACTTTGAACTCACTTGTGAACAAGGTTATACAACGATACCCTTTTTGTATTCAATAAAAATACATTTTTTAGCCTTTGGATCAAGCTTCTTTCGTAGCTCATCTAGCACATGAACATATGTAATATAGGCAAATACTTTAAGTGTGACACATCGGGCTTCTTGCCTGTGTAAAGCATTCTTCAAGGGTCCTCCCATGAACTGCAGCTCTATGGGAGTTCTATTCATAATATAGACAATAATATGAAAAACTTCAGACAAAAAATATTTTGGCATCTTCTTTTCAACCACCATCAATGCCTCTGCAACTTCTTCAATATGCCTAACTTTTCTTTTTGCAACCCCATTTTGGTGTGGGGTGTACCTACACGTAAATTGTCTCTTTATCCCATGAGACCTTAAGAAGCCACTAAACTCATTAGAGAGGTACTCTCTCGCTCCATGTAATCTCAAGCACTTAACTTTCAAGCATGTTTCTATTTCAATAGCCGCCTTGAAAGATTTGAAGTGCTAAAATGCATCACTCTTTTTCTTCATGAAATATACCAGTAGCTTTTTTGAACAATCATCAATAAACATGACAAACTATTTTCTACCACCAAGAGATAGATTGTGTGTAGGCCCCCAAATGTTTGTATACACAACAAGTATATTTCTACCCACATCTTTGTCATGCGAAAAGGGTTGTCTTGCCTGCTTACCAAATTGTCATGCTTCACACAATTTATGAAATTCTAGAATTCTAAAAGCAGGCAACCTTGTAACCAATCCTTGGGACTACATTAATTTCAGCCTTTACACATTTGCATGTCCAATATGTTTATGCCATATTTCAATGTCTGCAACCACTCCTTTTTCTTTAGCATACATAACAACATTCATTGCATAAATTTCAACATCTAAAGTGAATATGTAGCCAACTTTACTTCCTTTTGTGACCAACTTGCACTTATCATTAACGTCTTCTAAAAAACAACCTTTTGCATTAAATCAAACTTGCAACCCTTGCTCTACCATTTGGCCAACCAACACTAAATTCTTTGTGTTGATTAATGGCACATGTAATACATCTGATAGACTCTTTGTCTGGCCATCATGCAAGGACAAGGGAACATTTCCAAATGTGTGAAATTAGATGGCATGAATCATCACCTGTTTGCACATAACCTGGATTTTGTAAGTTTTACATCTCTTCAAATAAATCAACATGACTAGTCATATGATTAGATGCACCTTAATCGACATACCATATATTATCATGTGTCCCCTTTCCTATTACAACATTCATCATATGCTACATAATAAATTGACGCTCATTTTTGTCTTCATTCTATCGTGAAGATGATGCATAGTTTCGTTGCTCCAATTTACTACTGTGGATATCATCCTTATTAGCATAACAATGGGCTGTGATATGACTTGTTTTGCCACAATAATGGCAAACAATAGCAGAATTTTTGAAACCTCTATTCTGCTATCCACCTCTTCCTCTCTAGAGCTCCCCCTACCTATAAAGTTTACACGGCCTCCTAAAACCTGCATTTTACCAAATTGGTAATTTAACTTGTTTTATTGGTTATCACTAGCACGTCCCATACCATAGCCTCTCAAAGAGGATCTGCCACATTCCCTTCTTGAAATTGAGTAAAATGCTTGAACTTGTTCATTATTTCTTTTAGATGAGTCACCCTGCATATCATGAGGGTGATCGAATCATCTAGAAATGATTTTCATAAATATATAGAAGTGACAAATGATTTTCAAGCCTTCTCATTATTAAGGCCGCCCAAAGTAGATGAAACCAAATCATCATCATTAGGCATTGCATCAATCGCTGCTAAATCATCTACAATGCTCCTCATATTCAAAACATACTAATTGACATACATTTTTCCTTTCTTCAAGGTATTCAACTCTCGCTTGAGTTGAATCTTGTGTGCCATTGTATTTATTGAAAACATGTTCTAAAAAATTGTCCAAGAAGTTGCATGTGAAGTTTCTACATTCCTTCAATTATATTACTATATTGTATGAGTATCACATAAATTTTTAGTTACTTCTTTTTAATTCTATCTTGTATGTGCTATGTCCTAGCATTGTATTATCAATGAATGCAGCAGACAGCCAATACATCACCTTTTTGTCTTTTGTATTTCACTCTTTCCACGTCTTTAATTCATCTACAGTCGTAAGGATACTTAGCTCCGGCTCCTACTCTTTACTTGAAACAAACTCATAAAGGCCCTTTCCAATGAGGAAGCTTGTCACACGGAACTTCCATGAAGGGTAGTTTTTCTTGTCCATCTTCTCAATGATGGGATTTCCACTGTTCTTTGCCATTATCACAAAAATGATACAAAACAACAAGCAAGTCTTCTGCAACCTTTCATAACAAGTGTATAGTAATATACAAGCAACCTTTTTCACCGATTGCTCAATATTACATGTAATCTACAACCTATTTGCATATAAAACTTATGTTCGCTTCTTGGCAAACACCTCAAAAACTACAGATTCAAAATCTACAACGTGTGCACCCACTTTCGATCAATACAATCAAAATCGTAGCATACCCTGAAATTGCTGCAATCTTGTGGCTCTAAAATGGGCCTTGAAATAGTCTCAAATGCTCTCCTCGCACATCAAATCTCACAACAATTTGAGATTTTTACTTTGCCCTGCTTTCGGTGCCTCCACAGGCACTATCCAAGAGAAAGAGTGGAAGAATGGGAGAGCTTCTTACCCTTTGCTTGCTTGCTCAAATCCTTGCTTATTCTCCTTCACTTCAGCCTTCAAAACTAGTCTCTCTCAGTGGCGTCGCTCTGATACCATGTCAAGAATCGTGTGATGGGGGGACTTGCTTGAGTTGCTACACCAAACACATATCATACATAAAAGAGGAAGCTCACTCAATGACACAAGAAGAGAGATGGAGGCCAAAACATTTTCTTGCTGGTTTTTTTCTTCTTCTCCCACACACAATACGTATACACAAAGTATAGATAAGATACAATATAAAGAAAAATCGCATACTAAGTTAAACAATGCATAATTGACTATACTAATTGATTGGTGCTATAACTTTGCTAGCTGTAGGTAGGTGTAACAAACTAAATACAATAACTGACAAGTCAGTGGCCATGTGAGAATCATAATGACTACTGATGTGCTGAGTGTATATGTGTGGACCCATCTAGCCAAGCCGTCCATCATCAATGTCCGCATGTGTTGAGCTTTCCATCTCAACACTCACTCTAAAAAATGATGCACAAGAAGATAGAAAAGAAGGTAGAAGAGCAGATACTCAAAGTTGGCACACAAGAATGAGCTCTCTATTTACTTTTACACATTAGATACATTAGGGTTAGGGGTGGGGTTTCTCATGTAAGTTGGGTAATATCTACTCTTTTCCACAAGGTTTATGATTGTCCTTTTTTCTTTTGCATGCAATTTGGGTTTTTATAGATACAACTTAGGTAAAAATGGATAGAGATTTCCTGCAACATTCTCATTAATTGTGGGTTTGGAATTGAGACTAAGCTACCATTTTATGTGGGAGTGAGCTTATTGTAAGAATGTATTTCAACCATAAGTAATAAATTAGAAATATTACAAAAGTAGCTTATGGATGAGAAATGGCTATTTTTAATGCATTAAGATTTCTTGGAATCAATCACGATTTGAAGAAAATTATATTTCAGTACTCTTCTATCTTTTAACTTGTCATTATCAACCCTTTCCTTTGTGAGGTTTACATTTATCCATCTCTTGCAAACAAGTACTAGTTACATGGTATGATCCTTTGGTTTGGTGTGGGTAATGTATGGAGTGATTAATAACGACAAGGATTTGATGACTATCAAAATTGATGATTACCATGATTCATGTTTAGTTTACTTGCATATATTGTGCTCGCCCTTGGGGTGTTCCTACCTGATAGTGAGGTGGTGTGGTGTATGTGCAAATGCAATTGGGAGATGGGTCTAACACCAAGTTGTAGAAGCTCATTGGTGGGTGTCCTAAACTTGAGAACCTAGTTGGTGGAATGCTAAATGGTGTGGTGGAATTTAGGGTGACAATATTGTTGAGCAAGCCTAGGGTCATGGAGTTGGCCACTCAAGCCATAGGGGGTGCATCTAATCTTGAGAACCCCTAAGTGCAATGAGTATGACTGGTGGATCTAACCTAGTTGGAGTCTCTTTTTAAACCTTCTTTTTATTTTTACATCTTTTAATGTATATCATAAATTTACATTTTAAGGAGAGGTTACAACATTTTTAATAGTCAATCTTTGCTTAATAGGTAGCCTTTTACTAACTCTTGTAGAGGATTGGGTGATTTGGAAAATGGGTGAATACAATGAGTAAGCTTACTATTGATCATATCTTCTAGCAAAAAAATACAATAGGATGGGAGTAATAGTGCTCGAAGATGAAGTTGTGCCATTGCGAGTTGATTCTAGTAGTAACATGAAAGAAACAAGGGATTTTTGAGAATCAATAAATAATTGAAGGTGGTGATGCAAGCTGGGTCAAGATAGTTGGTGAAGTGCATGATAAAGCTAGAAAACGATTCTTAAGTTAGATTTGAGGATGCAATAAGTACATCTTTGTGGATTTGTGGCACACATGGGGACCTTTGGGAAGCTATATTGGCACTTTCCTTTTAGAGAGACTAGTAGAATCTAAACCAAGCTTCATTAGTCTTTAGGATAGTGTAAAGCCACATGGATTATAGCTTCTACCCTTCTCACAATTTCCTACTAAGGCAATATCAATCTTGTTGAAATTGGCATGCCTTGGTGGATGTACCATACCATCCATTTACTATGTTGGCAGTTGTCTTGATAAGAGTCTAGAGAAATTGAATGGGTAAAACCTATCCAAGCATTGATTCCTAGGAGACATTAAAGCCATATATCATAGCAATGTTAGACTTGTGAGGATCTTGGAATTTCTAAAAGGGCCTTTTCAGGATCCTCTTCCCATTCCTCACTGCTCAAATGTCTATGGGGATCATACGTTCTAGTAATTTTTTATGTTGTGCTTGGAGGACTTTGTTCATTTGATCATAATGCTCTTAAGTCCATGCTTATATCTCTCTCTCCTCATGTGGGACTTGGGACTCTTCCATGGGTGAATCTAATTTCCATATGTCTTTGTAGTCAATTGGTGGTGTCATTTTTTTGGTGGCTCCAAGGCTATCATAGCGCCTTCTTTTTCCAGATAAAGTTGGGTGCTTGATATTGAGGGTGCCTATGAAGAAGTAATCATGTAAAATCCCATCTCCTTAATTTCTTTTTTGCACTTTGCCAACCCTTGGCCTACTAATATGATGATACTTTATTTTCTTAGCCAAAGTCATGGTTTAGAGAAGAGGTAGCTAGTGAAAGCTTTACCTTAGGCTCTTTTTCATCAATAGATGACAAGATGACCAAGAGGATTGCATTTTAGTAGAGCACTTGTTGTATGGAGATGATGTGCTTACAAAACATAGACATCTTCTTATAACAATTATCTTTTGTATTGCACTAGTTGAATTTGTGGCCATTTTTCTAACAAACTCATCTCTTGCCTTGTGCTGTAGAGAAGAGGTATAACTAGTGAAATCTTTATCTTAGGCTCTTTTGAATCATCAATGGATGACAAGGTGACTAAGAGGATTGTGTTTTGGTATTGCATGGAGATGATGTGCTTACAAAATGCAGACATATTCTTATAATGGTTTTGCCTTTGTATTACACTAACCGTAAATCTATGGCCATTTTCCTAACAAACTCCTCTCTTGCCTCATACATCTGCATTGTTTTCTTTTCTACACTTTTAGCAGCTTTTGCATCAAGGTATTGGGATTTTGTAGCCATGTGAAGGTTGTCTTCAATTGTCTGTGTATCTAACGATTCTCTTGTAGCTCACTAGTCAAAGTGGTTGTTTTTCATTTCTCTTGCTCTAGGTGGATGGTGAGTTATACCCTTGAGGTTCTAACTTCTTGATACTTCTTTTGTATCTCCTCCATTTCCATCACATTTTCTCTCGTCTCTTCTATTTTCTTGGTCATATCCTTTATTTGTGTCTGTGCTTCTAGGAGTTTTTGGGTTGACACTTATACATACTCTTCACGAGCTACTTTTTCATATCCAACTGTATTCCTACCATTCCTTAACAACTCTAGCCTTGTCTTTCTTGAGCACTTCATATAGGTTCTCAATTGTCACACTCCTTGGGATGATATAGGTTATCTTATTAGGTTGGTATTGAGAATCATTGGGTGATTTTCCAGGTTGTGTTGCTTTAAGAATGGACCATAAATCTTCCATTGGTTTTCTCTTCTTCATCTTGGTCATCTCTTGTGGGAGCTTCTTGCTCGACCGCCAAGGCCCATGGATCGCTTATCATTTTAAGAGTTTCAAGCCAAGTGCAATGGCTACCTCTCACATAGCCATGCATGCTCTCACACCTACGAGTGTAGTGAGCTTACCTTCATGCCCGATCGAGTTGCCTCCTCCCTCAAGCTCTCTCGTAGCTCCATGATCCAAGGTGCAAGCTCAAGCAAGCTCAATCCTCAAGCTCCAAGCTCCAAGCTCCATTACCGCATGCAAGAAAAGAGAAGAGGAAAGAAGACAAGAAGAAGAGAGGAGAATATAGAGAGCTTCTCTACCACAGTTCCTCACCCTCACACCCTCATTCCCTCTCTCAAGCACAAGCACAAGCAAGAAGAAGAGAGCTAGTTTTGGCCACACACAAGAATGATCTTCTTCATTCACTTTTTACCTTTTTATACATACTCTACTCCTCTTGGGCACCCACCCCTTTTTTACATGACCGAGCATTTTAGCTTAGGTTCTCTTTCCCTATTCCCTTCCTATTTACATTATCCCTTTACCCATGCTCACCTACATTTACAAATTGCACAAGAGGGAACATGGTGCTCTTTTACAAGGATATATGATGCACTTTTATATTTAAAATGCACCTTTTCTCTTTTGCACTTGCCTTGGACTTTTGAGTTTGCTTCTTGCACTTTTGGCTCTTTTCCTCTTGTTTTTCCATTGGGCCATCTTTTTCTGCTTTGTCCTACATCTTTTTAATTTTCTTTGCTTTCTTTGCATTGAGGTAAACCCGCTAAGGAAAGAAGAGGTGGCAAAATGAATGTGCCATAACCAAGGATAGACTACGTGGGTGTAGTCCAGCTATAGAATCATTGGTGTATCCTCATGTTGGTCACCTAACATGCCATTGAATACTATCCTGCCACATCACCAAGACATGTAGTGGATGTCAGCTCATCTAGAGCTCAACATCTCAACACTCCTCCTCAAGCTCAGCATGAGCTCATGAACTCCAAGCATACTCATGAAGCATTGAAGCTTCTTAGCTCCCAAGGCCTTGGTAAAAATATCAACATTTTGATCCTCTATGCTAACATAAACCAAGTCAATATCACATGTCAAAATCCACTTCCAAATGAAATGGTAATGGATCTCTATGTTTTTGGTATGTGCATGATATATTGGATTCCTAGCCAACGAATGATACTAAGGCTATCACAATAGATGATAACCTTTTTGTTCACCTACATCCCCTAAATCACTAAGTAGCTTACGTAACCAAGCTACCTCATATGCTACAATTGCAACACCTTTGTAGTTTGTCTCTATAGTAATAGACAAGGCAATTATCGGCTATTTCTTGTTGCTCCAAGTAACAACAACACTACCAAAGGAAAATATAAAACCATTGGTAGATCTTCTGTCTAAAATACTACTAGCACAATCTGCATCTGTGTAACCATGCAAGTCCAATGGTGCACTTGCATCCTAGAATACAGCATAGTCCAATGTGGACTTGATATAGCGCAATGTGTATTGCACTACATCCAAATGTGGCTTCCATGGAAGCTGCATAAACCGACTCTCCAAAAACTAATTGTGTAGTTTAAGTCTATTGGCCTAGTGATAATCAAATAGATAAGGCTGCGCACAATCTTTCAATATATAGTGACATCCTCAATTAAGCCACCCTCATGTGCACTAAGCTTAGCATTAACATCTAAAGGTATAGAAAGAGGCTTGCAATTAGCCATACCATACTTCTTCAACATATCCAATGCATATTGTCTCTGTGAAAACCATATACCCTCTAGACCTCCTGATTATCTTTATGCCAAGAAAATAGCATAGCTCTCCCAAATCCTTCATCTCAAATTCAGTCTTGAGGAGAGCCTTCGCATTGTCAATCTTTATCTCACTATTATCCACATATATAGTAATGACCACAATACTTGCATTGCTCTCATAGAAATAGAGTGAATGTTCAGCCTATGCTTTGCAAAATCCAATTCTGGCAAGGTATTTTGGAATCCTATCATGCCATGCCCTAGGTGCTTGCTTCAACCCATACAAGGCCTTACAAAGCCTACATACATTATGTGGATGATTCTCATGCACACAACCACGTGGTTGCTCCACATAAACTTCATCTTGCAATTCCACATGCAAGAAGGCATTCTTAACATCCATTCGATGCATGATCCAACCTTTTGATGCAGCCACTGCTATGACGTCTATGTTTTATCAATCTATGTACACTATGCGATCTTAACAAGC
Source organism: Lygodium microphyllum (assembly GCF_053477565.2). Classification (NCBI taxonomy): domain Eukaryota; kingdom Viridiplantae; phylum Streptophyta; class Polypodiopsida; order Schizaeales; family Lygodiaceae; genus Lygodium; species Lygodium microphyllum. The sequence continues at coordinate 106,065,533 of NC_141143.1, forward strand.
CTAGGCAAGAGACCTCATAGCCATAACCATTGTGAGTAGGGCTACAAGGATCCTAGTGTTCTACCCCGTACCTTAGGTGAGATCATAGATTAGTTATTTCTCATTGACATAAGTTGTGATATCCATAAATTTCTATCTACAAATGCAAAGATCTCAATCAAGGTTGGAGGTATAGTCATTGATGGGGGCAAAGAGTTAGATTTTCAAAACCATTGTAATGTTGGCACTAAGGGTTGATGCAGAAGGATAACCAACAATGATGGTAATGGTTGGCTTCCAATTAACATGCATAGGTGGTAGCCTAAGTTGCAAGGACTTTTTCATTGTAGGGAGGAAGTGGAAGCTTATTTTAGCTACAACATAGGAGACACTTGTAGCATACCTAGTGACTCTTTCATCCAGAATAGTGAGTTGAGCATGCCATTGATTTGCATGTGTAGAATACATAGAACTTGGAGAGGCCTATGCTTCATCAATCCATACACACTGTATCTTAACGAAGTTGAGGCGAGAGATCTCATGGCCATACACAATTATCTAGGACTAGGTTAGGGAACCATAGGGGTACTATCATATATCTTAGGTGAGATCATAGCATAGCAAGCTTGTATTAACCTAAATTGTGATGTTCGTAAAGTTCTACTCAAGTGTAGAATTGGTTCCGATTGTGAAATATTACCGTAGCTATATTTACTAGAATGATAGCAGCATTGTGTCATAACTATTTTTGACTCACTTTTCTTCTATTCTTTGGCCTTTTATTTCCTTTATCCTCTTATGAGTTATTTCCTTTCTTATTGTTGATTTGTTGTAACTTTTCCAAGGTGCATGGTCCTTATTACTAGCTCTTAAGCTTCCTTCCATTGATATAATCATAAATCTTTATAGTATTAGCACCTTTCTCTTAATAATATCTGGTGGGGTAATCTCTAAGGCTTGGCACAATCACACATATATTATACATGATCCCTAGGCTCATTAAAAGATTTATGATAATAGCACATGGTTTTGTGATGTACATGAGGCTCTATCTCCAATTCCAAGGGTGCAATTGTTTAATAGAGTCCATTCATAGCTTTGGTGTTTATTAAATTGGTCCTAGAGGATAGAGTTATGACCCAACTAGTTCCAAGAAAATTTCAACATCTTGTGATAATTAAGCTGATATGATTTTCATCACTTTGTATTCTTTATGCTAATGAAATTATGGTAATATTGGATTTGAATCCATGGTTTTCAACACTACGCAGAGTATTATATTCTCTAAATTTCTTCCATTATGTATCATATTTACTTGAAAATGATGTTTTAATGTTGCTTTTCTTGTACTCATACATACTAAGAAATCCATAGATAGGACCACTTGCTTCCTCCCTAAAAATTTTCTTTTGACCTATGCTTGAGTTATGACAACACTTTGAGGATGACATTGGATAAATGCATCTAAAGGATGGATACATGGCAAGAAGTTTAGGTCACTTTTCTAGAGTTATAGTTTCAAGGGAAAAGTTACTTAGGATGGTGTCATCATTATGGTGCCCCTTTTTAGAGTGTCCATCCTATTCGCCTTTAATATATAGTTTATCATGCCATTTTTTGCATCTCTCTTTTTGAAACAACATCCCGTGTATAAGTGTAAGCCTACCTCAATAACTAATTAGAAAAGATAGAATTCTTTATACCCTATAAAGGGACACTCGAAGATTAAGTGCTACAGTGGTGTTACATCCAGGTTAGCCATAAATACTATGGTCTATTTCCACCTTGTGAAGTATGATAGCCCAAAAGTTGCACTAACCTTACCCACTCTCCTTTGTTTTCTTCTACTATTTTCGCAACAATAAACACACGATATTTTTCCTGCTATCTAATTTGTCTTGTTATCTATTTGGAAATCAAGCCAAATATAAGAGAATTTATCATAAAGAATGACATATTATTTCCTTTGTATGGTGTTCCACAATTCAACTCTTGGTCTATTCAATCAAAGCTTTGGCTTCACATCTTTGGGGATTTAATGTCCTTTGGAAACCCCATTGAACCTAGTTCTATCCTCACCCTAACGAGTGTCTTAATCTACTTGCCAAGCCATACTCTCTTGGTGAAATGTTTAGTTTGGAGTTAGAATATCTACCGATTAGAGTAATATACAAAAACATCAATTCAAGGAAGGCCTCTTTTCTTTCCATTTTCTAGCTTCTCAAGGCACTCTTGAAGAGTTCCATAATCTAATCACTACTAAGACGGTTGTAGATTATGAAGGAATATTTTCCCATTTGGACTAGAAGACAAGTATACTTTTGTCAAGAGTCCTAAGATCCACTCACAAATTGGGGTTTATCCAATTGAAAAGGCGAGGTGTAGAGATGAAACTTGATGGGTCACCTATTATGATTACATAACACCCGTATTTACAAGAGTAATTGATCATACCAAAACAAACTATGATATGATTAGTTGCAACTTAGACAAGTATTTGACCTTAAAATAATGTTCTTTTTCTTGATTAAAAACTTAGATTAGAAGTAATAACTAAAACATATTTATTTGCACCTTAGACAAGTACTTGAATCTTAAGTAATGCAATGTTCTTGTGTTAGATTTAAAATTTTGATAAAAAGGGCCTAGAAGGGTTCGTTAGCATCCGCCAACTGTTAGGACAAAAGGTGACTTTATGATAAATACTTTGTAAAAGTACAAGATCTAGGTATTGCATCTTGTTAGCAATAGTTGTGATGGAGATTCCTACATGCTATATGTGAGATGTACTTTACAAAAGATTTTATACGAGACCTATGTTTATACTATTATGGTCAAGTCCCATATCTAGAGTTGTGATTGCTCAAATTAATATCACCTTATTTCCTAAAAACAAATTTGAGCCATGACTTAGAAGTAATCTAAGGGATTTTGATTTGAATAGTCATGCATAGGATTTCCACCTAAAATCATGCACAATGGGTTTTTAAAGGAGAAATGGGAATTAAAATTGTTAACAACGTTGTAATAGAGTTCTTCCATGCTAGATGTAAAGGAAGATCGATCTACTTGTTGATAAGAGATCTTATATTTCAAGGTTATATCACATTTTTATGATTAAGTTTACTCTCTCGGGCTACAATTACTTAGATTAATCTCACCTTAAATAAGCAATCCATAAACCATGAGTAAGAACTAATGATAGGGTTACTATTTTTAAGTATTCATGGATAGGAACCAATGATAATGAAAATGCATGCAAGTTAAATCAATCAAAAGGTAGTTTCACTCTCGTGGGTCTCTGTTGAAAACCATTATGCAAAATCTTAATGCAAGCTTAATGACATTCTGCACAAACAATTGCATTCAACCTATTAAACTTTTGTGCATTAAGATGTCTTATTCCCTTGGGCAATTATGACAAAAGCCATTAAGCCACAAAGATAGCTCATGAAGAGGTTTCTGTAATTTATGGTCATTAGGTATGACGACGCAACAAGGATTGCTCAATGCACCCCTTTAAGAGCTCATAAAGAGGTTTCTCTAATTTATGGCATTAGGTATGTCATTGCAACAAGGATTGCCCAATGCACCCCTTTGTTATTGCTAATCATCTCGTGCTAACACATACAAATAACTGCTCACAACCTCTCCACAACAAGATCAGAAAGCACATGCAAACTGTCCAACTCCTTGGACCGTTTGACTGCTGAAATGATAACATCAAATGCATAGAAATGTAATCGTTCCAATCTCAAATTTCTCCACAGGAAGAAATCTCAACTTTCCACACACAAATGCATACAAATGTAATCATTCAAAGTCACTCATAACATCAAAATAAGTGTGCCATTGTGATATATGCTTTTTTGGTACCATGGCCTTAATTGTGTACAGCAATACTGATTGATTTGTGAGATTTTTTAACTGATGCATATATATTTATATATTTATATATATATGATAGCTCGACTTTCTTTTCACGATCTACCAGAACCGCACATCAAGTAATCCAGAAAGAATGTAGTTTTGCTGGACTGGAAAAAGAATAGTACAACGTGGGATTTTCCTGGCAATCTCTCGTATCCTCACAAAACGAGTACCATCTTTTTCCCTTTTTGGCTGCATGGATGCAACCTTTGCATCCATGATACCTCTTGCATCCATCGGAGCTCCTTATTCATCAGGAACTTACAAAACTGAATGCACACCAAATTTACTCTATCCAACATCGTCTTCATTTGACAATATTTGCAGCATCGATAGTTCCATTGCAGGCTATTTTTTTGGCAATGCCATTTTCCCGAAAGCCAAGATTGTCGGAAGCATTCTCCAGTTCATGTGTGTCCAAAAGCTCTTTGTGCACATAAATTACACCATTATCTCCATCAACAATTTGTCCTGTTCCTCTGAGGAGCCTACAATCATGACCAATAAAACACATTGGAACAATTTCTGACTAACAAAGCTTAGATGCACACAATTCGTCCATGCACATGTATATGCAAACTTCATGATTGATTTGCATTAAAACAACTGTAACGTACGAATCCCAAGACAGTACAAGTCCAACAAAGGACACACAGTTTTAGAAAGTAGAGACTTGCAGCAGACAAATATCTTACCACTTAGTTGTCAGAAGCCCTTCAACTCCAACAGGTCCACGTGCATGTATTCTGCTGGTACTTATCCCGACCTACGGCCCAACTAGTGAGTAAGTTGTATCTAGACATAAGCTGATGCTTAGCATTCTTTTCTGTAAGGCTGAAGGTGAAATGCAGGCAGAGGATTACAGTCATGCCAAATTTGACTCTATAATGTCTTGACCACTTACCTCAGCTCCAAGGCCAAAGCGAGCTCCATCACAAAAGCGGGTACTTGCATTATGAAAGACGGCAGCACTGTCAACCAGAAAAATATGAGAGCTAAAACATGGTCTTACTAACAAAAGGAATAATCACAACTTTTGAAGCATTTAGTGCTCACAGAAATAGATGGAGCAAGATTGAATCAGAAAACAGTAGGACATAAATACAAAAACCCATCATGCATAAGAATCCTGGGATATTTGAACGGAGGACCCGTTTCTCAATCATAAGTACTCAGCTGTCTGCTTAAGGATCAATGGGATTCAGGAACATGGAAGTCAGGGAACTGCGGAAGGGTAAACGTAGAGGACTAAAGGACAGATAGCTTCAAACAGAAATGAGAAATTGATGCAAGGATCCATTTCATGCCTCTTTCCAGCTATTGGAGGGGCAAACATTGAGGAGTAAAGGACAGATTAGCTTCAAACAAAATAGAGAAAATGATGCAAGGATCCATTTCATGCTTCTTCCCAGTTTGGTCAATTGTAGCAGGAAAGTCAGAGTGAAGCAAGAATCCTCCTAGTGGTAAATGATGTGGCATAGAGCATGCTGTTTCTCTCACTGCACTTCGTATCTACTCAAACAGTCCATGCTTGAATAAGAGAGTGAAAGATTGTATATGAGAACATGTGGAGTCTTTTATGTCACAACACTCTCGACCTTTTTTGGTGGAGAAACCTATTATTTTATCATTTGAAAGGGAGGTCGACATGCAATTACATTCGAGTGTTCCATCATTCATGACATGCAGTTTAAAAAGCAGATCCAATGTGTGATTAGCTAGCTCTCAAATTACTTCTTAAATTTCCTCTTTCTATGTCCACATTTCCCTCTCAAAAATTCACAGCAGTCAGCAGAAGCAGCCTCATGAATTGGGACACCCTAACTCATCAGAACAAAAGAAATACCAAAAAAAGCATAATCATGACAGCTGAAAACTTGCCTTGATATTGTTGTCAATGAGCAATGTTCTTATTATTGTTGAATGTTATTCATTTATCACAAGTCCATATGCACAAACTGCAATGCTTGTGTAACATTTCAAATGGAAGCGACCATCTTGAATGTCAATAGAAACCCAGACCAATGTACAGATGTGCATGCATCCAAAACATCTAAGACCTGAGATGTAACAAGTCTACGGATACAGATGTATGCACAACATCTGAGAAGCCAATCATGTGCTGGCTAAAGATGTGCATGCATCCAAAATGTTTAAAGACTTGAAATGTAAACCTATATATCACAGCCTAAAATAAAATACTTCTTTCAGACATGGAAAGCCATGTGTTTCAACAATAAAAATACACTGGATGCACCCTGACATCCCAGAGGTAAATGCAAGGATGCATTCAAAATCCAATAAAGTCCAGCCCACAGAGATCAAGATCATACCTATCTACTTGAGAAAGAAACAATTCTGCAGTATCCAAGTCTTCTGCAACTATGCCATCTGTATGCGCACTGCAAATGATTGCCAATGTTAAAACCTACATGTAGTTTCACATTTTGCATTAAGTTAAATGTGAATAAATATCTCGATTTAATGTCAGTACCTCCCATACTGATGGATATGATCTATTGCTGCTTGCACATCCCTTACAATTTCAACAGAGCATGCCAACCCACTATATTCGTGATGAAAATTGTCAACTTGTGGGATTGATAATAATTCGGAAGCCTTTGCCCCTCCATACAAAGTCACACCTGCAGAATAAACATCTCAACCATGCCCCCAAGTGCATTTTCTTTAAGTTTACAGAAGCACATAAACTTTGGATTTCTGACCATTAGACTGTAATGCTGAGACAAGCTCTTGAAGTCCTCCAGATTGAGCTAGAGCTTCATGTACAAGTAAAGTCTCCTGCATGATTTTATAAATATACAGGAACAAACAAGCAAACAACCTGCATGAATATTCTTATTGCACAAACAAAGAAACAAACATAGAAACAAAAACTATAAACAAATCAGGCTATGCAGAGAGAGCACGAAATGATTGTACCATGGCATTGCATGCAGCTGGATAGTCCAGCTTCGCATCTAGAACAATTCTCTTGGCTTTCTCTAAGTTTGCAGATTTGTCTACAAAAACATGGCAGACACCATCTGCACCCACAAAGTACATTTCCAGAAATGAGATGGTATTTCAATCAACCTAACAGACACACTCCGTCCTTTCTTTAGAAACAATATACCAGCATGGCCCAGAACAGGAATCTTTGTTGACTCTTTGATCAGAGACACGAGGCTGTTGCTTCCCCTAGGGATCACCAGATCTATTACATCATCCAACTGCATAGACATTAAGTGGTACATCAGAAACTGTGTCACCAAGGCAGATTGTAATCAATTAAAAGTGAAAATTTGTTCACCTTAAGAAGATCAGCGATCTCATCACGTGAAGTTATTAGCCCAATGAGCTTTTTGCCCACGGAACTGGGGATTGCTTCTGTGATAATCTGCACATTGTTCAATCGAGCAATGAGTCTGTGTGTATTAGAAAACAGGAAAAGAATCAGTGTATATTAACCAAACCTTGTGGAGAGTTGCATTCGAGTGAGCTGCCTCCTTTCCACCTTTCAAAAGAAGGCCATTACCACTACGAATTGCTAACGCTGCAATCTGATAGTGTAAAACCAAGCACTTCAGAGTGGAAACTAACAGAGAAACACCTGCTCTTTCATCTTGAACAGACTGCCATCTACAGAAAACATGCTTCAATAGGAGTAAGAATACAAAAAAACTTGAATAAAAAGATAGAAGCACAAGCTATGTATTGTGTTATACACCGTGGACAACAGCAACCAGCAGGCTAGAAGTGTCTGTTCATAGACTTCTAATCTGACAGAACAAAGTTGCAGACTAGGTGACAGCAAGCTGAACAAGTCTCTGTTCATAGACTATTTGACATTAAAAGCAGCTGTAGGAAACAAGATTAAAAAGCATGTTATCCACTCCAGAATTTTGAAGCTTACCTGGACTAAAGCATCAGGCCGAGACTCAAAGACAATCAGGAGAACACCCAGTGGGCAACTTGTCTTCTCCAAAATAAGACCATCAGCTACCTGTGGGGAAAAAAAAAGCAATCTCTCTTTGATTACCTTCCAAAAATGTTTTTTTGGCAGTGCGATTAGCCTTTAGTATCTCTCTCTCATCACCCAAATAATAAATTTCTCAACTTTCTAAAGCTCTTGCACACTCAAGTAGGAATTTTAAAGCACTATAGGAAGCACTTGCAGTTGTACCTGCAATACCAGCTGTACCAACTGCAATAGGTCCTGGTTCAATTCGAGCTGGACCTATAAGAGGTGCCTTCCAAATGTAGTTTGTTCTTCACTGTTTTGCCTGCTCTTCTATGCCTTGCGACTGTGAGCTGCTGAACATAATATCTGTACTCTACAGGACCCTTTTCATGTTTCAGGCTGAAGAGTTTGGCATCAATCTTGTGCGCTAAGAATCTTTCAATGGATTCTTAATATCGGAATACATGTTCTCATCTGCTACCGTGTTATGTCTAACAAGAAAAAAATTGCTGCTTCCTTTTGAGTTCTACCATGATGAGCTCTGATTCCCCACTACTATCAAGATCATAGCAGGTGACACGGTTTGGCAGCTTGGCCAGTTGACCTCATCTTGGATGCCATGAGTTTGAACACCATGTGGCCAACTGCCCTAGGTTTGGGCAGAACACCACACAACAGGAAACTACAACCATGCAGAGCCTACCCCTGCAATTGATTTCAAGGGCTTCACCATATTCTAGCTTCATTGTACATGTGGTAGGGAAAACATAATAGAACAGACACCTCAAGCTCATTTGAAAACCAAACAGGTGAACAACACTCTCTTTGGCATGTCAATAGCCAAGCTCCCCTTGTGGCTGATCATGGCTGATCAAAGATCTATCCAACCGTATAACAAGCATATGGTTAAGCTACCTTAGAATTAGAGTAAAAACCTTAATCTCATATTATAGGCTCCATTCTTTTCAAACAGCCCCAAAAGTTGCACTAATCTAAATTTATGTAAGTATGAAATTCAAATGTTTTCAGTAATACAAATGGCTCAAAAGTTTCTATACAAGGGTACCAGTGCCTTAAACACTTTTCTTGCTCTCGAATCAATCTCTACTCATGCCTTACATCCTTGCATTTGCATTAGCATCCATCACCCTCATCGTTGCCATTGGCCGGCTGCCCTGCTGCCATCTTTCATCAGTGCTTGCCCTGCATCCTCATCGTCACCTCCTATTGACTAGCAACTTGTTTGCTAGTGCTGGCAACATGATATAAGCTAGGGACATATGAGCCTACTGTCATGACCATCATATTGCTGCGTCTCAGCTAGTGACCTGCTGCTCCAGTATCCACACTGCCCTGTATGGCCTCTAGACAGCTGCATTTTGCTGTCCTGCACCTCCAGCTGCTGAATGACTGTATCTGAACTGCTGCTACTGCCGTTTCAGTCATTGTTTATGTTGAGTTACCAAAACGTGCCTCCTAAATTTTCATACTTTCCCGGCATTTTCAGGCTCATTAAACAGTCAACAATGCGATTTTGCTGTTTTGTGACACTCTAGACTTTTCACTCCAACATGCTCTATAAAAGGGACTTAATGTGCACACCATCTTTCATCCCTCTATCCCACAGTTGCTACCATCATCACTCTATGGTCATTACATGATCCAGCCATCACCAAAGGCTGCGCCCACATGCTGGAGGTGCTGCACCTTCTGCTCAGCTAAGACAGTTGCCATCAGCCTGCCTCGTGCCCATGATTCCATTGCTCAACACCCCCTCTCAGCCCCAAAAAGGTGCAGTAAGAGGAGACAGATAGATGCTGCACCTGCATACAGCTTTTGGCAGGCATCATAATAGTAAGTAGCTATTTTGCTTAGGCATCGAAATGGTTAGGTACTGTACATAAGTCAATCGGCCCATTCGACCATTTGCAAATATCCTAACAGACTCAACAAGGTCTACATTAATAAGTCCTATAGGATTCTGAACCATCGACTATTTTCTACAGTACATGTGTGCTCTTTATTTCAGTATAGAGCTGTATATATCATGCAAGAATATTTTTTTCCCCTATGCTTGGTCCACTGTTTTCCAAGGACAGTAGTACATCAATTTCTCTTCCTTCAAACAAGACTAGTAAAGCCCAACCACAACCTGTGCATCAACTTGATTCTTATTTACAATAAAATGCAGGATACTTATGAGTCTATCAGTCTATCGCATCGATTTATGAGTTATCATATGATACCTTATTGCCCACATCATGAAGCTACGAATCTAGTGATCATGGTTATCAAAACAAAACAGCAACCTGTATTCCAAATTTATTCTCATTTTCAGACCCACATATAATAGATATTCAGTGTACGAAAAGCAACCTGCAATCGCTTTAACGCCCTCCCAATTGGCTCTTCCATGTCTGCCAGACTTCTTATGGATTTCGCTAAGCTTGAGACCTGTAACATCACATCAACATATGTAACAACACTGCAGAATAATTTTGCCATGCACGTTGACATAGATGATGATGAACCACCTATTCAAGAAAAGAAGCCCAAATGGAATCAAATGGAGAAAGCTCAAATAACCCACTCTAACATCTTATGCAGAGGCCTAGAGTAGCAGCTAACCTTTCCAGGCTTCATTGTAAGCCTGGATATCAGAGGAATGGCTATTCCTGCTTCCTGTGCAGCTTGCACATCCAATGCATTTTCATGCCGTATTGCTTCTTCATTAGCCTCCATGGCATCAGCAATGTCCAGCAAGATCTTCTTTCTCTCAATAGATGACAGCTTCTGCAACATCATGAAGGTACAAAATCAATAACAAAAAGTCATAAGATGCCAAACTTACAGGTAGCATTGTTGTAAAAGGTGACCTGTAGCTTCCGACTGGCGTCTCTTGCAGCAATAGCCATCTGACGAGCACTTTCTTCACTTTTAGATCCCCATAGCTGTGCATCCTTATGAAACAAAGTGCCTATACGCTCACCATTTACTACCTTCAAAATACCATCTGCAGTGAACCCACTTCCATAATCGAGCACTTTGAATCAGTCATTCCCCACTACAACCAAAACTATTATGCAGTGTATGTTTACATCTATCTTGTGCATGTATAATTCAATGTTCATATAGAGTCCTATCTAAATGTATCATCTTTGAGTGCCATAATTGCTTCGCTATCAGAAACAAGCAGACTCACTTGCAAAATAAAGCGATATTGAGCATTAATAGATAATAGTGAGGTCACAGTTAAATGCCTAGAAACTTCAGAGACCACACATTTCTTTGTCTAGCCTTTGAAACTCATGATACCATTGGAGCACCTTTGAGTTCAAGAATGCGCAACACCACATCTATGAATACCCACCTTACTACCAGATTTAAGGCCCTACAATTCTCTATTCCAAGAGAAATTTTGCCCCCTTCAATGTACTTTTAATTTACACGTTACAGTTCACTGGGGCTATTCCTTGACGACACTAAGAGAACAGAATAACCAGAAGCTGCTGGGCTACCACACCCCCTCATCGTTGGCTTTTCTGGAACCAGAATAGAGAGGATGACCTGGAGCTCAAAGGGCACAGCCACACTACATCTATGAATGCCTGCCTTACTACGAGATTAAAGGCCCTACCATTCTCTATTCCAAGAGAAATTCCGTGATGACACTAGGAGAACAGAATAACCAGAAGCTGCTGGGCTACTACACACCCTCATCGTTGGCTTTTCTGAGACCAGAATAGAGAGGATGACCTGGAGCTAAAAGGGCGCAGCCACACCCCTCGTTACAAGAAGGCTGAGGGATGACGCCACATTCGAGGAAAACTCTGACAAAATTTCCACACAGCTTTAGCCAGTGTGAGCCATCTACTCACCAATCACAAGTTTGTGGATATTGAGTAGATTCTCACCAATTGCATAAGCACACTTCAAATTACATATACTGGCTATGCAGTTCCCTTGTTACAAGAATGTCTAACTACTTTGGTCATGTACATTTGTCTTTACCATATTGCACATGGAATCTTAAAAACAATACATTTTCCTCGACGATTGATAGTTTTATGTAACAATTTTTAACACTTTACCTGGTTATGACAACAGGAACTCCTGCGCTTGCAGCTGTCCGAGCAGCTAACACTTTTGCAGTCATGCCACCTCGCCCTACACGTGACTTCTCTCCAAATGTTATTGTGCTAACATGTTTATCCATCAAGTATGTGTGGATAAGTTTTGATCCAGCTTCACTTGGTGGACCACTGTAAAGACCTTCAACATCACTTAACAAGATAAGCAGGTCTGCTTTCAATTCCACGGCCAGAAGGCCAGCCAAGCTATCATTGTCCCAGAATATGCCAGTTGAGTCCTAACAGATGATTTACAAAAAATTAGGACATGTGAAGGAAATTGTTACAATACACAAACAAAAAGTCAATCATAGGATTTCCCACTACGCAAGACAATGAAAGAGCATTTTATCCAACACCTCATAAGGAGCTCTTCTTGTGCTGATTGCATCGTTCTCATTGAAAACAGGGACAACTCGCAATGCCAGTAAAGTATCTACAGTCTTCGACAGTTGACGTCTAAAATCCGCATCCGTGAAGTCACGATCAGTGACAAGTATTTGTGATGACTGTACATCTAGCTGTGATAGGAGAAAAAGTGTAATACATGAGATAAGCCACCCAATTCTCATCAATATCGTTGAGACCAAAAAAACATCCCACTGCAAAATTTAGCACATTTTCAAACTTCAAAGAACAAAAGAGAGATTTATAATTTTGTGCAGTGTGAAAAAGAGATTATGACTCCACTTGGCTGGTCACCAAGATGGACATTGTAATGGGACCACACATTGAGTTGGTAGTTAAGGGTCTGGGCAACCCTTGACTACAAGTCTTGACGTAAGCCCAGATATTCAATTAACACAAATTCCTCTCACCTCTAAACGGGAGATGTAAAACTTTATTGCAGTTAGTAGTTGTTAAATCGAAGTCAGTCAAAGCTCCATTGAGGTTTCTATTAACATCCAGTTTTCCAGCAAACCCTGGGAATATGTATTATGTAATCGCGTACCTTGGAAGGACATCATGAAGAGAATAGCTCCTCATAACAAAATGGATGTTAAGCCAAAAGACTCAAATTATGGAGCTTGCTACTAAATCACCTGTATGCCTCTCATACTCTGGACATGCATGCTAAAATAGCACTGATATATCCAACTGTTGGCTCTCTCCTGCAACCTACTCTTGAATTTAGAAATCTTGATTCTGGTTCCAATTTAACACAAACCATTATATAGGTTTGAGACAAGTTCAAAAGTCTCAACAGAACACCAAAACTATGTGACATTGATTTAGAAATGTGCTTGGAACATTTGTAAGGCCAAGCAGCATAAACAAAACCTCACACAGTGTGACCTATGTCAAAATGACTAAGTGACCAAAGAGACAGTAGGGTTTGCGAGGGAAAATACAGAGTGTGTACAGCAAACACTGAGAGAGAAAAGTAACACAGAAGATAATGAAAGATGAATCATGCTGATGAAGTGAATCTGATACAAGGGTGCCGTAGCACAAAGGAAGCCATGGAGTGCAGGAAGACTACCGAAGAAGCCTCTGCCTCTGAGTCTGCAAACGCAGGATGAGGAAGTGTCGCTTGGAGTAGGGAGACTGCCGTCGAAGGGTGAGGAGCCTCTGAATATGCAAACGCAGGGATGAAGAGTGGTACCTACGATCAGGGGGAGAGCTGATGAAGCCTCCGTCTGCAAACGCAAGCCTGATGAGGTGACACTAGCTGCTGGGAGTGACGTCAGGTGGTGAGGATGAGCCAGATGCTGAAAATGCAAATGAAGACAACCTCCGGGAGTGAAATGCCAACTGTGGAGTGACGTCAGAAGGGTGGGAAGCAGCCAGGAACCAAACGCAAGGTACAACTACCTTTGATGAAGGTGATGCCTGCTGGAGAGAGACGCCAGATGGTGAGGAACCTCCCTAGCAGCCAAACGCAAGAAGGTGGAGCCGCCAGAAGGGGTGGAGGATGACACCAAATAGGGTGGATGCTAACGCCAAGAGAGTGTGGACTCCAAACGCAAGGTATAGGAGCACAAAAGATGCTGTCATCAACAATGGAGGATGGACGCCAATTGAAGAGGAGCACACTACCACCATAAACGCAGCCAACTAAAGATGAAGGATGGCGCCAAGAGAGTGTGGAGATGGTGGTAGGGGGAAAGAGAGAGATGATGGAAGAGAGAGTGTCAGAAGACTGACAAAGAGAGAGTGGGAGTGACAGACTGAAGGATTAGCCGTAAGGAATGAATGAGAGTGGCCTATAAATAGGCACAGTCAAAGTCTAGGGTGGTCCCCCTTTTGGGGGTGCAAACCCTAAATGCAAAACGCAGAAATGCAAAAACACAAACTTCGGGTGAAGGGTTCCTCAACACCCCCTCTCAAGCCCCAAAAGGGGAACAAGAGAAGAGTGAGGTGGAGATACAATGCTACATGCTGAAGAATGCTCATGCAGTAGGTGCCACTTGGACAGTGTCCCTCATGGGGAAATTGTTCACTTGCCCAATCGCCCTGGTACAAAGATGATAAAATCATGCAATGCATAGGAGGAATGTTAGACTTGTGTGGTGCCAAGAACCATAGGGATATGCCCGTACTCGATCTCGAGAGGTGGCTCCATGCTGACCAAGAGACAAAGAAGATCCACCCTGTAATCTGAGAAAACCACCTGAAAGGAGACCTTTGAAGATAGTCAGGAGACTGGATGAGTTGTAGAACCCGAGGGCCGAAACGCAACCTCGAGAGAGAAGCCACTAGCTCCGTGACTCCATGCTAGAAGAAATACGAAGGCCTAGTCACCAAGTCGCTGTTGAAGACCCAAGGGCCCCGATCTAGGTAGATATCCTCTAGATCTTGGGTATGAGTATAGGAAATGACTGCTCAAAGGAGAGCCACTCCTTGAAAGTGAAAGGTGGTGGTGTGTGAAGAACTTCATGGCACATAGGGTCCCTCTCTGAATTGGAAGGAGTAGAAGTAGGAGCCCCTTCTGAAGCCGAAGAAGAACTAGAAGCCCCCTTTGAGGATAAAATAAGAAAATCCCCCTCTGAATCCCAGTTTAAGAGAGAGGGAATCCAACCACTCACGGCTCACAGACTGTGAAGCATCTGATGACAAAGGAAGTACCACCGGTCATGCTGAAGAAGGTATCTGGGGCTTGGAAGAAGAAGCCGGAAAGCACCCAAAAGTGGCCTCAAACCTGAGTGGAAGAGGGTACGGGACAATCGCGGGCTCTCAGGAGAGTGGATTGTGGAGGAGATGTGGGCCGTGGAAGCCACTGTACCTGAAAGTGGGTGGGGGAAACCTCCACGCAGTGGGGTGGTCTCCACGAGGGCTTATTGTATTGCCTCGTAAGATCTTAGAGCCTCCATGTGCTCGAAAGGACTTAGTGCGCGTCGGTTGCAGCTTATTGCCTTAAGCATAATACTTTGATAGCCAATGCAGAACGATCTCTGTGGCCCAAAAAGGAGAGGTGGCACAAGGAGTGCCTCTAGTGGAAGACGCATATACTCCGAGGGGGTGGGGTGCAAAGGTCGAAGTCAACAATCTTCCGTGGGATGACCGTTCGTGCCGCAATAGTGGCACCCAGTAGAAGGGTAATCAATCGGTGGAGACGCCATGATACCGGGGTGGCTAACTAGAGAAGAGAGGATGGGAGGGAGAAAAAGGATATCTCCCAATGCGTAGCAGAAATGATAGAGAAATCAAATGTCGATGCCGAACCCACCACCGGTCTTTGTCTTCTCCGACGAGGAGGATCTTTATGGCTCTCTAAGCACCTCTAGCTCTAATACCATGTCAAAATGACTAAGTGACCAAAGAGACAGTAGGGTTTGCAAGGGAAAACACAGAGTGTACGGCATACATTGAAAGAGAAAAGTAACACAGAAGATGATGAAAGATGAATCATGCTGATGAAGTGAATCTGATACAAGGGTGTCGTAACACAAAGGAAGCCCTGGAGTGCATGAAGACTACCGAAGAAGCCTCTGAGTCTGCAAACGCACGATGAGGAGGTGTTGCTTGGAGTAGGGAAACTGCCATCGAAGGGTGAGGAGTCTCTAAATCTACAAACGCAAGGATAAAGAGTGGTATCTACGAGCAGGGAGACAGCCGATGAAGCCTCTATCTGCAAACGCAAGCTTGATGAGGTGACGCCAGCTGCTGGGAGTGACGTTAGGTGGTGAGGATGAGCCAGATACTGAAAACGCAAATGAAGACAACCTCGAGGAGTGAAACGCCAGCTGTGGAGTAACATCAGAAGGGTGGGAAGCAGCAAGGAACCAAACGCAAGGTGCAACTGCATTTGATGAAGGTGACGCCTGTTGGAGAGAGACGCTAGATGGTGAGGAATCTCCCTGGCAACCAAACGCAAGAAGGTGGAGCCACCAGAAGGGTGGAGGATGACACCAAATAGGGTGGATGCTAATGCCAAGAGAGTGTGGACTCCAAACACAAGGTGTAGGAGCACAAAAAATGTTGTCGCCAACAATGGAGGATGGACAACGATTGAAGTCCTAGGAGCACACTGCCACCATAAACGCAGCCAACTGAAGATGAAGGATGGCGCCACGAGTGTGGAGATGGTGGTAGGAGAGGAGAGAGAGAGAGTGGCAGAAGATTGACGAAGAGAGAGTGGGAGTGACGGACTGAAGGATCAGCCATAAGGAATGAATGAGAGAGTGGCCTATAAATAGGCACAGTCAGTCTAGGGTGACGCCCCTTTTTGGGGTTGCAAACCCCAACGCAAAACGCAAAACGCAAAAACGCAAACTACAAATGAAGGGTGAAGGGTTTCTCAACAACCTAGTGCTAGCCTAACTTGAGAATAAGCAATGCCCCCAATGACTCCTAGTCATAGCTAATTAAGAAAACCAACAACACAAGGAAGTGGAAATACTCATAAGCAACAAGTAATTGAGAAACAAGTAGTCAAGACAATCCTCCCTTTGACCAACAAGAAGAAACCTTAAAGGACAGAAGACTTGAAATTTCCCCTTTAAACCTATATGTGTAATTCTCTCAAATTTGGCCTCCTCATTTTGTACAAAACCCTCAAAAAGAAGCTTTCCACTTCATACAAACTTGACTCTTAGATAAGAGACAAGCAAGTTGCAACTACAAAGAAATATCATGAAGTCGAGTAAAATTTGGCATCTTCAATACAAAGACTCCATCTGAAATATGCAGGATTCTATTGATTTACTCAATCAAATATAAGCCAATTCTCAAGTGCCAATGTCATTGCTTTGAGGTCCTCTGATTACACTACCAAGATGGACAACTGTCTATGTCCAACTGTAACGAAAACTAAATGATGAAGTATGTATCCAAGAATCTACAGTTAAAGCTAAACTTAAACTTAGCATAAAGCTGCTGAAAGGGCCTCCTTAATCATGCTATAAGACTAGGATTATGGTGCTTTTAAGAATCACAAGAGTACACAGCAATACAACAAATCTACAACCCAAAATGACCCTCTAAAAGTGACTTAGTGCCACCACTTATCCATTGGGCCAAGTATACCAAGAGTTAATCAAAGGATTTACATATAATTGAGGGTAACTCCATCATGTAGATGAAAGGATCTGCAGACAAATTAGCCACCTTCACACAATTGTTGGGATATAAAGGCCCGGTAACCTCCGTGTGTAGTACACGCACATTGTACATATGCGCACCCTTTACGTGACCCAAGTATAAATACATTTTATTCTTTGTGTACCAACACATTGTTGGTGCACTCTTATCGTCTCGTACTTTCACTCTGCTCACACTCTCTCAGGCTGTCACACTCACTCGTCCACTCCTACTCGAGCTGTGTCCTTATCGCTTCCAACAATAGTGGTGTCATCTCTAGGTCATTACCAAACATGACTCTATCAATAAACCCTAACTTCATGGGGAATAGCTTTAGCAAACACTTCAGTCTTCTCCTAGTGTTATAATTTAACCAAACTATGTCCATGACATGTTTTTCCATTAGGATTGCTTGAACATTCCTCTTGCACAAAATAAAGTGCACGAGAGAAGTATAATGGGGGGGGGTGGGGGGGTGGTGCGGGGGGGAGAGGAGGGGACTAATTGAGCATCAGTATTGGGAAGATTGCCTCATACTGGTAAATCATAGCTACAACAATCTCATTTGTTTCACATTATTACATCAGATTGGGCTTTGGCACATTTATCTTTGACTCAATCTCTAAAAATCATGCTTATATTGGTCCCATTAGAGGCTTAATATTGCGGTAGGTGGTCTATGATATCAACCAAGGTTGTTATCCATGATGTGGCTCTGCACAACTTGATCACTTTGTGTGCATGTTGAAGCCCCTAAATACTCTATAATATGTATGGGCTTCACCAAGTTTCATCCTTTTGCCAGTAAACAAGTATATCTTTTGGTTCTCTTTTGAGCACTTATGGCTTTTGCATGCTCATTAGACGGCCTCTTGTACATGTGATTGTTCTTTCATTCAACAACATTTCCAAAAAAGAAATAGATAAGTAAATATTGTCATTTGCAAGAGGCCAAGTTAACCCATGATGAATACAAACAATCCATGGTATGTTTGATCATGGAGAGAAACCAATTAAGTAAAATAAAGCTAAATGGCTAATTGGACAATATTGCCATTACACTAATACTTATTCTTATATCGAAAGTATACCTTTTCTTAAAACAAGGTTTGAAAGTGTACCTTACATGTTTTGTTTGAGTATTCCCGAGTGTATCCAATCTCTTTTGTAAGAAACATATAACATTTAATGTTATCCAAATTGGCAATGAATCGCTTAATCTTATCGAGCTACCAACCCTCCACATAAACACGCAAGGGTCTTTGTATTGAGCTAAAAAATGTATTACAAACTGATAAGCTCTTTAAAACAAGCCCAAAACATATCAATTGCCCAAAGTTTCACTAAACAGTGCATGGTCCTAGAGAGGACCTGTGTCCCATAAGCCAAACCTTAATTTGGGAGGATCCACTCATCTATAAATAGACGGGCTACCAACCACTCAGTCTTTCACAATGTTCTCACAGATTTCAGATTGCAGACCGTGGAGACTGCCCTCAAGGCTGACAGAGACTGAGATCTTCGAGGTGGAGACATACACAAACACATTCTCTCTGCACCAGTGTATATTTCTGCATCCTTATGTCAGAGTGAAGCAATGCGGAAGCGAATAACCGTGACAAAGAGTGAACAGAGAGAGAAGAGAGAGAGAGAGAGAGAGAAAGAGACAGTGACAGACAAAATCTGCAGTGAAGAATGTTGTATAAGAATGCAGAATTATACACGGGTGCAGAGAGAATATTGTGTATGTCTTCGCGTTGAGGACCTCAATCTCCGTCAGCCGGAGTGCTGTCTTTGTCACCAACAGACTGTAATCTATAGGATACAAGTGATAAAAATTATTGGAACTCAACTTTTAAAAAGGCTGAAAATAATGCCTCGAAAAATGCCCAAAATAGACAGGTCGGCTGCATTTAATGCAGCCGGATAGTCCAACTACTGCCACGTGGCACTGCTAACGTGGTAAGGGAGTTGATGATTCCTAACACCCCCTCTCAGATCCTAGACAAGGCAACAGATGTAGGGATCTGGAATGTCGATGAAGTAAAGCCTGGGGAAGTGCCTTCGTAAACAAATCTGCAAATTGTCTTCAGTCTTACAATACTCCACATCAATGGTTGCATCCAAAAGCTTCTCCCTGATGAAGTGATACTAGATCTCTATGTGCTTCATCCGGGCATGGAATACAGGATTCCGTGCCAAGGCAATGCAACTCTCATTGTCGCACCGCAAGATATTAGGACAAGTCTGGAGGCAGAGTCTAGGGGTAGCCAAGCTTCTCCAACAACTGCCGAAGCTACACAGCCTCACATGTGGTAGAAGACGAAGCCCAATACTCTGCCTCATGCGAAGATAGGGCTACCGTGGGATGCTTCTTGCTACTCCAAGAGATAGCACCGGCACCCAAGGTAAAACAATAACCTGTAGTAGATCACCTGTGATCCACATCGCCAACCCAATCTGAATCACTCCAACTTGCAAAACCAAGATCAAAAGCACTTGTACCTGCTGGATAATGAATCCCTAAGTCGGAGGTCCCCCTCAGATACCATGGTATCCTCTGAGCACCCTGCCAATGCACCTGCTAAGGCGCACTCATGAACCCAGCCAAGAGACCTACAACAAAACATAGATCAACCCATGTGTTGAGGAGCCAAATCAATGATCCAATCAGCTGACGGTAGCAAGTAGCATCCGCCAAAGGAGAATCTGCGTGTGAAGTGGCCTTCCAGTTCGGATCCATAGGAGTCGAAATGGACTGCACAAAAATGAGCAAACTTTTGATCTAATGGAAGAGCCAGTAGGACATGCACCTTTTGCTCCATGATCGCTTGGAACTCCATGTCAATCTCTATAGACATCTTCACCTACAATGCCTGCACAAACGCAAAAGAAGCCCCCTCTAACTGTGAAAACGCAGCATGCTAGGGCTCTTATCTCCGATTTCCGAACCTTCTTCAGCTGCCAGAGGCAATGAAAAGGTAAAATCTACACTTTCCGGCTAAAAACACAGCCTGCTTCCTTCTCTGACAGCAGAAAAACAGCAACAGTTTCAGCAAATCTTCTCTTTTCTCACACACCCACGCTCGCCTCAGCCTTCTTCTGATGCGCAGCCCACCTACTCACACTTGAACGCTGAAAACACAGCCTTGTGTCGCGCTGAAAACTCTTCTTCAAATAGGTCCACCCTAGGCTAGTCCTTCAATGCTCTGATACCATGTCAGAGTGAAGCAATGCGGAAGCGAATGACCGTGACAAAGAGTGAATAGAGAGAGAAGAGAGAGAGAGAAAGAGACAATGAAACACAGAAAATCTACAGTGAAGAATGCTGTATAAGAATGCAGAATTATACACGGGTGCAGAGTGAATATTTGCGTATGTCTCCGCCTTGAGGACCTCGATCTGCATCAGCCGAAGTGCTATCTCTGTCACTGGCAGACTGCAATCTGTTAGATACAAGTGATAAAAACTGCTGGAACTCAGCCTTTAAAAAGGCTGAAAATAATGCCTCAAAAAATGCCCAAAATAGGCAGGTCTGCTGCATTTAATACAGCCAACTGCAGTCAGACAGTCTGACTAATGCCACGTGGCACTACTAACATGGCAAGGGAGCTGGCGACTACTACCACCTTATACAGCATTCTACACTGCAGATTTTCTGTGTTTCTATCTCTGTCTCTCTCTCTCTCTCTCTCTCTCTCTCTCTCTCTCTCTCTCTCTCCACTCTTTGTCTTGGTCATTTGCTTCCACAATGCTTCACTCTAACAAGTTCATGCAAGGCAATTGGATTGGTCTCGTCAAAAAGAAAAATGCATATGGGCAACTTGGCTAGCAATATGATCACAACATTGAAACATTTTGATGACATGGCTATGTTGGAAGTCGAGCTAATTCTTCCCAATTAACAATAGCATGACAACGTTAAAACCAAAGGGTCAACAACTTTGAGAATAATATTTGCTTTATTTATGAAGTGTCAAATTGCATGATTGAGAAAGCCTATTACAAGTGATTATTGGCAAACAAAAGGGCACCATGGTGGCTCATGGCTGAACAAAATGTGCATCATTGCATCTTTTTCTTTTGTCATGCTAGTTGCAAGGAGCAGCCAAGATTGAGTCTTGCCCATGTGCTCGAATGTACTTGAGATTGAGGTGAGCCGGAGTATTTGCACCTTGATCATGGTTAATATTGTCCAAGGCCAATCAAGGTGAAGTGAAGAGTTGTCCTAGACTAAAGGCAACTTCGTGGATTTGGAGTGTTGATTTATGCTTAAGCTCTCAGAGCCATACTTGTACAAATCTCTATCAACCGCTGTAATAAAGATTTAAGGATCTCTCGCATTTTATATCGTTTCAAACCTAACGTCGTACAAAAGGCACAAGGTGGGTTAAGAGATGAGGAACCCATCATGGTTATATTGGAGACGCCTAGCTCCACTTGACACTTGCAACTTGGGACTGATCTTCCTTTGATACCAAATGTATCATGTTTTCACCTGATAACTATCTTTTACTAGTAGTCATGGCACATACTCCTTAGGCTTGTTTCACACATACTGCAGGCTCTGCCTCTGGCTTACTTTATTAAGCTCTTTGTTTTCTTGTACTTATTCTGTTGAGATACTTAATGCATGGCATAAGATTTTTGAATTTGCTTGTACAATATGGTTATTTACTGATGCTTTTAAAGAGTATATGTACTTGACATATCTTAACTTCAAAATATTTTAACACCCTGTTCTCCCAATATTCCCATCCTTATTTCCCCCATTCCTAGTCTTTGTTTCTTTGGATTTTTTTTTTGTTCCATCCTGCTGAAATAACTATTAGAAATATATAAGCCACAATATAAAGTTCTTCTGTGGTTCCTCTAGTGAGGCACTCAAAGTGAGTCCTCTCACTCTCATCCATGTGATTCTCTGGAGTCTCGTCCCACTTGTAGACTCTATAAAGCAACTCTATTTGGCACCCCACACGTTATGCTATACACACCGTTCACTCTCTTGGTTGGTGCTTCACTCATGGATCCAGCTCATCACAAGTGTACTTGGTGCCTTGCTTTGGGGTACCTCTAGTGTGATCTTCACCATTATCCATAGCCTGCTACCAGATCACCCTGCCATGTTATCCGCACAGCCCAAATCAGTTGCCACTTTGCTGCTCCTGCCTCAATGTAGCTAATCAGCACCATTCCCAGCAATCCTGCAGTCTGACATCCTTTTACTGGCTGATTCTCATTTAGGATCCATTCCAGAGCAACACGCTCTTGCTGATCATTGTGTCATCGACAACTGCTCCAGCACTCCTCAGCCTACACCATAGAGTGATAGGGGTTGGAATGGGCCCTTTTCTTCTCCATCTCTGCTTCAAGCCTTTGCATGGCACCTTCCATTCCATTGTATTGGTGCTTCACTTTCATCACTTGATGAATCATTTCAAAACATTTGCTCAACATACATCTGTTACTCATGTTGTTCATACATCCGTGTGCACCCTGTTAGCTCAGATGTTCTCACTCTCCGTGCCAGAGCTCTAAATCCCCATACCATCAGCACCTTAATTCTCCCATGAGGTTATCTTTTCAGCCATTGTTAACATCTTCTTCCTGCGATATTAAAGCAAACACCATAGCACTTGGGCTGTTTGACCTTCAAAGATGGACAATGTACTTTATTTCAGCTGTTGTGCTGATCTGTTCAAGTTAACTCACTGGTATAAGCCCTTCAAAAACATGTGTTTTCTTAGTTTCAGAAAGTCACTAAAATTTCTTGAACTTCTACAGGGCAACTGGCCCTCTGAGAAGTAGTGGAATTGATCGATTCCTACTAACTCCCAAAAGGTCAGACTTGGCTCAAGTCCCTAGTCCTTGACACCTAACAAGCTGTGTACCAATAATCAAGCAAGGGGGACCATGTTTGTTAATAGGCAAATTAGAGTGCAAGGCAACAATGCCACTTTAATGGGGAGCTAAATGATACTGAATGAGTAAATCTTTCATCATATTTTGAATCATCTATCTGATTATTAAGCTTGCCCACTCATGTACAGACAAACACAACTATGGATGCTGCACACTTGATTGTGCTTGTGAACAGGACACATATCTAGCTTTTTCTCATCTCTGTAAAACCAATTATGTATTATGGAAGTTTGCTTATAAAACATAATATGGCACATTTTGTTTTACCTGTATCACATTTATGAGTCGGCCCAAATACCTAAATCATTGAAAACACTAAGCCTCAAAAGCATGATTTGGTGGCCCCGAACTTAGTTCCTGAATGTAGTCCAAATCTTTCAAATATGTGTAGCCTTAACAGTTCACTGTTTTCGTAAAAGGAACCTAATAAAAAGTAGACTTAGTTTAAGCAATTATGAAATGTCTTTCTTCTTGCCAATTCTGTGATATACCTACTCTAAACAGTATCTAGTAGTGTTTCATAATGCCGGAATCCAACTATAACTTTCAGACAGAAGGTGTGGCAATCATCTAGCTCTAAAACATTACAGACTAAATTGGAAAAAGGTCAATTGAGCCTTAACCACTAGTGAGAAAAAAGTCAAATAATTGACTGTGAACACAAGGTCAATCAAGTCAATTGTGTGTCTACAGAAAATAGATACTCCGATGCAATGAGACATCACACGGATAAATGAGGTCCCATGTCATCAATATGAGATAAAAGATGGTCATAGAACCTGAGTCAAGAGGCTGTCATAAAGAGCCATAAGTCCACTCTGTCCAACTGCTGCACAAGGTTTTCCATCCAGTTCTGATTGAGGCTTTTGAAGATCTGCAAAACTGCCAGTGGAAGTTTCAAAGGAGAATGAGCAGCAAAACCATAGGACCAAAGAATTAGAATGCAATCAACAGCTACATTGCAGTCTAGCTGAAGAGAATTCAGCTTTCTGGCAAAAAATTGAAAATCATACCTGCTATTCATAAGGCGCTGATAACGTAGCTTCTGTCTGCCGACTCCAACAGCTCCAGAGGACACAAGTATTACCTCGACACCTTTGTTAATCAGTTCTTTCACCTGCATAATGATTTGTCAAATATTTCACTTATGCAGAGTCATGAAGAACATAACCATGCTATGGCAATTAACCAATTTTGATACCTGCTCACAAAGAGAGCCAATTCGCCCCACAGCAAGCCGCCCGTCAGAACGTGTGACAACAGCTGTTCCAACCTGCAAGGTTATTAATATGCATCATCTTAGTTTCCAAGTGCGTCACAAAGTATATGCGTGTCGAACATAGCTGAAGTGCTCTTTGTAGACATGGGCAAATGGATTTTAGGGAACAGAGAAAATCTCTCTCAGAAAGGCCGGAACTTTGTTTCCAACACCAACCGATTTCTTACACAGTTTGAAGTTGTTTAAAATTTCGCAAATTGATAGATTGCGTTCCAAAACTTTACACAAGGTTTTGACTAGAAAAATACTATCATGTACAACCTATGAATTGTCACCAAAACCATATCTTTCAGCAAAGAAGTGCTTATTGCATGGATTCTAAATGAATTGTCAAAAAACCATATCTTTCAAAAAGGAGTGCTTATTACATGGATTCTAGATAAAAATTTTCCTGGCGTGTGACAGAAAAAGGAACGGTCTCACCTTCACTACAACTCGTCTGGCGTTCTGCGCGAAAATCCGTGATTGATCCATGGCGTCGTCCTCTGCAAGGACCTCAGCTGATTTTTCTTGTTGCTCCTACGATTGTGAAAGGCTTCGCCTGTGGAAACGCATCAAACGGCGTTCCAATTCGTGGCAATAAATAGCTCTCGAATCAGCTACTGCTGCATCGATGGAAACAGGAAAGATGAAGAATTGTAAACGAGTGCACAAAATCAACTATCATCAAACAATGGCAGAAATTTTCAGCTACTAATGCGCGATGGAAACGGGAAAGACGACGAGTTGTGAACGAGTGCAGAAAAATCCGCTTTTCATCAAACGATGGCAGCATCAGAAGCGGAAGACCTGCATTGCGAGGCTACCCCTGAGAGAAGGAAAGGTGCAGCAGAAAAACGCAGCTCTGGTCCTCCTATCGATGGTATTGGGGGAGAGAGAGAGAAAGAGAGAGAGAGAGAGCAAGTGCGCATGCGAGAGGGTAGGGAATATCGCACAACACTCGCTTTTGTGGTTCGTTTACACAGACAAAAGGCAAATTATGTGACGATCGTTTCTGGCAGCTTTGTTGCGTATTTTCAGAATTTTCCAAATTGCGCGCACGCCTCGATTTCCAAAAAGTGTGCGCTGCACTGCAGATGGGTTCACTTGCAATACAAGAAACCCATAAGAAAAACTAGGCGCAGAGACTCGCCCCGCCGGCGCTTCGCACCGAGGCGGGCGCGATTTTGGGGGGGGGGGGGTGCTGGACGCATGGCACCCGCCCCCGCGTTCTCTTTCTTTTTTGTGGGGGAGGTGGGGGCCTGCCACGTGGCACCCGTCCCCCACCTCTCCTTAACTAATAGTATAGATAAGCTGGAGTGTGGTTGTTAGCATTCTCTTATAAGGGCCAGGCTTGCTAGCATTCTTTCATAAGGGCCAGGCATAGCAGCACTGCGAAGCCACATTGCTAAACTTAACCACTACCACAAGTTGGAGAAAAGAAAAAAGATTTCGTAAATTTAAAATTCAAGCTTGATAAAAACTTTTCTAGTGAGAGGCTTCAAGTTAATAAAAACTTATTCAGCGAAATGAGAGGCTAGTTGATAAACAAGCCTGAAAACTTACGCGAGATTTCAATCCATATAAACATGGGCCCTATTTCATTTCACGATGGATAAAGTCCTAAGGACAGAGTTACAATTAGAGAGACTAGAGCAGAATAGATAACTGTAAGAGTGAAAGGTTGAAAACCTTGCATCTCCCCTTGTATCAACAATCGGTTTATAATTGCTTTCACTTTCATTCTTGATTCAAACGTATGGTACATCACACATACACATATACTATGTTAGTTTGCACATAAGGGCTCTATGGCACCTTTGCACGATTGCAACAATGGGTTGCTCGCTTTGCAAGCAATAGTTTGTTGCAAGTGAAGTGAAGTCATCACACAAACTTTGTCTCGTGTTGACCTCAGAAACCATAAGGGCATGCAATTACATCACAAGTCTTGAGAGCTACTCTCTCTCTCTCTCTCTCTCTCTCTCTCTCTCTCTCTCTCTCTCTGTGTGTGTGTGTGTGTGTGAAGTGGTTACCCTAGTGGTAAGTCACTTGTCTTATATGCATTCAACTTAACCAATTGAGCTACTCTCATTTCGTGTGTGTGTGTGTGTGTGTGTGTGTGTGTGTGTGTGTGTGTGTGTGTGTGAAGTGGTTACCCTAGTGGTAAGTCACCTGTTTTATACGCATTCGACTTAACCAATTGAGCTTCTCTCTCTCTCTCTCTCTCTCTCTCTCTCTCTCTCTCTCTCTCTCTCTCTCTCTCTCTCTCTCTCTCTCTCTCTCTCTCTCTCTCTCTCTCTCTCTCTCTCTAAAGGCTATCAATTCACATTAACAATTCAAAGAGCCCTAGTGCATCTCATAGAAGTGTGCAAGCAACACTTGCATTTTCCTTGTAAAGTAAAACACTTCACACATGAATTGTTGTTGGGAATCTAACCACCCTACATCACATGTAAAATAGTAATACTTTAAGTGCATTAGTTCATTGCTATAAATTCCTTTTATTAAAGATTGTGGATGTAAAATTAACTTATTGCTATAAATTCCTTTTACTAAAGCTTGTGGATGTAAAATAGCTTGTTTTAAAACTAGATGTGTGTTTGACCCCCACCCGTGAACCTTATATAGCAAACTGTTGGTTTTTGACACCCTTTAGTAAGGATCCATGTTAAAGTTTCTCAATTGTAAGTTTTTAATTTTAAGATACTTATATAAGACATTGAATTGAATTTTTTGCTAAAGAAAAGGCTCATGTGCAACGACATGCCTTTGTTGTATCTATGTGGGTTGGGTCTAGTAGGTGAGGGCTCAAATATGTGGAATTTGTGCATGTGCGTGAATGTGTAGCTATGCAAACTAGGGATGTTGTGGGTATGTGAGCAAGAAGTTTGAGTGTACATGCATTTTATGTGTGTGTGTGTGTGAGAGAGAGAGAGAGAGAGAGGGTGTGGGTGTGTGTGTGTGTGTGTGTGTGTGTGTGTGTGTGTGTGTGATTGTAAAAGTCCAATATGAAGCATGAGATTGATAAATACATGCACTCATTACTTTGTTTAGGTTTATGTAATTTTAAAATGGATGTGTCTTAGATGTATGTGTGTGACAATGCCAATTTTGTATAGGCAAAAAGTTGGCATTGATCAACGATGGATTAAATTATAGTGTCAAATTTAAGCATGGATGAATATATATATATATATATATATATATATATATATATATATAGCTTTTTTTAAAAATACACATGAGAGAGATAGAGAGAACAAAAGAGGATTATTCAATGCATAAGAGTTTGATTATTTTATCATCATTACTCAAAATGCATGGTGCTCTTAAGTATTAGACTTCATTTGATGCTCCTCTTAGCTTTTTGCAACATTAAATTATGGCTCCTTAATTTTGCAATAGCCTTAGTTTAGCACTAAGGATAGCTTCTTTGACTACCAAAAAGCATCAAAAAGTTGCATGAAACAACCATGTATGAATAATATTGGTGATCTCTTTGATGTGTGAGATTAGCATTTTAGTAAAGAAAGGTGTTTTTATGAAGAATCTCATCATTGTTCCATGCTAGATATGGATGCAATAAGCTATATACCTTTGGGTGGTTATGTCAATGGTTAATGTGGAAAGCACACAATGACCATCTAGTTTTGAGATGGATATAGGAAGCCATGGAGCTTCTATAGATGGATATAGGAAGTGAGATTGTGAGGTTGTCTGGCTATTATGTGGCCACTTTGCTTCCTTCATGTGAATCTATATAGAATCACTATTGCTCAATTCACATTCCAACATGTAATGCATCACAACATATATATCACATAAATACTACATTGATTCACATGTAAGTACCACCATACCAAGTTGTAGTAGCTCCATTATTACCAAGTTGACATGCTATGGAGTTTACCCTTCTCTAAGTAGATTATTCACACTACAAATGCAATATTATGACAATTAATGTGGTTTAACTTATATTGAAAATAAGTGGATGCAATCATTGGATATATATTATGGATTTTTACTTTAATCATTTGTAGCATAATAGTGACTTATTGCATGTATACATATAGCATCATTTGCATTGTGTTAAGTATATGATTAAGAACTTAATATGTTATGTATATTTGGTGAGAGCTACTCATTAGTGGTCAAAAAGATGCAAATATCATTATTTCTAAATTTAGCAAGGGGGCTTTGATGTGCAAAAATACTATTTGGATACTATTGATGTGTGGTATGTTAATCATTACTCTACATATAAACAAGACATAAGCATTTATTTTGTCAAGCTAAAACATGATTTAAGCCTTAGGATTTATGAGAAAAAGTAAGAGCATTCATGCAATGGAGTTAAAAAACCTAAATTGGATGCATATCCTATTTTAAGCACAAAAGTATTTGTAATACACTAAATGTATGCACGAGGGAGGTGATGACTCATGCATGGGGGGGGGAGACGGGGATTTACCCAAACTTGTGTAGTAGTGCACACTCGTCTCTTGTTATTTCAATTTTTTTTGTGTCCATCTCAATTTTGTCGAGTCATTATTAAGCTATGATGAGAGGATTTAACATTGATATCAAAGCTTAGGTCTGATTAGTGAGGCAATCATTGTCAACTATGGCCTCCTCACATGCATAAGAGGCCTCATTGTCACCATCATCAGGAGCACCCTTTCAATTGTTGGTTAATGATATTGCTCACCAACTTGTAGATCGAGCTTCTCTTCTCCTTTTCAATTTTGGTGTGAACCCCTCTTTCCAAGACAAGACAAACAAATATTTTCCTCTCCATCAATATTGAGGTCTTGTCTTTGTCTATGCAAGGGGGTTGGGGAAGGGGGGGAGGGGGAGTGTAAGGGCTTTGTAGCTATACCATAGTATTGTTGCTAGAAACACCTATATAGGGTGTAGTACTGACTCTAAGCCCTCCTTGGTTTCCACTCTACATGTGATTCCCTATACCCAATGGTGAACCCTCATATGTGTAGCATCACAAGGGTGTAGTCCTGGGATGTGCCTATGTTGTACCGTTTCTTTCATTGAATAATACAAGAGTATACCTTGCTCTCACATATCATGTTACCTTTTTGTGCTATGCTGAGTGAGTGAACAAGTGTAAGTGCATCACACTCGGTATCAAAGCAACTCTTGCTCGGAGTGAAGGAGTGTTCACAATGACCCCGACACAAATCAACTTATGAAGATGTGACACAGCTTCTCTGTGGCACAACCACCATCTAAAGGTGAAACATGGCTTTCCCGCATCGGCAACACCAAAATCCAAGGCAGAGCTTCCCACGACAACATGGAGGACGACAAAGAGAATGCACCTATCCCAACAGTTGAAGAGAGAAAGAAGAGCCAAGATCAAGAATGAAGAGTAGCTCATTAGGAGAAAGTAGACGGCCTAGAGAGCCAATTGGAGGGCATGTCAAGGTTGTTGGACTCAATCTAGAGGAATATGCAAATGAAGGAGGAAGAAGAGGAAAGGAGAAGAAAAGTAGAAGTGGAGCAAGGTTAGAGAGAGTGGGTGATACATCAATAAAAAGATGAGAAAATACACAAACTGCAAGTGGAGATGGATAGGTTGGTGAATAGGTTAGGTAGATAGGAGACTTCTAGGAGAGCTCAAGATACAATGAAAGACAAAGAGAAGGTAGTTGAAGAGGGTAGTAAGAAGAAGGACAATAAGAAAGACAAAAGACAAAACCATAAGGAAGAGGAGGAGAGTGACAGTTCAAAAGATGACTATGGCAAGTTCAAAATGCCCCAACCTACCAAGTACAAAGGAGAGAGAGATGGGCTGATTTTGAAGAAGTGGATTGCGGAAGTAGACAGATACTTGAAGTATGGTAGGATCAGTGAAGACAAGAAGGGAGAAGTGGTAGCCATCTACTTAGAGTAGGATGCTGCTAGTTGATACCTACTGAAACAGGAGCAAGGACACACTATCTTTTCATGGGAAGAACTCCAAGAAGAAATCGAAGACTACTTCATCCCAAAGATGGAGAAATTCAAAGTTAGAGATGAATGGAGAAATCTCAAGCAAACATAAGGAAAGATGAAGGAGTATGTTAGCAAATATAGGCAATTGATGGAAATGGAAGGCCAATCTCAACTTCTTAGTCATTCTTATGGAAAAATTTGAAGTCATTTTAGGCATGGAGTTCTATGACAAGTATGTCATTGCAATGTTTGGGAAGGAAGTTAATGAGATGATGTTGGATATGCAAGGAGAGGGCATTAGAGTACCCTATGAAAGAATGCAACTTTTAGGCATGACATCAATCAAAGTGCAAATGAAGGAGAACAAGCCTTGAGTCTCTTGCCAAACAGTGAAACCAGTATCTAATAAACCAGGAGCACCAACCCAAGCACCGCCTCAACAAGCTACCCATATTAGGCCTCGCATCATGACACGCAGCACCAAACAAGAGGAGAAAATAGCAAAGCAAGGAAAGATGGTGCATTTATGCATGATACAACCCATGGAGCAGGAGGACACCAAGAAGGCCAAACCCCAAGTTGGCAATATAGAAGCGGAGGCAATACTTGAGGAATATGAGGATGTGATGGCAGTTGAACTACCCAAAGGCCTACCACCCAAAAAAGAAGTAGACCATAAGATCAAGCTCATCCGAGGGTAGTCAGAGCCCCTATCGTATGAATCACACTGAACTCATGGAGTTGAAGAAACAATCACATAAATTGGAAGAGCAAGGGTTCATCCTATCCAGCAAATCCCCATTCAGTGCCCTAGTGTTGTTTGTCAAGAAGAAGGATGGGGGACTCCGACTATGTGTAGACTATAAGGCTATTAATAAGATCACCATCAAGAACAAGTATCCCATGCCCTTAGTTGAATAACTATTAGATAGACTACATGGAGCCAAATACTTTAGTCATATTGAGCTTAGGTCAGGGTACCATCAAATTCATATAGGAGAAGAAGACATTCCCAAAACAACCTTTCGTACTCGATATGGAAGCTTTGAGTAGCTTGTCCTAGGGTTTGGATAATGGGCTAGGCACCTTTTGTGCCTATGGATGGAGTCTTTAGGCTCAAAATAGATGTCTTTATCATTATCTGCATAGATGATCTCCTAGTGTATAGTAAAACTCTAGAGGAACACAAAAGACACTAATGCCTAGTTTTTGAGAAGCTGGGATAACACAAACTGTATGCCAAGCCTGAAAAACGCAAGTTTGCAGTGAAGGAGTTAGAATTTCTAAGTTTCATCATAGGCGAGGCTGGCATCAAAGTAGACCCCAAGAAAGTAGAAGTAGTAAAGAATTGACCTGTGTTAAAGACCGTGAGGGAAGTTCAAAAATTCCTAGGATTCACAGTGTTTTGTAGAAGATTCATCAAGGATTATTGTCTAGTAAACGCACCACTATCCCACCTCACCAAAGGAGATGGAAATTTCACATCAGGAAGTGAGCGACATGACGCTTTTGAGTTGATGAAAAAATGTATGAGTCAAACCCCCATACTCAAAGTGCTTAACTTTAAAAAGCCCTTCAAAATATCCACAGATGCATCAAATTATGGCATTAAGGGAGTGTTGGTGCAAGATGGCCACCCCGTAGCTAATGAATCCAAGAAGTTCATAGATGTAGAAACTAGATGGAGCACACACAAGAAGGAGATGCTAGCAATGATTCATTGCCTTAGAAAATGGAAGCATTATGTTCAAGACAAATAAACAGTGGTCTTCACAGACAACATATCACTCAAATTCTTCTAGTCCCAACCAAAGTTGTCTACCAAGCAAGCACGATGACTCAACTTCCTAGCAGAGTTCGACTTGGAGGTCAAACAGAAGCCATGCTCCACCAACAAGGTAGCAGATGCTCTAAGTCGCAAGACCGATTTGAAAGCCATTAGTGTGGTTAGTAGCAACTTCCTCAAGTTAGTAAAGAAGGCTTTGGAACATGACCAAGAAATGCACAAGACTATAGGAAGAGGTGAAAACTGACAAGACACCACATGGCATGTATACCTTAAAGGAGGGAATTCTGTTTTTAGACAAGATTGTACATTCCCAATAGTGTGGATCTAAAGAAGGTCATATTACATGAAATGCATGATGGAAAGCTAGGTGGGCATAAGGGACAAAGCAAGACACTTGAAGCACTCAAGAAGTAGTTCTTTTGGCCAAACATGAAGGAAGAAGTCATAGACTATATCAAGACTTGTCCTACTTGCCAACTCATGAAGGCACCACGCTCCAAGACAACATGACTACTTCAACCAATTCCAATGCTTAGCCAACCATGGGATGTCATTAGCATGGATTTTATTATGGAGCTCCCAGAATCCCATGGTGACACCATCATCTTTGTAGCGGTGGACTATTTCTCTAAAAACTTTCACTTCATACCTGTTAAGCCACCATTGAATGCTGTAGAGGCGATCAACTGCCAAGACCCATGGACCGCTTATTGTTTCAAGTGTTCCAAGCTGAGCACTAATGGCTACCTCTCACATAGCCGATGCGCCATCCATCTCTACGAGTGTAATGAGCTTACCTCCATGCCCAATCGAGTTGCCTCCTCTCCCGAGCACTCCGGTAGCTCCATGATCCAAGTGCAAGCTTCAAGCAAGCTCCATCCTCAAGCTTCATGCTCCAAGCTCCATCACCGTGAGCAAGACAAGAGAAGAGAATAGAAGAGAAGAAGAGAGGAGAAGATGGAGAGCTTCTCCACCACGGTCCCTCACCCTCACACACTCACTCCCTCACACTCTCACACTCCCTCTCTCAAGCACAAGATCAAGCAAGCAAGAAGAAGAAGAGGAGGAGCAGGAGGAGAACTACTTTTGGCCACACACAAGAATGAGCTTCCCATTCACTTTTCAACTTTATAAACGAAACCCTAAATCCCTTTTGGGCGGTCATCCCCTTATCCCCTTTTTTATATGGCCATAGGTCCTTTTTCCCATTGTCCTCCTATCTTCCTAGCTTCCTTCCTACCACCCATCTACTTTTACAATTTGCACACCGGCGCTCTTAAAATAAATCATGGTGCACCTTGCGCTCTTTTACAAAAGCGTTGACATGCACTTTTTCATATGTACCTTTCTCCTTGATTTAGGACTTTTTTACACTTCTTGTGTTTCTAGATTCTTCTTGGTGTACCTTCATCTTTCATTTCATTTTTGCATTGGCCTTGTCTTTTGCTTTAGATTTTTTGGATTTTCCACCTTGTTCATTTGAGGGTTAACATTAGCCCCCTCTTAGATGAGTGCTAGTCCCATGGCACTTATCGTCGTAGGTAGTAGGCTTTGGTATGCACCGAAGATGTGGGTGGAAGGGACAACTGCGGTTTGCCTTGGTGTGGATGAAGGTCGGTGGGGGCACATTGTTGGTGTGGGTGGCTGGTGGTAGGGTTATTGGAGCTGGGGATAGGGTTGTTCGATGTTGGAAATTGCACTGGTGGTGGTGTGTGGGGATTTTGCACAGGACGATTCTTTGGTGGGCTTGCATGATGAAAATGGACAAGAGTTCAGATTTGAGTGTTGATGAAGAGCTGACGACACTTTCGTTGGAGTCTTCAATACCTGCAATCAAAAATCTCACAGATGTGGTCTCTCCCTGGGGGTAGTGCTAGTCTTCTTATCGTGCACAAGCCGTAGTTTGATTAGTTTGGGAGACATGTCAAACTTTAAGCGAGCTGAGAGTAATGTCTTGCACTTGAGGACCCAAACCGTGTATAGAGTGTGGTTGAGATAGTATGTAAGTGCCTGTGCATACTTAAATATTACATAGTTAGAAGACAATTGATCTAGTGCCTCGTAGCAAGATGTGGATGAAGCAAAGGTTTGGTGGGGTGGAAAAAGTTATCAATATTGAGGAGAAGTACTCATGAAGGTGGATGAGACATCATTTGTGCTGTGACAATATAATGTAGCATAATTGAACTCATCAACACCTTAACTTTTGGTAGTTGGTAGCTACTTGGATTGCTTGACGAGTACGGTGTACTTTCCATGGTCGTTCTTGCATTGCTTACCACAATTGATTGCAATGGTACTGCAGTGGAGTGCAAAAAAGGAATCGTGCAAATGGGTCCGGGTGACAGGTCTAATGAGACAAGCTCCCTAGGTATGTCCTGCCCTTGATGTGCCCTAAACAATTGTGGGGGATGTGAAAAGGGCTAGGGGACTAGGGATGCAGTTAGCTGACCAAGGTCACTGGATGCACCTAAGTTGAGGACCCCTAGGTGTTGTGTTGTGATTGTGACTACTTTTTCGTTTTTTTTTTTTGTTGTTTCTTTCTTTCTTTTCTTTTATTGTCTTTTCTTTTTGTTTTCTCTTTTTCTTTCTTCTTTTCTTTTTTGTTGAATACAACCATTGCAATACATCGAGGTCATCAGCCTTTCATTTGGACTGGGAAATGTCGAGATTCAAGGGCTGTGAAAATTAATATTACAACGATGATTGTGTTATTGGCCTCGTTGCTAGGGGAACCGTTGTTGAGAATGGGAGATACACTTGAGATTTTGCAAAACCTCTTTGTAACATGAGATGTTGGTTCAATTGAGGTAATAGACTCAAAAAGAGAGACGTCAAAGACTATGCTTTGGGCCATGCAATGCAGGCGGACTGCAAGGGTTTTTTTCACTTTCAGTAGTGAGGCTTCCGTCATGGCTCTTTGTGGTGTTGGTGGTCTTGTGGTACCTTGGACATTGAACGCTTTCGCATAGAGACCTATGTCGTCGTGTATCCACTTGACAACTTGTGAGGGTACATGCAAGTCATATGTTTCAATCATAATGAATAGGTGCAACGCAAAGAGACATCACTTACATGAATCCCATGGTGTTGACTTAGATGCATATCACTTGTGCTTGATTTTTGTTAAAGGCGTGAAATATATTAAAAGTAGATACGAAAAGTTTGCACAATTGGAGAATTTTCCCCTTTTAACCATCTAATGACAAAAAGTCATGGCCAAATAGCACTAGGTAAGCATTTTGTACAAAATAGTGTATATTCTACTTCTATGAGGTAGGGTGAGTTCAGGTGACCAGGCGATTGGGGCGTTGCCGATGGGGGGGCTACTATCAGGCCGGGTAGGGGGAGATATCAATTGGGACCCAAATGGTGTAGTCCTTGGCCGCTGCCGTATCAAGAATGCTTTGAAATAGTTTAGCAAATTCCTTCTTGTTTTTAGCTTCCTTTTCTTCTTTTGAGCACATGGTGCGCGAGCGTCTGGGGAGGGCCTGCACGGCAAGGATCACTACCCCCTGAGTATTCCCTTGTGCCTTCCTCTTCCTGACCTAGGGAGTTTTCAGCCTACATCCTGGGTGGTGTCACTTTGGGCCTCATCTCGGCGCATACCTCTTAAGGGTAGATATGTAGCGTTATGGTGGAGGAGCTTGTTCCATATCCTCCCTTCTACGGAGGAGAGCTTCTTTGCATGCTAGCTGCATTGTGTGCTCCATGCCGGGCTACTATGGAGGAACCTGCAAAATGTGAACCAAGGGTTAGGCCCTAAGGTAGGATAGAGTTATTCTCACGAGAAGGATTAAACAATGGATTATCAAGCGCATATGATGAGGAGGGGTGAGGTGAGACATGCAGTGTTTGCTATAGAGGGACGGCCCCCGTGATGATGTTCTTCTTGCCTCGAATGTGGGGCGTATTCCAGCCAATAGCAGATCTTTGCTCAAGCCAAGTTGCATGGCCTGATTGTGATGGAATAGGGCAGGGCTTGTCCCTAGAATAATAGATCGAAACGGGGGAAAGCCTGTAGAAGGGGACAGCACACCGTCTACACCCTCAGAGGTGTTGGCCAGGGCTTCCCATGGTGGCAATGAGGACTGCATGCCCTCCACCTGGAGGTAGAAACAGTCACGACTTCTAAACACGTGGTGAGGGGAGGACCTAAGGAGCTTAGCCTGTCAAACCCAAACTTTTCTTCCTGCACTTGATTATCATTGCTCGTGTGTGTTGGTATTATTTATACACAGTCACAAAACTCATTGTTTATTTATGTACAATTTATGCATCCATGTCACTTCATGAGGATAAAAACCATTTGTAGAACTCAGGATTGTATTAGAGTGTGGCACACACATCCAGTACTCGTGGCAGCTTACTCAATAACAACAAATATTTTGCAACATCGAGTAGCATGGTACCTTGTCTGAGTCTACTCGCAACATGTAGCTCCTCCTCAGTGAGAATCTTATTAACCAGAGAGTTTTCTTAGCTAGTTCCGACTAAGTCCCTACCCCGAATGGCATACAGTACTCGAAAGGAAGTTGGTGCCACATAGGTTGGGTCTCTTTGAGACTACCATTTGGCCAATTGCTCCTTTGAGACTGCTATCATAATCTGGCTCCAAGTTCGGCCATTGTAGCGTGGTTTTAAAACCAACACTTTTCAAACTGACTTTGACCTTTTGATTGTCACTTTAGGTGCTCTATCTCTAAGAGATTTGGTGGCAAAGCACATCGTTAAATGTCACAGTTAAGCATAAGTCGTCGGCTTCCTTGTCAGAGATGAGTTGCATGCACTTATGTAGGGGCTTGTCATAGTGCTCGTCAAGATATTCTTGCTCTTCCCAGGATGGAGGACATGGCAAGTATCCCTCAAGCTGCTCCCTAGGGAATGTGCCCATGTTTGCAAGGACGTAGACATGTGCAAATATTTTGAGTTTAGCATCCAACTCAGCCAAGCACTCTATGACACTACTATGTTCAATGAAGGCTTGCTCAGTTGCTATCTCATGCAAGGTTCTAGGAGTTTCCCTAGGCTTTAGCATAGCTGGGGGCTCAAGCCTAGATGAGTAGGATTGGTCAATGCTAGGACTTTTGTCCTTGGGATTTTCGTGTTTCTCCTGAGGCTTTACTTCTATTGTGTCATGGTTCTCCTCGGATGTGACTAGTATAGCTTTGTCACCCTATTGTGACAATGTTGTATCCACTCTTGATTGGTCAATGCAAGTTCTGTTGTTGTCGGTGGATTGAGTGTTGCAAGCAATCGTTGCTGGTAATGGTTGCTTTGACTTATCAAAACACACGGATGTGTCTGAGGTTTCATTGCTGTTAGGAGAGATGGCAATGGGTTCATTTGTGGGTGGACTTGATGCTTCATTCCTCATTTCTTCAGCACCCTTAGTCTCAATCTTCTTGGCATCTACCACCACTTGCGACAACCATTGTTGTTTTCGTTGTTTTCTCCTCTTTTTCTTGGGCAAATGAGGTGTATCTCTTGAAGACTTGGGACCGTGAACTAGGTCAACCGTTGATGTGCTTAGTTAGGCCTCATTATTACCTTTCTCTAGCGTGTCATCATGGGACATAGCTACAGCCTGTTGGACAGCCTCGCTAGGTTGTGAGGATACAACTGCCTCTCTTTTTGGAGAGTCTAGCTCTTCAACTAATTCTCCCGCGTTTAGCTCCTCATCCAATTACATTGGTAGCTGCTCTGGGTCAGGGGGCATTTGCTCTAGGCTCTTGTCCTCACCCATTGTTGGAACATGCCTCCATTGCTTCTTATTAGTGCAAGTGTTACGTTTAGAGCTGTTTTTCTCTTGCTCAGCAGGTTTGGGTGACTCTAGTGTAGAGCCAAGAGACAGTTTAGGATTCCTGTCATGTAAGCTTGGATGAAACCAATTGAAGAAGTCAGGGTTGTGTTGATGGGAAGCATAGAGATCTAGGATTGCAGGGTCTTGAGTGAGGCAAAAGACATATGCACTAACATCAAGAACCATGCTCCCTACTCCTAGCGTGCTAGCCACATGTAGATCTTCTTTTAGAAGTAGTTTATCGTACAAGGGATGTTTTTGGACAGTGGCAAAAAGTTGGGCCTCATGGACCACTGCCAACACTCGTAATGAGATTGGGGCGACGTCTGTGGGATCATGTATTGATGTTCAAAGGGCTTTCCTTTGCTCGGCTAGTGTCATTAGTCGGTGGCCAATTTTGGCTACCAAACTTTGATTGGAGTACCATTTCTGCACAAACTCACCTTGTCCTTTCCCTTTTCGTTTGATTGCTTCGCTCTTTTCCTTGTTTATCTCACATTGAGCAGTATAGAGTGAGGGTATCAAGCCCAATTCTCTAGCTGTGGCATGTGGGGTATCCTTTATGACTTCCTCAGCAACAACTACATAGCGAGAGCAAACATATCGTTGCTCATCACAAATCAGGGGTTTGGCTATGAGCTTTGTGTGCTTTGGTGTTGGCCTTCAAATGTTCACATGGACGTATGCATGTGTGATGGTTGTCAGCTTGTGATAAGCTTCATCCTGCACTTCATCTTTGGTTCATTAATCAAATGCGCCATCTCCTTGGCCAAATCTTCAAGAGATTTCTCCTCAAGCCTAGGTTTTCGGTGCTAGAGGTGTCAAGGATGTTGGTTGTGACACCTCTTCTACATGTAAATTACTAAGGACACGTTCCGTAAGAGGCATCGTCACAATCACGGTCAAAGGAGGCTGTGACTGCTGTGATTCCTGATTGGAAGGAGTAGCGGCTAGTTCAGTGGACCAGCTACCAATGGTAGATTGCAATGTCAAGTCCTTAGGTAGATCGGAAGTGGTCCTGTCTTTTGTTGCCCTTTGGGCATTCACTTGTGCAGATCAAAGCCTAAGTTGAGTTAGTCACATTGGATTGCATAGGCGTATCCTTAGGCTGAGAGCTAAGGGCGGTGTCATGTCCCACCTCTTGGGACATTTGGAAGCTTAGATGGAGATAGAGATCGGGACTGAGCAGCTGCACTTGGCAACTACTATTGTGCTTCCTGTGTCTGTTTAGGGGAAGAGGATGTAGGAGGTTTGGGACTCCTAGGTGGACTTGGCACTGGTAGGAAGATTTGCTCATGGCTATTAAACGACTTTACCATTTGCTTTATTGAGAAATTAGCCTTATCATAAGCAACATTGTGCCTGTGGTGCTCCTTATCCTCTTAGGAAGTTAAAGGCTCCTTGGATACTAGTGGTCTTTGTGCACACTTAACGGTTATACATGACATTCGCTTATTAGGCACGCTAAGTCGAGGATCTACCTTACGAACAATCATGTTTGGTTTCTTGATTTCAATCGTGAGGGGCTCAGTCACTCCAACCTTGTTGAGTGATAACTTCGATTTTCATTTAGATTTCCCCCTATGCTTATTCACTCTTGATACGTTTTGGCCTTCAGCTCTGACAGAGGCGGTTTAGCAGGGGGTTTTGGCACCCAAATCCATCGGTTGCCTGCGTAACACCCTTGAGCACGTAGCGATGCTTTGGATATCCATTGCGGCATCGTGCTGGCTCTCCATCAATACCTTTGTTTGTAAGGCTTGGGCTTCTTTTGTGGTCTTCTACGATATTTGTAAGTCCAAAGCCTATCCTTGGCATTGTTTCCTTGGCATGGTCTCGCTCACCGGTTCTCTCTATTCAACATGCACTTGTATCGACTCTTTCAACAAGTCCTTGCTCTTGTTATTAGGCTTGCTTGGTATGTCAGCATGCTCCTTGTCTTTCCCTCGAGGTTTGATGAGGTCACCCTTACTAAAGGTTGTGATTATCTTCACATCCGATAGTCTCAAGTGTATCCTCTGTGCCACATAATCGGCCTCACACTTCGTCACCCTTTTGAAGGGTCGTCCTAGGAGGGTTTCCTTTTCACAATTAGCACTATTTGGAGGAACATGGAATAGGATAGGCAAGCTTTTAGTCTCAATAGCTATAAGGATTTTGCACTTCCCTATAAGTGCTTATGGGTGACCCCCGTAAGGATTAAGAGTTCCATCAGTTTTGGTGTGAGCTCTGGTTGGCCTAGTAGGGTCCATATTTCATAGGTCAAGATGTTGAAATCAGCTCCTTCATCGATAAGAGCATCGACACAGTACTTCCCTTTTGCAGTGAGTTTGACCCTAAGATGAGCATACGATACAATGTCTTCATCTTCCGAGTCTTGGCTCATAAATTTAAGCCTTCTGATAAATGCCCTTAAGTCCCCAACTGCACGACTAGATGTGGATTCTTCACTAATGTCTTGGGTCATCTGTGCAGTGCCATTCAAGGTGCATCTATCGTTAGGACTGTTATGTCCTCACAGTTGCAGCTTGATGTTGTGCAGTTCCGCTTTAACTAGATGTAGTCCAAATGCAACATATACATGCTTTTGTGGTATGGCCTTTTTGCCCTTGTTGGCTAGATTGTCCCATTGATGTTCTAGGGTCTTTGATGTCTTTGTTCAGGTATGGGATTTTGGTTGTTGTTTTGCAAGTGCAAAATTATGCTTGTGTAGAGCTGTTACTACACTAGGGTCTAATTTGAAGGACCTATTGCGGTGCGTGTTTTCACTCTAGTCTACTTGGGGGAGGTGCGGAGGGGGCAGACTTCTCTGCGGAGGTCCAGGGGGGCAGTCCCCCCCCCCCCCACCTATAGGATTGCTACGCTAAACACCATGCGTGATTTGAAGGACTGTTCGTAGCCAAGTTTTGAACCACTTGCTCTAGATTTCAGCCTAGTGATAGATCTATAATGTGCTTTCGCCTCCATATGGTCTCTAGGTCTGTATCTTCTTATTCTGGTTTGTTAGTCTGAATCCCCTGTCTGATTTTGGGCGGTCCGACTTAATTGGGTCCGAGTCCTATGATTGGTCTGACTCTAGAGTGATCCGATTATGTACGCATTCTATTGGACAAATGGAGTGTCCAATTGGATGGTTGGGTATTTGATCGGAGGGTTGGTCCGATTTTCGTGCATCCGATTTGACAAGTGTCCAACTTTGTCCAATTCTGAGCCTTCGATTTTGGGATGGTTCGATTTTGAAAATTGGAGCTGGTATGTTCGATCGGACAAGGCTGCTGGACCGATTCCTTGATCTGAGCGTCGCGATTGGATGGGTCAAGTGTCTGACCGGACGGGGTGTCCAATTGGACCAGGTAGGTTTGTCCAGATAGGTTGCTCAGTCAGACTCTCGGAGTCAGACAAGTTGCTTGGTCCTCCGACTCTGGGAATCGAATACCGTGGAGGGTGCCCAATTCCGTTGGCCGAAACGCACGTCGATCATTTATTTGCCCAAAAAATCTAGAATAGATGTTGCTAGTGGCTACCAAAACTTCCAGGAATCAAAGAGGGGTGTGGGCCAAGGGCATTCCATACCTGAGTCTCACTAGAAGTCCCAATGCGCTCCGATCGATCTGGTGTAGACCTGGACTTGCAAGCTCTCTCTTTCTCTCTCTCTCTCTCTCTCTCTCAAGCTCTCCTTAACCTTTCAAATGCAAAATAAGGTCTTCCTTGCCACTACTGGTCTCTTATTGTCATGCCCATGTCTGTACTCACCTTAGTCTTACTCTTCTTACCAGCATTTAACCCAGAATTCTATTTTTTGCCCTTCTTTTTCCTGTTTCAGCTTGTTATACAGCAGCAGAAACCCTACTGTGTACTCACACTGTTTTGCTCCTATCCTACCTAAATGTAAAAAGAAATCATAAAGAGAATACCTACACTACTCCAGCCTGCTCATCCAAATCTGAAAAACCAAAAACCTACTTGCTAAGGAGATCAAATGCCTCTTCAACTCCCTCACTTCCTACCTATCTACCTCAAGCACCGGTTTGGGGAAAACCCTACTTTAATGCTCGATTCGAGGTGTGCAAACGCTCAAGGCTTGAATCTGTTGGTCTCGGCAACAACGGAACTAAAATGTAAAGGCGATCAACCACCAAGACCCACGGACTGCTTATTGTTTCAAGCATTCCAAGCAGAGTACTAATGGCTACCTCTCACATAGTTGATGCGCCATCCATCTCTACGAGTGTAATGAGCTTATCTCCATGCCCGATCAAGTTGCCTCCTCTCCTGAGCACTCCAGTAGCTCCACAATCCAAGTGCAAGCTTCAAGAAAGCTCCATCTTCAAGCTTCATGCTCCAAGTTCCATCGCCACGAGTAACAGAAAAGAATAGAGGAGAAGAGAAGGATAGAGGAGAAGATGGAGAGCTTCTCCACCACGGTCCCTCACCCTCACACACTCACTCCCTCACACTCTCTCACTCCCTCTCTCAAGCACAAGCTCAAGCAAGCAAGCAAGAAGAAGAAGAAGAAGAGGAGAGCTACTTTTGGCCACACACAAGAATGAGCTTCCCATTCACTTTTCAACTTTATATACAAAACCCTAAATCCCTTTTGGGTGGTCATGCCCTTATCCCTTTTTTTACATGGCCCTAGGCCCTTTTTCCCATTGTCCTCCTATCTTCCTAGCTTCCTTCCTACCGCCCATCTACTTTTACAATTTGCACGGGTGAGAGCCCGGCACTCTTAAAATAAATCATGGTGCGCCTTGCGCTCTTTTACAAAAGTGTTGACATTTGCTTTTTCATGTGCACCTTTCTTCTTCTTGGCACGCCTTCGTCTTCCATTTCATTTTTGCCTTGGCCTTGTCTTCTGCTTTAGATTTTTTGGATTCCACCTTGTTCATTTGAGGGTTAACAAATGCCAAGGAGGTAGCCCGCCTTTTCTTCACGCATCTGTTCAAGTTGCATGGCTTACCCTTAGCCATTGTCTCAGATAGAGATGGTAGATTCATGAGTGACATGTGGAAGGAACTCTTTAAGACTCTCGAAACACAGTTGAGATTCTCATTCTCCTTCCACCCCAAAAAAAAAGGGAAAATAGAGAGAGTGAACCAAGGCATAGAAGACTATCTTAGGAGCTACGCATGAGTGGACTAAAAAGATTGGGCCTTATACCTTGATATACTCAAGTTTTCACTATAACAACTTAATCCACTCTGCCACAGGCTACACACCCTTTGAGTTAGCCATGGGAAAAGAAGTCATCACACCCCTTGTCTTAGCCTCAGGGGAGCTACCAA
This sequence comes from Lygodium microphyllum, assembly GCF_053477565.2. Taxonomy (NCBI): domain Eukaryota; kingdom Viridiplantae; phylum Streptophyta; class Polypodiopsida; order Schizaeales; family Lygodiaceae; genus Lygodium; species Lygodium microphyllum. Next base: position 106,109,071 of record NC_141143.1, read on the forward strand.
AGCTGAAGATGAGGATGCAAAAGAATTCCTGAAGAAATGGAGAGACCGCAATGAAGCGGCTAAACAGAGTTTGGAAAAGAGCAAAATCACCATGATAGAACAGGCCAACAAGAAGCATAAGTTGGTACTCTTTACCAAAGGAGACATGGTCCTCGTTAGCTCCAAGCATATGTCTCTCCCAAAGAATATGAGCCCCAAATTCAATCACTGCTACTATGGACCCGACCGGATCACTCAAGTCCTGAATGAAGTAACATACACGCCCAACCTGCTAGAAAGCATTTGCATCCATAATGCATTCCATGCCTGCTTCCTCCATAAGTTCTATCCCAACAACCAATGGGGGAAGCACGTTCCACTGCTTCACTCCAATGGCTCCTTTGAAGTAGAAGCCTACAAAGGGTACCTTGAGTACCTCACCAAGTGGAAAGGGCGCCCTCTTAAAGAAGCCACTTGGATTTTAGAAGCGGAGGCTCATGAATGTGGCAATGAAGCCTTTGCCACCTGGCTCAAGGAGAATCCCAACAATTCTTCCAATGCCCCTTAAGTCATCACTTGTCTTATCGTAAGCCTAAATAATGCCTCCACTTCTCAAATGTAATTGAGTCTTGGGTGGATCTGCATGGCAGTAAGAATAAAACAAGGAACAAAGCAATTAGATGGGTAGACACTGACCAGTTTGATAGGAAAAGATGTGCTAAGATCCCCAAGTTGTAGTGTGGTAGACACTGACCAATCTAATAGTAAAGGCCGTGTTAAGATCCCGCTAATGTGTAGACTGTCAGACATTGGCCAACTTATTAGAAGAAGTTGTGTTAAGACCCCGGATGAGTCAATAAACTCTACCCTTAGATTGCTAAGGACAACAATCTAGTAAGTAGGGGTGAGTGTAAGGGCTTTGTAGCTATACCATAGCGTTGCTATCAAAAATACCTATATAGGGAGTAGTAGTGACTTTGAGACCTACTTGGTTTCCACTCTATGTGTGATTCCCTATACCCAGTGGTGAACCCTCATATGTGGGGCATCATGAGGGTGTAGTATTGGGATGTATGTATGTTGTACTGTTTCTTTCATTGAATAATACAATATACCTTACTCTCACATATTGCGTTACCTTTCTGTGCCATGTTGAGTGAGTGAATGACTACAGGTGTATCATGGGGGGGGGGGGGGGGGGATTACTCATTAGAAGCTTTGGCAAGCTTTAGAAAGGCTTCACAATTAATTTTAAAAAAAGAAAAAGGTGACATGGCCATGCGGTTTATTAGAGAAGGGGAAGGGGCTTATCATTCCCAAAACCTCCTCCCATCCTGATTCTCCATCACACTACCATACTGATCACACCAAGGGAGGTAATGTTTGGAAAATTCCATTGTTCCTTATTTTCATTCGACCATATAGACTCATTGCTTATGTGTGTGTGCACATGCAAGCGTGTTCCTAATTGATATAGTGCAAATCTATCGCATGAGCTAGCACTAGCATGTAATTGATCATCCATGCTATTTTGTTTTTCCTCTAATAAACTAAAACAATTGTTTTCTTACCCATAACTAATGTTATAATAAAAATTGGTTTCATTTAATCTTTATTAATAATAGATTTATGTTGTTGATATTGATTTTAATTAAGTGTTGAATAATAGTGACTTTGTTGCACATGCATATGTGTAGCAACAGTTGCATTGTGCTATGCATATGTTGATTTTAATTAACTGTTGAATAATAGTGACTTTGTTGCACATGCATATGTGTAGCAACAGTTGCATTGTGCTATGCGTATGGCTAATAATTAAAAAAGTTTTGTGTATTTCATGAGCAGATCATCAATCGACAGATTATGTCTGCTTATGTGGAAGACTCTTCAATATTTTTATAGCCTTTACTTTATAGCCTTATGGCTAGGCATTTATTTTGTCAAACTAGAATATGGTTTGGGTCCCATGATTTGAGAGGAAAAATAAGGTTGTTCATACAATGTAACTAAAAAGCCTAAGTTAGATGCATATCCTATTTTGAGCACAAAAGTAGTTGTAATGCACTAAATACATGCATGAGGGAGGCGCTTACTCATTCACGGGGGGGTATTGTACCCAATCTTGTGTCTTGACTTGTTCTCTCAATTTCTTTGTGTTCATCTCAATTTTGTTGATTTATTATTAAGCTATGGTGAGAGAAATCGAGATGTAATTAATGTGAGAGATAGGGAATAATATTTAATTTGATAGGGATATATCAAGCATATTACTCTCTAAGTCATACAAAGAAGTGATATCAACATCCATTATATGAATCATTGTTTTCACGATCTCTCTCGTTAATTGCACTACAGTCTCACTGCAATGGTGCAAAACTCCATGTGGCATTTATGCAAGGCTAGGTTTGGGCCAAAAGAGTGTGGGATTAAAGTGGTTGTTGTGTGATGAATTGATTCAGGTTTTACATGCACAAGGTAGGTTTAGGGAAGAGGCAAAAGAGGGTGTGATATTAAGGTATTTGGCATGGTGGTCCAAGCAGGGCTTTACGTATAGGGTTTAGGCTTTGGAGGCGGGCATCATCTAATTAGGATTGGGTTTGTAAGGGTAGGGTTTTGGGTGGATGGATTACATTTAGGGGGAGGTTAAGGTATTAGGGTACATATAGTTAGGGTTTTTGGAGCATGATGTCACACACACATGCACACCTCTCTCTCTCTCTCTCTCTCTCTCTCTCTCTCTCTCTCTCTCTCTCCACACTCACACACACACACACACACACAACCCAAGTCATTCATTTGTATGTTCATGATGGTTCTGTAGCCAAGACTAAGATTGAGGTTAGTGGGCATTCCCATCATATAAGAGAGAGTGTGTGTGCATGTGTGTATGCAAGCGTGTAGACGCTACCATTTGATTATATATTATCTTTGTTGGGTGTGTAAGGGAAGTGGGTGTATTTTGGCTCTATTGTTTGGGTACATATGGGCTTAAATGTATGGGTTGAGAGAGAGAGAGAGAGAGAGAGAGAGAGAGAGAGAGAGAGAGAGAGAGAGAGAGAGAGAGAGAGAGAGAGAGAGAGAGAGAGAGAGAGAGAGAGAGAGAGAGAGAGAGAGAGAGAGAGAGAGAGAGAGAGAGAGAGAGAGAGAGAGAGAGAGAGAGAGAGAGAGAGAGAGAGAGAGAGAGAGAGAGAGAGAGAGAGAGAGAGAGTGTGTGTGTGTGTGTGTGTGTGTGTGTGAAAGAAAGACCTAGATGTGACAAGTACACATGCAAGTGCATGTGCACACATTATGCACATGCACACACACTCTCTCTTTCCCTCTTCCCTCCCTCCCTCTTAGGTCACTTATTTACATGTTCATGTGATGATGCCATAGCCAAGACTAAGAAGAGATCGGTGACTAGTCCCATCGTTATGCCTATACTCTGTGTGTGTATGCGTGTGTGTGATAGTGAAAAAATAGTAATAAAAGCAATTTTACTCAAAGTATGCTATGTACATTGTTACATATCACACATTGTGCACACACACACACACTCAATGCATGATTATAGAAGTACACACACCCACATACATGGATCACCTACATGGAAGCATCCCTCTACATCTCTACCCCATCTCCACACCATGCCATCCACAAAAGCATTAATTATTTATGCCTTCTCCAACTTGTTTTCTATAACGCCATATGTAGACAAACTCATGGAGTGCATGAATATACTCCTTGTTTAATAACAAAAGCATCATAATGACTATGTGATCATGCGGATACCAAAGACATGTACTTTAACTAAATTCTCTCCATTCTTTTAAATGAGATTTATTTTGAATGGGCAACAATCCAAAACACACATTCTTTCAGCTCCTACCCTTAAAACTATTATCTTTGCTACAATAGAACAAAACCATGAAAAATTTTCATTCCTTTTGCTCATCCTATACTTCACCAATACACTAAGGCATTCATCAATGTGTGGCTAACAAGGAATCTTAAGTATTAAACATACTTTTGATAAAATATCTCATAAGTAAAAATACGAAGTTTGAACATAGACATTTTCTTATAATGTCAAGAACTTATAAAGATTAGAAGATAAGAGGGTAATGACTTGAATGCAAAGTGGATAAATTGGGACAAGTGCTTGCATGACTTCAATACATCAATCATACCCATGGATTGAAAACAAAGAGAAAAAAGAGGCTAAAAAGAGTTATTGATGGATTTGTTTACACCCTACTTTCTCTTGTCACACACTCCTCTCGTCCAACTGGTATGGTTGATCTATGGGGTTTGGGAGAATTGACCCTTTTGTACATGTGCCTTATTAGGGGGGAATTGGGATGCAAGTTAACACAACAATGATATGTCAACAATTCATTGGATTCCAATTTTGAAGGTGCATTAGAGTTTCTTTTGCCATCGCTCCCCTCGCAACAAATTCTTTGTCTTTAACCAAAAAGCTAGGGTAAAAGGACTGATAAAATGATGCCCCCAAAAGAAAATGCACCCCACTCTAATTGAGTGACAATTTTGCAAAAAAGGTGTGGCATTTTAAGCTAGATAGTGCTATGATACAAATTCTTTTAAATTGCATATGAGCTTAATGTGAGCCAAATAGCAGAGCCATGCAAAGTTTTTTATTTTGGATTTTGTAAAACTGTAAAGCAATGCATCCTTGAGTGTCACTCTATTTGCTCCTCATTGTCACTCTTTTATGAACCCTTTGTTTATAACAAGGGCTACTTGATAAATATATCAAAATGCCACAATGTTTTTTATTTGGGCTCCATATGATATAAATAGTTCAACAATTAAAAAATAATTATGGAACTCACTTTGAAAAAAAAAAGATATAATGGAGGATTGTTAGATCACACTCTATTGGCCCCTTTACCCTAGTCATTCTTATGTGTTTTGACTCAACTATACTGCCACCCTTGTGAACGAGGTGATGGTGGAAGAAAGAAAGACTAGTTTTTTGTGCCACTAGTTGTGAACCCACCCTTAGAGGTAGGCAGTGTACTCTAAAGATCGAATGTTATGATTATCATTTATTGAACCACAAGGAATTCGACAAAGTTGCCAATCGGATTGGATCTCATCTTATCGTTTCATATTCGCCTTCTTCGTGTCACTGTACTACGAGAGAGAGAGAGAGAGAGAGAGAGAGAGAGAGAGAGAGAGAGAGAGAGAGAGAGAGAGAGAGAGAGAGAGAGAGAGAGAGAGAGAGAGAGAGAGAGAGAGAGAGAGAGAGAGAGAGAGAGAGAGAGAGAGAGAGAGAGAGAGAGAGTGTGTGTGTGTGTGTGTGTCAATGTGCTCTAGGCCCCAACCCTCTCTATCATCAATCTCTTCATCTTCTAACACATGAACATGCCCCAATGCATCTTTGGCGTGCCCTCATGTGATGTTGCCCATTTTAGATGCACCCATAGCATCATTGTCCCTCATGCACCTTCCTAACAAATACCTTGGACTAAACACACTACGAATGGTGCCATCATAAAATGCAATCAAAGAAAACAAGTTCTTCCAAAATTGCCATGGTCATGAAACTTGGCAGATGCAGATAGAGACATCAATAGGCACATGCACAAAGAGAGAGAGAGAGAGAGAGAGAGAGAGAGAGAGAGAGAGAGAGAGAGAGAGAGAGAGAGAGAGAGAGAGAGAGAGAGAGAGAGAGAGAGAGAGAGAGAGAGAGAGAGAGAGAGAGAGAGAGAGAGAGAGAGAGAGAGAGAGAGAGAGAGAGAGAGAGAGAGAGAGAGAGAGAGAGAGAGAGAGAGAGAGTGTGTGTGTGTGTAACAATCCAATAGATAGAAAGGCTAGGTGTTGTGAAGCCTGTCCATCGTATGCACGGGTGTACTTCTCTCTCTCTCTCTCACTCATAATCAAGTGGTTGCCCTAGTGGTAAGCCACTTATTTTCATACTAACCCCCCTAACCCTTGCTCAAATCCCCCTTTTGTATTCCTCTACTAGATGACCGTGAAGCTGTAGGAATTGAACTCAAGACAAGGTGGTCCAATTCATTCTTAGTAAGTAGGTAGGGTATCCTTATAAGTACAATAGGTGTTGTGAAGCCTATCCATCATATGCACAGGTGTACCTCTCTCTCTCTCTCTCTCTCTCTCTCTCTCATAATCAAGTGGCTACCCTAGTGGTAAGCCACTTATTTTCATACCAACCCCCCTAACCCATGTTCAAATCTCCATTTTGTATTCCTTTACTAGATGACTGTGAAGATGTAGGAATTGAACTCAAGACAAGGTGGTCCAATTCATTCTTAGTAAGTAGGTAGGGTATCCTTATAAGTACAATAAAAAACATGATTAAAATAATAGCATTTTTCATGGTTAAGCATGGTGATGTTGATGGAAGGTATGGTGAGGTGAGAGAGAGCAAGAGAGAGGGACAATCAACATGAAGATATGAGGCATGATCACAAGAGGAGGTTGAGGCACTACACATTCCAATTGAGATATCAACTAGATGGGTGCTACTACTTTCTAACACATATTGTACATGTCCATCTCTTGCATAGTACATATTCCCAATGCAATTGGAGCATGGAATAAATATTGCATTGCGAACAAACCTATTACTATTGGTAGCAAAACTTTGTTATGATGCTTGCATTGGAGTGTGACAATGGATTCTCCATGATGCAAGTGTGACAATGGATTCTCCAGGATGCAAATTATATTGTGCATGTGGGGGGGGGGGGGCGCTAGAAAGGTGCATTTAACAACCTAAGGCTACAAGTTGGGGGTGCTTATTGAACTGAGATTCTATAGTTTATAGCTAGAAAATGAGGGAGAAAGGGCAAGAAGGGAGGAGGGAGGTGAAGTGGACAAATGATAAAGGAGAGATGCCAAAAAATCAAGGAGAAAGGGTAAGAAGGGAGGTGAAGGGGAGAAATGGTGAAGAGATGAAGGGAAAAATGTTGTCTCAAAGATGGGTCTAGGGAACATGATCTTCCATATGTCACACATGGCTAGCATAATGGTAAAAGCTTCATCACTTGTGTTGATTGAGATGTTTTCCTTCATATCTCAACTTACCTTAGCCCTGTCACATGGCAACCAAACTTGTGCCTTTGTGTTTCTAATTGTTGGTGTTAGCTTTTGTGCTTGTGGCCTATGCCATAGTGTGGTGCCTTCTAAGTGTCGACATCAACTTGCTAGTTGGTGGTGACTTGGTGGCATTCTTGTTTAATAGACATGGCTCTTGGTTTTTTCTTCCATTAACACTTCTATGGTCATTGTTTGGCTCTCTTGGGCTATAGATTTAGTTTTTGCCATTTATATGAGATGATCCTTGTATATTGCAAAAAGTAGATTAAAGTGAGTGTTATGGTAGGAGATGTGAAAAGAATAGAATAGAATACGCAATGGAAGAAGCAATGGCATAAGATATAGAGGCTCAAGAGTTTTTTCTTCTTCATCATCTTCATTCTTCTCTCTCATTGTCAATTGATACATGACAAAGTATCCTCTAAAGTGATAGGTACCTTTTGACATTTAAGTCACTTCACACATAGTCTCTTCTTGCTTATGCCATAGGATATGACTTATCCTATATCTTATTTCTCAACACTCCCCCTCAAGCTCAGAATGAGCTGGCAAATACAATACCCCAAGTACACTTCTAAAGTACTCAAACTTATCCTTACCTAGTGCTTTGATAAAGATATTAATGGCTTGGTCATTGGTTTTGACATCCACCAAGTTTATCTCTCCATCCATGACCTTCTCTTTGATGAAGAGGTAGTGCACTTCAATACACTTCGTCCTTGCATGTAGATGGGTTATTTGCCAACATAATTCTATTAATTTTATCACAACACACGATAGCTCCACCATCTCTCTCTATCCCCATATCACATAGTAGTAATCTCAACCATGTCTACTCACATGCTGCCTATGCAGTACCTCTATACTCAACTTTTATACTAGATAAAGAAACCGTGGGTTGCTTCTTACCACTCCAACTTACCATGGTTGAACCAAATGAAAATGCATAACCACTTGTGGATCTCCTATCCATAATACTTCCTACACAATCTGCATTTGTGTAGCCAAACAATGTAGGCTTGATCCCTTTCTAATAGAATAAGACAAAACTAGCTATCTTCTTCACATATCTCAAGACTCTTCTCACTACATCCAAATGTGATTTACATGGTTTCTGCATGAGTTGGCTAATAACTCCCATTGAGTAACTCAAGTCAGGCCTTATAATGGTTAGGTAGATTAGGCTACCAACCATCCTTCTAAACATAGTGACATCCTCCACATATTGTCCATCATCCACCGTCTTAATGTTTTGATCTAATGGTGTATCCACTAGCTTACATCCTATCATTCCATACTTCTCTAGCATCTCCAATGAGTATTGTCTCTACACTAACCAAAATACATGTGGAGAGTCAATCACCTCAATGGCAAGAAAGTACCTCAATAAACCAAGATCCTTAATCTCAAACTCCTTGTGCAACCCATGCTTTACTTCAGCAATCTCTTTCTCTCTCTAGAGTACCTATAATGATGAGATCATTGACATAGATGACCATAGCAACCATTCCATCTTCTATATGTTTGACATAAAGTGAATAATAAACCATGATTTACTGAAATCCCATGCTACATAAGAACTTACTGATCCTCTCACACCAAGCTCTTGGTGCTTGCTTCAATCCATACAATGTCTTCCTTAACTTGCACATATAATGTGGATATTTTGAATGTACATACCCTTCTGGCTAATCCATGTATACATCTTCTTCCAATGTACCATTCAAGAAAGCATTCTTCACATCCGTTTCGTATAATTTTCAGCCATAGATAGAAGCTATCCGATCTTACTATAGTCATCTTAGCCATTGGACCGAATGTCTCTTCATAATCCAAACCATATGTTTAAGCATAACCTTTTGCAACTAACCTTTCCTTGTATCTCTCCAATGGGTTATTAGATTTGCATTTGATTTTGTATAGCCACTTGCAACCAATTGCCTTCTTGCCATAAGGCAACTCAACTAAATTCCATGTCTTATTCTTTGTCAATGGTACACTAGATGGTGTCTCAACCGTTCTTGCATGTGGTAGAACATACTTTCCTACACTCTTTATCCCTAGAGTTCTAACATGTGATATGCCAAAATTATCATCCATAGATTCATCCTTTAAATTTTCACCCATAGTCTTCTTTTTTGTGCAATTCCTACTCTCTTTTGTGCATTGCTCAACCTACCACTCCATGGACTATGACTACCACTGCTTTCTTCATGGACTTGAGATCTAGACATATCCTCAACTTGCTGATTTCTTTGACCATTATTTGCTGCAATTTCCTTTATATATCTATCATCATCATTGCTCTCATAGACATCCATGTTAATTGTAGCTTTTGGTCAATACCAAGACTTATACTCAATGAATCTCACATCTTTGCTTATGTGAACCTCTTTAATGATAGGATAATAACATTTGTAGCCTTTTTTCTCATTTGGATACCCAAGAAAAAGGGATTTAACAACTTTTGGTTCCATATTTTTCCTCAAATCATTAGGGACATGTATATAACATACAAAACTAAACACCCTAAGGTATGCAATTGTAGGTGTCTTGCCATACATCTTCTCATATGGACATATATGATGCGTTAAGGCTGCAGGTGTCCTGTTCATGATATGGACTACAATATGTACTACTTGACTAATTTAGTTGTATCTTTGTTTGCATGCTATCTTGTGAGTACTTCAAACCACCTATCATACCCATCAAACGTGCATCTCTAAATACTTAAAACTTTTTAGAGTTTGGGATATATAGCATATAGGCTTCGGTATATAGATCATGCCCAAAAAAGATGTATCTTTTTTTATTTTGTATCAAAATTTCTCCTCTTCTCATATGGAATATGCATACAAGCAATGCAACCAATTACTTTTGTGATATGTTTAGTTTATACATGAATATGCTTATGCTAGAGTGAGGTATATTTGAGAGTTTGATTTGGACTCCTATTCATAAGTGAGATGACTGTTTTAGTAGCTTTAGCCCAATAATGGTTTGGAAGATTGGCTTCATTTAGCACTGCTCTTGCATGCTCAATAACTACCCTCTTCTTTCTCTTTGCCATGCCATTTTGTTGAGTATATGATCATATATATTGCTTCCTATACCTTAATGAGAACAAAATATTTCAAACTCTTTGGACAAATACTCTGCACCTTTGTCTAATGTTAGAGTTTTGATGTATGTGCCATATTCTTTCACTACCAATACTTTGAATGGTTGAAAACAAGAGAGAGCATTAGATTTTTGTTTTAAGAAGTAAACCCATACCTTTCTTGTCATGTCATCTACAAAGGTCATGAAGTAGTGAGCTCCTCCAATGATGTTTCTTCACATGGTCCCCACAAAGTCAATGCATATGATTTCTAGCTTGTGCCTTGCTCTAGAAGTCTTGTTGTTGAACCTTGTTCTTTTTTGTTTTCTAAAACATATATGATGGGGGACATGTATTTGCTTGCTCATTAAACTAAATTGTAGGTAGCCATTCCACTAGATTTTATTTGTCTAATTGAAACAACATTTTTGTTTATGCATAGAAAACTAAACCATTTGCTAAATCTTTCACTTCATTTGAGGATGTTTGTAATAGAACACTACCTTGACCTTGTAGTGCATGCTAAGAATCATCTGTAGTGATGAATATTGAATCACTTTGGATGGGCTAAACTCATTTGAATCATTCTTCATGGCATGCCATGTGATTTTATGCTCTACCAATCATCTTCCACCTCAATTTGTATATGTCCCATGTGAGAGGTAACAAGAAACAACTACATGTGGTAGTAGCACATGAGTAATATGTTTCACATGCATTCACTCAAGCATCGTAGGCACACCACATATGAAAGGCTTTAAGCACATAGGACACATGTTTATCGTATGTGCAGTAGGAAGACCCTTAGGCAAGCTCTCATGCACACCAATTAGTAGGCACCCATGCATGTCGATAAGAAAGCACATGTGCATGGATGCTAGACTAGGCACCATTTGCACACCTTAGAACTTAGCCACATACGCCCTTAGTACACAATAGCACAATAATTCTAGTTCTTAGTACACATGGCACTCATGCATCATCACTCTAAGAGCACTTGTTGCACAACAAATAACTCATATAGTCCACCTTATTGGGTCATGTACATTGTGTAGTGCACTTAGGATCAATTAAACTTTAGTCAAGAAGTCTAGGCATAGGACTTGGGTAACTTAGGTCACAACTAAAACCCTTTGCTTGAGGTGAAAAAATCTCTTGCTTTAGGAACTCTAAATACCTCACCTTGAGAGCACAATACTTCATGACTTAGGATTCCACCACTTTTGAACACAAACCACCTTCATACCACTTTGTCCCGATATAGGCATTGTGCAACAAGGATGAAACCCTTAACATCACTTTACACTATCAAGCCTATTTTATTTTTGGGGCCCCAAAATACCAAATTCTTTCTCCTTGAATCCTTGAAAAATCACAATCCTTGCATTGGTGCTCAAGATTGTTACATTAAATATATTTGCTAACATAATCCCTTCTTGGAGGTGTCTATGAAGGCCATGCTCTTTCAAGCGTAGTAGATGGCCTTGCAATTCTGGAAACATCAAGCTTTAGATCTCTTAAACTTTTAATTACCTCATCCATACCATCATTCCATTCATTTGCAAATTGGTGGCCAAAATCCAAAGAGAGGACCTTCTAATGGGAAACTCTGTCAAATCAATCGCTCTAGTCACTTCCATCATCAAGCATCCATACAAGAAAAATGGCAATCAACATCTAAGGTCTACTACTACTCCATCTTCTTTTTCAAAACTCAATCCTCCCCAGCATCAATAAAAGAAGAACAAAGCTCCCCCATCCAATATCAACAATCCTTAATGCTATGCCATTTTCTCTTACTGCAAAATACAAGATCACCAAGAGAATGAGTGCTGCACTAACAAAAAGGAGCATTCCCTACAACAATAGCAACTGAGCAAAATTTCCAACCATTAGGAGACAATAGTATCCAATAAGCTTAAGGCAATGGACAAGCTCAAGGCTATGGAGATCTTCAAACCTAGCTATCTAATGGTCATTCTACTACCATGTCCAAGGTATACTACATCCAAAACCTCTACAAGAATCACTGCATTTAAAATGACTCACTACAATCATTGTGTTCTTGGGCTAGTCACAATCACTCCAAAATAGCTGCAATTTGGGAGTCTATTTAGCCCAAGATTAGCCTTAGGTTTCCCCAAAGTTAAGAAGAAACTCCTTAGGATCACTACCAATAGGATTGTAACTACAAGTGCATCACCTAGTGTAATACTTTGGGACTAGGACATCCACAATAGGGCACTAATCTCAATGAATCTAGGCCACACTTATGACATGCCTAGTCATAAGGAAAACACAAGAGAACCCAAGACCAAAGAAGCACAATGTCAAAAAACCTAGAAATATCAGCTTGCATTCCATCAAGGGCTTGTTGCATATCACTCTTTCTAATTTGAAAACAAAAAGTTCTAGTTGTTCATGAGGCTCATTGTTACATTGGTTGTGTTGTGAGGGATTTGATTGATCTTAGCAAGTAAGAAAAAAGATCACCTCTTGCTAAGAACTAATGACAAGGGGAACTATAAATTCATAAACGAAACCAATTGAAGAGGCAAACAACAAACTAACACTTGCAATAAAGTGTATGAGATCCCCAAAACCTCATATGATGTACTTCACTAGTCCAGAGCTAAGGCAAACTCACCCCACAGAGACACTATAAGGGACAACCACTAACTTGGTATCTGAAACATCCTTAGAAGAGAAAAATAGACAAACAACATAGAAGGAATACAAAAACCTAATAGACCAACTAGTCATCGAGGACAAAGAGGCAACATACCCAACTTTAGTGCATTGAAGACTACATTGACTTGACTAAGAAACACCTTTCTTGAGAAAAAGCAATTGCTACCTCCATTCCCTTGCTTGAGTTTGTTCATTTCATCAAAGCCTTAATCATCTAAAAAAAAGCTTGAAACGGTGTCAAGATCAAGTTCAAACATCAAAAGCCTAAGACTTGATCCCACATATTTCTTGCTAGAGATCCATTAGTAAATTACACAATATGACCAACACACAAGAATAGAGCATTTAGGGAGGCTAGTGGAGGATTTGTTGACAAATGTATAAGGATAGAAAAAATTGAGCAAAGAGCTCTTGATACAAGTGGCTAGGTTCACCCAAGCAAAAGGACTAGGTAGATGTGGGAAAGAGATGGAATTAGAACAAGTCAATAGACTTGGCTAGAGTACCCAAACCCAAAGAGCATGCATAGGAGACTCGACCATCAAATTTCACAAGTAGAGAATTGGCATTCTAACCCATGATCAAGTACACTATGAAGAAATAGGAGTGTCATTGCATTCTTATATATATATACATATATATACATATATATATACATATATGTATACACATATATATATGCACACACACACACACACACACACACACACACACACACACACACACACACACACACACACACACACACACACACACACACACACACACACACACACACACACACACACACACACACACACACACACACACACACACACACACACACACACACACACACACACACACACACACACACACACACACACACACACACACACATATATACCAAAGAAAATATTGACATGAGCAGTTGTCTTTCTAAGAGAGTTTTACTTTTATGATTCAATGTTCTTGCTATCTCTCACATCCATCTCTCTCTCTCTCTCTCTCTCTCTCTCTCTCTCTCTCTCATGTGCTACATAATAGATGAAGATTGAAAAATGAGGAGCATAGATGAGATATCGGTTTGTGAGTTCCATTACCTTGATGAGAATTCGTACTACTTATGCCACAAAGCATTGAGTGGTGCATGTCAAAAATATTGTGGCTTGTTTTAAAGAGCTAAATGCACATAATCACATCGCCTTCTACTACCTAGGATGTTGTCAATGCACATAATCACACTTGTAATTCCAATGAACTAGTTTAGTTTGATCCATCTTGCAAAAGAACAGAACTAATTATTATGTGAGCTACTTATAAAACCTATTTTCACATTGTGAGAGACTTGAATTGGTTATTTTGAAAATTGGTTCACATGGTAGGAGACTTGAACTGATTATTTTGCAAAACTAGTTCAGCTCTATTTTTTCCACATTGCAAGGATAAAACCCGTTGGATTGAAAGGCACAAAGGGCTATCTATATGCAATTGTTTGTGGGCTATTTTATGCTTGAAAAATAGCCAAAAAGTTCCAAAAAAAGTATAGAAAATTCACATTCATTGAGAAGTTTCTAGACATCATTTTGCCATCATATTTTTTGCCTTATTTTATATGACTCACACCAATATTACTAAATGTTATGGATAACTTTGTAGTGGCATTTGGATTGTAGTCATATTTGTCTTCTTGGTGTTGTAGTTGATATTATTTTAGTTTCTTGTTGTTTGGCACATATTGCAATGGTAATTGCTTCTTCTTAGAAGTTTTGCAACCTCTATGAGAAGCAAAGTGTTGTATAACATGTCTTTTAGCTAAACAAACTCATTGACCTTAGTATGGAGGAGGGGACTTCTATGTCCAATAATCTAAATGAGTTTAACACTATGTTTAGTCAATTGTCAAAATGGAAGATTGGATTTGAGGACTCAATGAAGGCTATCTTTTTGTTTCACGTTGCTTGAAAGTTGCGATACTTTCACAATTGCAATCAATAACCCAATACTGGTGGATTGACTAATACTAATGTGAAAAAAAAGTTGCTTGCATGAGAGATGAATAGGTAGAATGGTGCAAGTTACAAGGGCTCTATTGCACCTATAGTTAGAGGGAGATCAAATGCAAGGAGAAATCCCAAAGGAAACTCAATGAATAAGTCTTGCACAAGAAAAGATGTGGAACATTTTTACTACAATAAAAAGGGTCACATCAAGAAAGATTGTTTCAAGTGGCACACAGCAAGAAGGAAGGCAAGACAAAGAGTGATAAAGATGGCAAGAAATAGGGCAAATATTGAAGAGGTCAAAACCATAAGCAATTATGTTGGTGATATGCTATATGTTTCTACACTTGGGGATGCATTCTTGGTTGCTATCGATGATGGTATGTATCAAGATTGGATTCTTGATTTAGAGCATCATTTCATGTTACTTCTCATAGGGAGTGGTTTGCTACATATGATGCTAGTAGAAAGGGATGTGCCTGATTGGAAATGACTTTACTTGTAGCATCATTGAAGTTTGATATGCATTTGTCACTTGCCAATGGTCTTTGCTTAAGAATATCAAGTATGTATCCAACTTGAATTTTGATAAGTATTGTGTTAGATATGTTCAATACCCCACCCTTGTAAGGTGCCACCAATGATCCATGGTGCTCTAAGTTGTAACACCCTCATTATGAGGAGAAGCCATGTGTGAGCTGGGATATTTGTTGGATCCTAACTTGTATGTCAGATTAGGTCTATGTGATTAGATGGTAAAAAGATGACCTTTGTGAGTCTAGCCTTTGGGTTAGATAGAGATGTTAAGATGATGGCAAGTCGAGGTACAGTGCATCGAGTTGCAAGACACATTGCATACTTTAGTTGCAAGGTGTTTTGACAATGTTTTGACCTTGATTCGGTATATAATCAAGGTATTAGAGGCTTGGAACATATTGAGGAGTTAGTAAAAATGTGAGATTGAATAATGATTTAGAACCTAAAGAATCAATTAGCAGTGGAGAAGTTTATTGAAGGAGAGACATCTAAAGCATTCATCACTCAAATTAAGAATCTATGAGACTAGATGGCTAACATTGGGGCACAAAAGACTGGGAGCTTGATGTCTTTGGATTTGTCCACCAAAGCTCGATGAGCTAGTAAACTATCCTAAATACTCATGTGAGACCCCAAGTTTTGATGTTTGAGGAACTTTGTGCACTAATAATGGAGGAGAAGATGCTTCTTTAAAGCCTGATAAGGTAGTAGGCAATGGAGATGTTGCATTCTCTACTAATGCAAAAGGAAATTGTAATTCCTCTACCAATGGTGACAAAAAGAACAAGAGTGGTAGTAAATTTTTTTAAGAAGAGTGCTTCTAGTATAAGAAGAAAGGGCATACAATTGCACATTGTCGTGTCAAGAAGGTAGATGAAAAGAATGGCGCCCTAAAATGTAAAGGGAAGAAGATAGCCAATATGATTGAAGCAAAGTTGGAGTTATTCATGGTGACCATTGAGGAAGTGTGTTCCTTGTGGTGCAGGGAATATCTACTACTAACTTATGGGTATTAGATAGTGGTGCCTGATATCATATGACAAAAAAGAAAGATCCATACAATTCCATGCAACCTCTGCAAGAATCCATCACTATGATGGCTTAAAATGATGCGAAATGGCTCATTGAGAGCACATGTACTATTTTCTTTGTTACTACAAATGGTAAAGTAAAAAAGCTTTCAAATGTGTTTTATGTTTTAGAGATCAAGAGAAATATGTTATCAATTACTTCCATAATTGATCTTGGTCATGAAGTGAGATTCACCAAGACGCATAAAAATTCTCGACAGTACTTGCAAGGTTGTCGGCAAAGGAGAAAGAAAGAAGGACTTGTATGAGCTAAGAGCTCTTGCACCCCACTGCTAGTGTGGACAATAATAAAGTTTTGCATGAAAGATTTTGTGACATCCCACATAAATTAACTTTGGTATGCTAGTGTGGTCACTTTAGATTTACAGTGTTAAAAGAGATAAGCAAGGTATGGTTGCTCACCTACCTGCAACAAAAACTGAAATGAAGGAACCATGTGAGTTGATGTATACTACTTGTATAGGAAAATGTCTATACAAGCCTTGGGGGGATCTTCTTTTTGTGTTGATGATCAATGACTATAATAGGAAGATGTGGGTGTATTTCCTTCATGAAATAAGTCTCAAGATTTTGGTAATTCTAAAGAATGGCTAAAACTTGTTGAGAATGAAAGAAGGCATCCAGTAAAAAATTTTAGAAGAGATGGTGGTGATGAGTTCAACTCAAAGGAGTTTGAAGGCTTTTATAAGAGCAAAAGGATTAAGTGTTTATTGACATGCCTCATACACCTCGGTAGAATGGCATTATTGAACGTTAAAATTGTACTATCATGGAAATGGCAAGGTGCATGCTTAAGAACAAGGGATTTCTTAACTAGTTTTGGGTTGAAGCTATCATAGTAATATAGTCTACATTCTTGATTGAAGTTACACAAAGGTTCTAAGGAAAAAAACTCCTCCCAAGGCCTATACTGGTAAGAAACCATGTGTCTTGTACTTTAGAAGTTTTGGATATACACATGTTCTAAAGAATAAGAGGAAGAAGTTAAAACAAAAAAGCACCAAATGTATCTTCTTGGTTTATAGCCATGAACAAAAGCCTTATAAATTATATGACCGAGAGGCAAAGAAGATTGTAGCAAACCATTATGTGGTGTTCGAGCAACTACATACAATAGAGAAGAAGAATACAAATTCTTTCACTTTATCATCAAACAAAGAAGTAGTCCACTATGAAACTTTTTCAAGAGTTATCCATGTCCTCAAGGAGAAGGAAGCATCATCTTCAAATGATGAGGAGAAAGATCACAAACCTATAATCACTCCACCAGAAAAACGATTACCATAATGAGTGAAGCAGCTCTATGGTTGTAATAAACCTATGCCTACAACTTTTGAGCAAAAGGTAGATGGACCAAGAAGGTCTTAGAGAATAGAGGGGTAGCTCACATAGTCAATATGGCCTTGATGGTGGCTTAGATTATGAGAGACGTAAAGGAGCCAACAAACTTGGAAGAAGCACTTGTTGATACAACGTGGAAATCAGTTATGCAAGCTAACTATGACAACATGATGTGAAGGATAATACTTCGGACCTAGTAGATTGCCTAGAAAAGAGGAAGATTATTGGTATCAAGTGGGTTTGAAAGGTAATGTATAAGGCTAATGATAGCTTAGAAAAGTACAAAGCTAGATTAATTGCATAAATATTTTCATAGGTTGAAGGATTTGATTTTCAAGTATCATTCCCTCCAATTGATAGAATGACCACTATTCACACAATACTTTTGCAGTGGCCGCTCACAAGCAGTGGCCAATTTACCAAATGGATTGTAAATCAATATTTTTGAATAGTGACCTCAAGGAGGAGGTGTACATGGTTGAACCACCAAGATTTGTGGTCTCCCAGAACAAAGTTTGTAAGCTAAAAAAGGCATTGCATGGGTTGAAACAAGCCCCTAGAGCATGTACTAATGGATAGTAAAAATTTTAAGGATTAAGATGCTAATTTGTATGTTTATAAGAATGGTGAAAAGTTTGTAGTGATTGTTCAATATGTGGACAACCTTCTTATTATAAGTGATTATGAATATATGATCCATTAGGCTCAAAAGGCTTTGAGCTCTGAGTTTGAAATGACAAACTTGGGGTTGTTGCACTATTGTTTGGGGATTGGAGTTTGTGGAAAAATATTCATCTCTTAAAAGATGGAAGAGAATGTTATTTCTCTTCTCTTAAAAAGCTTCAATGTGATTAATCTCTTTAAGAATCCAAAAAATCTTTCCAAGCATCCAAAGCTAATATGCTTTACACAACAATTGAAGTTACTAATGGTTGTCCAAATGCATGAAAATTGGGCTATTGTAACTCCAAATCAAGCCTCAATGGTTCAAGTTCTTAGTGACTTCAATCTAAATCGTGACAGTGAGAATAGTGTCTCTATCAATGTGTAGGTAGGAAGCATCAATGTCAAAGAAAAAGCTCAAATCCTCGACATTTGCAATGAAGATTTACTCCTTGCACTCCTCACTCCAAGCATGATCTTCCACGAGTATTGAATGCCGCTCTAATACTAGTTGAGAGGGAAGCAATGGTTTGATGTGAGATAGAAGCTATGGAGTGCAAGAGGGTTAGAAAATAGCACAATAGAGTTATGTGGATAAAAAATGAATGGTATCCTTATTCTTTGGTATCTTTACTTATATATGATTGTATAGTGTATACATATATAAGGGGTCCCCACTCGGCTATAGACCATTGGCCTTTACCCTAATACTTAAATGTGTTGATAGTATTTGGGTGTAGCAAAGGCAATATGGCTTGGATATGTTCTTCAAGTATGTATGATAATGTGTAAGCCTCTTTTAGCACCATTTGAGTAGAATTTATAGTTGAGTACTGATATTGGGAATAAGATAAAATATCATGCTATGTTTATGTGGATAGTAGGGAGTTCGATTTGCATAACTATATCACAATGCGAGAGTTGAGTTATGTTATTGGGCTTGTGAGTTAATTTATACAGGTACCTAGGAAGCCTCCATTGAATGCAATTAGATGAATACTAAGGTATATGAAGTCCACACTGCATTACAATTTTTTTTATGAGATAGGCAAGGATGCACATGTGTTTGGATACACAGATGAAGATTAGGCTAGTAGTATGTCTGATAGAATATCTACTATCAGACTCTTGTTTTTCCTTATTAGTAGTGCAATAGCTACTTGGAGCAACAAAAAGCAACCGAAAATTGTTTTATCAAGTACACAAGAAGAGTACAGAGGTGTTACTATAATAGCATGTGAGGTATATAGCTACAAAAGTTATTACATGATTTGGATGTGCAATTAGATGGTCCAATTTTCAGTTGTTGCAACAACATAAATAGCATATAGTTGGCTAGGAACACTATGTTCCCTACATGATTTGGATGTGCAAGTAGATGGCCCATTTTGTGAGGGAGAAGATATTTGCATGTGAGATTGATTATGTTAGCACACATGATCAGAAAGTTGATATTTTCATGAAGGCACTGGGTGTGTAGAGAAGCTTTGAAGATTTCAAAGCTTATTTAGAGTTGCAAAGATGTAGTTGAGCTTGTGGGGGAGTGTTGAGATGGCAAGCTCAACGCATTTGGACATTGATGATGGACCGCTTGATTAGATGGGTCTGCACATTTATACTTAGTATGCTAGTGGTCATTATATGACCCTCACATGGCCACTAACTCATCATTTGTTGTATTTAGTTAGTTACATTTACTTACAATTGGCATAATTATAGTGATCATAAATTATTATAGTCATTTAAACATTGTTCAACTTAGTAGACCACTTGCTTTTATGTTACATCTTATCTACACTTGGTGTATAGCATAGGGTGTGGAAGAAGAAGAAAAAAAACTAGCAATTAAGCATTTTGGTCTCCATCTCCATTCTTGTGTCCTTGATTGAGCTTCTCCTCACATGTATCATGTGTGTTCAGTGAACAACTTGAGCAAGTCCTTCCATCACACGATTTGTAACAATGAAAATGTTACAAAATATATTGTCTAGTCATGGACTCGTCTTATGGCATGTTTGATATCCACATTCTTGAGAGCACATAATAGGGGTCTATAGTGAACAAAATATGTTGTTCTCCTTACAACCTTAGTCAATATTAGTCAACTAACTTGACCATTTTTCTTTCCATAAGGAAGAGCATTACTGGTGCTTAGTTCTTATAGTCTCTTGCATCTCAAGAGCTTGTAAGTAGCAATATTCATTCACTTGCATTTCATTAGCTCAATCACATAGTATTTGCTACTTTTGGATAGATGTTGGTACTATGATTTTTTCTAAATCGGCTTTTGGATAGATGTTGGTACTATGCTTTTCCACTCAATCCTTCAATGGATGGCCAACAAGATGATTTAGAAGAAAGTTACAATTTATTATTCTTTTTTTTTTTGCAAATAGAAGGTTTTCAAAATCTACTCAAGGATTTTTGGACATGTTAAATAGATTAGGTTCAAAAGAACTCTCAACATGGGGTAAAACTTTGAAGATATTTTATCTATTTCTTCCTTTCATTATCAAAAGAGGTGTTAAGACCTATCTTGAGGTGTTGGGATGAAGCTTTTGTGACTCAATTTCTATATCTATTCAAACCTTATGACAATTGTAGTAAATAAAATGATTTCATCCTATTTTCCATTTCCTTTGTAATGTTTTCCATATGCATGGTTATGTTTTAAGGGGGTTCACCTCATCTTGTTCATTATATTGCACATGTGTTGGGAAATTTTTCTTTGGGAGACCTTATGAGAGCATAGGGGAGGTTGATATGAGTATAGTATTGTGCATGATCTAAAAGGGGGTGACCATGATTCTGGTATAATCCCTCCTAAAGAACTCAAATCCAACTTAAGGTGCATCTGCACAAGTCCATTCTAGAACCATGACCATTGGGGTAAAGGGTTATATCTATTTTGCAAAGTTCTCCATCAAGGAAAATTATAGTGGATGGATGGCTATAAATTTATTGGGTAAGGAAATTTTAATGGAGAGTTTAAAAATGAGAAATAATATCGTAGAGTTGATAGTACATTTTGAGAGCATCACATTGAGACATGATCACTTTGAGTTGGAAATAAAATAATTTATAAGTACATGTCCTCCATAAATTTAGAAATTAGATTAATTATAGAGAAATAAGAAAATTTCGTTAAATTAGATTTGAAAAATAAGAAAATATGAGAGGACCTTCACAAGTGGCAACTTAAAGTTGCATAAGACTAGAGTAATGAAACCATCGTATAAGGAGTCAAAAAATGCATAAAGCATAAAAGTTCATGGTAATGGTGATAATGTGCAATACCATTAAAAAAACATATGAAATAGTTTAAAGAAGTATTCAAGAGAGATTTTGCAGAAGGTGATTATGTATTGTTGTGATTTTTATTGTTGTTGTTATGGTCATCCTACTAGGATCAACGTTGCAAAGAAGAGGTAAGGAAATAAATAAACACAACCTAGTTAAGAGACAATGAGAAAAAGGGTGAAGAGATATGATGCATATCCAAAAGATGATCATGTTAGTTTTTCCACTCTTGACACTTTGATAGCACAATTTGTTGTGGATTAAGTGGTAAGCAAAAGCTTGCACACACTCACATATTGGAGGAGTAACACTTATAATAATAGTTGGAAAGGTAGCTTGTATTAGGATGATGGTTAAATGGATGAAAAACAAGTAACATCTCTAAGGTCAAAAGTACAACCACCTAAGAGGGTGATTGAAACTATAATATTTGGTTTGAGGTTTAGGGTTTTCTCTACTATAGCCAGCTTAGGGAAGAAATAATGGGCTTGACAATTGGAATTGGTGCTCTAATACCATGAATTGAAAATGATAGGCTAGAAGATGAGAGTCGAATGAAACTATAATATCCGGTTTAGTCATTTTTGAAGAACTATAAGCTATGTTTTTGCTCTCCTCTTTGCCTCTATCCTAGAGAGTATTCATCATCAATCAAATCTCCACTAATAAACTCAAGCTTCAACCTCTCATCAATAAAATCAAGCAAGAAGAAGTCATGAGGGATACTCTTTCCACTTCCCCTGTCCAAGAAACCAAAGCTCTAGTTGTAATTGCATGTAATCCAAAATATCTTCACAAAAGGCCTCATATCTTTCATCAATAGCCCAAAATCTCTCCTCATTCTAACTTCAAAGAAATCCTTGGCAATCCTCATCATAAACCCAATTTTCATAAGTCATCTCAATCTTTCTCCATTTCTAGAAATCCTCACTACCACTTCATATGCAATATTTGTAAAAGACAAGGTCATATAGAGAAAAATTGTTGGCAAAGAAATATGTTCAACAAGAATCACTCAAAAGGGAAAGCTCACTTTATTAGTATTGGAAACTATGATATAGAAGATCAATGAGATACCGTCATTAGCCTAGCTATAAGTGTCTCTGTACCTCATTAGGACTACAAAGAAGAATCCACTTAGTTCCTAGACTTTGGAGTTACTCATCATATGACCTTACACAATGAATGGTTGGTGAATTTTAAGGAGATGTCTTCTCCATTCAATGTAGCCATGGGGGACAAAAACATCCAACAAGCTCAAGGATACGGCACCCATTCTAGTGGAGCTTCCAAATCTCAAGCACAATCTTCTAAGCACTAGTGAGCTCACTTCTCAAGCCTCTCTCACTACTCACTTCTTTAAGGACCAATATATCCTCAAGCTAACTTCACCTTCTATCAAACTCACTTGTCCTAAATTAGGGAGGCTTTACACACTTGGTTACTTGATCCTTAAACACTCTACTAATACTTCTACTTATTCCACATCACTCTCCTCCATAAGGTCATCTCAAGTCTCTCTTCTATGGCACTTTTGACTTGGTCATGCCTCCCAACATGTCCTCTAGCAACTTGTCCATAAAAGGCTTATCTTGGGCATTCAATTATCTCTCTCTCATCTCCCCTTCTATCAAGCTTGTGCTCTAAGCAAAGACACTCACTATCCTTACTCTAAATCTTATTTTGTTACATCTCAACCTCTTCAAATCATGCACTCCAACATTTGTGGTCCTATCAATCCTTGCTTCTCTCACATGAGAAAATTATTTTAGGGTGTTAATAGATGATTCTTCCAAATATATTGTGGTTTATTTTCTTATAGAGAAGTCACAAGTATTTTCAAAGTTTCAAGGGTACAAAGATGTGATGGAGAATAAGAATGAGTTACGAAGTAAGGCTCTACGAATGGATAATGGAGAAGCATACTCCTCAAATGAGTTTCAAGATTATTGCAAAGCCTTTGGAATTCATCATGAACTCACCATACAATATCATCCACAACAAAATGGAGTCGCAAAACAAAAGAATCACTGGGATATGGTGAGCCTTATGGACACAAAGCCTACACATTCTTTGATCCTCTCAATAAAGTCTTTGTATATGGTTGGAGTGCAATATTTCATGAGTTAAATATCTTTCTAGGATCCTTAGCCACCAATCATTAGTGTCCTACTCTATATCTAGTTGCACCACTAGAATCCAC
Organism: Lygodium microphyllum; assembly: GCF_053477565.2. Taxonomy (NCBI): domain Eukaryota; kingdom Viridiplantae; phylum Streptophyta; class Polypodiopsida; order Schizaeales; family Lygodiaceae; genus Lygodium; species Lygodium microphyllum. Next base: position 106,133,026 of record NC_141143.1, read on the forward strand.
CATATCTCTCTTTCCATCCACACTAATCACCACAATCTCAGTGATGGATCCCATGTGGCACATTCCTATCCAAAAATTGAGATCTCATTCAATGAAAATTGCTAACATACCAAGCCACATGTGACAAGGCTCTACATTAGGATAAAAGAGTTTAATGTCTCTAAGGTTCACAAATAAAACAAAGGGTTATCTAAATCATAATATCCCTTCTTTCAACTCACATGCTATATCCCACATTGAATGTGGTAATTAACAACTATTTGCGGATGTTGCCTAATTTGTACTCTCTGCTCTTTCAATGGCCTCCCTCCACTCTTGTGAGCATAATCATACTCTAAAACATCTTGGTATCTCATCCATATCTTCCTATCCACGCATTGGTAGCCCACAAATGGCACCATATCCAATAGAACCAACATGATAGGCAGCAATGAACCCTCAACTTGCTATTAAAAGTGCCATTTCTATAGCTTAAATGAAGTAATATTCACCATCTTTAGCCCCTAGAGCCTCCATTCTAGGACCAAACAAAGGATCATCCTCATTAGTCAAAGTTCTTAGGAGATTAGCCTACATTAGTACAATGTCTTCCACTAATAGTATTAGACCCACTGCTATTCTCATTTGTAAGAAGCATCTATCCTCCTTCACCTATTACCTCATCTAAACCCATAAGTATATTCAGCTCATTAGATTTAGATGAAGAATAAGTGCTCTCAACACCTATCCCATGTTTCAAAAGCTTGGACGATCTTTCAATCCAAGCAAATATTGCACTTGGTCAAGCCAAAGATTCTCTCAATGGTAGCATATCTGAACCTCAAATATGCCCATTAGTAACTCAGGCGCTTCAAAGTACTGAAGCTTATCATTGGCAAGCTTCCATATCTAAAGAATGTTGGGTTCTAGTCCAATATCAAACTTGGACTTTGGTTCCTCTTTCTCTTGGACAATCAACAATCAATTGTAAGTGGGTTCTTCATAAGAAGCTAAAGCCTAATGATACAATCGACAAGTACAAAGCTTGATTAGTAGCTTGAGAATTTGAAGAAATGCAGGGCTTGCATTATGGGAGTACCTTCTCTCCAGTGCTATCCATGACTTCTTTATGGGTATTTGTTTCCATGGCTACTTGGTTCCATTTGTTTTTATATCATGTAGATATTAAGACTTCATTTTTGCTTGGCCATTTAGAAAGAGAAATCTACATGTCACAGCCTCCACATTTTGTAGATCAAAGGTATCCTAAATATGTTTGTCTCATTAACAAAGCTCTATATGGTTTAAAACAAGTACCCAAACAATGGTATACCTAAATACACATCCATTTAGTATACCATGGTTTTGAATACTCAAGATTGATCATAACATGTATGTTCTTATGTAAGGCAATACTATTATCATCTCAGGATTTTATTTTGATGATGTTCCCATCTTAGCAAACTCATCTAGTGCAATGTCAAAAGCTAAATCTATCATATTCTCACAATTTGCAATTACATACTATGGCCCTATGTATTATTATCTTGGAATTGAAAAGATAAATCCCCTACATTCATTAGAATGCATCAATATACATATATCCAAAATATCCTCTCCCACTACTCTATGACCGGTTGTAATTCAATGGTAACCCCTCTTGCTCAAAATCTCTAGCTAAACTCCCCTACATCTCATTCTCTATCTTCTCTGTAAGCCAAAGAAATGGAAACTATCCCATACAATGGAAGCACTCGGACACTTAAGGTATTTAATCAGTTATATACGACTAGATTTGTGTTATGTAGGACATATTCTCTCAAGAGCTATGCACCAACCAACATACAAGCATTGGAAGCAACTCAAAAGAGTCTTTAGGTATCTCAAGACCACATCTCATGTGGGAATATGCTTTACCAAAGCACATTACCCTAAAGGCTTATTTGAATGCAAATTGGGATGGAGACCTCGATACTCGAAGGTCTCTAGGATTTATTATCACTTTAGCAAGTGGGCCATCTCTTGGAGTATAAAGCAACAAACATCAATAGCTCTTTCTCTACTATGAAGTAGAATATGTGGCATGCAACATGGCAGCATAAGAGGTAATCTACATTTAAAAATATCTAGAAGTCATCAAATTTGGCTACCAACCTTAACTAACTTCCTATCTTCATTGACAATAAGTCATGCATTTCTATGGCCAAAGGGCCAAAACTAAGTCTTAAACTCTGTCACGTTGACATGCGCTATCACTTTATACGAGAGCTAGTGGAAAACTCTCATATTACACTTGATTATGTTCCCTCTTATGACAATATTGCTGACTTTTTACCAAATTAGTTCCTCACCTAAAACATAAGATTGCAATGCAAGTCCTTTGCATTCTCTAGGGAGGGGGAACATAGTATGGATGGATGGATAGATGTAGTATCATTATGTAATCTTGATTATCAACTCATTGTTGTTCTTTCCTTCAATTATAGTTAGTTATACTTCATATTTTACAATCATTGTGAAATTCTTTTGAGGAGGGATGTTAGGATAGAAGTGTAGCAAGATAAGATATTTGTTGTAAAGAGATAAGGATATGAATCATATGGACAAAAGGATTCCATAACGATCCTCATTGTAGATATCTCAAATATTAGGAAAAGGGGCTCATCTACTCCATTCAATGTATCATGTATATATACAGCTGCAAGTAATTAAATGAGCAACCGCAATTCACTCCACTTTTTCATACTCTCTCTCTCTCTCTCTCTCTCAATACATTGTAGATATAACATTATGGAAATAAATCAAGTGCAAGTACAACCAACAAATCACCATGTTGGATATCTAAACTTGAAAGCAAGTCAATGATGTGCTTGAGATATGATTACTCAACCAAATGTATCACTTTTTCTTTGGCTTTGTTACTTGTTAAGTGAAGATGATTCTTATAATTTAATTACATTTCCTAGAAAAATATCAATAATGTATTTATAAATAGCACATTTATAGTAACCCAAATTAATGGCATGCATTAAGAGAGAAAATGTTTTCTCTAGGATTAATAAGGAAAAAAGTTTGGCTCTAAGATTGGAATATAACTTCAAAATGTCCTCTTGCACTAATAGAGCACCATTCCAATTATGGTGATGTTCTTTGGCCTATCTAAATACATGATTTTTACAAGTTCTTATAAATAGGCTAGGCGATGAGGTTCACTCATGATAGGGTGTCCAATGGAGTATATCTCAATCAAGCCTTCACAGTATATCTTGAGAGATATTCAAGAGGGCTTAAAATGATCATGCTTAATGTCTATTAAAATCATGCATGCCATATAGTAAGCATAACTAGCTACTTTACTATGCTTTTACATATCATCTCTTTACAAATCAATTGCTTTTACATATCATCTCTTTACAAATCAATCACATTGTTTTCAATGCCAATATTTAATAAGTAGAAATAGAAAAGAGGATCATTAAGGTACTTGGAAAAGCAACTACTATATGAAGTAGTTCTAGGATTTTTGCATGAGAAAGGAAGTGTATATTTGTAGCTGAAGAGGTTGGAGTATGCGGGGCTTGTGTGGGTCATATTCTAAGTGAAACCATCTAAAAGGCTAATCAAGAAACATATCGACATATTCAAGATTGACCTACTTCTAATTAATGGGTTAGAGAAGTTGTTCATAGGGAATGCTATTTTAGAAAACCACCTTGATGAGCTCAAGCACTTTGTTTTGATGTATCCAAAGAGTTTAACTTTGAAAAAATGCTTGTGAAATGGGTATTAAGAGGGGCTCTAAATCACTACATTTTTAAATTGCATATGAGGGCTTAAATTAATAAGAAGAGAATTATCCATGTCTATGGAGCAAGAATATCCTCCACATAATCAAATGAATTAAATTTATGGTCCTTATTATGCATGTTTATGCAACAACAAATTCTTAGTTATCCTCCACATAATCAAGTACTTAAATATATATCCCTCACCTTAAAGTCAAAATAAGCATAGGAGGTCAAAAACATATTCTCAATACAATCTTTCACTACGAAAATGAGGTGGCTTGGAGGATTATGATTTTGAAATCTCTTAGATGAAGCTAATGTAGTATTCATAACCTAATACACAAATAACTAGCAATGGGAGAGTTTAGGGAGTTTATATCTCATTCTATGGGTGGAAAAGGAGTTCTGGGTGTGCCTCTCAAGCACAAGCCCATTATGCATGTATATATGCTACACCAAAACTTCCTTAGTAATCTTCTTTGTAGTATCTACCTTAAAGTTTTTCACCTTGCCTCTTTGGATTTCAAAGCATATATTTAGTGGTCATCTTCTTGGGCCTTCACATTTGCATGAGTGATAGAGGAACCCTTGGTAACATGTACTTTAGCCCATTAATTTTGATCATCTATAGAGATAGATATAACTAAAGGACAAATTGAAGAATGTGCCCTCAATCTTCATTGTTTCCCATATAGGGTGAAAAGCTTACTAGTCAAAACAAAGAGTTCCTTACCATTGTATAAGTAAATGAGGAGGATGGATCTAGAAGAATGAAGAAATGGTGTAAGGTGATGTCAAAACTATTGAGCATAAAAAGGACCGAGATTCAAGAATGAGGAGAAGGTCATACTTGTGATTGTTTTTTCCATAGAGAATGAGGAAAGAGTGAGTATGACATAAGGAGACACTTCGTACACATGATTCCATGGTATTTTTAATCTTCCTTTCATGCTTTCTAGGATTTTATTTCTCTAGATCCTTAGCCTTTTTAGCTTTCACAAAAGCCACATATCTCTATATTTTACAAATTTACAATTTGGTTTACTCACTAGCATACTTTGATTATACTTTTGGTTGTATCTATGACAAGACAACATCATAGTTGTACATATTTTGTATAATGTGCTCTAGCCCCATATGCCATTTTGGCATTTGAAACACATTAATCTCCCTCCATGTGTGTGTGTGTGTGTGTGTGTGTGTGTGTGTGTGTGTGTGTGTGTGTGTGTGTGTGTGTGTGTGTGTGTGTGTGTGTGTGTGTGTGTGTGTGTGTGTGTGTGTGTGTGTGTGTGTGTTACCCTTGCTCTTCTAGTCATTTTGTTATTCATGTTAGATTTAAAAATAATTCAATTTTAGTCTAGTAACAATTCATCAAAATGTATTTAGGTCAATCAAGAATATAGACTTAGTATAGCCCTATGATTTAAGATCACACCACCAAGGTCCAATATTGAATCTCACACTCATGGACTAGTTGGCAACAAAGGCAACCAAATCTAGGTTCAAGTTAGAGTAGCTAGTCTTTATATACTATGCCCTTTTACTTATTTTGCTGACAATTAATTCTAGTTATTTTTTCTCAAAAGTAATGTACATAGGCTATTTATGTTATGCTCAAGATGGAGAGTAAGATGTGGAGAAGGTAAACATCATAAAGTTGCACAAATATAAACCTTTGGAAGGAAGATTGAGGACTTTGCATATTGGCAAAATATGACCTTGATGCATCGCATGAAAATGTGTTAACAATTATGTGCTTGGTCCATATGTTCAAGGGAGTAACATATTAGATTTTTCTGTCTTCCTAATTATTAAAGAATTGCATGGAATCCTAGTGGATGAGAATTTAAGAGGCCACATTTTATTTACTACAATAATGAAGCTAAATCGAAAAAGTTAATTAGCTATATAGAATGTCAAAATTGCACATCAAGAATTGAGAAGCCTTAAAATTAAAAGTTCATGTTCTTTGGATTTCACTTGGACATACTTTGAATGTGTCATAAGGAAGATGCACATTACAACCATTCAAAGTTTTTAAATGAAAAATCCCCCTTGCTAGAGCGTGTGGCAATAGTGCAACAATACTCGACAAATTAGTCCCAAATGCATTGTGCCTTATACATTCAAAGTTTTTAAATGAAAAATTTCCATTGCTAGAGCACATGGCATTAGTGCAACAATACTTGACTAGTCCCGAAGGCATTGTGCCTTATGGTAATACTATCAAAGGTAAATTTCAAGCCCTTAGTTAAGCCTTGATGTTCATGGTAAATACCATTGCATGTAAATTGCAAGCCCTTAGTTAAGTCTTTGTGAGTTCATTCAAGATGTTTGAACAAGATCGTCCAGTACTCATTGAAGAGGAATACGTTTGCTACAAAGTGCCATAAACATGGGATTTCTACTACAATTTAAGATACATGCAACTAGACACTTTCCATGAATTACTTGATCAGATTGGTTGGACATTCTTCTTGGTTCAAATGATATATCTTATCTTTGTAAGTTTATTGACAACCAATAGATGAATGGAAGTAAGTCAAGGGAATAAACTCTTGAGTAACATGTTTACTCTCTTTTTGGTTTATTAATTTGTTAAACTAGGCAAGTCCAATTTATGTTCGATATACAAAAATGTTAAAGATTTTGAAGTGAGGCTTTTAGCCTTTGACAATACAAATAATTAGTAACAAAGGTTCACACCCTCCCTAAGGCCTCTTAAATAACAATCATTATGAATTTGATTACAAGAGATAATTTTCTCAAACAATGAGATGGAAGCAAGTACTAGCTATAATCAATAAGTGCTAATTTCAAAAGTTGTGTGCTAGGGTAATACTTGTAATACAATGGAAGTAAAACATTATTGTTGGAATTAAACTTTCCAATCTTGTGAAGCTCTTAGTATTTGATAAATTGTGTTATTGATGTTGCATTAGCGTTATGTAAGAGATTCCAAAATCCTAATCTTACAAGCCACCTTATTTACTTGGTGAAAGATTCTACTGACACGTTTTTAAGCTCTTATGATTATTTTGACTTTAAAGTGAGGGCCATAGATAAGCACTTTATTATGTGGAGGATAATAGAATTTCTTGCTTTGCAAACATGAATAGTAAGGGCCATAGATTTAAGCCCTTTGATCATGTGGAGGATAACAACATTTCTTACTGCATAGACATGGATAGTTCACTCCTTGTAAATTTAAGTTCTCACATGCAATTAAACAATGTCTTGATATAGAACTACTCTTAATACCTATATCAAAAGCATTGGCACAACATTTTAAGTATTAGGACACATCAAGGCTCGCCAAAGTTGGAGCTAGTACAAACAAGTCATTGAGCTCATCAATATGTTGTCCCAACCACACAATATTTGTATGGAAAGGATTATATTCACACGAGTATATCTACTGACATGCTATTTTTAAAATGTATGTGTCAATATAGGTACTTCCCTTTAACTAGGTGGGTTGAGTGGATACACCCTTGCGGCATGGTAAACATCCATGGTAAGTTTTGATTTATTTACATTTTTTATATATTTACAGCCATTAATGATACATATCTAGACTATTTAAGGGCATGTGAAGTTAATGTTTCTCATTGATAGAATCTCTTACGCTAGGTGATGTTTAGTACTACCAAAGCTATGGCCACAAAATGTGGAAAGGACCCTCCATTGGTAGCCATAAACCCCTTGAAGTAGAAGTGAAAGCAAGGAAATCCAATGAACATACTCAAGTAGCCCAAGTAGAAGCAAAAGAATGGGGGACCAATGCACAGGCTCAAGCAACCAAGGTTGAGGAGGCTTTTGATTATGCACATCGGGTTACGATCATGGACAAGGACTCCAAGATAATTAATTGAGAGAGATGGAGATGATAAATTGCTCCATCCTAAATAATTTGTTGACTTGAAGACATCGAATATTCTTCTTCTACCTCCAACAAAGGCATAGAGTCGTGAGGTGAAAGTGCTAGAGGCAACCTATCAAGTGAATGTCAAGATGAGGTCACAAATAGGACATAAGAAGGCAAGAAGAGCTAAAGAAAGGGAAGGATGAAGGTACAACAACAGTGAAAGACCATGGCACCTAGCAAATGAACAATATTATAAATGTCAACAATGAGAGGAGAAAATATATATTATAAATGTCAACAATGAGAGGAGAAAATATATATTATAAATGTCAACAATGAGAGGAGAAAATATATAGAACATTGTAGAAGATGAAGCTATCAAACAAGTGTTTAGCTTTTTCAAAAAATCATGACAATCTTTTTGTTTCCCTAGTAGATGATTAGTGCCAATTAAGGCTAGAAACTATAGATTTGGAGACTTTGACGAATCCAAAGCACACATCTCTATCACTATAATGTATGCCTCAAGTAAATGTCTATAGAATGTACATAGATGTAATTTTCACAAGTAAACATTTTCTTTGTTCTATGAGAATCATTAATTTTTCATGGCAATTGATCAAAATCCAAGTCACTCAAGAATGCCACCCTCAAATGCTTATGCTCAACATCCACCACACAAGATACCATATAAAAGTGATTGATATTCTACTAAATGGTGGAGACCACCATTATTGTTTTACCTTACCAATCCAAGTATCTCACTTAATGCAAAAGTACAAATAACCTAATCATTAGTGGATCCTTGTATTGCTTGAATTATACAAGAGGACAATGCAGACTATAATTTCTTCATTACATACACATAAGGAGCTAGGATGGTGAACATAGTAAATACCCTTGTTGATATTTTGCTATTATGATCAAATCTTACTTAATATACTTAATTGTGTACAACTTTGTATATATACATTATCCATTGTCACCAACTTACCATTGACATATTATTGAGTGCTTATACTAGAATGAAAAGATCAATGCTTATGTTGCAATCATGTATTTTGTGATAGCAAAGTCTATTGCAAATGAACAATGAATATCATCAACCACCTTTGTAAACAATCCCTTGTTGAAAATCCTTGTAGAGCTTGTTCCTCCAGCTTTTTACACATGCACATACTCTTTTTTATCTTGATACTAAACACACTAAAGAACTCTAAAAGATTGTTATATAATTTCCACTAGTCTTGTTGGCATACATCCTCAAAGAGAGCATTACACATCTCTAAAGAGATGACTCTTTGCCAACTTCATTCCAACATGATCAAGAAAAGGTTACTCAAGGAAGTCTCAATATGATTGCAACTATAATGGCTTCAATCACCCATGAGTGTGGTCCTTTTGAAACTTGTAGAAGTCATCCTACATTGCAAGTGTGTTCCTTCACCCTTCAAATTGTATTTGGCCAATATGTGAGCAAATCATAGTCATGGCTCTTATGATACACCAAATGATGAAGAATCCACATTTACATGAAATATAGAAGATATGCTAGCATTTAACATGCAAAGTTGACAATGGGAGATTATTTAGGAGTTTATAGTTTATCCTATGGGAGGGTAAAGAGTTTTCAATCTACCTCTCAAGCATAAGCTCATTATGCATGTATATATATACTACAATAAAACCTTCTTAATAGTCTTCTTCAAGTCTCTATCTTGAAGTGATTGACCTTGCCTTTCTACACAGTTTTAAATATAACAAGTTATTAGCATTTAGCACACAAAAACTTGATGATGTGAGAGTTTTAGGAGTTTATAGCTTATTTTGTGGGAGGGTAAAAGAGTTCTCAATCTACCTCTCAGGCACAAGCTCATTATGCATGTATATATATGCCAAACTAGAACCTTCTTAAAAGTCTTCTTCAAGTCTCTATCTTGAAGTCCTTGAGGTTGCCTTTCTACACATTTTTGAATGTCTTTCAATCATGATCTTCTTGGGCCTTCACTCTTGCTTGAGAACCAAGAACCCTTACTAGCATGTACTTCAATCCATTGGTTTTGCTCATCTATTGAGATAGATATGACCAAAGAAGATTGAAGGCCATGGTTCTTTGCCCTTTTGAACTAAATCATAATCATTTCCCATATGAGGGTGAAATATTGCCATTCAAAATTGAGGCTTCCTTGCCATTACATGACCAAATGAAGACGCACGAAAAATAATGAAGAGATGGTATAAGGCAATTATAAAACACCAAAAATAACAAGGATTAAGGTTCAACGATGAGGTCAAATTTCAAATTTTCCATGAAGAATGAGTATGACAAAATGTTTCAAAATGCAACTTACAATGAGGGATGAGGTATCTTCTCTCTCCTTTTCAAGTGTGCCACCATTATTGCAATTGAATATTTAACAAATCTTTTTCAAGAACATAGATCATATTCTAGGTAAAACAGAAATGTGTGTACAACATTTCAAAAATCATTTTTGCAACATTGCATTATCCCCACCTACCAATGAGCCCAATTTTCTCTCCTCTAAAAGACCCTTCAATGACCTCCAAAATCTCCTAATGCAAGAATACTACAGTAGAGGACAAATCAGCTAGATATGTTAAGTGGAGGGAGAAATGCATATAATGTTGCACAATGTTCTAAGATAATAGGGCGACACCATTGCCTCTTTTAACTACTAGGCCAAATCATGGAGTATTGAGGACCAAAGATGCCTACGACATCTAATGAACCCCCACCCCCAAAACCAGGCTTACATAGTTCCTCACCCATGATGAGCTCTAGCTCATCCTCACCATGTAGGGTGCGATATTGAATTATTTATTTACACCACACACAAAATGACTCGAGCCCAAAGGACTCTAACACAACTCTCTCAAGGAAGCAATGTGAGGCTTTGTATATGTCGAGGGTATGTCACGGCTATGTCAGAAAAAATTCTATTCTCTCTCTCTCTCTCTCTGTGCAAATGGACCAACAAGGCTGAATACAGTTCACGAAGAGTCCTGGCATTCCTTGCATTCAAAGAGTGCAGGGGCACGCCCTGCTAAATTGGGGGGAAAGAACTTCGATGTTCCTACTCCCAAGGCATGCTCAGCTGCTGTGCAATTATGAAAGGCGCTATCAACCCCTCCATTGGAAATATGTCGCAAGCATGTGTGTAATAGAACTTCAACAAACCTTACTCGTCCAGAACGGTAGTCCGCAAGACCCTAACATCTTGCACAGGCCTGCATATCGCCCACAAAAAAAAAGAGGGCGGGACTTATAATACGATCCTAGTAATAATGCAAACCAACCAGAGAACCCAATATTTTAATTAAGTATATGTGCGCAAAGAATCAAGATAGGCATTGCAATTAAATCGAGTTATCTTACGTATACTTTAAAGCCCTAAACATGACACATTAAACATTTGTTAATCATGCCCCCTTATACTATTGGAAGTGGCTGTTTCAAAGCCTCATACTCGCAGAGCCACATCCAATCAATTTGAAACCAAACTAACAATTCTAATTTAGTTCAATAGGAATAAAATCAAGCTTCTTTACCTTTCCTCTATTTGAAACCAAACAAAGTCCTCCAGTAAGTGCAAGTTTATATGCACGTTCACATATACAAAGCATTGCATCCATGTTTTGGGTTTTTTGAAGGTTCTTGGTGTGAAGAGAAGAAGCCTGTGGAGCATAGCAACATTGAACGGAGGGGTCGCCATCTTGGATTGGGGGAACCCAGTTCCATCACAGTGAGGAATGGATGGAGAATGTGCTCCAAGACAAGGGAACGTTGTAAACCTGTTCCTAACAACCATTCCCTAGTTGGAACACACCAGTCTCATTCCCCTTCTGGGAAGGGGCTGACGGGGACACACAATAAACACACTTTTTAATCATTTTACTTTGCCTTGGAATAGATCATTTGTTGTGCTCCTTCCTAACACTCTTAGCTCTCTCTCTCTCTCTCTCTCTCTCTCTCTCTCTCTCTCTCTCTCTCTCCATATACGTGTGTGTGTGTGTGTGGGGGGGGGCAAACATATAAAAGGATAGGATATCTATCATCCATACCTAGCTACTCACTTCTGATGGATTGCATACAAATAATTGGTATCAGAGTCGTCACTGTTGTTTAGGCAAACATTTCATGCTTCCAAGTAGATGATGAACCTACTGACTGATGGTGACACATTCCTTGCATTTGTACATCACTAGAGGCTTCTTGCGAATGATTTTCTTAGAAGATGCAGTTTCCTTCTTGTTCTGAGATTTTGCTGCCCGCTTTTGGACTTGCTCCTCAACTTTTTTGGGCTTAGTCTCCTATGGCTTGGGTGTGGCGCTGCCGTCCTGGTCCCACGGGTCCGCATGCGAAACACGCACAAGAAACATGGCCCACGGGCACCCAGCACCGCGTCGCGTCACAGCATGACCCCGTCCCGTCGCGTCGCGTTACGGGCCGTTACGCCCCATGATATCCCTCCCGCGTCGCGGTTTGCTCACAACACGCGTAACGCGTTTTTCTAACTCGCACAAGGGTAACTTGGCGCTTGGAGTCGCCGGATCGCGCCACGGAAGAGTTCCGGGCTCACAAGGATCCACACTCAACCATCTTGGAACACGGCGCCACGGGGGCGACACGGTTCATAACCCACCTTTCCTCATAAGAAGTCATGGCGACTCAAACTCAGAACAGGGGGCCCGGCTGCCTCGCTCAAATTGAGAACCCTGCACGCCGGGAGGCTAAAACGATGGTTGCTCCACGAGGCACGGCCTACATGGAGGAGGTGGGGAGACATGGGTTGCCCAAGCCTCACACTCCCTTCCCTCATACATACCCCCCCTCGATCGAATTCGAGTTCGCTCGAATTGAGTTGGTTCCCTACAAACTGGATCGAGGTTAATCACCCTGAAAAGGAGTATCATGAGGATTCATCAACCATTCGAGTTACCTATGGCACAGAGTTATCTTGAGCCGAGGCAGCGGTTTCTTCGGGCCGTTTGCAATACGTCCCGGGACCCCTTGCGAGATTCCCCATCCACCTAGCGCGGGAAAGAGCTCGCCTAAGTTGGCCAGATATCAACCCACTGGCCGCAGGTCCGACCTTGATCCGAAGACCAAAGAAGGGTCATACTTGCCTTGATTTGCTTCTCTCCTCATCCAGATAGTTGTTGCGCTGCCACCTGCTCCAGCTTCTGCGTCAAAGACACAACTGCCACTTGCATCCTTGAGTTGTTTTCTGAACTTGAATCGAAGTTGTCTCCCACCTTCCTTTTCCTTGGCAAATTGACTTGGTGTTGCTTCAACCAGGGCCTAAGCCGCATCCCAACATACGCCTCGCGCCGTACCCAAGAAGGGTTGTTTTTCCCCCAACAACCTGGGGCAAACCGTCTACGCATCGGACGCGCAAACGGCTCCGAGCCTCTTATGGCGAGACTAGCCATCCCACTGTAGAGGCTCCGCGGGAACGAGAGATCAACGCCATCGCCTCACGCATGGCTCTGCAGCAGGACTCCTGAAGTAGCCTTCCGCAGTAGACCGCAAGTGTTCCCCAGCATGTTGCCGCCCACCTTGGTTGGTTGCCGTAGTCGCCCTGGCCCCTGCTTGTACTCCGGGGTCGAGATCAATTGCCCTTGCCTCACGAAGGGCTCCGCCGCAGGAAATGCTTCCACTCATACGGGGTCCAATTCACCCGCACAAGCGTCTTCACCCCTGTTTTATGGTACATGCCCTTCAGCTTCACTTTGGGTCCCATACCCCACCGCGTTGCATCCAGACCTGCACTTTGGTTTGTGACCTCCTAGTCTCCACCTTGGGTCCCAGACGCCTTGGCTTCAACGTAGTCGGGCGAGAGTCAGGGCCCGATTTCTTTAAGCTCGCCCCAGGTTCACGAGCAACACTCTTCCGGCCTTCTCATAGGCCTTCATTGGTCCACTTCTCCCTTGTAGCTCCCTCACCCACGGTTGTGGCGTCCTGTCGTAGTGCATTGATAGCTCCACCCACCCACCGTGACATGGTCCCTTGCTGAGCCCCCGGTGATCTTGTAAATGCTTTCCACATATGAATATGACGTGTTGCCTTCAAGATGGGCCCTTTGGGTGAATCTTGTGTCATGTTATGTGCCATGTCGCGTTCCATGACGTGTTGAGGGGTCAAGATGGCAAACTTATGGAATGGGTCTAGTGCTGCCCCCGGGCCTAGACAGGGTCCCCAGGGGGTCCCGAGAGGGTCTTTGAGGGTTGGACCATCACATTGGGTAGTTTGAGTTTTTGGGCATGTTGTGAAACCCATAATAGATTATTTACTTTAGGACCTCGGGTACCCACCTAGGTGAGAAACGCCACCTTCTGTCTCCTACTTCACTCGATATACACTTTGCTTTGACAGCCTTAGGAGACAATGTGTTATTGTCAGTGCCACCTTCTGATTTCCCTTGTGTTTCCACTGATGTTTTTTTTTTTTTTTTTTGGGGCAAATTAAGTGTGGCTAATTATATTACTTCAGAAAAAATCTGAATACAAGGAAGTGCTCATGCTTGATAGACTAGCTGGAGCTGATGCAGAGTCACAGATATATCAAGTATACAAGCCTCTCAGGGCGGTCTAGGGGGGATGGGGGCAAGAAGCCATGGAGAGGGGATGTATCGCCATCTGGGGCTGCTTGCTTGCATCACGAAAGATAGGTCCAAGCCGCCCCAAGTGTGCATGAAATGAAAACACTCACTGGAAGTCGGAGACCGTGTAACCCGCTCACATGTGACCTGAGGAAGTGGGACATCGCCTCTGCAAAGAGTAAGAATATGTACGGGGTAGGGGGCAGCCCTACCAGACCGATCTCTCCGGTCGAAACTCCTCCCCTCGTCTGCCACCTATGAAAACCCTGTTGGTTGCCGATCTATAAAGTGCTGAGACCCCATGGATCCATGCCTCGGGGAAGCCCAACCTCACCATAGTGCCCTCTAAGAAATCCCATTCCACCCTGTCATAGGCTTTCTCAAAATCCAAGAGTAGTACGGCCATTCCCTGACCACTGTGTTGGGCCACTCTGTTGCCTCAAAGAAGGTGAAGACATTATCTAGGATGCTCCTATCCTGGACAAAGCCTATCAGTGTACCATGAATGATGTTTGGAAACATAGAGCAGAGTCGCCTACCAATCATCTTTGCCAGTGCCTTATAGACCATTGACAACAAGGTGATCGGTCTCCACTAGGATAGCTCCAACCGGTCACCCACTTTGGGGAGGAGACTAATAAGACCTGCCAAAAGACTCCTTGGCATCCGTCCAGAAGAGAAAATCTCCTGGAAGGCCAGTAGTAAGGGATCCTTCACCACCTCCCAATAGGTAGTGAAGAGGGCCTTAGAGAGGCCATCCTCTCCCGGGAATTTCTGCCCATCCTATGTATGGAAAGCCTCCTTTAGTTCCTTCTTTGTGAAGGGGGCTAGGAGGGAGCGTCCCATCTCTGTGACGAGGGACGTGACGTGACCCCAGACCTGTTGTCTACATCGTTGTTCTCTAGCTGCAGTTGTCTCCTGCTAGAAAAGGCGTCTATAGTAGCGAGTGGCAATCTCCATCACCTCGTCTGGGCTAGAACGAGTCCTCCCATACTAATCTCAAAGACTGTGTATTTGCTCTCCTGAGGTGCGGGACTGAGAAAAATTCCCTGCACATTGTGTCTCCTTTCCGTGCCCAAAAGGCTGCTGAGGTACGGAATGAGAACTCCGAACGCCTGTTCTCTAAGCCAGTAATGGCCGTTCGTGCGCGCACCTCTTGTGCGTGGAGGATGGGATCCCCTAGTGCCTCCTGTAGTAATCTTTGCATGGCTGCTAGGTCCCACTGGAGTGCTCTCTCCTCCTCCCAGCTTTGTTGCCTTACCTATAAGGCTGCCTCCTGGCAGATATTGCTCGACTCGACTAGGACCTCTGCAACTTCCTCTGCAATCCGGTCCCTTTTGCCCCACTCCCTGGTCCAAATCTACTCAATCTGTCTCTTCACCTCCTCCCTCCTATAGATCAAGTCAGGGATCCGACAGGATCGTGTGTCTAGGGGAGATGTTGGGGAGTCAAGTGTTAAGAGAACCAAGCAGTAATCGGACAAGGTGGAGCCCACCAACTGCCCTATTTGGCCTCCGCGAGAGCATCCTCACTCTCCCACATAAAACTTGTCCAATTGCTCTAGCAGGACTTCGCCTAGCTGCCTGTATCCCCAAGAGAAGTCCAACGACCTCTCCCTCTTGTGAAAAGTTGGGTCTCCCCAAGCATCGCGTGCTCCTACCGCCAGTAGGAAGACCTCCCATGCCTCCTGCTCCTCCCCAACCATGCCCTTGTAGTTTCTGCCTCTGCCTTGCTAGTCCTTTAAGGCCTCCAGGTTGTTGAAGTCTCCTCCAACAATCCAGGAGTCTACCTCTAGGAGTCTTGCTGCAATCTCCACCCAGAACTTGCTACGTGCCCTAACCTTAGTAGGGGCATAGACATTGAGGACCCTAAGGCACGAGTTCCCAATATCCAATGTGATCCATAGAACCCTCCTTGCCATGATCGTCTCGTGGTCTTGTACATAGGCGGTGAGGCTTGGGCCAATAGAGGTGCATACACCTCCACTCTTGCTATGGGCACCGATGGCGTAATCTGTTCGGGGGGCGACGCTCGTCCCCCTACTCCCTGCTGCCATGGCTGTGTTTGAGGGGCTAGTTGTGGCCCCCCTTGCCATCTCCCTCTTTGTCGTCTCTGGACCCATGTGAAGCCATCCGCATCCACTTGTGGGCTTGTCGGCAAAGTTGCCTTGGCTTCGAAGTGCATGCGCTCTACTACCAGATGCCCAAAGTCATGGCAACGCAGGCACTGCTTGGGCTGCCAAGTCACAATAACCTGCTACCTAAAGGAGTGTGTGTATGCCTCAATCTCTAGAAACATTGGTATGCTCTTTGTCTCTTTCACTGCTACCCGTACCTTTGGGACACTTGTGGCTGTCATTGCGTCCACAAAAGAGGCAGGAAGGACAGTGCCGAAGAGCCGTCCAAAGTCTTCCACAAGCTGGCGATACTCTATTACAAGTCCGGGGAAGAGTAGGGTGACCGGGTGTCTAAGGAAACTATTGTGGAGTGAGAATGCCTCCACTGTGAAACCACTGTACGAAGGGACCATGTAGATGCCCCCTTCGTGGAGGCATAGGGTGAACTGGCCACTAACTCATGGACTGCGTCTGCCAAGGTGAGTCGTACCATGAAGATTCCTTGCCCACGCAACGTGGAGTGAAGCCAATCCCAAAGCTAGCCTTGGATAGGGAGTATTCTACGATATTTCTACTAATATTGGGTAGACTTTCTTTTTAACCATGAAGGCGAGGGACTTGCTTAAAGGTTGTAATCTCTACTCTTGTGTATTGAGCAAATTTTCCAACGATTTCTTACTCCCCTGCTTGTGGGTGGTGAGGTCAAAGTTATTTCCTCCTCGTCCACCCCAAAATGAAAAGATGAGATAACTCACTCCCAGAAATGTCAAGTGTTTGTGACTGTCCAGTGTCCACATAGTCGACATTGTACTCACTTGGTATTAGAATGGTCATCCTGGGAGGATCTCCTTCCCAACATCTTCGTGGATCATAATTTCAACATTTTACTATCTCACGTGTTTGAATCATACCTCTACCCCGACTGCATCCAAACTTCATCCCAGGAATGGGCCAATAGTACACAAGGATCATATTGTCCACCTCATCATATGTGACATATGGATTCGTGAATTCATTTTCTTCAAGCGGTTCTTCAAAATAGTGTACGAGCACATTGCTCAATAGGCGAGTCAAAATTGTAACCGAAGGTTTGGTACCCCTGAAGCTTTAATGCCAGCCTAGCGTAGCTTGTCTTTGGTCAGGTGGGGTTGGCAAAGCCAATTGTTGAGGTCTTACTGTTGAAGGGTCCTCTATTTTGATGTTGATGACCAACACTGGCATA
Organism: Lygodium microphyllum; assembly: GCF_053477565.2. Classification (NCBI taxonomy): domain Eukaryota; kingdom Viridiplantae; phylum Streptophyta; class Polypodiopsida; order Schizaeales; family Lygodiaceae; genus Lygodium; species Lygodium microphyllum. The sequence continues at coordinate 106,150,622 of NC_141143.1, forward strand.
CTGCAAAGTAAGGGAGCTGTCTTGGGGCTCTATAATTTTTATAGGAATTCTTAACCACCCATGCACGTGTGAGAAAACAAGACCGGCAATGGAGGAGAGAGAAATGAGACAGTGACAGTGAGTAAGCTGCAGCAAGAGAGTAGTGTACTTGCTGAGCTGGACCGAAAGGGTGAAAGTACAACCTAGTTTATCATGAGTTGACATGACCAACCTTCCACCAACTAACTAGAGTTAAGCTAACTTACTCTATTTCCTAATGTCACTAACTAAATGTCTAAGACACTAGGTATACACACTACATTGACACTTTTTAAGTGTCCACACCACACAAAATACATTGGGCATGCCCAGAATTACCAAATTCTAACACCCCCTGTAGTGCCAATGTCATGAAGTACAAGGATGATCAATCACGAAAGGGTAACAAGTTTAAGGACTTTTGAAAAGCCTCAAACTTCCCATGTGATCTCTCCTACATAACATTTCTCTTTGACATAACAATAATGCATCTCAAAACAGCCATGAAATGCATGAACTGCCTAGAAACAGACATTGTCCACTAGTAGACTGCCTAGTGTTTGCATCACCAGCCCAATCTGAATCACTTTAAGCCTGTAAGTGCGAGTCTCCCTCTTTGGGAAATAATATGCATGTGATTGAGTACCTTCCAAGTATCTAAAGATTCGCTTTATAGATTGCCAATGTGTGGTTCATACACTGTGCATATATTTGCTCACTTGAGATACTGCATACTGAATGTTAGGATGTGTGTTGCAAATGTTGGGTGTAAAGTCTCTTAATCTCCATAGGTATAAACATATATAAGTGTGAAAACACCCTTATTTGTACCCTAACATATAAATACATTTTATTCTTGGTGTACCGTCACTTGTTGGTACACTCATCTTGGGATTCACTCACTCTCACTCTCAACACTGCTCCTGCTCTATTTCTATCTCGCATTCCATTGTGCACTCATCCTAACAAACTAATATCAAAGCTAGGGCAAGGTGAGCACGCTTCCTGAGGTAGGCAATGGTTTGCCGACAGTGTTTCAGGCTCGTTTTTTGGTCACACAGGTCAGGTTGTGATCTTTTAGACACGTGTGTACTGGGCGAGGCAATCGACAGGTCAGTTTTGAGCGGGCGGACTACATGACAACAAGCGATAGGCCAGTTTTGACTAGGCAAACCAGATGTGACCACGCGACAACTTTTCAGGCCTATAGTAGTCAATCGCAGGCACGCGACGGCCTAGCGAAGGCCACGCAACAACAAGCGACTGCTCATGGTAGGTCAACGACTATCTTTCGTCACATTTCGGCTGTTTTTTTTTCGTCAAATTTTTATTGATTTCTGCAAGCAAACCCCCTTCTCATTGACAGGATTTTGCACATATAAGCATAGCTCTCAGATTTTTGTATATTTATGCTCGAAAATTTAGGGGTTTCCCCAAATTTGATGTTGTTCATGCGTAACAGTAACTAGAAATTGCAGAAATTGCGTGCATTGGCCTTGAAATTTTTGGGGCTTTTCATGTATCAGTGAAATTTTGCTCAGTTGAGCTGAATTTACTGACACACTGGTGCACATTTGGACCCAAGAAATTTGGGGCTTTTGCAAGTTTATTATCTCCCACTTGTGAGATTTTGGAGAAATTGCAGAGAGTTTTGGCGTTTTTTGTGTATCAAAAGTGCTTTTGGGCACATATGTATGTAGTGCACAAGTTAGGCAGCTCTTATTGAGTTGATGTATGGCTGAATATTCATGATGCAGCAGTCTTAGTGATCATTTGCAGATTTGGTATCATTGCAAATGTATTTTTGGTGATATTGCTGAAGTGGGAGTCACCTTGCAGTGGTGTATGCATGGAATGTATGCTGAAATCTCAGTTATATTGATGAAAGTCATTCTTCCTACTACTGTAGATATATTTGGATCAAATCTTGCTCTTAATTCCTGAAAGTTTGGGCTGAAATTAGTTGAATATTCAGCCTATTATTTATTGTCATAAAATACAACATTGGTACTTGGCACTTTGCTGAATAATGGCCACAAATGCTTTTAGCAGCAGTGACACTAAATCCCTTCTTGAAATCAAGAGGTTTGATGGCACTAGTTTTGATATGTGGAAGGACAAGATGCAAGGCATCTTGTTTCTCAAGGATTGTGATGACAATCACTTGGAAACCAAGCCTGCAGCTATGACAAATGAGGATTGGGCTAGACTCAACAAGAAGGCCATTGCACACATTAAAGTGGTTGTGTTTGATGATGTACTCACAGACATTAAGCGTCTTGATATTGCTTATGCCATATGGAAAAAGTTGGACACTTATGAAAATACAACTCTAGTGAATCAAGTGCATCTCATGCACAAGCTTGTGAACATGGAGTTGAATGAGTCTAAGCAAGCATTTAAGCATTTGAGTGTTTTCACAGGGATTTTGGGTCAATTGCAAGACTCGCAACCCTTCAATGATAAACTGAAGCCTATTTTCTTGTAGATGACTTTGCTTGATAGCTAGGAGTCTTTGGTTGTTTCACTAAGCAACAACCATGCTTTAACCTTTGATGGTGTTAGGGGCTCTATTCTCAATGAGGAGATCAGAAGAAAGTCCAGTGGAGAAAGCAATGGTTCCGCCTATCATCTTAGAGGTAGGTCAAAAAAGAGGGGTAATGCAAGAAATAAAGGCAAAAGCAAGGGCAAACAACAAGATGTTACTTGCTATCAATGTGGGTGTAATGGCATTAAAATCCCGATTGTCAGTACTACAAAAAAGAGCGAGAAAGAAAAAAACAGTAAGGAAAGAAAAATAAGGATGACAAGAAAGATGATGACCTCTCCCTCAAAAGAAGTTGCAAAGGAAAATGTTGTATCTAGTGTGGTCATTGAAGAGCTCTCTGACATTGGAGAGATACTTGTTGCAGCCTCATGCAATGATGTAGATGTTATGGCAGTAGCAGGTGATATGCACATCACCAAAAAGGAGGTGATCGATGCCTTACATTCAGCTCATGATGGGTTGTCCCAATCCTGGATAGTAGACAACAATGTCTCTTTTCATGTTACTCCCTCTTTGGAGTCATTTTCACAATACACTGCATCTTGCCTAAGCAAGGTTTACTTGGGCAACAACTATGCATGTGAGATAGAGGGTGTAGAAACCATTCACTTGGCCCTTGAAAACTGCCAAGAGCTGATTTTATAGGATGTCAAATATGTACCTAGCATAAAGAAAAGTCTATTGTTAGTGAGGCAACTTGATGCAAGAGGATATTTTACTACCTTTGGTAGTGGATCTTGAAAGGTCCACAAGGACTCTATGTTGATTGTTAAAGGCAACAAAAAGGAAACTTTATACTATTTGCATTGTAAAGCATTACTTGGCAAGTTTTTGGTTGTGGCTGAAGTTAACTCACACATGGAACTTTGGCACAAAAGACTTGGCTATATGAGCCAGAAAGGCCTTCAAGTTCTCTCATCTTTAGGAAGATTTGATGTAAAAGGCTTTGGTCTCGACTTTTGTAATCATTGCATATATAAAAAACATGTGAAGTCTCCTTATTACTCTGGTGCTGTTAAAAAGACCAATGCTCTTGATTTAGTACACTCTAATGTGTGCACTATGCCTGTTATTTCATATGGGGGTGCACAATACTTTGTTACTTCTATTGATGATTTCAGTAGAAAATCATGGGTGTATGTGTTAAAGAGCAAAAAGGAAGTGTTGGATGCCTTTAAAAAGTTTCGTGCTTTTGTTACCACACAGAAAAGGCTTAAGTTAAAAGCTATACGAACGGATAATGGGGACGAGTATGTCTCTAATGAGTTCAAAAAATTTTGTGAGATGCATGGCATTAAGAGGGAGTTGACAACCTCTTATAATCTTGCATCAAATGGCGTGACTGAAAGATATAATTGCACACTTTGTAAGACAATTAGATGCATGCTATCCACAACTAATCTCCTGCAACAATTCTGGAGAGAGGCTCTTAAAACTGTAGTTCATGTATGCAATAGCTCTCCCAATCGTGCATTGAAAAATGGCATTCCTGAAGAGGTTTGGTCTGGCAAACTTGCTTCATATGACTATTTGTGTGTCTTTGGTTGTGGCTTTTATGCATGTTCCTGTAAATAAGAGGACTAAACTAGACATGAAATCCATCAAGGGCATCTTCATAGAATATGGAGATGAGGGAGAGATGGGTTATAGAGTTTGGCTTCCTCGGGATAGGAAGATAGTATGCAACCAAGACGTAATATTTAATGAGGTGAAGTTGTTGAAAAATGCTACACAGGGTGACCTTGACAAAAAGAAGGTCTAATTTCAGCATGAACAGCCATCCATTCAGCAGCCATTAGCTGAAGATTAAGTTCCTTTTGATGATGAAAGTGAGCAACAACCTATTGTGCTACAGCCAGAAGATAATGGACAGCAAATAGATGCACAGGATGGAATAGGACAGCAAGAAGACATGCTGAAAACAAGTTACAGTAGCAAGAAAATGCTGAAAATCAACCACTAGATGATGGGGGGCACATACCTAAGGATGTAGGCCCATTGCTTGACAATACAGATCATTGGGTAAGAAGTTCTACACGTGTCAGAAAGCAGCCACACAGGTTTCAACCATCTTTGGATTGCATTTTATTGACTAACGAAGGTGAGTCTCTGACATTTAGAGACACACAATCATGTGAAAACAAGAGAAAGTGGAAGCTTGCTATGCAAGAAGAGATGAAGTCTCTGTATGCAAATAACACATGGGAGCTTGTACCTTTGCCCAAGGATAGGAAAGCTATCCCTAATAAATGGGTTTACAAGGTGAAATGTATTAATGGGAAGCCCAACTATAAGGCACATTTGGTAGCTAAGGGCTATACATAGAAGAAAGGCATAGACTTCGAGGAGGTTTTTTCATCAGTGGTGAAGATGACTATGCTCCGTGTTTTGTTTGCTCTCACTACATCCTTGGATTTTGAGTTGGATCAAATGGATGTGAAGTCTGTTTTTCTTCATGGTGACCTGGATGAAGATCTGTACATGAAACAACCCGAAGATTTTGCTATTCCAAGAAAAGAGCATTTGGTTTGTAAGCTGAAGCGTAGCTTATATGGGCTGAAACAAGCCCCTAGACAATTGTACAAAAATTTTGATACTTTTATGCTCAACCATGGATTTAAATGCAGTCATGCAAATCATTGTTTATACACTAATAAGTTATGGCTGATGGTGGAAGCCTTATTGTGTTGATCTTATACGTGGATGACATGCTGATTGCAGGAAAACATAAGGGTACTTTGAATACTCTTAAAAGGCAGCTGAGTTCAGCCTTCTCAATGAAAGATTTGGGGACAACTGAACACATTCTGGACATGCGTATTAAAAGAAATAGAGGGCAGCACTTGTTGTTTCTCAAACAAGACAAGTACATCAGCAAAGTACTTGACACATTTAATATGGCTGACGCTAAGCCTCTTAGCAGAGTTGATTGCCCAAAAGATGATGCAACTGCTAGTGCTATGAAGGGAATACCTTATACATCAACTTGTGGTTCTTTGATGTATGCCATGGTCGCAACTTGCCCTGACATTGCTCATGCAGTGGGAGTTGTTAGTAGTTGAGATACATAAGCATTCTCATGCAAATCCCCATTTAAGAATGTTGTTTTAATATCCAACTGACGTACTTTCCAACCATAATGTGTACCCATCGCAATCGCACATCTCACTGTACTTATACAAGATGTAGAAACAAAAGTTTCCTCATAATCTATGCCTTTCTTCTGCGCATAGTCTTTTGCTACCAATTGTGCCTTGCACTTGTCAATTGTACCATGAGTTTTACGTTTGAGTTTGAAAACCCACTTAGTGCCAATGGTCTTCTTGCAAGGTGGTAGATCCATAAGATCCCATGCGAAGTTAGTAACAATGGAGACCAACTCTTGCATGGCCTGTATATCCAATCCACATCTTGCTAAGCTTCGTCCAAGGAAGAAGACTTATCATCATCCAATAGTAAGCTCATAAACACGTGCTCATCACAATCATCTACTTCCCTTATATCAACCAAATGTGTCTCCCTTTGTCATGTGCTGCATGTTTGATAGCCCTTCGAGTGCGCTAAGGTAATGGGGCATCCATTTTACTCTCCTAGAGAGTTTGTAACAGCCATCTCAGGACTGTTTTTGCTGCATTTACAGCAGCCCTTTCATGCTAAACTACTACCTCCATTGCATGTGGCAAACCCTCATCAATACACTGCTGTTTGGGAGCATATGGAGCAGCAACAACTTGCTGTAATAGGTCTGTTTTGCCATTTACAGCAGGCACAGACTCCAAAGAAAATGGTAAAAGGCCTTTAAAAACATCACTACTGACAAACACCTTCTTTATGTGTGGGTTATACATGCAATATCCTTTGCTTTTCGAACTGTAGCAAATAAAAATGCATTTTACAGCCTTATCATCGCTTCCTACGAAGCTCTTTCAGAACATGTGCGTAGACTATGCAACCAAATACCCAAAAGTAGTCAACTTTGGATTTCTTGCCATATCAACCTTTGAACCGTGTGATCATCTTCAAAGCTTTTGTAGGTGCCCGATTCAATACATGATTGGCACATTGAAGCCCTTCTAACCAAAATTTATGTGGCAGCCCCTTGTTTTTCAACATACAAATCATTTCTATGAGAGTGTAATTCTTTCTTTCAACAACTCCATTTTGCTGTGAAGTCATTCCTACAATGGTGTAATGCCACCATCCATCAAATATATCTGTGCAAAGTGTCTGAACTTTTAAACTAGTTTCAACTTCAAGCTTTGCCACAAGATGTTTAAAATGCATGAATACATCAAATTTAGCATTCAATCCATACACCTATGTATACCTCAAATAGTCATCAATGAATGTAACAAAGTAAAGATGACCCCCTAGTCCACATGTCCTCATGGGACCACAAACTTCAGAGTAAATAAGCTACATTTTTCGGACAGCAAGCATTGCACTATCCTTTTTGAAGGGAAACCTGTGCATCTTGGCCAAAATATATCCCATGCATGCATGAGGAGGTGAAGTCTCCACAGGAGGCAATGGAGACAATGCATTTACCATATGATACCTTTGAAGGGTCATCAAACTCCCAAAGCTCCGCATTCTGCATAGTGGACATAAGACTAGTGACTACTAGAGCATCATGAGACTATCGGTCATAAGTGTCTAATAAGAATAGACCTTTGTACAAGGTGCCGAACAACCTGAGTGTATAATCCATATCTCTATCTCTGACAATATATTTGTCATCCTCAAAGATGACCTAAAAGCCATGTTTATTGAAGGTAGAAATAGAAAAGTTCTTTGTAATGCCAAGCATAAACAATATATCTAGAAGCATGAAGTCTGAACCATTTGTACCAGTAATAGCGATGGTCCCGATGCCACAAATTGTTTGCACATGTGACACGCTTGCCAATAGGGACTGAATGCAAAGAAGCAAGCAAGCACTTCCTGAAAGTGATGTGCTTTGAAACACCACTATCAAAATCCCATGTTTGTTGCATCTTAGCAGTATCAAATGTTGAATTAGCCATAGAAGAATCATAACTACATGTGAGAAATGCATAATCCTCCTCTACCAAGTTGACTAAAGCACCACCATCTGCCAATTTGTTGCCTGATATCTCTTAGATAGCCAAACGGGACTCTTTCTTCTTCTCCTTGGTCAATCTCTCTCGAGACTCATCAATATAGTGACCACGCTTCTTGCGATAATGGTATTTTCCCTTCTTTTTAGACTTATCTAAGTCTTGAACAACCTTGTTTGATGGCTGTTCAGCATCACCCTTTTGTTGATATTTTTTGCATTTTACATAGCTTTACCCTTGCCTTTAAGCTTGGAAACCATAGCCACATTACCTAAACACAATGCAATATTCTTTTGAGTTTGCTCTTTTTGCAACAAGAGACCTTTCAACCCCACAAAAGTAAGGGGCTGCTGCCCCCTCCTCAGTCACAACATCAAAGAGGGGTGAAAACCAAGTTATGACTTTGGAAGAGAGTTCAATGTGATGTTCACCAATTCAGCATCTTAAATAATCTCATCAACATTAAGTAGTTGCTCACACAAATCTTGTATATGAGTAAGGAGATCCGTCATGCTATCACCCTCATCCATGTTTACATTTGCTAACTCTCTGCAAAGATAGAAGATCCTAGCCTCATTGCGGGCAGCACACATACACTCAAGTATGTCCCATGCTGATTTGGAGGTCTTGCAAGACCGAATATGCAAAATGATAGCCCTTTTGATTAACGATACTATCAAAGAAAGTGCATGAGAACCCTTCGAATCCCGTTTCCTCTAATCCTCCTAGGAGGGGGAGGAGGGGCAATAACACCAGCACCGACAACCTATCCTTGTGCGTGACACTAAGGGGTTTGAGGTGTGAGACCTCCTAGTCGCTGCAAGTCACCTATAACATAGTTCCACAAGTCCTTCGCAACAAGAAGGTTGTGGATCATAAAACTCCACAATGGGTAGTTGGATACATCAAGCTTGTCCCCTTGAGGGAGGACACCAAGGATGTTGTTTTGATCATTGTTTCCTTGGCATGCCATATTGTTAGGAATGAGAAAATACTTCGATGTTGAAATATAGTGTGTGTACTCCTCAAAGTACCAAAAATCCCTCAGGATTATCAAACAAGTGCCAAAGTGTGCACAATGTCACCCAAAATAGCACTCAGCCATCATAATAACAGCAATGCATTGCACTACTCTAATAACAACAATGCACTACACTACTGTAATACACCTGCCGTAAAATGTGTACCCAAAAATTTACAAATTCCAACAATTTAATACTGATTCTCACCAAAATTTCTGAATTTCCCCCAAATTTACTTTTCAATTTGTTTGTAGCAATAATTAAATGCTGCTGTACCACTAATTTTCTGCCTTGGGATGCGTACAAGGAAAACCTCCAAATTTCTTCTTGAAATTTTAAAGAAATTGATGAATGTTTTAACTTATAGCTCAAATTTCTGCAAAATTGCACCTCGAGATGCATGCTAGTAGGGAGCAGGAGCCAAAATTTGCTTCGGGATGCATGCTGGAGCTTCTATACCAAAAAACCCCAAATTTATTGCACAAATCTAGTGGAAATCGTGCAATGTCAACTTTCCTAGCCTTGAATTGCGCAGAAGAGGCTGATTTAGTCGAAAGCCCCAAATGTTAGGTACCTCAGGATGCTCGCATAATCGTCAATGCCTTCGAGATTCGTTGGTGGCTCAACCAGTTAAGTGGGCAAGGGCGGAGGCACCACTAGAACAAAGGTGGCACAAATGACAGGTGGCGTTGCAGGTGGCAATGCTACAGACAGGTGGTGTTGCAGGTAGTGGTGGCTGGAGTAGGGCAACGGGAGGTCAAGTGGCGTTGCAGGTGGCAATGCTACAGACAAGTGGTGTTGCAGGTAGTGGTGGCTGGAGTAGGGCAACGGGAGGTCAAGTTGAGAGCAAGTGTCTATAGCCATAGGGCATAAGGGTGGCACATATGGTGCATGGGACATAGGTTAGGCAAATGGGCGAAGCTCAGAGTGGAGGCAGAATCAATAGCACTCATGCAACTGCTAGTGGCAACGCTCGGCTAGCGGACTCAACTACAAAATGGCGAGTAGCAGCCTGAAGCCTGGTTGGTGGTGCATACAGATAGGAGGTGCCTCAGTTGTATGAGCCGACGAATCAGCAAGTGGCTCCTCCTCTTCCTCGGGCTGAGCATTGGCTAGTTGTAGCAGGACCTTGGCGGAGTAGCACCGACGACTGACAATGGCTGTTTGAGATCCGCATACAGAAGTTGCTTTGATACCAACTATGAAAAAATAGGACCAGCAATGGAGAGTGAAATGAGACAGTGATAGTGAGTGAGCTGCAACAAGAGAGTAGAGTGTACTTGGTGAACTGGACTTAAAGAGTGAAAGTACAACATGGTTTACATCATGAGTTAACCTAACCAGCCTTCCACCAACTAACTAGAGTTAGGCTAACTTACTCTAGTTCCTAGTGTCACTAACTAAATGTCTAAAGACACTAGGTACACACACTAGATTGACACTTGAATAAGTGTCCACACCACATGAAATAAATTGGGCACTGTCCAAAATTACCAAATTCTAATAGCATGTTCACACTACAATACCCTTTAACCACCCTAGCCTTAGAGCACATGTTCAATCCTAGCAATTTAATGGTCAATCTAGTCATTGGCTGATATTGCAAATGCCCATCCTAGATGTCCAAGGATGTAACAATTATTCAAGCAACAACTGTATAATCCTAGTTTATGATGTGGATATCATACCTCTACCTCTACCTCCACACCAACAAGGCCACAAGTCTTTTCCAAGGTCCTTTATGTTGCAAATTTGGGCTTTAATGTCCTTTCATACATGCCATTTCTCAGGTAGGCAGTAAGATTAAGTTTACGATTAAAAGTCTTCAAAGTTAGGGTGACCCATGGGAGAGTCTCTATACACAAGTATTTAGGAGGGTGGGCTGTAGAAGACATCCTTAGAGATCTTCATGAACACATATCATCATAGCTAACATATGGGCCAACTAGTTCTTCAGCTACTACTAAGTTATCACACAATATGTGTTGCATTATAAGTATTAGCATACTCTACTCTTCATATAAGATACATCATAAATTTAGGAGGCTGCAATACGACACCAGCCCTTGCAATGGGAGTATGACATGTTGTGCTATATTGGTGCTAAGCTCAATGGTGAGTCTGTTATTGGCCATATGGTTGGGAGGTGGCTTGATGTACACACCTCTATGTTTCTCCTCTCTCATTGAATGGCTTGTGTCTTGCCATGTGTGCGAGTGTTAGCACACTCTACTCTTCATATGAGATGCATCATAAATTTGGGAAGTTGCACAATAGCCCTTGCAATGGGAGTGTGGCATGTTGTGTTGTTGGTGCTAAGCTCGGTGGTGAGCCTTATTGGCCATATGGCTAGGAGGTGAACTTAATATCCAACCCTCTATGTTTCTCTTCTTTGATTGAATAGCTTGTTTCATGCCATGTGTGCAAGTTGGAACTGTGTGGGCATTTGAGTTAGCATGACTAGAATTGTTGTGGTAGCCTCACTTCCAAGTCATCTACAAGAAACATAAAGCACAAGGCCCATGATCCATGCCCAGTTTTTGCTCCCAAGGAAGAAGATTTTATCAATAATACCTCCCAAAAAACCGAAGGTTTAAAAAAAGTACAAAAAGCCAAGCGAAGGACAACTAAGTACATCATAAATACATTGGTTAAGTGAACAACCAATTGGGCTACAATGGCAGACCATGTGAGGCGCTAAATGAGAGAAGGTATTGGAGTCCCATGTCAGCATAAAAGCATCTCCTCATCCTCATCCCTCTTGGAGTTTTTCTATAGCCTCGTCCACATCCAACAGAAAGAGTGAATAATCTTTGTCCAGATCTTGGACGTGGAGACATCCCGAGGTCGATGGTGAGGCTATATCTCGCAATTAAAATGAAACAAGTAATAATCCTGGCAACCAATTCTCATCTTTTTTACTGCCCCTGAGTAATTGAACTGCAAGTAATTTAGACTCACGATCTTGCTCAAATGTTGAGCAACAATAAGAAAAAAGTGACACCCCTGAACATCCTTCGTTCAACAAGCTGCGCCTTTATCCATATTCCCAAGCTACCAACAAAAAAAAGTCGCTCCCAACAAAAAAAAGTCACCACCATAGTCTTAGATGTGCAATGAACAATTATCCTCATGGCTCTTCTCCACACTACATTTGCTCTGGGTAATTCCATTAAAAATACCTATGAGTCTCCTCTATCTCTCCACATCTCGAACATTCTACGAGCCCTCCTATAACAAAGCGGAGTGCCAACTACTAGACTCTTGATGCTAATCAATTACAAGAAGAGAGAGATCTTCTTGGGTTTTAAGCTATCATCTAATCTCCTCTACAAATCTATCAAGGAAGGCATTGAGATACCTACCTATGTTGAGCAGATGATGATGAGTCTACTTTGATCCTTCTCATCTAGATATATCTCTCTTACCTGGTGGTGTATCCAAACAAGGCTAGATCACTAGATCTATCAAGAAAGATTTCTCCAAGCATTCTCTCCTGGGTCGAATTATATGCTCTGATAGGATAATTCCCCAAGTCTCCATTTCTTCATTAAGCAAGTGGTTGAGTTCAAGTCTCTGCCATCTCCTATCACAATGTGCCACTACTCTGATTCTCTCTTGGAAGCAGCCTACAAACTTATTTGATCCAAGTTCTCTCTCAAGAGCCAACAATCATCCTCCATGGTCAAAATGAAGGCAATGTCTCAACTAGCCACAATCACCCCCCAATAGGACGTCCCCTTCTAAGAAGACACTATCCACATCTAAGAAGTGCTTATATTTGTCCTCCACTTGGGAGGAACACCCTCTTATCACTTTGTCTACTATAATTTGGCACCTCTAATACTCAATCTCTATCTCTACATCTCTTGCACTAGATTCTAAAAAACAAACCACTCTCCCATTGAGAAAAGAAACCTACAAGAGGAATCGCTTCTAAGGTAATTGTATACTCTGTCCAAGGGTGTGACCAAACTTTGATCTCAAATAATGCTTGAAGAAAAGAGATTCTCATCTTCTCTTCAACTCTCATTGGTGCTAACTAGTGCAAGCCTGATGATATAGATCTCCAAGCTTAGATAATGGTAGCTACAAATCTGACCTCAAACTCCTTCCTAAATCTCTAGTCCTAAGCTCTTAAAATATCTTGTGAATGTCAAGCTGCCATGGTCCTCCAAGAATGGGGAGCAATAGATTGTAACCTCTACAACAATAGCTTCTTCCAAGGTCCCTCAACTAGAAGAAGATCCATGACAATGAGCTTAACCAATAAGGCTTTGCTCTCACTACCTAGGTCAATAATTCTAAGACCACCTCTAAATCTAGGTGCAAATGATAACATCCCATTCCATCTTCACCTAGCTTAGACTTCCATCTCCCCTTGAACAAAGAAAGTTCCTAATAAGATGCTTCACATAGCCAATGCATGACCTAGAGAATGCCCAACAACAAGTATTAGCAACCACTACTCTCCCACTTAAAGAAAGTCTTGCGGTGTTCCAATGAAGGAGCTTTTGCCTAATGCTCAAGGGTAGAGGTGTGAGCTATTTCATTGAGATAATATAAAGCCCTACATGACATCCAAGTTACCCCACTAAAACTATCATGGCGACATGTATTTTTGAAACCTCACTTAACATGTGGATTAATTTTTAATCACATGGTTAAGTAAATGTTGCACATGTGAGGTGTAACTAGGGTTAGAGTAAATTTACGAGCCCAGGACCCGAGGAAATCACGGGATGTCAAAGGCAAAAGTTGCTATAAGTTATGCCGCACATGTAATTGGTAGTATCTAGTGCCAATTGTTGCCATAAGTGTCGATTGGTGACACTAAAGAAGTGGCGTTTAATGATATCTAACGCTAATCTGATGGTCAAAGATGGCACAGAGGCACTCAGGAATGAAAGTTGCCTAGCCAATTTAATTATTGGCCAGTCACATTATTTTTCAGGACACCGAAATATTTATGAGATTAATTTGTAGTATTTAAATACTGAATTAATATTTAATTATGGATAATGCTGGAAAAACCATTTGAGAAGACTGCCACTTGTTAAAAATGCCTATGTAAGAGGCATTTTTAGTGTATTCAGCCTACAACAAACAACCCCAAAACATGTAAATTACCAAAAGTTTTATCAGAGGGTGTCCAAAAACTTTTTGTGACCCATAAGCAAAACCCTAATTTGGGAGGACCCTTCTGTATCTATAAATAGACAAGTTGCACACCATTCAGCCCGCCGTCCTTATTTTGCAAGTATCCATCTTCAGCACCTCCTCCAATGGAGTTACAGCCTTTGCAAACTATTGCCACATCATCATCAGGCCCTTGCACCTGTCCACTATTGTCACTCACTATTCCTAGCTGCTAGCGACTGCTCCTACAGCCCCAAACAGCCGCATTTTCAAGTTTTGCAGACCGCCATATTGTTCAGCCATCTCTCGCGTATCAGCCAGCTGGTGTTTTCATCAGTGCAGGCCTGTTCGGCATTTGACACACCTTCTTCAGCTATCATCCTGCTGCCTGTTGGAAAATGGCAGCCAGGTATGGAGAGAGAGAGAGAGAGGAGAGACAATGACAGCAAGAGAGTGAGCTGAAGTTGACATAGCAAATGCATGTTTTAATTCAGCCTTAAAATCTGCAATTTTTTCTTCTATAGGTCCAATGAGCAGCATGCAACTACATAAAGAATGATAATCATGAAGTCCCCCCACCTCATTCTGAATGTATCGAGTCGAAGCAGTTGGACTATTTTTGAACCCTTTGCTAGCCAAATAAGCATCAATTTTGGAGTACCATGCACGAGGATCCTGTTTGAGACCATAAAGAGCTTTATGCAGCTTGCATACCATGTGCATCTCCATAAGAGTCTGATTCTTCCTTTCAGCAACACCATTTTGCTGAGGAGTCATTCTAACAGTGGCTCGATGCGTAATGCCATAATCAAGCAAATATGTCTCAAAAGCACGAGACATGTACTCCCCCCCTCTATCTATGCGAAGTGTCTGCACTTTTAAGTCAGTTTCAACTTCAAGCTTTGCAACAAGATGTTCGAAATGCATGAACACATCAGATTTTGCCTTCAGCCCATACACCCATGTATACCGAGAGTAGTCATCAATAAATGTAACAAAGTACTGATGACCTCCAAGTGCACGTGTCCTCGTGGGAGCACAAACATCAGAGTGAATAAGCTGCATATTTCGAACAGTACGCACTGCACCATCCTTTTTTAAGGCAAACCTATGCATCTTGCCCAAAATACATCCCTCACATGCATGAGGAGGTGGAGTCTCCACTGGAGGCAATGCATCTACCATATGACACCTCTGAAGGGTCATCAAACTCCCAAAGCTCATGTGTCCATAGCGGGCATGCCATAGCTCCCCATTTTGCATAGCGGGCAAAAGAGTAGTTACTGTTAAAGCATCATGAGATTGTTTGTCATATATATCCAACAAAAATAGACCCTTATGCAGGGTCCGGACAGCCCAAGGGCATAATCCATCTCTCTGTCTCTAACAATGCATTTGTCATTCTCAAAGATGACCTGAAAGCCATGCTTATTAAAAGCAAAGATAGACAACAAGTTCTTTGTAATGCCAAGTACAAACAAGACATCTAGAAGCATGAAATCACAACCATCTACAGCAGTAATAGTGACTATCCCAATGTCACATACATCATAACTGCTACTATTGGCACATGTAACATGCTTCCCAGCAGGGGCTAAATGCAAAGAGGTAAACAAAGAGGTGTGGAAACCAATATATGACTCTGGAAGAGAGTTCGATGTGATGTTTACCAATTCAGCATCCTGAATGACCTCATCGATATTGAAAAGCTGCTCACGCAAATCCTGTATGTGAGTAAGGTGCTCTATCATGCTATCACCTTCATCCATGGTCACATTGGCCAACTCTCTGCGGAGATAGAATATCCTGGCCTCATTGCGTACTGCAAAAATACGCTCAAGTACATCCCATGCTGATTTTGAGGTCTTACAAGACCGAATGTGTAGAATAACTGTCCTTTTCATTGCTAAGGTAATCAAAGAAAGTGCATGTGCATCTTTTGAGTCCCATTTTCTTTGATCCTCAGTAGGAGGGAGAGAAGGGGCAGCAGCAGTAGCAACACCAATACCACCACCACCAACACCAGTAGCCTATCCTCGAGCGTTACGCTGAGGTGTTTGAGGTGCAAGACCTCTTGGTCGCTGCAAATCACCTGTAACATAGTCCTACAAGTCCTTCACCACAAGAAGGTTATGCACCATAAAACTCCACAGTGGGTAGTTTTAGCCATCAAGTTTGTCCTCCTGAGTGAGGACACCAAGGAGGTTGCTTTGATCATTATTCCCCTGACGTGCCATGCTGTCAATGATAGACAAAAATTTGCAACCAAATACTTCAATGCTGAAGTATAGAGTATACTCCTTAGAGTATCAAAATCCCCCACAAGATTAAGAAACAAGTACTAAATTGTCACTCAAATGCCAGAGTGTGCACAATGCCACCCACATCAGCACTCAGCCAGTAAATTACAGCACTATACTGTTATACCACACGCACCTCGAAATGTGTGTCCACAAAAGTACAAAATACAGCAACTTAATGCTGATTCTTACCAAAATTTACTGAATTTTTTCAAAATTCTCTACCCAATCTGACTGTAACAATAATTAAATGCTGTTGTACTGCTTGTTGCTTGCCTTGGAGTGCGTGTCGAGAAAAAGCCCCGAATTTCTTTCTAAAATTTTAAAGAAATTGAAGAAATTTATACCTTATAGCTGGAATTTCTGCAAAAAATGTCGCCTTGGGATGCGTGTCAGCAGTGAACAGCAGCTGAAATCTGCCTCGTGATGTGTGCTGGATCCAAAACACTGAAAAGCCCCAAATTTTCTTGAGCCAAAGTGGAAGAAATTACGCAATGTTTATGAGTTTGGTAACAATTTGTGCAAAGGGTCTCCAATCAAGCAAAAGCCCCTAATTTTTTGTGGGAATATCCAAGAAATTGAAAATTTTCTTTGAAATGGTTGTGAATTTGAACTTCGTGAGCAAAAATTAGCAAAAACCCCAAATTTTTGGGTAGCATGAGCTGAGATTCGAGAAGACATGGCTGAAATAGACTGGAAATTCTAGAAATTTCGAGAAAACTCCATATCTGAAAATTAGGGTTTCTGCACTTTTAAGGGTTTGCAGAAATTGCCGAGCAAGACTGAGAAAATGGCGAGTAGAGCTAAGAAAATGGCGGGCAGAGCTGAAAACAGCAGCGGCTCTTCCAAAACAGCAGCTCCTTGGGCTGCATGCAGGCTGAAAACAACAGATCTGGAGCAGATGACTAAGCTGGACAGATCTGGAGCAAATGGATAGATTTGGAGCTGATGGCTGAACTATACAGATCTGGAGTAGACAAGATACGGCTCAGCTACAGCTTCTCCTCCACTTCAGCAGCACCTCACAACAGCTGAAAACTCTTTCTTGAGCTGCTAAGTCTAGGTATGTACAAAGCTGAAATACATATATCTATCCAACTCCCATCATCTGTCAGCAATGAGCAAACCGCTCTGCTGGAAGACCGTTCGTGAGAAGGTCTGTAGGATTATCATCTATATGCACTTTGGCAAGCTCAATGCTCTTGTTGTCAAGTACATCTCTAATGAAGTGGTACTTCACCTGTATGTGCTTCGTCTTCGCATGAAAGACGAGATTCCATGCTAGCATGATAGCACTCTTAACTGTCACAATGGAGAACAGGCAACTCTGTAATGCCAAGCTCTCCCACCAGACGTGAAAGCCATAAAGCCTCCTTGCATGCCTTAGTGGCAACCACATACTCTGCCTCTATAGTAGACAATGCAACACACTTTTCTAGCCTGGAGATCCAAGAGACTCCTCCTCCTGTGAAGATAAACACATACCCAAAAGTGGACTTTCTGCAATCTGCATGACCAACATAGTCTGCATTCGTAAAGCCAACAACAAATGCCTTCTGCTTTCCAAAGCAGCACAACTCCTTTGTGCCTTTGAGGTATCTCATAATACCTTTCACTGCTTCCCAATGCTTTTTCCCACGATTTGCCATGTATCTACTAACCACTCCCACTGCAAAGGCAATGCCAAGACGTGTAGCAACCATAGCATACATCAAACTGCCAACAGCTAAAGCATATGGTATCTTGGCCATTTTAGTCGTCTCATCATCAGATGTAGCGCTATCCTCTGCATTGAGTTTCACGTATGGAGGCAATGGAACCCCAATTGTTTTTCCCCCCTCTATATAAAAACGTTGCAAAGAGATAGATAGAGTAATTTTTTTAACCTATCTCTGATCATTCTCATGCCAAGAATGTGATTTGTATCACCAAGATCCTTTATGTCAAAGCTGCCATGAAGACTTTGCTTCAATGAGTCCAAGGCATGAGTGTCCCTGCCAGCAATTAGTATGTCATCAACATACAAAACCAAGATAATCAGGCTGCCATCTGCTGCCTTCTTGGTGTACAAGTAGTGATCCACTTAACTTCTATGGAAACCTTGAGACTGCATGAACGTATCAAACTTATGATACCATTCTCTTGGTACTTGTTTCAGTCCATACAAACTCCTTTTGAGTTTGCATATCATCTTCTCTTTTCCTTTTTCAACAAGCCCTTCAGGTTGCTGCATATATATGTCTCCATATAGATCACCATGTAAGAATGCAATCTTTACATCCATCTGTATGAGCTCCATATCTTCAACTGCAACCAAGCCCAAAATGGTTCTCAAGGTAGTTATCTTGACTACAAGAGAGAAGATCTCATCAAAGTCAATTCCATGTTCCTGCTTGTACCCCTTCACAACCAATCTTGCTTTGTAATTCGGTGAGGAACCAAAGGTGACCTTCATCTTGTAAACCCATTTGCATGGAAGTGTTTTTTGCCCTTTAGGCAACTGCACCAAGTCCCAAGTGCCATTTTTCTCAAGAGATTCCATTTCTGACAACATGGCTTTATACCATTTCTTGTTATCCTGTCTGTCCATTGCTTCCTTGAAGCAAGACGATTCACCACAGTCTATCAACATGACATAATTAGCCACATTGTTTGCACCGAGAATGAATCTATCACGTTGTTTAGTAGCCCTAAAAGATCTCCTAACCCAACGATCATTATTTGCCAGCCGTTGAGCATTTTCAGCTTGTTGTCCTAGCATTTCAGCCTGCAAATCAGCATTAACAGCTTGCTGTCCTGGCTGTTCCTGCACATGTAGTGGCTCATTATCATGGGCAATAGCTGGCTGATCATTTCCAGTATTATTTTCTGCTTTTACAGGTTCATTTACAGCAAGTATTTGCTCCTGTACAGTGGGCACATTTTGCTGTCCAAAAGGTATTTCTTCCCGGCATACAACCCTACGGACCTCCTCAGTCTTTTCAAGCTGTTTATGCATGCAATCTTCCCCAAAGATAACATCATTGCTGCATACTACTTTCCTTTTCTTGGGATCCCATAATCTATATCCCATTTCACCCTCGTCACTATATCCTAGGAAAATGTGTTTACAGGACTTTGGCTCAAGTTTGCTACATGTTTCTTTATGAATGTGCACAAAAGCCTCCCAAGCCAAACACTTTCAAGTGAGCATATGAAGGTGGCTTGCCGACCACACTTCCTGGGGAATTCCCCCCGCCCCTCCCCCCCAAAGACCTGTTTGGTAACCAATTAATCAAGTGTACGGCTATCATAACAGCCTCTACCCAAAAACCATTGGGTAATGCAATATGAGACAGCATGGTACGAACCTTATCTTGTATGGTCCGATTCATTTGCTCTACAACGTCATTTTGGGGTGGATTAAGAGCAGCAATGAGTTCCCTCTTTATCCCTTTGCTGTCACAAAATGCCTGAAAGGCCTTGGACACATATTCCCCACCATTGTCAAAGCGAAGACACTTGAGTGTCTTATCAGCCTGATTTTCAACCAATGCCAAGAATTTTTTAAATTTGTCAAGCACTTCATCCTTGCTACAAATAGGATAAACCCATACCTTTCGTGTAGCATCATCGACAAAGGTGACAAACTATTTCTTTCCTCCTAAAGATAATCCTAGCATCTGACATACATCTAAATGTACTAACTCTAGAGAAGAAGATTTCAGCGAAAGAGACTTTTTATGAGACGTCTGTGCATGTTTACCATAAACACAATGATCATAATGCTCAAAATCAACATAACGAAGACAAAGCAAGTAACCCAAACAAAAGAGCACTTTCATTCCAATTCGACTCATGTGTCCCAACCGGCCATGCCACAAAGAAACACTTGATTGCTCGGTCACAGCAACAACATGATCATTTACACTAGATACATGGAGAGAATACAAGGTATCACTTTTACAACCTCTGGCAATTACTCTAGATCCCTTACAGATCTTTCATTTCCCAAAACCAAAGGTGGTATGAAATCCATCAAAGTGTGAAGACAGAGCCATGCTGAAACTGCAACTGCACACTGCCAATACTTGCAATGTCACATGCATGGTTGTCCCTAAGATGGACAACACCATGTCGACCCCCTGTATAGGCAAACAACCACTCACGATGAGGGGTGACATGAAAGGAAATACCTAAATCAAGAATCTAGGTATGCATGTCATCATCTGTCTACAAGTAAAGCATGTGCACCAAAGTGTCAAGAGACAGAGTACGTCATTCCCACTGTCACTGTCATGAGTGACTACATTCTTCAATTTTAACGCTGCTCTTCTTAGGTTGACCCTCTTTCTTCTCTTCCTTGCTATCATCTGACTTATTGCACTTTCCTTTCTCTTTCTTCCATTTGTAGCAATCACGTTTAAAGTGACCCTTCTTGCCACAATGATGGCATTCAACATCTTTGCCACGTGATTTACTAAGTCCCTTGCTATTAGATTTGCCTTTCTGTTGTGATCTTCCCCTAGTATGCAAAAGCACTAGAAGACTTACTAGATGCATTGTTCTGCCGATTCATTTCTTCCATGAGTAGAGCACTCTCTACATCAGCATACAAAAGAATCGCATTACAATTGCTCATAGTAGTTCTAAAAGTATCCCAACTCTCTGGAAGAGTGCAGAGCAAGAATGTAGTCTTAAATTCTTCGTCAATCAAGAACTTCAAGGCAACCAGATGGCTGAAAATGAAGTTAAACTCACTCAAGTGAGTAGATATTGTTGTACCCTCTTTCATGCGCAAATCCATAAGATTTTCCAGCCAATACACTTTGCTTGCGGCACTCTTCTGTGCATACAGTTCTTCCCGTCTAGTCCAAATAGCATATGCAAAATCCAAACCTTCAACGTTAAACAACAAGGTATCAAAAATCGATAGCTCGATGGTTGAGCGTGCAAGCTCATTTAACTCATCCCAATCATCCTATTCCATATCTGCAGGTTTTGCCCCTTTTGTCTTAATCGGCTTTGCCTGCTTCTTTTGCAATAGGATATTGTAGCACTATTTTTACCAAACTGCAAAGTTATGTGCTCCTTCAAGCTTCTTTACGTGCATGAGATTACTGCTGTCACTGCTGCCATCCATGATTTTCAGGCCAAATGTGACAAAAAATTCAGCAAATGCAAGCGCAAATTGTCACACAAGTGACCAAGGTACAAACAAGTACCAACCAGCAATAAATGACCGTGTAGAAGAATAAATTTTAGATCTGTAAGTAAATTTTCAGAAGCACCAAACCATATGCTACAGCATTCCACAACCGATTACAGCTGTTCCAAGAGCAAATGCATCACATTACATGAGAAGTTCCAAATGTTAGCTGCAATTTTTATTGTACATGTATCCACGGGAATAAAATTTGACACGCACGGTCAAAATCCCCAAAAAAAATTGTGCTCAAAGCATTAACCATACATCTAAGCTGTCTCTGACATGCATAGAATAGGCCAATTTTGCCAAAATAGAGCAATTTCAGCAAAACCCCCAAATTTTACTGGCCAATCTATCCCAATTGCATTGTTAACATGTTCCCGAAAGCATAAAATGGGCAAAATTAGCAAAATTTTGCAAAATCCCCAAATTTTTCGGGTCCAAATGTGCATCGATATTAGCCAATCTGACTCAACTAAACAAAATCTCACCAATACAGTAAAAGCCCCAAATTTCTTGGCTTAGATTGCACGAAAATTTGAAGTTGTGCCTCCACACATGAACCCTCGGTAGGGGAAGAGGAATTTCAAAAAGGTTTTGAGAAAAAAAAGAAATGGATGATGAGCGACAGGTCCGTTGACCCGTCAGCTGGCACCCGTGAGCCCCACTGGTCCCGTCCATCACACGCAAGTCCCGTCCATGAGCCCCACTGCTGCTCATCGCACCTATTGCTGCCCGTCACGCCTGCTGGACCGTGCCGCGTTTGTCATTAGCGCCCCGCTGATCCACATTGCCTTCGTCTAATCGACTATCAGACTGATGCCTCCCAAGAGTTCGCCTGTCAGCTCATCTACTGCCCACTGAGAGCTTGCCTGTTAGCTGCCCTGTCACACCTGCAGCAACCGTCTCCCACAAACTCACAACCTGCTCGCCTTCTGCAGCCCGGCACACTTTTAACGTCTCGAGAGGCGTGCACTTCTTGCACGCTCTGATCCCATTTTGTAGTGATTTGAAGCATGAAGATCGAGACAGACAGTGGCTGTTAGCACGAGGAGAGACAGAGAGTAGAGAGTGAGTACGTTTTGTTTGGGTACAATGACGAGTGTACCACTTTAGGTTTTAAGATAGATATATATATATATGTAAGTACAAGTGCTAAGGGTGTGTTCACACCCGAGCACATTAAAAGGCACGAGGGCCTTTATTCCCAACACTTTGCAAGTCATGGTAGGCCACTAGGCAACTAACGAGCACCCTTTGTTCGATGCATTGGCCTCTCTTCAATGATCACTTGGACACTTTGTAGCCTTAGTAGGTTACTTTTCATCTTCCTCTTTAGTATCAACATCCATGGTTGAGAGAGGGTTCCTACCCTTTCATTGGCATTCTACAAGTTTCGACATTTATCCTCAACATCAGCCTCCCTTCCCTGTTATACCTCCCCTTCAGATTGCATGATCATTATCAACTTTGTAAAAGGGCGCTTGGGCAAGTGAACAATTTTCTCACGAGGGACACTGTCCAAGTGGTACCTTCCTCCATGCGCATTCTCATCGTGTAGCATTACTCTATGCATCTCATTGTGCCAAGCACCCTAAGTGGATCCTAAGTTGTTTCCACTAGTAGTTCTTTCACCACCTTACCACTACACCTATATACTTCTTTTTCCTTTTTCCTCATCATCGACATTCTTAAGTGGTCAAATAGCTTGTCTTATTTTGTGATGTGTTGGATCTAACCATCCCTTTTTATTCTCCCCTCGGGGCACAGTTATTATTTGAAAATTCCATCCGCCTTTGCAAGTCATGGTAGGCCACTAGACAGTCGATGAGCACCCTTTGTCCAATGCCGTGGTCTCTCTTCAATGATCATTTTAGCACCTTGGTAAGATAACCATCGCCTGTGTAGCCTTGGTAAGCCACTGGGCAACTAACATGCACCCTTTGTCCAATGCCTTGGTTGATCTAGGATGGGATGCCTTGGGGTACAAATGGGCTTGAGCTTTGCTTTAAGTCTCTTCTTGGTTCCAGTTTTGGGTGTGAGAGGGGGTGTTGAGCCAAAACATGCATTACAAAAAATTGATTAGCTCTTTAAAACAGCCCCAAAACATGCAAATTAACAAAAGTTTCAAGCAAAATCCTAATTTGGGAGGATCCTTCTGCATCTATATGTTGGGAATAAAGGGCCATCGTGCCTTTTATATGTGCACAGGTGTGAACGCACCCTTAGCACACTTGTACTTTCATATATATCTATCTAAAAACCTAAAGTGGTACACACTCCAATTGTACCCAAGAACATCTTGCATCTCTCGCTCTCACTCGCTGCTGTTGCTCACGTGTTTGCTCTTTACCTGACATTTCATCGCCGGACATTGCATCTCCGCAGCGCATCACTCACTTCAAACTGGTATCAGAGCTTCGGCTAAGGTGTTCGCGCTTCTCGCAGTCCGTGCAGAGCTTCGGATAAGGTGTTCGTGCTTCTCGCAGTCCACAGGTCACGTTTTTCAGCCAGGCGACATTTCCCAGGTTGCGCGCAGGTCAGTCAGTCATTTTCTGGTCAGCTCGTCACTGTTCTTGGACAGTGTGCAGTCAGGCGTGCAGTTCCAGGCAGCGTGCAGGTCAGGCGCAGGTCAGAAGTGACGTGTTTTGCACAGGCGCTGGTCACGCAGGTCACGCCAGGTCAGTTCGTGACTTTCCAGGCCACGTGCAGCTGGCGGCAGGTCAAAACGCAGCAGTCGTCACGTTACGGGACAGTTTTCGTCAAATTTCTCTTGCAAAATTTTTTAATTTTCAAAGGTTTACTGCAAGCTGCCCCCCTTTGCCCACTGACGGGAGTTCGCGCGTGTAAGCACAGTTCTGTGTTTTGGGCAGATTTGAGCCACAAATTTGGGGATTTGTCCGGATTTGACACGAGCAAGACACACAGTGAGATTCTGTCTCAGAAATTGCAGGAATTTGTGACATTTTGCCTCCGAAATTTGGGGCTTTTCATGTACATGTTAAAATTGGGCTGAAATTGACCCAATTTCTTGACATTGATGCACATTGGACCCTGTGCAATTTGGGGCTATTGCCGTTTGAGCAAAATTTGTGCGCAAATTGGTCATTTTATGTACATGCAGGTTTAATTTCATGCAATTTGGACGCCCAACACTTGAAAAATTTGGGGGTTTTGCTGAAATTGCTTCATTTTGGCAAAATTGGTCTACTCTATGCATGTCAGAGACAGTGCAGATGTATGGTTGATGTTTTGAGCACAAAACTTTGGGGCTTTTGACCGTGCGGGTCAAATTTTATGCCCGTGGGTGCATGTACAGCAGAAATTGCAGCTAAAATTTGGGACTTCTCATGTAATGTGATGTATTTGTCCTTGGAACAGCTGTCATCAGTTGTGGAGTGCTGTAGCACAACATTTGGGGCTTCTGAAAATTGATTTGCAGATCTGAAATTTCTGCTTTTAACTGGTACTTATTGCTGGTTGGTACTTGTTTGTACCTTGGTCACTTGTTTGACAGTTTGGGCCTGCATTTGCTGAATTTGTGGTCATATTTTGGACTGAAAATCATGGCTGGCAGCAGCAATAGCAGCCATCTTATGCACATCAAGAAACTTGAGGGTGCACATAATTTTGCAGTGTGGCAAAAGCAATGCTACAATATCCTGTTGCAGAAGAAGCAGGCTAAGCCGATCAAGGCCAAAGGGGTAAAGCCCGCAAATGTGGAACAAGATGACTGGGATGAGTTGAACGAGCTTGCACGCTCGACCATTGAGCTATCTGTCTCTGATGCTCTGCTGTTTAACATAGAGGGTTTGGACACTGCCTATGCCATTTGGACTAGACTGGAGGAATTGTATGCTCAGAAGAGTGCAGCTAGTAAGGTGTATTGGCTAAAAAAGCTTATGGATTTGCGGATGAAAGAAGGAACTGCTATGTCAAATCATCTGAGTGAATTCAACTCAATTTTCAGCCAGCTGGTTGCTTTGAAGTTTGTCATTGATGACGAGTTTAAAGCTACCTTTTTGCTTTGCACTCTACCAGAGAGTTGGGATACATTCAGGACTGCCTTGAGTAACTCGAATGCTATGCTTATGTATTCTGACGTGGAAAGCTCTTTGCTTATGGAAGAGATGAATAGGCAAAATAATGCATCAAGTAAGTCGTCTAGTGCCTTGCATACCAGGGGCAGATCACAGTAGAAGGGAAAATCTGATGGCAAGGGTCGCAGCATGTCTCGCGGCAAGAATGTGGAATGCCACCACTGTGGCAAGAAGGGTCACTTCAAACGTGACTGTTACAAGTGGAAGAAAGAGAAAGGGAAAGGCAAGAAGACAGAGGACAGCAAGGAAGAGAAGAAAGAGAGCCAGCCCAAGAAGAGCAGCGTCAAGATCGAAGAGGTGAATGTAGTCACTCAGGATAGTGACAGTGGGAACGATGTACTCTTCGTGTCTTCATGTTTTGATGCCCATGCATTGGTTGCCGATTCGGCTGATGACATGCATACCTGGATTTTAGATTCGGGTGCCTCCTTTCATATCACCCCTTACAGAGATTGGTTTTCCGATTATACAGGCGGTCGACATGGTGTTGTCCATCTCGGGGACAACTCAGCATGTGATATTGCAGGCATTGGCAGTGTGCAGCTTCAGCTTCAGCATGGTTCTGTCTTTACTCTTCAGAATGTTCGTCATGTACCTGAGCTCAAGAAGAGCTTAATCAGTACTGGGCAGCTAGATGATGATGGTTATCATACCACATTTGGCGATGGAAAATGGAAGATCAGTACAAGATTTAGAGTCATTGCCAGGGGTTCAAAGAGTGATACTCTGTATCCTCTTCATGTATCTAGTGTGCGTGACCATGTTGTCGCAGTAACCGAGCAGCCAAGTGTTTCTTTGTGGCATGGCCGGTTAGGACACATGAGTCAAACAGGAATGAAAGTTCTTTCTCGTTTGGGTTACTTGCCTTGTCTCCGTTATGCTGATTTTGAGCATTGTGATCATTGTGTCTATGGTAAGCATGCGCAGACATCTCATAAGAAATCTCTTTCTTTGAAATCTTCACCTCTAGAGTTAGTACATTCAGATGTATGTCAGATGCCAGGATTGTCTTTGGGGGGGAAGAAGTACTTTGTCACCTTTGTCAATGATGCTACACGGAAGGTATGGGTTTACCCCATTCGTAGCAAGGATGAAGTACTTGACAAGTTTAAAAACTTCTTGGCATTGGTTGAAAATCAGACTGATAAGACACTTAAGTGTCTTCGCTCTGACAATGGTGGGAAATATGTGTCCAAGGCCTTTCAGGCATTTTGTGACAGCAAAGGGATAAAAAGGGAGCTCACTGCCCCTCATAATCCACCCCAGAATGGAGTTGCAGAGCGTATGAACAGGACTATACAGGATAAAGTCCGTACTATGCTGTCTCATGCTGCATTACCCCATGGTTTTTGGGCAGAGGCTGTTATGACAGCCGTTCACTTGATCAATCGGTCACCAAACAAGTCTTTGGGGGGGGGGGGAGTCCCTCAGGAAGCGTGGTCGGGCAAGCCACCTTCTTATGCTCATTTACGAGTGTTTGGCTGCGAGGCTTTTGTGCACATTCGTAAGGAAGACCGCAGCAAACTTGAGCCAAAGTCCTGTAAATGCATATTCCTAGGATATGGTGACGAGGGTGAAATGGGGTATAGATTGTGGGATCCTGTGAAAAGGAAAACAATGCGCAGCAATGATGTTATCTTCCGGGAAGGTCGCATGCATAAACAGCCCGAAAAGACTGAGGAGGTTCGTAGGGTTGTATTTCGGGAAGAAGTACCTTTTGGACAGCAAAATATGCCCGTTGTACAGCAGCAAATACCTGCTGTAAATGAACCTGCGAATGCAGAAAATGATGCTGGAAATGATCAGCCAGCCATTGCCCATAATGATGAGCCACTAAATGTGCAGGAACAGCCAGGACAGCAAGCTGTTAATGTTGATTTGCAGGCTGAAATGCCAGGACAGCAAGCTGTAAATGATAATATGCAGGCTGAACAGCCAGCAAACAATGATCATTGGGTTAGGAGATCGTCTAGGGCTACTAGACAGCCCGACAGATTCGTTCCTGGTGCAAATAATGTGGCTGATTATGTCATGATCACTGACTGTGGTGAGCCGTCATGCTTCAAGGAAGCAATGAACAGACAGGACAGCAAGAAATGGTATAAAGCCATGCTGTCAGAAATGGAATCTCTTGAGAAAAACGGCACTTGGGACTTGGTGCAGTTGCCTAAAGGGCAGAAAACGCTTCCATGCAAACGGGTTTATAAGATAAAGGTCACTTCTGGTTCCTCGCCAAAGTACAAAGCCAGATTGGTTGCTAAGGGGTACAAGCAGGAACATGGAGTTGATTTTGATGAGATCTTCTCTCCTGTAGTCAAAATGACTACATTGAGAACCATTTTGGGCTTGGTTGCAGCTGAAGATATGGAGCTCATACAGATGGATGTAAAGACTGCATTTTTACATGGTGATCTGCATGAAGACATATATATGCAGCAGCCTGAAGGGTTTGTGGCTAAAGGCAAAGAGAAGATGGTATGTAAGCTCAAACGGAGTTTGTATGGGCTGAAGCAAGCACCAAGAGAATGGTATCATAAGTTTGATACATTTATGCAGTCTCAAGGTTTTCAAAGAAGTCAAGTGGATCACTGCTTGTACACCAAGAAGGCCGTAGATGGCAGCCTAATTATCTTGGTTCTGTATGTTGATGACATGCTGATTGCTGGCAGGGATACTCATGCCTTGGATTCGTTGAAGCAAAGTCTTCATGGCAGCTTTGACATGAAGGATCTTGGTGATGCAAATCACATTCTTGGCATGCGATTACTCTTTCTATCTCAACAGGAGTATGTCTCTAACGTTTTGCAGCGTTTCAATATGGAGGGGGGGAAACCAATTGGTGTTCCATTGCCTCCATATGTGAAACTCAGTGCAGAGGACAGCCCTACATCTGATGATGGGAAGGCTGAAATGGCCAAGATTCCGTATGCTTCAGCTGTTGGCAGCTTGATGTATGCTATGGTTGCTACACGTCCTGACATTGCCTTTGCAATGGGAGTGGTTAGCAGATATATAGCAAACCCTGGCAAAAAGCATTGGAAAGCAGTGAAAGGTATTATGAGATACCTCAAAGGCACAAGTGATTTGTGCATCTGCTTTGGAAAGCAGAAGGCATCTGTCGTTGGCTTTACGGATGCAGACTATGCTGGTCATGCGGACTGTAGAAAGTCCACTTCTGGGTATGTGTTTACCTTCACAGGAGGAGCAGTCTCTTGGATCTCCAGGCTACAGAAGTGTGTTGCATTGTCTACTACAGAGGCAGAGTATGTGGCTGCTACTGAGGCATGCAAGGAGGCTTTATGGCTTTCACGTCTGGTGGGAGATCTTGGCATTACAGAGTTACCCGTTCTTCATTGTGATAGTCAGAGTGCTATCATGCTAGCACGGAATCCCGTCTTTCATGCAAAGACGAAGCACATACAGGTGAAGTATCACTTCATCAGAGATGTACTTGACAGCAAGAGCATTGAGCTTGTCAAAGTGCATACAGATGATAATCCTGCAGATCTTCTCACGAAGGGTCTTCCAGCAGAGCGGTTTGCTCATTGCCGACAGATGATGGGAGTTGGATAGATATATGTATTTCAGCTTTGTACATACTTAGACTTAGCTGATACTTTTCTCCTCTTAAGGCACATTGCCTTTAGGTGGGAGGTTGTTGGGAATAAAGGGCCATCGTGCCTTTTATATGTGCACGGGTGTGAACGCACCCTTAGCACACTTGTACTTTCATATATATCTATCTAAAAACCTAAAGTGGTACACACTCCAATTGTACCCAAGAACATCTTGCATCTCTCGCTCTCACTCGCTGCTGTTGCTCACGTGTTTGCTCTTTACCTGACATTTCATCGCCGGACATTGCATCTCCGCAGCGCATCACTCACTTCACTATAAATAGACAAGCTGCCCACCATTCAACCCATCCTTATTTTCGAAGTTTCCACCTTCAACACCTCCTCCAGTGGCTGTCCAGCCTTTGCAAATTGCTTCTACCTCATCATCAACCCTTGGTGCCTGTCCATTGCTGCCATTCACAGTTCCCAGCTGTGCTGGCGACTGCTCCTATAGCCCTAGACGGCTATGTTTTCACATTCTGCAAGCCAACAGCACCATCCCTTGCGCATTAGCTAGCTGGAGTTTTCATCAATACATGCACATTCGGCATTTAACACACATTCCTCAGCTGTCCCCCTCCTGTCTATAGCCTCACTGACCGCACATTCGGCATTTAACACACATTCCTCAGCTGTCCCCCTCCTGCCTATAGCCTCACTGACCGGATTTCAGCCTCCGATCGGTCGTACACTGTTGCATTTACCAATTTCCAGCCTCTAGATCGTTGCATTTTTTGGCCAGCCTGCTAACCTTCAATATTCAGTATTCACTCAGCTCTGCTTGGTGGTTACAGCACTAAGAATCCATCTTTGGTGGGCATCACATTCCAACTAGTCCCTCAGCCCACTCCCATAAGAGGTACCAACTATTGGACAGCTCTGCCCTTGAGCATTCTATATGTTCTCTCCTTCATTTACAGCATTGATTCATTCCCTTTAGAGTTCTCTTTCTTCTCTGTTTGTGTTTGTGTTTTTTGCATTTTGCATTTTGGGTTTGTGTTTATTGTGTTACTATCTAAGTTATTGTGTTTTAGACTTTAGTCGTGTTCGTACATTTTGTGCTTTCTCTGTGCAAACCCTCGCTTATCTTCACAGAAGGGGGACAAGTGGATAGCCCTATCTCACTAATCTTTAGATATTAAACCGCTCTCTAGCCCCATTGACAAGGACCTCACAGTGAGCTAACAAATAGAGAGTTGCAACTACTCTAGCTCACTACTTTGGAAATCCCATCAACAACACGATGCCCTCCAAGAACTCCCTATCTACTCCATATTCCTTCATAGCAAAACGAAGTCTTGATTCCTACAACTAGCAAGTGCAGAGGACATAGTTGTCCTCGTACATAGTATGGACTTGTCCATTCCATACAATTTGTATGGTACAATACGGTACGAATCCGTATGTTTTCATACGAAAAATTTGTCATTTTGAGCTACTGCATCTGGCGCATTTCGCGTCCCATTAAAGCCGATTCTGTGTATGACTGTCCCGTTTCTACCCACATGGCACACTTGCCAGCCCATTGCCACTTGCCACTTAGAAGGTTGAGCCATTGGATGCCCATTACCAACCCGATCCCCTTGGATCCCATGCTCTAGCCTTGGATGCTCTTTTCTACACTCTTGAACCTTCTCTCTTCTTCCACCTTGGATCCAAGGTCCCTCTCTTATTCCACTCTCTTCTCTAGCCTATGAAAGGTCCCTCTCTTGTTCCCCTCTCTTCTCTAGCGTATAAAAGGTGCTCCTCCCCTCCATCCTTCCACACCAAATCAACAAGCATTCTCACTGCTCAAGCCTCTCTCTCTTCAAGAAAGCTATCTATCTACCAAGATTCAAGCCTATCGCGATTCCCACCCCCTCTCTCTGTAACTTTCAAGCCTCTCATTCTCCCTCTATTCCTCAAGGCTCAAAGCTCAAGCCTCTCACTATCAAATATCCCTTGGGTCTCTATCTTTCAAGCCCCTCTCTCTTGCTCGTGACTCTCCCTCTCCATTGGCATCATGACTCGTGAGAAGCACCCGGCCTTTAATTTGAGCCATGAAAGGAAATCCCTCAAAACATCACGGATGAGATTCTTGTCAAGATGAGAGAGGGATCCCTCAAAACATCTATGCCTACTAATGATGAAGCATGGAATGTGGGTGTATCTTCACGCGATGCGGGTGAGACCTCCACCATTGGTGGTGGGGACTCCACATCTACATCTCGCTCCAGCAAAAGACAAAGTGTAGAGGCTCATGTGGCATTAGAGAGGCAATCTCCTCTCTCTCAAGCTCCCGATCATGTGCGTGGATCGGTTGCCTTTCTTAGAGAAAGGCAATGACTTGTGGACATTGAAATTGCATGCACAATGATTGAGTGCAATCTTGCATTCAATGTCCTAAAGCAAGAGCAATGGAAAAAGATCGTAAAAGCCATTGCCAATGTGGGTCCATGTAAAGGATGGACTAGTGTCACATACAATGACATGAGTACAAAAAAGATTGATGACTCGGCTCATGTCCACTTGACCCTTACTTTCTGCGGGCACCATAGACACCAGCAAGAGGGGAAGGAAAGTGACAGATGCCTTAATCTATCGCCACATTTGGCAAGCTATCATTGAGGTATACATTGTATTTTAAATTTGTTTCTTTCATTTTTCATAATTATCTATGTCCCTATTCTCTCTAATATCTATCTCGATTCTCTCTTCCCACCAAGCCTCTATCTCTCTTCATTCTTGAAAGCTGAATCTTTCAAGGCTCAACTCTCTCTCTCTCTCTCTCTCTCTCTCTCTCTCTCTCTCTCTCTCTCTCTCTCTCTCTCTCTCTCTCTCTCTATTGTAATTTTTAGTTGTAGATAGGCCCCTCAGATGATGTGGTGCAAGTGGTTCCCAACAATGCATCAAATTGTCGGCAAATGGGGCATTTGCTTGAGGCCAAGTTCTCCATGATTGTGTGGACTCCATGTGCAAGTCATTGTTTGAACTTGCTCCATATTGTTTGAACTTGCTTATGGAGAATATCGGGAAGCTCAAGTGGGTGAGGAGGATGGTTCATAAAGCCATATCATTTGTCACCTTCTTCACAATAAAGATAAAGGTGCTTGCGATGTATCACGAGCATAGCACACTCCAGTTGAAGAAGCCTTTTTCAACTTGCTTTGCTTACATGTGATTATTTTCCGAGTGCCTTTATAAGGTGTGGTTCACTCTACACTAGACAGTGGTGTCCACTCTATGAAATGAGTGGGATAAGCATGAGATAGAGGAGGCCAAAGCCATGCAATGCTTGTGCCTCAATGAGCAATTTTGGCAAAAAGTCCATGCCATTGTCATTGTTGTGACTCCCTTGCATAGGGTGTTACGTATCAGTGATTGTGAGGGGTTCACCAGGCCTTCTTGTTCACTTCTTTAGAGCGGCATTGATGGACGATAGAGAACTCCATTCAAACCAGCCTGTTTATTTGACTCGTGTGGTCCCTATGGATGACCACGATGCAATGTTGGAGAAGCTACGATGCTATGCAAATCAAATAGAGCATGTGACTTTTGCTTCTTTCACTTGTTGGAGGAGAGAGTCACTTGTAAAGCCTCTATTTTTGTGGCAAAATTTTGGAAATGCATTAGAGACCCTTCAACCCTTAGCTATGAGAGTCCTTGCTCAGAATTGCTCTTCAAGTGCATGTGAGAGAAAATAGAGTGCCTATTCTCTCATCCACATGAAGATTTGCAATCAGCTTAGCACACAACAATTAGAGAAACTAATCTATTGCTGCACTAACTTACCCATGATGAGGGCGATGATGAGCATGGGCAATCCAAAGCAAGTAAACACTTAACTATAAAATTTAAAATTTGTTGTTTTAATCTTTAAAGTTTATACTTAACAATTCAGACTTTAGCATTTACAATCTTATGTGCATTGTGTAGGTGAATAATGATACATTCAAGTTGATGGGCAACACTCTTCCGAGTATACAGGAGGAGGAGGAGGAGATGATCTTTGTATAGCTCTATAGAGAGCTTATAGCAACAGACACTCCTGACACTCACAGTCAGTGTGCTCATGGGCGAGGAGTTCAAGTAGGTGGTAGCACCAGCATGGTCATTCGGCACCCTCCGACATCAATGAGAGGTAGTTTGAGTGGCTTGCAGACATACGTAAGGTGGAGCTCTAGTAGCTTCCATCATCCCGTGCCTCATGATGACACCCCCCACTTGCCTATATAGCCGGCACTTAGGGATCCATCACTTGATGATGATGGTAACCTCATTAGTAAGGATGAGTATCAGAGTGTCTCATCATCCAATGCCGAGGAGTCTATCTTCAAACTCTCTTGATGAGCACTCAAATGGTTCTAATGATGATGATGATACCTCATCATAGATTCATAGGTCTCTCTCTCTTTTGTATCTACTATCATCATATCCACATGCCACTATGATCCATCATCCATGCATGTACTAGACTCTAGTTGTATCACATTTTGCATGCAACGCATGTGACCGCTAGGGCCGCCCTCATGTATACATCTTATTTTATAATAAAATGAGCATTTTCACTTTTAAACATGTGTTCTATCATTTAATGATTTTTGGTTTTTTTATCAAGTTTTTTTTGTACTAATGTCGTATTGTACCTTATAAAATCATAAGGTACCACTTAGTACCATATTTCATCGTACCCTACCATATCACACCTTTCGTACATGACAACTATGACTAAGGACTCCTAAAATCTAAAGATGTTGCATAGGATGTTATGCATCTAAGTAAAACCTAAGTGGAGTAAATAATGTGAAGTATCAAAGGGGACAATGTAAGACTAATCACCTTTGCCAAGATCTTATAAGTAGTTCCAAGCAAAGTAATTGGTCTCCCCTCAGTGATGTCCAAATTGTCACTACTACCTTTAGGAATGACGTGAATCACTCAGTCGGATGGCCTCTCTAGCATGTCTCTTGATGCCACGATCTCCTAGAAAGCTGCAATTATAGCCATTAGATGCCTGCTCATCCTATCTATGACCACCCTCCTAGTGCTTTGCCATATCATCCCTCTCTCTCTCTCTCATATCCTTGGGATCTACTCATGGATTCCAATACGACTGTGTATTACTCTATAGCTACCTGTTCAACTCCCTAAGAACCTTGTGCTATGGATCTACCAACTCTCCTAGGTCTCCCCATTCCATATCTAGAGTGTCTAGGTCCCACAATATATGAAAGAAGTCTCCATTAACTCTATTTCCAACCTGAATCCACAAGGAAGATCTAGAATGAAATCTATACTCTGATCTAGTCTCCTTCATTGCATCTATCTCTGCTCGAGTAACATGCATCCTCTCAGCCACCCACCTACAGCCTAGGCATCTCTCCTCCCTCTAAAGGGCACCCAATGATGCTCTAGATGTACTCTCCCTCCTTAGAAGGCCCTAACTCCTCGAGCCCTTCTCTTTGAAGCAAGTGTTGATCTCCTGAAGACGAATCCAAGACTCTAGGTGCACACCTAAGTGAAAAAAGCTCACCCCTAAACTTATTCAACTGACTCCCCTATGATCCTTTTGAGAAACCTTTTCTTCAATTAGGATTTAACATTGATGGCCCCAAAAAGGTCTTGCGCCCTCATACTAGGAATTTTTCAATGGGCGCCCACACAATGGTATGCCACCTAGACTAGCCGTGCCTACATACGGGCCACCTCTCCCCTTAAATACACACCAAAATCCCACACATTCATTCCTTCTGACACTATATCACTCTTTTCCATATTCTTCTCTCCTTTCTCCATCGTCTCCACTACCATTCACACCCTGCGAGCAAGAGATTATATTGGAAAATGATAGCCAGCTATGGAGGTGAGAAAATAGAGACAATGATTGTGCTGAAGCAAAAGAGTAGAGTGTACTTGCTGAATTGATAGAATGAGAATGAAAGATACAAGATAGGTCTAAGATAGATCAAGCTCTAACTCAACTAAAGTTAACTGACTCTAGCTCTAACTCTAACTCTAAGAGAGGTGACACAACTCGTAACTTTAGTTGTATTCACACTAAGAACTGAAAAAGAACTAAAGACGAAAGCATTGGGCACTATCCAAAGGGTAGCAAGTTTAAGGACTTGCGAAAAGCCTCAAACTTCTCACGAGGTACAACCTTGGTGAAAATGTTTCCAACATTTTCCTATGTAAGAATATACATCAAGCTGATCTCTCTTGCATAGCATCTCTCTCTCACACATAGTAGTAATGCACCTCAATATGTTTCATACGAGCATAAAACACAGGATTTGCAATAGGACTCTGACTATCAGAAAGAACATGTTACTAAGTGCCTTGCAAGTATCTGAAGATCCACTTAACAACTTGCCAATTTATAGTCTGTGAGTTATGCATATACCTGCTCACCTAAGATACTACATACTGAATGTCAGTGCGAGTTGCAAAGATAAATAAGACAACCAACAGCCTAGTTGTAAATTGCAACATCAAACGTCTCTTCACCATCATGCATAGACAACTTTAAGCTTGGCTCCATAGGAGTGCACATAGGTTTGCAATCTTGCATATTAAACCTACGTAACAGCTTATCCACACACTGTGATTGTGACATAATGATACCATGCTGATTTTGGGTGAATTGAATCCCCAAATATTAGTGTAGACAGCCCACATCTGACATAGCGAATGCATGTTTTAATTCGGCCTTGAAATCTACAATTTTTGCTACGGAAGGTCCAATGAGAAGCATGTCATCTACATAAAGAATGATAATCAACAAGTCTCCCTCTTCATTCTTAATGTATAGAGTGGGAGCAATTGGACTGTTTTTGAACCCTTTGTGGCCAAATATGCATCGATTTTAGAGTATCATGCATGAGGAGCCTGTTTGAGACCATAAAGAGCTTTGTTTAGCTTGCATACCATGTGCTATTTCCCCTTAACCACAAACCCTAGAGATTATGACACAAGAACATCCTCTTGCAAATCCCCATTCAAGAATGATGCCTTAATGTCCAACTGATGTACCTTCCATCCATAATTTACAGCCATAGCAATTACACATCTCACAGTACTCGTACAGGATGTAGGAGCAAAAATCTCTTCATAATCTACGCCCTTCTTCTGCGCATAGCCTTTTGCTACCAACCGTGCTTTGTACCTCTCAATGGTACCATCAGCCTTGCATTTGAGTTCGAAAACCCATTTTGTGCCAATGGTCGTCTTGCCAAGTGGTAAATCCACAAGATCCTATGTAGAGTTAGTGGCAATAAAGTCTAACTCATTCTGCATGGCTTGCATCGAATGTACATTTTGTTGAGCTTTGTCCAAGGAAGTAGGCTCATTATCATCCAACAGTAAGCTCATAATTGCATGCTCATCACAATCATCTACTTCCGTACAATCAGCCAAATGGGCTCCCCCTACATCATGTGTTGCATGTATAGCAGCCCTTCTAGTGCCTTGAGCTAAAGGAGCATCCATTTTACTCTCCTAGAGAGTTTGTAACAACCATCCCAGGACTGCTTCTGCTGCATTTACAACAGCCCTTGTCAAAATGACTAAGTGAACAGAGAGACGGTAGGGTTTGCGAGGATGATGAAAGATGAATCATGCTAATGAAGTGAATATGATACAAGGGTGTCGTAGCACAAAGGAAGCCCTGGAGTACAGGAAGACTGCCAAAGAAGCCTCTGAGTCTAAAAACGGAGGATGAGGAGGTGTCGCCTAGTGCAAGGAGACTGCCGTCAAAGGGTGAGGAGCCTCTGAATCTGCAAACGCAAGTCTGGTGAGAATGAGCCAGATGCTGAAAACACAAGTGAAGACAGTCTCTGGGAGTGAAACACCAGCCGTGAAGTGACGTCAGAAGGGTGGGAAGTAACTAGGAACCAAACGCAAGGTGCAACTATCTCTGATAAAAGTGACGCCTGCTAGAGAGAGACGCCAAATGGTGAGAAACCTCCTTGGCAGCCAAACACAAGAAGGTGGAGGTATCAAAAGGGTGGAGGATGACACCAGATAGGGTGGCTGCTGATGCCAAGAGAGTGTGGACTCCAAACGCAAGGTGTAGGAGCACAGAAGATCCTATCGCCAACAATGGAGGATGGACATTAACTGAAGAGGAGCACATTGCCACCATAAACGCAGCCAACTGGAGATGAAGGCTAGCGCTAGGAAAGTGTGGAGATGGTGGGAGGAGAGGAGAGAAAGAGATGATGGAAGCGAGTGTCAGAAGACTAACAAAGAGAAAGTGGAAGTAACGGACTGAAGGATTAGCCGTAAGGAATGGACGAGAGACTGGCCTATAAATAGGCACAGTCAGTCTAGGGTGGCGCCCCTTTTTGGGGCTGCAAACCCTAAACGCAAAACACAAAAACGCAAAAACGAAAACTATGGGTGAAGGGTTTCTCAACAACCCTTTCTTGCTATACAGCATCTTCCATTGCACATGGCAAACCATCATCAATACACGCACATATGGTGCAATAACAACTTGCTATATTATGTTTGTCCGGTCATTTACAGCACGCGTGGACTCCAAAAGAAAGTAACAAGAGACCCTCAAAGGCATCACCAATTTCATGGGTGGTTGGAATTTAGAATTGATCATGTGAAAATGCAGCATTTTCAACAAATATGACATCCCCACTAACAAAAACTTTCTTTGTGCGTGGATCATACAAGCGATAGCCCTTGCTCTAAACTGTAGCTAGTAAATATGCATTTTACGGCCTTGCATCAAGCTTCTCACGAAGTTCTTTCAAAACGCGTGCATATGCTATGCAACCAAACGCCCGAGAGTAGTCAACCTTGGGTTTCTTGCCATACCAAGCTTCAAACAAGGTGATTGTCCTTAGTGCCTTAGTGGGTGCACGATTCAACAGATGATTTCCACACTAAAGGCCTTCTAGCCAAAATTTATGAGGCAACCCCTTGCTTTTAAGTATACAACAAGTCATCTCCATAAGAGTGTGATTCTTCCTTTTAGCAAGACCATTCTGCTGAGGAGTCATTCTAATAGTAGCTTGATGCATAATGCCATGATCAAACAAATATGTCTCAAAAGCACAAGACATGTACTCCCCCCCTCTATCCATGTGAAGTGTGTGCACTTTCAAACCAAATTCAGCCGTAAGCCATCAATATCAGTAATTTGCTGGCCGATATCTCTTGGACAACCCAACCAAATTTCCTTTTTCTTCTCTTTGGCTAATATCTTATTACATTCATCAATATAGTGATTTGGCTTCTTGCAATAATGACATTTTCCCTTCTTTTTAGACTTTTCTATGTCTTGGACAGCCTTATTTGATGGCTGTCTAGCATCACCCTTTTGCTAATTTTCTGCATTTTGCCTGACTTTTCCTTTGTCTTTGGACTTGGAAAGCATAGCCACATCTCCTAAATGCAATGCCACATTCTTCCAAGTTTGTTCCTCTTGCAACAAGAGGCCTTCCAACTCCACAAATGTAAGGGGCTATTGCTTCCCCCTCCCCCCCTCTTAAAGACAACATCAAAGAGGTGTGGAAACCAAGATACGACTCTAGAAGAGAGTTCAATGAGATGTTTACCAATTCAACATCTTGAATGATTTCATCCACATTGAGCAGCTACTCGCACAAATCATGTATGTGAGTAAGGTGATCTATCATGCTATCACCCTCATCCATGTTCACATTGGCCAACTCTCTACGGAGATAAGACATTTTGGCCTCGTTGCATTCTGAACATACGCTCAAGTGCATCCCATGCTGATTTTAAGGTCTTACAAGACCGGATGTGTGGAATGATTGATCTTTTCACTGACAAGGCAATCAAAGAAAGTGCCTGTGCATCTTTTGAGTCCCATCTCTGATTCTCGATAGGAGGGGGAGGAGAGGCAACAACAGTAACAGCCAACCTATCCTCTAGCATTATACTGAGGTGTGTGAGGTGCAAGACCTCCTGGTCACTGCAAATCACCTGTAGCATAATCCCACAAGTCCTTCGCTACAAGAAGATTGCGGACCATAAAACTCCACAACAGGTAGTTTGATCCATCAAGTTTGTCCTCCTAAGTGAGAACACCAAGGATGTTGCTCCGATCATTAGTCTCTTGACGTACCATACTGTTAGTAATGGATAAAAATCTTCAACCAAATACTTCTCTGCTAAAGTATAGCTTGTACTCTTCAGAGTGCTAAAAATCCCCTCATGATTATGCAACAAGTACCAAACTATCAGACAAATGCCAAACTGTGACCAATTTGACCCAAATCAGCACTCAGCCAAGAGATAACAGCAATGCACTGCTGTACCACACTTGCCTTGTAACGCATGTCCCCAAAAATACAAATTACAGCAACTTAATGCCGATTCTTACCAAAATTTACTGAATTTTTTCAAAAAAATTTGCTCAATGTGACTGTAACAGCAATTAGATGTTGTTGTACAACTTGTTTGCTGCCTTGGAATGCCTGTCACACAAAAGCCCCAATTTTCTTCATAAAATTTCAAAGAAATTGAAGAAATTTATACCTTACATGTTGAATTTCTGCAATATTGTCAACTCAGGGTGCGTGCCAATAATGAACAACAGCTGGAATCTCCCTCGTGATGCGTGCTAGAGCCTCTAGGACAAAAGCCCCAAATTTCTTGCACAAATGTCGATGAAATTGTGCAATGTTGGTGTTTCCAATGAAGATGTGGGACTGCAAATCGAGCAAAAGCCCCAAAATTTTGGCAGTAATGTCAAAGAAATTGTGAATTTTCTTTGAATTGGTTGTCAATTTGAAGTCCATGAGCGAAAATTGACAAAAGCCCCAAATTTTGGGAAGCACAACCTGAGATTCGAAAAGAGATGGCCAAATGGATGGGAAATTGCTGAAATTTTGAAAAAACCCCAAATCTGAAAATTAAGATTTCTGCACTTTTTAGGGTTTGCAGAAAATCGCAGGCAAGGCTGAGAATATGGCAAGCAAAGGTGAGAAAATAAGAACAGAGCTGAAAACAGCAGCAGCAGCTCCAAAATAGTAGCTCCTCTAGCTGCACGTGTAGGACTGCACGTAGGGCTGCGCACAAGCTGAAAACAGCAGCAGCTCATCCTTCTCTTCCTCCAACAAAGAGCTGGCTAATGGCAACAGGACCTTAGGCAGGGCAGCACAGGCTGACGGTGCAGCACAGGCTGACGGTGGCTGAACTGAATCCATGCGTACAACCTTGCTCTAATACCAAATGTTGGTTAATGACACCTAGCTATGTAGGAGAGAAAAGAGAGACAATGAGTGTGTGCCAAAGAAAAAGAGTAGAGTGTACTTGCTGAATGGAAAGAATGAGAATGAAAGATACAAGATAGGTCTACGATAGACCTAGCTCTAACTCAACTAGAGTTAACTGACTCTAACTCTTCATAAGTAACTCTAAGAGTGGTGGCACAACTAATAACTTCAGTTGTGTTTACACTAAGAACTGAAAAAGAACTAAAGACTAAAACATTGGGCAATGGCCATAGAATTGGCAAACTCTAACACATTATGGTTCATGGCTTCTACATCCATCTCCACTTGGCGTTTTACTGCGGCGTTCTGCTGCTACATTTTACTGCAATGTTCTACTGCGGCATTTTACTGTGGCCTTCTACTATTGTGTTTTATTGCGGTGTTCTACTGTGGTGTTCTACTACCATATTCTATTGCTCTATCTTGCAACCTGGTCCACTTCTTGGCATCTAAGGACTACGCTTGGCTCCCTTGACAACTGGTAATCTTCTTCTTCACCCTTGACGATATCAAAGGATTGCACTTCGCTCACTCAACAACCGTCCTTCACCTTCCAGTGATTATTTCAACAACCCACTACCCAAAGAAATACATTTCACTCCCTTCACAATACAGATTCCCCACAGGTGCTGCCACCTAATTCAACCAGGATAGTGCTTCTTCTGTGTTTTCTGAGTTTCTCTTCCCTCTCAGTATTTACCGTACATACACTATGCTTCTCCCTGCAAACCCTATTGTCTCTCTAGTTTGTCGCATATTTTAATATGATATCACAGCATACATGTTACTTTGACATGGTATCAAAGCCAAAGGTGCTCAAAGAGCCGTGAAGATCCTCTATATCAGAGAAGGCAAAGACAGGTTGCAAGTTCAGCATCATCTACTGATTTTCTCCCTATTTCCGCTACATCACCAGGAGGTAACCTTCTCTTTTTCTCCCTCCCACCCTCCCTTTCACTGCTTGACACTCTAGTGCTATGATTTCTCCATAGGTAGATGGAAAGGCCATTGGGTGCTCCTACTATGGCATCACCGGACACACCACCAATGCTTATTGACATCAGCCTTTACTCCCTACGCTGTTGGGGTGTGCGAATCTACCTCTACGCACTCCTTGGACCACCTCCCCCTTCTGGACCACAAAGTTTATTTTGCACCAACTATCAGATTTTTATACTCAAGGCAATAAGATGCATCCAATGCGCACTAAGTTCTCCCGAGCGCAAGGAGGATCAAGTGGTGCTACGATCTCCTAGAGACCGCCGCAACGCCAATGAAGGTTTCCCCTCACCTATTTTCAAGTACAGTGGCTTCCACAAGCCTTGAATTTGCATTCCGCTCCACCGAGAGACAATAATTGTGTTGAGCTAAAACACGCTCTACAGCTGATTAGCATTTTTTAACAGCCCCAAAACAAGCTTAATGAATGAAAAACGCAAATTTGGTGCATAGTTCGAGAGAGTTTCAATTGTCCCCCCAAAACCCTGATTTTTGGGGCACGCTTCAATACCTATAAATAGACACGCTACCCACCATTCATCCTTATCTCTTCCTTACAGGTTTCTCATCCATGTGTGCATATCTCAGCCATCAATCTCCCACCACATGGCGGTCTAGCCTTTGCGACTGTTACCATCACCTCATCTGCTCCTCTACTGCAATGTCCTACTACTGTGTTTTACTTATGTGTTTTACTGTGACATTCTACTGCAGCAGTATTACAGCTTCTTGGGCAAGAAGAGCAGAGCTTGGTAGGGGATGCTAGAATTTTTGGGGTGATTGCTAAAGGCGTAGAAATGCTTACTAAGAACTGGCATGGCACACATAGGCTTAGCTTGCCAAAGTGCACAGAAGCACACAAGGCACACCGTGGATGGACCTTCTACTTTCAATCTATGTATTTGCTAGCCCTGCAATGAGAGATCATTGACCTTAGTTTACTTGTGCTTCCTGTTACAGGGCTTAAAAGTTGCCACTGGAAACTGTCTATCGGCCAAGAATCACATTGTTCCTGCTAAGGGAATGGCTGGGCTAGCTGAGTGCCGTATCACCTGTGCCGAACCGAACTTGTTGATGAAGATCGTATCAATTCGGCAAATAAACATACCATTCCATGAAACAAAAAACAATTGTCGAGTGGATTTTGTTGAGATATTAGCAATCACACCTAATGTAGCCTCTTTGTATGAGGCAGTTTGGGATGAATACATGTAGGCTGCAAGAATCCCATATGCACAGAAAGGGAAAACTGTACCCATCCAACAACTATAAAGCACTGTACTTGACTACCACTTCTGATAGATGAATGAATACATGATGATGCTTTTCTTTATCAATTAGTGTCAGTCTTATACTTGTCAATCCTACACAAGATTGTGTTTATGAGTCCAAGCTTCCGTCTTGAAACCTAATTCACTTGTGTAACAGTTGTGGTCTTCAGTCAATGTCATCATGAATTTAGTCTATGCTTACAATCCGCCATAGCCATGCTCTAGATCCCGCGTATTTTAACAGATTTCTACTGTTGTGTTTTACCGTCGCGTTCTACCACTTCACCCACACCATCAACCATCATCATCTACAATCACCTTAGTCTTCTCACACTCTGGTAATCAGCATTTGGTGTTTCTCTCACTCGGTCACTCCAACTAGTGGTCACAGCACTTGGGATCCGTCTCCAATGGACGTTACTCTCTGACACTTCATTGCTCTACCCTTGGGCATTCCACACACTCTTACATTCATTTACAGCATTCATTCACTTCAGAGTTTCTTCTCTCTGTGTCTGTGTTTGAGTTTTGAGTTTTGTGTTTGCGCTTTGCGTTTAGGGTTTGAGTTTTGCTTGTCTTTATCTGAGTCTTTGTGTTTTAATCTTGGCCATACATGTTGTGTTTCCTCAATGCAAACCCTAGCATATCTTCACATGGTATCAAAGCCAAAGCTCTTCTAAAGAGTATCCTACGATGATTGTGAAGGCTAGTCTTTGTGCGAAACTCACACGCGTAAATACTTTGCAATCCAAACAATGATCATTAACATGGTATCCCATTTGTTCATAGTCCAAGACCCTAAGAAATTCTAGCCATTTCAATTTTGAGTTTAGTCTTACCCTACCCGCATCAATGAGTAAGCTCTTAGCTTGAGAGGGTTTGGGATCCATACAAATTTGCTCAATGGTTCAACTATTGTGTTATAATTGACCAAATCAAAGTCCAAATATTTGTCGTCTTGAATTGACTGGTCCTCCTTGGAGTCACTTACTTCCCTTGTTTCCATGCCTTGCTCCTTTGATAGTGAGATAAAGAGACTATTATGGAAACCAAACAAGGCTTGATATAGGTTGGTCCAATGCCAAGTAGGGTTATTCAACAATTCGTCAATTCTAACCCATAACATCCCAAGCACCTTCTTCTTCGAATCCCATGATGCCCTAGCAAGCTTCTCCATCATTGGAGGCTCTAGAAGGCATTATGGTCTCGAGGAGGAGGTAGACACACCTTCACCTTTACCACCTTCTTCTTCTCGTTTTGGTTATCTTACATATAAAGAGTTTGAGGAGTACTTGCACATCACGTACAGTTCGGCTTACACTCCTCCAACGAGTGCTACTACTCCATCTGGACTAATTGGTGACATTGGCCATCTCTCTGATCTTGGAGGGACCATCTCTCTAATCTTGGAGGGACTAATTGGTGAGATTGGCCATCTCTCTAATCTTGGAGAGACCGTGACATTTGGCACGTCTAGCAATCCATCTTCTTTATCTCAATCAAGCCTTGTGTTAGGTTCTTATAACCCTTTTGAGTCATATGAGCCAAAACCCTCTTCTATTTCTCCTTTTG
Organism: Lygodium microphyllum; assembly: GCF_053477565.2. NCBI lineage: Eukaryota > Viridiplantae > Streptophyta > Polypodiopsida > Schizaeales > Lygodiaceae > Lygodium > Lygodium microphyllum. Next base: position 106,194,717 of record NC_141143.1, read on the forward strand.
GTATACAAGATCTGAATGGTTTTCAGTATGTTAACTTCAATAGAGGAGGCTCTCAAAGCAAATTCCCTTTGTCAAGTATATCTCTATCATTTGTTTCATTTGAGCAAGTAAGCCACACTTCTCCACTCCCTCCCATCCCACCACTATCTTCTCCACATTCTAATCTACTCACATCTTCATTCCAAAATCTTGGATTACACTCCACTTCTATTCAAAGCACACTAGGGGTTGGATCTTCTATCTCTGCTCCTAGCACTTTTTCTTTCTTCATTCCCCCATCTATCTACCCTCCATTCACATCCACCTCTTGGTGCATTATTAAGGGAAATGCCACCCTTATAACATTGTACCTTCCACCTACTCTCATTTTATCACCTCCTTTCACTCTAGGACAACTCTGATGGGTATCCCCCTCACTACCCCCGAACACTCACAAACCCCTCATACGACCTTTCAAATGCAAGGCTATCCATCCTCTACTTATGGACTATTGTCACACATCCCTTAGGTGAGGGATTTCCATCCTCTGCTCCCCGTGTCTCTATCCCTCCACCTTGGGCTCTACAAGTGGTTACCAAGCCCATACCCAATCCGCCCTTGCACACATTTGGAGCCACTGTGTATACTTCTCGTACGCATGGTGAGCACTTTGAAATTCCTTTCCCAGTGTACTCCGCTCCCCCGGGCCCCACCCTATTCCTTCTATTCACTCTGCCTCATTATACACCTTCTCCATCTCCTAGCACTACCACTCCTGTTGCAACGGCCAAAAATGCCTTCATGAATAAGACTTGTTTTAACGGGTCAAATTTCACTACTTAGTCAAACTTCATACAACAAGTGCTTGAATCTCAAGAACCTTGCGACCTCATCATTGGTGCCAAACCCTCGATTAGCTCACGCTGATCACATATATCAATAGAGAGCCCCCAATGCCACAACCAATGTTGAGTTAATGCAAGGGTTGCTTCCTAAATTCCACTCTCAGTTACAGCATTTTCCCCTCACATCTAAACGTTGGAGTCATCTCATTGACCGCTATGTAGACATGTGATCTTGATTTTGAGCTTCAAGATTTTTCCATTGAGAAAGGGATAATCTGAAAGTCACTTGGCCGAATATCGATGGTTACTCACCGAGATTGCCAGTACTGGCATCTCGAAGTCAAACGACGATCAGGTCACATTCTTCTTGAACAAGTTACCTAACAAATACTTCCATTTTATCCCACACATTATCTCACTCCCTAGATTGCCAACCTTCTATAAGTTTGATTGCTAGTTCTTGTGTTACGCACGGTTGCACGATCAAGTCCACAAGAAATCCTCTCCACATATCTATTCACAGGGGTGAGGGTTGGTTGTCTCTTCTTCAAAAGGAAAAACCAACAGTAGCGAGAACTCGCAAGATGCAAAGACAAGCCAAAACAAGGATGACACCACTTCCTCTGACAGAACCAAAGAAACACGACACCTTTGGCAACAAATTCCTAAGAAAAATAGGTTTTGCACACACTGCAAGAGATCAGGCCATGTGGACGAGGAGTGTCGCACCAAGGCCCAAGGTCTTTCTCCTAGAAAACCACAGTAAACTACTACAACTACCTCAACTCCAGTTGGCCAGTCCAATGGGGCTACACCTTCCGCTATTGCACCATTTGTTCCATCTGCCCCAGCCGCTACTAGATATGTGGCATATGGACAATCTCAGCAGCCTATCTCCTTCACTACTCTTGAAGGATTGGCTGATTGGTCTACTAGTGGCTCACTTATTGTACTTTAGGCATCCATTCCTAGGACATCCACTGCACCTTCTAGGACCACTTCCCCACCTCGTTGTACGCAATGGTGGCCACACACTTAGCCTTTTCCTTTTTTCACTTCCGCCACATACTTGCATACTCATTGCATTGCACTTAGCTTTGCTTTCTTTTGTTTTCAAATTTATCTTTTGAAGCATCTCACTACTCACCTCTATGCTTACAAATTTTTTTCTCTTTTGCATGGTTTTATATTTCAATATAGGGCTAACACATAGGCTTGCACCAATCCTTTCTAAGTTGGAGAAAGAAGATATGCGCCGTTCCTTTCATGGTTCCATCTACTTGGAATTTTGCTCTTCTACCAGTATGGAGGCTTCCCCTCCCATGGCAGTCGTGCAGTATCTCTCTTGATGCTATCATGGCGGTGACTTCTATCTTTGCTCTTCCAGTAGGGATGCTTTATCATCTTCATCCACATGGTTCTTGGCACCACATAAAGACCGACACCCTCATGCTCCTCTTTCTTCTTCGGCATTAACATCCAAGTTGAGAGGGGGTTCCTACCCTTCTTAGTATTCTACACCTTTCGACATGCTGATGTCCCCCCTCTATTGTACCTTCCCCTATGCATTGCATGATTTCATCATCTTTGTACTAGGGTGCTTGGATAAGTAAACAATTTCCCCGCAAGGGACATTGTCCAAGTGGCACCTATTGCATGAGCATTCTTCAATATATAGCATACTATGCATCCCATTGTGCAAAGCACCACTGGATGGATCCTAAGTTGTTTTTACCGACAGATTACACCACCATACTTCTTCACATGATACTCCACCATCTTTCCCTCATCGTTGCAATCCTCCAATGATGAGTAAGCTTGTACTGTTTTGTGATGTGTTGGGTGTACCATCCCTACTCACGTCTTTTGGGTCACTGTTAATCAATCAGCCACCACCCCTAAAATTAACTTTTCACCACCACAAAAAAATAAAAGTTCAATGTGGTTCCATTCACCTTTATAGGGCCTGGTAGGCTATTGGGCAGCCAACAAGCACCCTTTGTTCGATGCCCTATCCTCTTTGGGGCAACTACTTGGACTCCCTTAGTAAGATAACCATCGCCTCTATAAGTGGAAGGCCACTCGACAGTCGACATGCGCCCTTTGTCTGATGCCCTAGCTACTTTGGAGTTGAACACCTTGGGGTAAACATTACATGCCTTCCCTTTTAGGCTCAATTTTGGATCTAAGAGGAGGTCTTGAGTTAAAGCACACTTTATAGCTGATTAGCATTTTTAAATAGCCCCAAAACATGCCTGATTAATGAAAAATGCAAATTTGGTGCACGGTCGAGAGAGTTTTAGTGGTCTCCAAAACCCTAATTTTTGGGACACCCTTTGACATTTATGAATAGACAGGCTGCCCACCATTCAGTCTTATCTCTTTCGTATAAGTTTCTGACCCTTGTGTGCAGATCTCAGCTATCAATCTCCCACCACCTGGCGGTCAGCCTTCATCACTCCTGTCATCACCTCGTCTACTCCTCTAGTACGGCATCCTACCATGGCACTTTACTCTTGCGTTTTACTATGGTATTTTGCTGCGACGTCCTACTACTGTGTTTTACTACCGCATTTTACTACAACGTTTTACTACAATATTCTACTGTTGCGTTTTGTTGCTTCGCCCACAATGCAAACCCTAGCATATCTTCATAGATTGTTGAATACTATCTGCTCATCATTCTGCTCCTTCGCGAGACAGTGGCTATTCAACACCTTTCATTTCTTCGGCTCTATAGTCCACTCCATTGAGAGATAGAGACTATTGCCCACCCTTGGCTCAGCATGAGCCTCCCCTTTCCCCACCCTCGACTACTCAAGTTCAAGAGGCCACATCTGGGAGTTCTTCAACCTCTTTGGCACCCCAAATACCTTCTATCCTTCGCCTTCTAGTGATTACTTTGGTAGCCCACTGCCCAGAGGACTGTGTTTCGCTCCCTTCACTGTGTACATTGCCTTGTCTCTCCTATGAAACTGAAGAGAGCCTATGGATCTAACCAACTCCGCTATGAACTAAGGATCCTAACCTCCAATCTGAAGAATGAACTCTTCCAAGCAGTATACTCTCCTCCTATAATCTCATTAATCTTGCCCCTCCTATGCTCTAGGGTCTCCATGATATTGAAGTTCCCACCTACTTACTAATGATCCACCTAGATAGTGCTTGATTGAGGATGGTCCAAAATCATCTCATGTCTTCCCACCATTCAGGGCATAGATGGCCAGAAATCCAAAGTGCATCGTCCACTCTCACTGAGCCCATAAGGCTCTCTTTGGAACCAAAACGTCCCAATCCTAAACTATCTGGACTACATAAGGCTCTCTTTGGAACCAAAACATTCCAATCCTAAACTATTTGGGTGACATGTTGACCAAAAGGTATCATTGCGACACCTTAATATTTTATCGGTTCAACAACACTTGTGAGGAGAAAAGCACAAACCTGTCACTTTTGTCAGTTTGCACATTTCCAAGTCGTTTCACCACCTCCATTCCACCACAGACTCTACCAAATATCGTGTGTTTACCTGGAAAAAAATAACAATTATCTAGTCACAAATCTCATCTGATACTTCACGCCCGTACAACCAGTCAAGTCCAGAATAGGCAATAAGCAAAGCTCTTACCATCCAACCAAGGCGTTGGAGCAAGTGTTATAAAAAATTGACTGCCATTGGTGTTAGGGCCTGAGTTGGCCATAGATAATACTCCAGCTCCAGTGTGCTTTAGTTCCCTACTAATTTCATCTTCAAACTTTGCACTGTATAAAATGACAACAGTAAGTCTGCTTAGAATGCACAATGAATATCAACATCTAATTCTATGGCTCAAACTTATGATTTAAATAATGAGCTGCAAAAAAAGCGCTGGCATGTTAGCTAGCATACATTTGATTATCCAGCACCAATTAATCTGGGCCATCCAAACGCTCCTAGGTAGAGAGTCGAGACACTTCCAAAGATCCAAAATGATCTCAACTTAAAATCTCATTGAAAGTTTACTAATTGTCAGAGACCAAAAAGGAAGCCACAAGAAAGTTGACAGCTCCAAACAGGAAGGATGATTAATTTACTTTAGGAAGGAATGAACATTTAAGCATTCAAGTTTTCTTCAGCCAGTAGCTTGCCAACTACAAATGCTCTGCAGCAAGAAATGCAAAGGAAAAAATGTATGGTTCAACATAAGCTGCCAGTTTCCCCATGAAGTACCAGTGGACACAGGCATATGGCTGGCCTTTTTTTTTTTGGCATTTATAGTAAACAGATCCTTTCAGTACGTAAATGTGCACCTGGTTGGACCGGGTGTAGAGTAATTGTCCAAGAGAGGAGAGAAACAAAGCACACAAGAATACTCAATCACAATGATGTTCAATGAATATACTCAACTGAAATGAATCAGAGTACAATGAATCAATAATGATCATAATGATCGATCTCTCTTAATAATGTGCTAAAAGGCACAAAATGTCTTTTTATTTAAAAAAGACCTAGGATGAACTGTACTAAGCATCATAAGAAACCCTAGCCTAACTATGCTAGGTGTACTAACTCTCTCAACTCTCGTAAGCGACTGCGTGTCTGAGAAGCCCATACCAAGGGATGAAGTGTGTCAATGGGTAGCTTCCGTGATGTATAGAGAATTCCAATGTCCAGTACCAATCACAGGTTTCAAGTGCTGGCTGATTCAGGAGAGCAGTTTGTTTTGGCTGCTAAGAGGGGGCACTTTAATGCTTGACAAAGAAGGAACCTGAGAAGGATCCCCCATATTGGTTAGAGAGCCTCATATGTAATGTCAGTCAAAGCTTTTGAACCCATAACTTGCATGCACATACATGCACACGTATCTTTCTGGTGATACTGTTCAATAAAGTTCCCACAGCTTCCTTAACACCATGACTAAAAACGGTGGGACAACAGATCTCATTACGGTAGCTCTATGTGATTTGATGAGGACAAATGACACTGGAATATGGTTTAATGATTGACAGAATCAGCCTGTGTTAATTGAAAAAGTGCAGCATTAAAGCATGATCCAAACTGTCCAGGACAAAAGAGGAAGCACCACTCATCCATTGTCAAAGATCCCAAAATTCCTGGTCCCTGAAAAAAGAGCTGCACATGACGTTTCCACTCAATAGAGTGAAAAGTTTATGCAGAGATCAGAAAATCCTGCATTAGAGGATAGCCAAAATGAATGCATCATTGAGGTTGCTCATTAAGGACACTAAGCAGGAACACTTCTGTCTTCTGGCTAACACTTCAGCCAGAGATCAGAAAATCCTGCATGAGAGGATAGCCAAAATGAATGCATCATTGAGGTTGCTCATTAAGGACACTAAGCAGGAACACTTCTGTCTTCTGGCTAAAACTTCAGCCACAAGAAGTGCTCCAGCAATACATCTGCACTAAGGACCCCTAATTAAGAGCATGGTGCTTCCTCAAATTAGGTTCCAGCATATTCAGAGAAGCAATGCTTGGAAAGTAAAAGTTGGACTTTTCTCTCAAAACCCTTGCTAATCACTTTTAAGACCCAATCTTAAGTCCATCCTCATGGAGAATCCTGCAGTACCCTGTGTACCACTTTTAAGAGCCAATTCTTCGTGAATGCTCACAAGCATCCTGTAGTAGCTAGCTGAAAAATTCATTAAACTTGAATCCAATACCGAGAGGATCTCTCGCATAATTGTGTACAAGATAAGACATTACCCTCTACTAAGCTACATCTTGACAATGTGGGTTCCATCATCATTAATACCACCCTTTGGGAGCAAAGAAGTATGCTCTTCAAAGAGTCTGCAAGATCAGAGGAAAACAAGGCCCCTGCCCAACAATCTCTCTCTTGACTCAAGATTGTATAACAAGGGGAGGTCTACCAAACTGTTGAGAATACTTCTTAATCCTGAGTCAGCCTAGTAGCATGCAACCTATAGGCCTATCCCGATAACTAAGCTGCTATCTTTCAAAAGAGTCTACTTGAAGACTCCAACAAATATGTTTCAAAATTGGAGCCTCAGTGTTCTTGACTAAAATAAGTTGGAAACAAAAACCATTCTCTTGGCAGTTATAGGCCATCTCATGGGCTGCGCATTGATGCCCTTTGATCCATGATCCTTTCTCCCTAGGCATATAAACTGTCATTAAATGCAATTGTTGCCCCTAGTGTCCTAGGCGCTAAGTGACACATGTGTCCTAGGCACTAAGTGACACTAGGGTTAGGGTTTCATTAAGGGTTTCCTATGATAGTTAAGCCATTAGGGTTTTATTTTATTATAAAAATACATTGTTTGCCTCATTAGCACACAAGTGCTGCATTATTCATTTTGATTGCCTTCGGTGTTGTATTATCTCTCACTCATTAATACATCACCTTTCATTTTGTGATTGAGTTATTGTACATCGAGTAATTCATTCTCTATCTTTCATTTTCTATCAATTAATCATGCAATTACTTCACGCCTAGGCCAACAATGGTATCAGAGCCACTTATCTTCATTGCCCTTGCTATCGCTCACGACATCACCACCATCCATTGCCATTGAGCTCCTCGCACTCGGCCAACTGCCCACAAGCAATTGCCTTCATGCCCACCCTACTATCTTATTGGCGATTGCACAACACCATGCCACCATTGTTGCTGCCACAAGGTCTTGATTTCAGCATGCCAAGAGCTGATCCATCTTAGAATTTCATTGCTGGCAACAAGTTTCACCATTGTTGCTCCCGAGCACAACACCTTGCAGACTTCAAATCAGCCAGCAAGCTCCAACCAGGCCCATCTACGCCTCACAACCTGAGCATTGTCTGCTCTCGCTTGGTGCACCGGTCATCTACCAATCTGCCAATCAAAAGTGCGACAAGTCTGCCACCCTGTTCATGCGCTGCACACATTTGCTGCTGCCTCATCTTGATCAGGCCCTGTTCACCACATCAGATTTACATTTTCCGCCTTCTGTCTGCCACGTCACTTGCCTGCCGATAGGCCACCACACAACTATTGACATTCACGTACCTACAAACCATCGCAACAATTTGTCAACACTTTCCGATGCCCAACGTGCCTCATCACCAAACTGCCAATCGTCACACTGCATCATCAACCTAACCCATCACTATCCCCGTCGAGATTGAAGAAAAATTCTCTTATTTTGGTGCATTTGTTGGGTGACTTCTCTCAAATCCTGCTGCTGTCCATATTATCAAAGCATCTCAGCCACTAATCTCTGATTTCAGCATATTGCTAATTGCCGCCTTGTTCAGGTAATATTTTATTGGGTGAATTCTCTCAAATCTTGCTGCTGTCCATATTATCGAAGCATCTCAGCCTCTAATCTCTGATTTCAGCATATTGCTGATTGCCGCCTTGGAACACCTCCTCCAAGAGGACGTGGTCAAAGGCCCGCTCCAACTCAACCACTTCCCCAAAGATCAACAGCACAAAAGGCTTGGGATACACGGGATGCTTAAGCATTGTCACTGATTGCATTAGCAATTCAGTGGTCTATAATCCCACACATACAGTCTATAACTTCTTCACACAAAGCATGGCTTACACTTGAGCAGATGTTTGTTGGAAAAAATGAGACACGCATCTCTTTTTTGAAGAAAAAACCAGAGGATGTGAAGATGGATGAAAGTGATTTCATGCATGATCATCTTAACAAAATTCAAGACTTACGTAAGCAGTTAATGAATGTAGATGAGTATTATTCGGATGCACAATTGATCTCTACTACTATGAATTCTTTGCCGCCCTCTTATTTAGCCTTTCATATGGCCCTAAATCTCGCCATGGGAATTTCTCTACAGCCACTTACCTTTCTTCAGTTAGTTAGTTTGCTCCTAGAAGAAGAGCAAACAAGAAAGAACAGTGGGGTGGATGTAGTAACCTCTGAAAAGGCTTTTATGGCGAGGCAAAAGGGCAAGGCAGCCAAATAAAAAATGCTCCGCAGAGTTCTAGAAGTTCAAGTACTTCAAAGAGCAACAAGAAACAAGGAGACACACAAGCCAAGAAGGGCAAGTGCCACTGTTGTAAGAAGCCAAGTCATTACATCACAGAACGTAAGAAGCACATTGCCAAGGAGGAGTCAACAATGTTTGTTTCTAATGCACCTTCTACTACTAGAGAGTCCACGTCTTTTGCTATAGACCATGACTATTGTTTCTACACTTGAAATTATAACTCGTCTTGGGCTAATAGAGCCTTTAGTTCTACTAAGGATACTAGCACTTGGTTCTTTGATAGTGGTGCTTCTAAGCATATTACATCCCAAAGGGATTTATTTTCCTCTATTATTGTAGCTCATGTTGGCAAGTCTATGCAGTGTGCCAACGATGCATCTTACCCTGTTAGAGGTGTTGGGGAGATTGTCTTCAAAGCCATTAATGGCTCTACTCTCCATTTGATGCATCAATTCTCATTTCCTCGTGATGTTGCTTTTAAAGCAACTGCCAGATTACAAATTATGCATTCGGATGTATGTAGACCTATGCAGACAAAGTCATTAGGTGGATGTTATTATTTCGTTACCTTCATTGATGACTTTACTCGTTTTTGCTAGGTCTACTCATTGGTGAAAAAGTTAGAGGTGTATGATGCATTTTTGGCTTTTATTACACTTGCTGAAAATCAATTTGGCTGCAGGATTAAGACTCTCTCTTCAAATCAAGGGGGGAAATACATTTCTTCCTTGCTCAATAATTTTTTGAAGCAAAAAGGCATTGTCCATCAGTAAACTACTCCATATACTTCATAGCAAAATGGGGTTGCAGAAAGGAAGAATCGGTCACTCATGGAGATGGCCAGATGTATGTTGAAAGCTAAGAGCCTGCCACATGGCTTTTGGATCGAAGCAATTATGTAATTATGTGTGCTTGTCATGTTTTGAACAAGTGCCCTACCAAGGCATTAAAAAGTGTTACGTCTTTTGAGCCTTGGAATTACCGAAAACCTTCAGTTGGCCATTTTCGAACTTTTGGGTGTCTTGTGTATGCTCATATTCCCAAAGTACTAAGGAAAAAGTTTGGACAACAAGGCTATCAAAAGCAATTTTATAGGGCACAACAATGAGAGCAAAGGATATAGAGTTTATGATCTTGTTTCCAAGAAAGTCTTTGTCAATAGGGATGTGATTTTCGGTGAAAAATCGGAATTATCTTTTGCTGGTTTTGATACATATCAAGTTGCAAATGATGTGTTTGAAGGGTTGTTGCCCAGTTCTTTTGATGATACAACTGGAGTTTCAATAAATGAACGCAATGTCCAGCCAGCTGCTCCATTGAGCCATGTAGAAATTCAACCTATAGCTAATCTGAATATTCAGTAAGATACTGAATTCGAGGTTCAATAGGAGCTTTTACATAGTCAAGAAGCTAGACAGATGCCTAGATGGTACTTGTAAACTTTGAAAGATAGTCATTTGGATGCTCTTATTGTTGGTCGTACTAGAAGACAAGCTCGTCTACATGATCATGCTAATACTATGGAGTTTGTTATGGCAGCACACACACTTGATGATGAGGAGCCTGATGCTTCAGCCATGTTAAATCTATCCAGTACCTTTTCAATGTACTTTTCTTGAGATAAAAACAGCAATTTCTGCATTCTATCTCTGCGATTCCTCATGCCTAAAATATGCTCTACATTCCCCAAATCTTTCATGGGAAGACTGATTTCAACTGATTTTTGAGAGCATCCAAGCTAGTATTTCTTCTCCCAGCTAGCAACATATCATCCACATACAAAACAAGTATGATGGGGCTGCCATCTATATCCTTTTTCATGTATAAATAATGATCTGCATGGCTTCGTGTAAACCCATGAGATAGCATAAAAGTGTCAAACTTTTTGTTTACCACCGCTCTGGTGCTTGCTTCAGACCTTACAGGCTGCGTTTTAGTTTACACACCATCTGCTGTTTTCCAAGAACTACAAAGCCCTCGGGTTGTTTCATATAAATTTCCTCATCAATGTCACCATGCAAGAAAGTTGTTTTTACATCCATTTGGTACAGCTCTAAGTCCAATACAGCAATGAGAGCAAAAAGCACACGTAGAGTGGTCATCTTCACAACAGGTGAGAAGACCTCTTGGAAGTCGACCCCTTCCTTTTATGCATACCCTTTAGCAACCAGTCTTGCCTTGTACTTCGGTTTCCCATCAACTGTCTTTACTTTGTAAACCCATTTGTTTGGAAGAGGCTTCCTTCCTTTGAGCAACAACACAATATCCCAAGCATCATTAGCATATAGAGATTTAATCTCTTCTTGCATAGCTAGCTCCCACTTACTGTTGAATTCACACGACTTGGCCTCTTTGTATGTAAGAGGCTCACCCTCATCTGTAAGCATCACATAATGTAAGGAGGAGTCAAACCTATGTGGTTGCCTTCTCACGCGTGTAGACCTACGTAGCCAATGATCAACATTTTTAGGGATTGGGTCTACATCTGGAGGTATGTTATTAGCAACATTTATTGGATGTTGAAAGCCATTTTTAGCATGCTATTCATGCTGTACAACACCTTCGTTTTCATTACCAGCACCTGCATTTTCATAATCAGCAAGTCTATCTTGCTGTCCATGACCTCCTTGTGCTCCTATTTGCTGTCCTTCATCATCTGGCTCAAAAATAACCGGCTAATCATCAATTTCAGCCTGTGGTACAACACCATGAGGCTCATTTTCTGAAGTAATAGGTGGCTGCAAATTCTGGAATTTGACCTTTTTCATATCTTTATTAGAGACTAAAGTACCTTTCAACAATTTTGCCTCATTAAACACAACATTACATCTATGAATAATTTTCTTGGACAACTGAGGCAACCAAACTCTGTAGACAAATTCACCCTCATCACCATAGCCCATAAAAATGCCTTTGGTGGATTTTGGGTCAAGTATGTTCCTCAACTCATCTCTAACATGCACAAAAGCATCACAACCAAATATGCGTAAATGGTCATATGAGGCCAATTTGCCAAACCAAACCTCCTCAAGGATACCATTATTTAAGGACATGTTTGGAGAGCGGATGCAAATGTAAACCACGGTTTTGAGTGCCTCTCCCCAAAATTCATGAGGGAGATTAGTAGTGGATAGCATGCACTCCACTCTTTCACATAAAGTCCTACTATATATTTCAACCACCCCATTTGAAGAAGGGTTGTAAGGAGCTGTAAGCTCCCTCTTAATACCACATAAGTCACAAAAGGACTTGAATTCAGTAGATGTGAACTCACCCCCATTATCAGTTTTCAAGCATTTCAGCTTTCTGTCAAGATTGTGGGAGAGAAGGAAGGAGTCTCACTTGAAGCTTTCTTACTTGCAGAATGGGGGAATACACACAAGGGTGGAGGCTGAAAACAATTTTCCTCTTCTTAGTTGTGTAAGCCAAAAGAACTCAAGTACAAAGAAATAGAAGAACCCTATATATGGGTCTCAAACCAAACTCAACTAACTAAGGTGGCATACTAACTGAGCCACGAACTAGAGTAGATAAGGATAGCTATCATGTAGCTATTATTCATGGGCGGTGTACCAACCGCGTCTGCAACTGACAAGTCGGTGACATAAATACACAACGGTCACCCTGGCGTATCACGAGTGGAGCTCGATATCTCAACACTCCCCCTCGAGCTCAATCCCAATTCCTGCACACCAAGTAGGTCTCTAAACTTGCGCAGCTTCTCTGCGCCCAATGCCTTCGTGAATATGTCAGCTACCTGATCCTCTGTGCTGACATAAACTAGATCAATAAGACCTAGTAAAACCCTCTCTCGCACATAGTGATAATGCACCTCAATGTGCTTTGTTCTAGCATGATAGACTGGGTTATTTGCCAAGTGTATACTACCCATGTTGTCACAATAAATGACAACTGGCCCATCTGTAGACTGATGCATATCATAAAGTAGCTTATGCAACCAAGCTACCTCACATGCAGCCATTGCTGCACCCCTGTACTCAGCCTCTGTGCTCGACAAGGCAACTGTAGGCTGTTTCTTGCTGCTCCAAGTGACTGCAGCACTCCCAAAAGAGAACGCATATCCACTGGTAGATCGTCTATCATAGATACTACCAGCCCAATCAGCACCAGTGTATCCATGCAACTGTATCTGAACCCCAGTCTCATAAAATAGTCCATACTGCAATGTGGACTTCACATACCTGAGTATGCGTCTAGCCGCATCCAAATGTGGTTTCCTTGGAGCCTGCATAAACTGACTTACCAATCCAACAGCATAGCTCAAATCTGGCCTGGTAATAGTCATATAAATCAAACTTCCTACTATGCGTCTGTACATAGTAGGGTCTTCTAGAAGCTCACCTGCATCTGTGCTCAACTTCACATTCTGCTCCAAAGGAACTGAAATAGGCTTACAGCCTGTCATCCCATATTTGGACAGCATGTCCAATCCATACTGCCTCTGCAAGAGCTGTATCCCACTTAGTGATCTAATCACCTCAATGCCCAAGAAATAACGCAGCTCTCCCAAATCCTTCATCTCAAACTTCTGCTTCAATAGTATTTTCACATGAAGGATATCTTCATCACTGTCACCTGTCATAATCAAATCATCAACATAAATGACAAGTAGCATAATACATTTCTCTGTTTTTCTCACATAAAGTGAGAAATCTGCCTTGGAAATTTGAAAGCCAATAGTGACAAGATACTGTCCTATCTTGTCAGACCATGCTCTAGGTGCTTGCTTCAAGCCATACAAGGCTTTCTTCAACCAACAAACAAACTCACGATGAACATCATGCACATAACCTGGTGGCTGCTCCATATAGACCTCTTCTTGCAAATCACCATGCAAGAAGACATTCTTTACATCCATCTGATGTAAAGACCATCCCTTTGATGCAGCCATAGCAATGACTGCTCTTACGGTTGCCATCCTTGCAACCGGACTGAATGTTTCTTCATAGTCAATGCCGTATGTTTGTGCATACCCCTTGACTACTAATCTTGCCTTGTATCTGTTCACAGAACCATCTGCATTGTGCTTCACCTTATAAACCCACTTACAGCCAATTGCATTTTTACCTTTAGGCAAAGGTACCAATTCCCATGTAGCATTTGCTTCCAAGGCATCCATTTCTTCATCCATGGCGTTCTCCCATTTTTCTTTTCCCATGGCTTGCTCAAAAGAAGTGGGTTCTGGTTCCTGTATCACTTTGACCATATATGCATAGTAAATGGCTGTAAATCCATCATATTTCAGCCTATCCACAGGATACCTAGCTCTCGTAGACCTGCGCAAAGTAGGTTCACTCCCAGGTGCTCTCAAAACATCCCTAGTCTTCCTTACTCCAGGTGTAACAATAGAAGGAATACCCAACTCATCATCAATGCTCTGTTTTGAGCCACTGGATTCACCATCCACATAAGAGTGACCTGCATTCACATCAAACATGGGCTGATCAACCTTCTCTTTTCCTTTTCGTGATACCTGCATACCACTATCTGCATTACTTTGAGAAGATTCTCCTGATCTCAATCTGCCTGTCCATGGCGAAGAATGTGAACCACTGCTAGAGGACGCTCCAGGTCCACTAATATTTTGTGACTGCTGCTGTGAATTCTGTGCAGCATTACCATTTTGTGCATCTACATCATCAATCACATTTACTGGTTTACACCAGCTACTCATCTCATCAAAAACAACATCTCTGCTCACTGTAAACTTACGAGTAGAAGGGTTATAGCATCTATACCCTTTTTGCTGCAGAGAGTAACCAATAAAGATGCACTTCTCAGCTTTTGGATCCAACTTGGATCTCAACTCATCTGGCACATGTACATAGGCAATGCAACCAAAAATTTTCAAATGAGAAATACCTGGTTTCCTACCAGTATACCTCTCCTCTGGAGTCATTCCATGTATTGCTGCAGTGGGAGTCCTGTTCATTATGTAGACTGCTGTAGCAACTGCTTCAGCCCAATAAAAATCTGGCAAGTCTTTTTCATTAAGCATGGCACGAGATACCTCTCCAATATGCCTGTTTTTCATTTCTGCAATTCCATTTTGTTGTGGTGTATGACTGCATGAATATTGCTGCTTTATGCCATGCTCCTGTAGAAACCTTACAAACTCATTTGAGAGGTACTCTCCCCCTCCATCTGACCTTAGGCATTTTATCTGCATGCCTGTTTTTTTTTCAACCATCGCTTTAAGAGTTTTGAAATGCCCAAAAACTTTACTTTTCTTTTTCATAAAATATACCCAAACTTTTCTGCTATAGTCATCAATAAAACTGACAAAATAAGGACAGCCTCCAAGAGATGCAACTTTAGTTGTCCACACATCAGAGTGGATTAATTCCAATGGCTTCTTACTCTCTTGAACATATCTAGGAAATAGTTTCCTTGCCTGTTTTCCAAACTGACAGGCTTCACATACCTTATGCATTTCTGCAACCTTGAATTTTGGCAAACCTGCAACAATATTTCGGGCCTGCATTGATTTAAGTCGTTGTACATTAACATGACCAATGCGTTTATGCCAGATATCAATATCTGCAACTACACCAGTCCCATGTGCAAACATTGCTGCACTCAATTTAGACATGTCTGCATCCAATGTAAACATTCTGCCCTTCTTCTTTCCTTTTGCTATCAAGTGACCTTTATTTTTCATATCCTCAACAAAGCATCCATGAGGATTAAATCTGACCTGCAAGCCCTGCTCAACCATTTGACCAACAAAAACCAGATTCTTGGTGATATTCGGGACATGAAATACATTGGACAGGTATTTCTTTTTCCCATCCTGCATAGACAAGGGAATTTTTCCAATCTGCACAATAGGATGTGCAGTATCATCACCAGTCTCCACAAATCCTGGTTTTTCCATTTTTCTTACATCCTCCATCCATTCTGCATGACCTGTCATGTGGTTTGATGCACCTAAGTCAACATACCATACATCATTGCTTTCTTCTGCACTTGTCACAGAATTGTTCATGTGCTGCACCATAAACAAGTGCTCATTTCTGTCATCACCCTGTCTACTAGAAGATGCATAATTCCCTTGTTGCAGTTTTCCATTCATGATGTCATTCTGCTTTTTATAGCAGTCTTTAGCCATATGACACATTTTACCACAGTAGTAGCATTCAACATTACTGTTTGTATTTTGGCCTCTTTACCATCCACCACGACCTCTTTGGCTCCCCCTGCCTCTAGAGTTACCACGTCCTCCTCCATAGGACTGGTTTTCTTGAGTTTGCTGCATATTCTGATTTCTGCCACGGCCTCCAAATCGGCCTCCTCTACCTCTGCCTCTACCTCTTCCAGCATTTGAGTAGAAGACAGTTTCTTTTGAAGTTCCTCCTAAAGAAGATGCACCACCATTTCTCTGCTCCTCAGAAATTAGAAGAGCAATCAACTCCTCAAAATCAGGAAATCTTTCACGGACGGAAATGGATGTTCGGAACTGTGCATAATCCTTTCCTAGACCATTCAAGGTCACGGAAACTAAATCATCATCTTCCACTGGCGACCCAATGGAAGCAAGTGCATCTGCAATCTTCTTCACCTTCATGTGGTAGTCGTTGATGCTCATACTTTATCTTTGCACATTATGCAACTCTTGCTTGAGCTACATTTTCCTGGCTTGCGTATTTGTGCTATACATTTTTGACAAAGTATCCCATGCCTCCTTTGGCGTACTTGCATCCTGAATATGCACAATCATAGAGTCTGAAATACTGATAGACAGCCAATACATAACTTTCATGGCTCTCTCATGCCATGTTTTGAATGCCTGCATTTGCTGTTGATTGGGAACATCAGGAAGAACTGGTTCTTCTTCATTTCCTGCAACAAATTCCCAATATCCTTTTCCCATAAGGAAATTTGTCATTCTAAACTTCCATGCTTGGAAGTTGTTCTTGTCAAGCTTTTCAGTGACAATCTGTGAAAGAGAATCAGACGCCATTACAGAACACTGCAAAAAATTCTGTCACTGCAAAGAACACAGCTTCAGCCTCACAAGGGCAAATCTGCAAAACTGACGAAAGTGGTATTTGACCACACAGTCACTTCCTAGTGACGATTTTGCATCAACAGGCAACAGGGATGACTCTGTAACTCCCAATGTCTCTGCGCACAAGCATACAATGCAATTTCTACAGTAACTTTTCACCGACCTGTAGAACAGTGGTCGCACAGCATAAAACTAGGCATTTTCCTGAGTGCGTGCAGAAAACTTCCGCCTCCAAAACAGACCCCGAAATGGCCTCAAATCAAAAAAACAAGGTCGCTATGGGCTAAAGCCCTCTCCCACAGCATATACTGCCCTCTTGCTTCACCGCGAAGGGCGTCTCAACCTGAGACAATGCACTCCTACACTTTCTGGCTGTGCTACCTGCAGAGATCTGCTCCCAAAACAGAAAATGAAAGCAACACTGCTCCTCTTACTAGAACACCGCGAGCTTGGCTTGCTTTCTTGAGCTCCTTACCACGAACAAGGCTCTGATACCATGTCAAGATTGTGGGAGAAAAGAAATGAGTCTCACTTGAAGCTTTCTTGCTTGCACAATGGGGGAATACACACAAGGGTGGAGGCTGAAAACAATTTTCCTCTTCTTAGTTGTGTAAGCCAAAAGAACTCAAGTACAAAGAAATAGAAGAACCCTATATATGGGTCTCAAACCAAACTCAACTAAGGTGGCATACTAACTGAGCCACGAACTAGAGTAGATAAGGATAGCTATCATGTAGCTATTATTCATGGGCGGTGTACCAACCGCGTCTGCAACTGACAAGTCGGTGACATAAATACACAACGGTCATCCTGGCGTATCACGAGTGGAGCTCGATATCTCAACACTTTCTACCTATCTAAGTAGTCACAAATGCATGAAAAGTTTTAAAAACAGCAAGCACTTCACTTTTCTTTTTCAACCGGTATACCCAAATCTTTTTGAAACGATCATCAATAAAGGAGATAAATTATACAGCACCACCCAACAATTTCACGGGCATACTACATACATCAGAATGCACTAAGTTCAAGACATTGGACTTATGAGAGAGACCAAATTAAAAGGGATTTTTTATTTGCTTTCCAAACTGACACTCATTACGAAAGTCAAGTTTAGAGCCTTTTCCATCAACCCTCTTCAGAGAGGTACGGACATCAAGTCCTTTTTGGCTCATATGGCCTAATCTCTTATGCCATAATTCCAGTGACTACCAATTTCAGCAACTGCAAGAAACTTGCCATTCAAGGCTTTACAGTGCAAATAATACAAAGTGCCCTTCTTGGTTCCTTTTGCAATCAGCATGAAACCCTTTTTCACTTTCCACAAACCACCACCAAACAGTGTAGTGTAACCATGCAAGTCAAGCTAACCAACAGATAGTAAACTCTTTTTAATACCAGGAACATATCTGACATCTTTCAACACAAGCTATTGCCCATTGTCTAAAGACAAATGTACGGTGCCAATCCCATCAATGCTACAAGCATGGTTATTTCCAAGATACACCTTTCCATAACTGCCTACATTGAACATAGCAAAACACTCCAAGCAAGAAGTTACATGGAAAGAGGCACCAGCGTCTACAATCCAAGTCTGAGTGACACCATCATCAACAACTGACAAAAGTGCATCAATCACATCAGCCTTGGTAATCTGCATATCATGCATGTGACATACAAGGGCATCATAATCAACTGCACATAATACATCAGCCTCTATATCCGAAACCTCCTCCATGACCATACTAGAGGCCACATTGGCCTTTTCCTTGCCTTTGGCTGCCTCAAATACATCTATCTTATCCTCCTCCTTTTTTTCTCCTGTATTCTTCTTTCTCTCTTGTTCTTTCTTGTAACACCTGCAATCAAGCTTCTTGTGGCCCTTCCGAACACAATGATAGCAAGTAATGTCACTCTTTTCTTTTCCTTTGCTTTTGCTTCTGTTTCTCTATCCTGCATTTGCATTTTTCTTTTCAGCCATGCAACTTACATTATAAGTTGAATTGTTGCCTTCTCCACTAGAGATACGTCTAATTTCTTCATTCAAGATTGAACCCCTCACCCCAAATATGAGAGATTTAGGTTATTGCTGAGAGAAACCACCAAGGTCTCCCAAGAGTCAAGCAGTGTCATGATCAAAAAGATCACCCTCAACTTATCATCAAAGTCCAAATTTGCATCCTTGAGCTAATTTAAAATACATGTAAATGAGCTCCAATGCTCAATTGCAGGCTTTGACTCATCCAGTCACATATTCACCAACTTGCACATTAAGTGCACCTGATTAACAAGTGTGGTGATCGCATAGATAGTTTTCAGCTTCTCCCATATTGCATAACCTGTATCTAAACCCTCAATGTCTGTCAAGATGTCATCAGTGACACCCATCTTAATGTAAGCCACAGCCTTTTTGTTTACTCTAGCCCAATCTGCATCAAATATTTGTGCGGGTTTATCTTCCTAGAAATCATCCTCAAACAAATACACTATTGTTTTTCCTCAAACAATGATAAATCTCTGCAGTTTATACATAAACCAGCTATCACACGGGTAAAAATGCAGAAATTTACCAAATTGTGCATAAACCCCCAAAATTTCAGGTCCAAAAGTGCATAAATGTCAACCAATCTGACCCAGCTAAGCAAAATTTTACCAATACATGAAAAGCCCCAATTTTTTGGAATCCAATGTCGGAAAATTTTACTCAAAAGAGTGAAATTTTGACAAATTTGGCAAAATCCCCAATTTAATTGAGGTCACCACACGCAATGTTTGCAAATTCTTGCCTCAATATCACTACCAGGATATAAACGAGGTCAAATCTGGGAAAAGCCCCAAATTTTCAGTCTCAGATTTGCACAACTCTGAGACATGTGCTTCCACGCACAAACTCTCGTTAAGGCAAAGAGAAAATAATTCAGAAATTTGAGAGATTTTTAATTTTAAGAAAAATGGATTTCTGATTTTAAAAACCCAGGGGGGGGATTCTCTCGATGACCCATCAAACGGGTCACGTCTGACGACTTGCTGACGTCCGTCCCTCATGTGCCGCCCACCGCTGGCGTCTATCCCTTGCGTACCTAGTCCCCGTCGCCTGCGCGTGCCTAGACCGCCTGCCCGCGCTAGGTGCTGGTTGATGGCCTGGTCGCCCGTCCATTGCAGCTTGACTATCGCCTTGACTATCGCCCGACTACTGCCCACTGAGTCACCTGCACGCCTAATCGTTGTATGACCTATGGGTCATGTCTGCTGACGTTAGTCGCTATGATGCCTGGCGCCACACGTTGTGCAACCCGCTGCACCACCAACTCTACCTGCTGAACGTCCAACTCCTGCACGACTGCTGAAGCATTCAACACAGCCTGTGTTCTGATACAAGTTGTTGGAGCTTAGCTGGGGATGCGCAGCAGTTCGAGAAGAGTGAGAGAGTGACGACGAGAGTCAGAGAGGGAGAGTGAAAGTACGATCAGAGGGGGGGGTTCTCTCGATGACCCATCAAACGGGTCACGTCTAACGACTCGCTGGCGTCCGTCCCTCATGTGCCGCCCACCGCTGGCGTCTATCCCTTGCGTACCTGGTCCCCGTCGCCTGCGCGTGCCTAGACCGCCTGCCCGCGCTAGGCGCTGGTTGATGGCCTGGTCACCCGTCCATTGCGGCTTGACTATCGCCTTGACTATCGCCCGACTACTGCCTGCTGAGTCATATGCACGCCTAATCGTTGTACGACCTATAGGTCACGTCTGCTGACGTTAGTCGCTATGATGCCTGGCGCCACACGTTGTGCAACCCACTGCACCACCGACTCTACCTGCTGAACGTCCAACTCCTGCACGACTGCTGAAGCATTCAACACAACCTGTGTTCTGATACAAGTTGTTGGAGCTTAGCTAGGGATGTGCAACAGTTCGAGAAGAGTGAGAGAGTGACGGCGACAGTCAGAGAGGGAGAGTGAAAGTACGATTAGATTTTAGTGTGTGTGCTATACACGGAGGTCAGACGGGCCTTTATCCCAATACCAGTGAGACAATAGGGTTTGCGGAGAGGAGCACAGAGTGAACTCGGCAAACATGGAGAAGAGAAGAGAAGAGAGAAGAAACTCTGATGAATGAAATGATGTTCTAAATCATGGAGTGAATGTGATACAAGGGAACAAGGGTGCTGTAGCACAAGGAAAATGATGAAGACAGCCACGAACCACGAACCACGAACCGCGATGTCCTCCCGAAGGGGTGTGAGGGCAATGGAGAGGCTGGAGAGAAGAGGTGACGGATTGAATGAATCAGCCATAAGGAATGAATGGGAGAGTGGCCTGTAAACAAGCACAGTCAGTCGAGGGTGGCATCCCTTTTTGGGGCTGCAAACCCTGAACGCAAAAACGCAAACTGCAAGTGAAGGGTGAAGGGTGAAGGGTTTCTCAAGATCTTCTTGCAATAACAACACCACCAATGCATCAAATGTGTATGCCTCGACATCTCCTTTTACAAGTAAGCGAATTGTAGTGGCAAAACTTTGATAAGTATCAAGTAGACCAACCAAGACTATAAATACAAGAGGTATTTGGAATTATTTTATCAATATTTGCAAACTGCTCCATCATGTCCTTGACACATGTAATGTAAGCATCCATAAAATCACCCTCTGTCATGTACTCCATCTCAAGCTACTTGCGTAAATAGGCTACACGAGCTTCATTGTGCACCTGATACAATGAAGCAAGCTTATCCCAAGTATCCTTGGGCATTATGCACGACTAAATATAGGTAATAACCTGTCTCTTGCATAAGAGTGAAATCAAAGCATGAGCTTGGGCATCACACCCATCCCATCTCAACTAATCACCGGTGGAAAGTACTAGAGGAAGCAAAAGATCCACTTGTGACAATGGATGAGCTAGAAGAACCTATAGCACTCTGTGTAGCTAAGCTTGCAAGCCTAACCTTTGAACCACATACATAACCCCAAAGCTACTTGGCACCATCCAATTTATCAAAGTCCCTAAACATATTGAGCAAATCATTTTGCCTTGCCATTTCTTGCTGCAAATTGCTGGTATGTGTGACCAGCTGCTGTCCAAAGTATAAATGAAGGGCAACACAAAAATAAAGCAAAGAAAAGGCCAAAAAAACATACAATTTTTCATAAATTTGATGATAAGTGAGGAAGAACTTGCAGTTGAAACAACTCCAATATCCACGAATGTCAAATGTATAGGCGTGATTGGCCTCAATGTCAATGAATTTGGGAAATTTTCACAAAAGCCCCAAATTTATTTGCTGAAATTTTGTAAAATTTGGGCTCAAATATGAAAAGTCCCAATTTTTTGGCAGAAATTTGGACAATTTTGGGCACCAAACACAAAATCCCCAAAATTTTAGTTAGATTTGATGGTTTCAAACAAAGCCCCAAAATTTTTGAAGAAATATGACAGAAATTGATACCTGCTACAAAAGCCCTTTAATTTTGTGCCTGTGAAGGGACTGCACATGAATAGTGATCTGTTTGATGGGATTAATGCTAATTAAGATTGGGAAATAGGAATAATTTAATGTTGGGAATGTCAGGGTAGAGATGGCAAACTTTGACGTGGCGAAATGTATGTAGGCTGTCGGGTTGGCACAACGTGATGTGACAAGGATTGTTGAGTCAGACACATAGCCTCTCTACGGGGATGATGGTGAGATCAGTCAGCACGAGGGCAGCAGGCGTGAACGGCAATCTGTTGTGTGCTGCCTGTCCAAGCATAAGGGGGACTATCTGACGAGGGGGTAGCATTGACCAGGTGGCTCTTTGACGAGCAGGCAGTGTTGACTAGACTGATGAACAGAAAGTGACTAATACCATGCAATAGGTGACTGATCTGAAAAGCAAAACTGAGGAGCAAATATGAAGCCCATTGAACCTGGAGCAGCAACTAGTGTGTGAGAGCAGCCGAGTGCATGGCTCAATGGCCGCAATGACAGCGGCAGCTGAGAAGAGGTATGGCTCTGAACCACTCTTAGGTTAGGGTTAAACAGCAGGTGCGTGTGCACACACACACACGCTCGCTCACAACGAACAAGTGAACAACAAGAGAGGAGAGTATTGGAATGTCACATCCACTATATGAGAATGATATGAGAGTACAATCCCTAAGATACTAAGTACCACACCCACTGATGGGTGTTCACACGGGGGAAAAAACCCTTCTCTAGCTAGAAGGTAAAAGTGCCAATGGATAAGGGAGCATTCACACCGGAACTTGGGAGGAACACGATAATCGCAACAGCAAGCTAGTTCTCCCTCCAAATCAAAGAGTGCAAGATGAACTAAGTATCAACAATCAACATTCATTGAACAACTCTAATGAGCATGTGGGTTGCTATGTCAATAGCTTCCATTGCTCCAACTTAAAATGCATATTAGAATAAAACATTGAAGTGCAGGGGACATCCCCAACAGCAGACATTTTTCTACTATAGAAGAAGACTCAAGCCATGGCACACATCTTGCATGCATCCTGCAGATCATTTGATTTATTGTAGGACAGAACAAAGTTATCTGCATATGCTGGAAGCAAAATGCAGCCCTTTACATGTTGGCCTGTGCTCAGTAAGCTTGTCCACACAAACATGCAAGGGGTGAGTCATTAAGCAAGGGGATCAAAGGACCATCCTTCTCCTTGACCTGCCTACCATCCAAGAAGTCAAAAGTCCTTGACTCAGAATGCACCTTGTTGACTCGTTCACCCCTTAGAATGCATAATGTTGTGTTATTGTTGTACCAACCAATAGATGAAAAAAAATTTAAATTCTCAAAGCCAAACTTAGATATAATTGTTGTGACATAATCATGGACACCATGAAAAACTTTGCCATGTTGACTTGTAGAATTAAAACATTCACACTGTATTTAGCATGTCCAATTAACTTTAGACATTCACTACCAAGGGATTTTCCTTAGACCCTCTCAGAGATGCTGCAGTAGCAGAGCTTGTCAAATCGTTTTATCTGTCAAACCCTCATCAGCAGCCATTAGCTGGGGTGTTGATGTTAAAGACATTAAGAATATTGATTAATAATCGAGCAGGAGGTTAGGTTGGAGGATGCTACCTCAAGAGCCACCCTCTGGACAGGTCATCAAGAGAACATGGACTCTACCAACTCCCTTCCCTTGCTTTTATTTCTCCTTCTAAGCAGGGCTCTCCTCAACATCCCCACAGTCACCCACTTTTCAGGCTACCATCCATCCTTTCCTCTTCACATATTTCTCACTGTCCCCCACCCTTTCCTCCAGTGTTTCGCTCAGACTCTCTATCCATGTCAAAGGAGGATTCCAACATCAATGGCAAGTCTGTGGCCTCATTGGTTCAACTAAGTTTCAAAGCAAGATCTTTCTCCATCCCATTCAAATGAATTTTTTCCTTCTATTCGGGGTTCTCTACTTCCCTAAGGATTTTCCTTCTTGCAACAAATCCTTTGCTTCTCCGCTTAGCCACCATTTGCCTTTGGCATCCTTGCATGCAAGCCATCCCTTGCCCTTCAGCCCCTAATTTGCTCACATGGCAGGAAGGTGTTTTGGCACTTCTAATAGCTCCTCACTATCGTCATCCAGTCAGGCCAATGATCCAATTAATCCATTTCCGACAAGATATCCTTCTTGTGTGATCCAACAAAGGCCTCTCCATTCCCATTGGCATCTTCTGGTGACAAGTTTCTTCAGGCTTCTTTCTAGAGAGGAAGCCATACTCCTTGACTAGTTTCTTCTTTTGGCAAAAAATATCAACATCTACTGGTCTTCCATTGGTTCCTCTCCTATCCTCAGATCCATTGCAATTCCTTGGAGATTTTCAATCCTTTTCCCTTTTCAGGGGTAGAGAGCTGAGTCTTCTCTTCTTCAGCTCAATAACTACTAGCTTTGGAGGGTTTTTGCAGCATTTGCAAGCCCTCTTCTATGGCCTTCTCTACTCTTTTGGCCTTCAACAACACCTAAGATCAGAGTGGCATGTAGACATGATTTATCTTTGGAGCCTTTTGGCAGGTCTAGGATTAGACATGGACAGATCCATTACTTGCTAAGGTTCTATGAACTAACAATAATTAATTATAATATAAGTTTGTGTGCACATTTGGGTGATTCAAGTCGAATGAGCCTTAATGTGAAAGTTTCATTTAATTTATGAAAAGTAGCATGGGCCAAAAGTTTTGGGTTGGGATACTTAAGAGTTAAGACTTGAATGGGTGATTGATTAAATCTTAACATTAAATTTTATTTGTTTAATTGAAAAGCTAACGAAACACAAGGAAAGCACGAAAATGCAATAAAAGGTGTAAAACATGGCTTTTCGAGATCAAGAACCCGGCAAGGATACCAGACATAGAGGCTACACCAGAGAGAGATGAGGGAGATGCACCAATGCCACGACAAATACTTGACAAAGCTGGGAGATCAAACGAGATACTACCCCTATACTATCTCCTCAAGGATGTATGACATACAATATACTCTACCCACTAATTTCGACTAAGTGGAACTAGGGATTATTATATCCTCATACCTAGCTACATAGCTAGATGTATACAACTCTACATATACCCCCCATTATCTCTCTTATTGTATCCTCGATATCTTCTCATTTTAGTCTCCCTCTACATTGGTTTTCACCATCACTTATCATAGTCTACAACATCACACTTAAATGTTTAGTGACGATCATTGTACATGGTTATGTCTCATATGCCGACTTTGGCCTCAATAGACATTAATATTTCTTTCTTTCTTTCTTTCTCTTCCCATGAAATTTAAATTAATGAATTGTAATATTTATAAAGGGACTTTTGGCCAACCAACCTAACTCAAAAACGGGTAGAAAACAACACATGGAGCCGAAAGGCTACGAAAAACACAAGACTACAAGAATAAAAGAAGGGGATCACGAAGTGAGCACAACCTGGGTGGTGCGGATGATATCCACCCATGGAGCAACCACCACTCTAAGAATCACATCAGCTGAAACCATGGAACTAACTTGCCATAAGAACAATCCTCAAACACGGCCGACATAACCATAGACACCTGAAGCCAAATCAAAAATAAATGCATTGCATGTCCGCCAAGTGTGCCAAAGACTAGCCCGCTGCAAAAAATGAAAAGACAAGGGTGCCCCAACTGTAAAGTGGTTGTGGATGGCATCTTGCTCAAAATCCAAGAACAGATGATAGTACATTGATGCTTACTTGGCAAGGAATAAAAAGATGGACAAAAGCCTCTTCACATGAAGTACAAGGCACATCTACCACTAGAGATATTGCAGTTTGTTAAGCTAAAATATGCATTACTTGCTGATTAGCCTCTTAAACAGCCCCAAAACACACTAAAAATGCTCTTTTAGAGTAAAACCCTAAAATAGGAAGCGGTTCAAGAGAGTTCAGTGGAAACCCTAAAACGGGAAGCGGTTCAAGAGAGTTCAGTGGAAACCCTAAAACGGGGAGCGGTTCAAGAGAGTTCAGTGGAAACCCTAATTTTTGGGGCGCCCTTCCACATCTATAAATAGACACGCTGCCCCCATTCAGCCATCATCCTTGTTTTGCAAGTTACACCAGCCCACACACCCTCTGCTGCTGTCGACGCCCGGTTTCCAGCCTGCAGCCCGCCTCCATCTGCTGTCCAGCCATCATCGACTGCAGCCACATCATCTTCAGCCTGTCCATTGCTGTAGGCGATAGCTCTCAGCTGCTGGCGACAGCTCCAAACTGTCCCAGACTGCTGTTCAACCTGCTGTCCATCATCTCCAGGGTCAGCCAGCCTGCGTTTTCAGCATTGCAGGCCCTGACACTCTCAAACATTGTTTCAGCCTGCTGTTTACAGCAGACTATGCACAGTTTCCAGCCCCCAATCAGTGGTACACTGCTGCGTTTACCAATTTCCAGCCTCCAGACTACTGTGTTTTGGTGACCAGCCTGCTGCCATTCACTATTCAGCACTCCTACACTCCGACTGGTGGTCACAGACTTGGGATCCGTCTTCGATGGACGTCACACTCTGACATTGCTCTGCCCTTGAGCACACTATACACTCTTACATTCATTTACAGCATTCATTCACTTCAGAGTTGTGTTCTCTCTCTCCCTTCTTCTGTTTGTGTTTGAGTTTTGAGTTTTGCGTTTAGGGTTTGAGTTTTGCCCTCTGTGTCTGTGTCTATGTCTTTGTGTTTCTGCCATGGTCGTACGCTCTGTGTGTCCTCAGTGCAAACCCTAGCAGTCTTCTTAACATGGTTGTGTAGCATATCCCCTATGGAGACACCCCCAATAAGAAGCCTCCATAAAAAATTTCACCTTGGTAAGGAAGCTTAAAGCTCCACAATTGAAGCAACCAATCATACCACTTAGCTTTACTATCCTGGGAAGACCAAACTTTATTTGCATTCTCAATCACCCATCTCTTATCCTCAACCATCTTATGATAAACTTGATTGGCTGACTACTCATGAAATCATCCAAGCACACAAAAGCTCAGTCCAACCATAGGGATGAAAGCTGAAATGCAAGTAAAAGGGGAATGTTGCAAAAGCCTTCCTCCAAGGTTGACCAAATCAACTTGTAACCCCAAGGAACTCGCAAGTATTAACACATACACAGAAAGAATAAACCTAGAACTAACCAGGGATAACAACATCTCATATAGTCCTCAAGCATGCCATCCTAATAAAACTTATCACATTCCATGTGCTTATCAAGCTAGTCAAGCAACTTGAATGTGGCTAAAACCTCATATTGCAATGAGTTAGCCTTGTTTCTAGGGTCAAGGGGACACACAAGCAGTAAAGTGAAGGATCTCTTGCCAAGAAGCAATCACGTTCGAGAGAAGGAAAGACTGTGGCATTTTGCCTACTTGAGTCAAATTCAAAACATGCCACCAACAGGCCTATGAAATAGAAGATGGCAGTCCTCTCATGGAAGGTTGCAATTCGCTACAACATGATATCTGTCCCCAAAACTGCCACTACATGTTCTCCTTTTGGTAAACTAGTTGCTTTCCCTTTATTTGCATGAGCATATTGTCTCATCACACTATTAGCTTGAGCAAGCATATATTGAAAATGCATCATTCCTCTCATGTTGAGGAGGAAAAGAACTTGACTAAGGGACCTCTAGAATCCCAAGCCTAAAGGATCAACCACTAGCTTGTGGCGCTTGCCAACTCCATCTCCTCCTCTTTTATGAAAATCCTCAGCCCGGGATTCCACATCCAAATCCATAGCGTCTTTCTCCGTACCATCACCAATACGTTCATGAAGGAACTCCATATCAATACCACCAGAAGTATGCATTGCAAGTAGGGTACAAGACCCAACTCGTGTTAGCGATTGTCATCCCCTGGATAGTGCGGAGCAGGCAGCCACGTCAGCAGTGCCACAACAGCTGCCACGTGGCAGTCTGGTGCAGGTCAGCCAGATCTGTACCAGTCGACTGCAATGCAGCCGACCTGTCATATTTTATCGCATTTTCTCAGGCTATTTATAGCCGGCAGCCAGGACACTATTACTCACTTGCGATTGCAGATTCCAGCAGGAGATCGGGCAGATTGCAGTGTACTTCAAGGTGGACAGCAGGTTGCATCATCGAGGTGGAGACACGCAGTCACACGCACTGTGCCCGTGTACATATCTGCATATCTTTGTATACAGCATACCTTATACAGCAGATCTTCATCTTCCACTGTCTCTTTCTCTCTCTCTTCTCTCTGTGTTCACTCTCTCTCTCAGTCTTGGTCCCACGCTTCCGCATCGCTGCACTCTGACAACTCGCAACCCTCTGTGAAGCAGAAAATCAATCGTGCATGCTGCTATTTCTAGCAAACAGCAAATAGGCCCCAAAAACCACTCAATAACAGCTGTCCTGCATTACCTCTTAAATTGTAACTCAGATGGCAATTCTACCAGCGCCAACAGCTCCAAATGGGGGTAAAACCCGGTAAAACCCCAACATGCCTGACGTTGCTGGCGAGCCCTCCTCTTCTACTGTCACCTCTTATTGAAGCAGAAAATATATCTGCTGTCCCTATCCTTCATACCCTAGCTCTATGGTTGCAGCTTGGAGTGGCTTCCACAGATTTCAATACTTGCCTTAGATGCTTTGAACACAGGCTATAAAGTTAGTATTCAGAGGCACTCAGGAGCAAATGGTAGTGACTTGGGCTGCAGTTCATTGTCACTTATTGGGGAGCCTGCATTATGAAGATATGCAAAAGAGCATCCCTTTATGATCATAACATCACAGTGACTCTGAAGCCTGGTTACTCCGGGACGTAGAGGACTAAAGGCCACTGTCACACAATGAAGCTCATTTCTGCCATCATTTGAACAGCCGCATGCAGAGAGTCCATAGACCACTCTACCTTAGACACCCTCAGATAGACTCCAAAGTGATTTAAACAAGAAATAGTAACAAGCCAATGAAGTGTAAACAAAAAATATTCCTGCAAAGGCCTAATACAGCACCACAAGATGGCAAGCAGAAAAGGAGAAGATAACAAATCTGAGGTCAAACTGGAATACCTGTCCTAGAAATGGACAGATACCCTAATGTGACCAAAATATCTTCACCTGGCATTCAAGTGTGCATAGGTGGGCTGATCCTTTGGCTTCAATAATCCCCCTTAACAAAGCAAGTAACTAGCCACTGTCACAAGAGGATCTCTTCCAGGTGGATTACCTAGCCTTTCCATTTAGAGAGTATTAATTGCTGCTAACCTGCATATTGTCTTAGATTGCTGCACTCTTCTCAAATATTCAACTACTTACAGATGGACAAGCCAGCAATAAACAAAGATCAACCACAGAAAAGGAACACTCATTGAGAGTATTCTACAAAGACAGTGTATCTTACATAGTGAAATCATTCAGAACCCTTGATACAAAGCCAGAATTAACTTGTATATCGCAGGTGACTAATGGCAAAAGTTCTATAGAAGTGTATTTGTAAAGTATAAAATGAACATTGCCTAGTTTGACAAAAAACAAAGTACCCGTAAATTGATTCACCACCTCGACCTGTCCCTGTAGGATCTCCACCTTGCACCATGAAATCCTACATAAAGCAAAGTCACGCACACTGAGCTAAGATAAATGGCTGATAACAGCTTACACTAATGATGCTACCATCATGCCATATGGTCTAGCCATGCTCTAATTGGATGCTTTATCCATGCCATGCAAAGCAAAATGTTTCCTCAACTATATGGTTCAGTCGTGCTCTAGGCAGATATGTTGCTTATGCCATTCAAAGGAAAATGTCTCCTCAATTCAACAAGTCTCTGAAACACAAGAATTGAGATCTCTAGCTCAAACACATACAAATGTAATTCATAATGGACTTAAGAATACAAAGAGAGGACCTATCCTAAATCTCCTAACTTTGGGGACTACAATCCCATTTTGAGCTTCAATATTATTGGAGGCTAAGCTCCTTCAAAACATTCAGCTGAAACAAAAGCCCCTAAATATTTGGAGACTGCAAAACTGATTTCCTGACAGGCTTTGCATTTGCAACACGCTTGTAATGTTGCATTTTATAAACCTTGGAAAACTGATCTAATTTCAACCATAGTGAGGAAGCACCCAACTCCCAACTATTAGAGGTCATGGTCATTTCCTCAACGTAAGCCCTACACTAAGTCAGTGAGGCGCATTCGGAACTCTGTCTGGGGCCACTCTTTTTGGTCACTTTTGGTCTTATGGTCCTTGGTCCCTATTTTGCCCCGTCCATCTTTTTGGCCCAAGATGCCATCCAAGCATATTTTTAGGGTTTCTATGCCATTTAGTCTACCTCCACACATGCTGCCCTTTGTTAGACAACTACCTTAGTTTTAGAGTGGTTGGCAACTTCATGCCCTACATGGAGTAGGGTAGATTTCACTCCTAGTTACACACCATGTGTCTACACTCATTGTTTCAACACCCGTTTTACCTTGCTTAAACAATTGTGTTTGTCTCTAGAATGTTTGACCAACTTCACGCCCTGCATTCTCTTTGCCTATAAAAGTTTTGCCTTTCACTACTGTTCCATCGCTTCCCATTGCTGGCATGCACTCACATTTTCTGTCATCATATCTGCATATATTGCTTCTTTGGCATATCATTCTGTATGTACAGGAAGATAAGTTTTATCTAAGAGTGGCTTGTTAACAAATCCAGGGAGTGTTCACTGTTAACTTCACAACCTTTTTAACCTGCAGCAAGCTTATGAGCACATTAAGCCTCTTATTTTCTATGCAACAGTTTTCCAACGTTCAAATCTCAGCCAATTTTGTGTGGCTAAACAGTTGAATGTACAGATGGAAGCAGCTTCCTACACAGAATTGGAACCTCAGAGGAATTGGGACGTTAATGGAGCTCATGAATTATAGCAGGACAGGGAGCACGTAAACACCGGGAAACAACAAAAAGAGAATGACGCAAGGCAAATATCATTCAGAGAACACACAGAGACGGCTAGATTGAAGCAATGTTCACGCTAATTACTCTATGAAAAAACCAAACGCATTGCATATCAGGCATTGCCAAATAAGCTCCGTTATTTATTCACAAACTGCGCTGGTAATACACGCAGAAATGGCCAGATTAAAGCAACTCTCACCTTAATTACTCGATGAAACTTCACTTCATTGTAGTAGCCTCTCCGTGATAGCTCCAGAAAATTGCGACAAGTTTTAGGAGCATGCTTAGTGTAGAGCTGTCACGAGCAGGAATCGAATCAGAAGAGACCAAAAATCTCTCTCTCTCTCTCTCTCTCTCTCTCTCTCTCTCTCTCTCTCTCTCTCTCTCTCTCTTACCTCGAGCGTTATTGCACCCATAGACGTTTCCACGACAACCTGAGGAGCGCCTACCATGATTTCTGGCAGGACGGCGATGATGATCCGTAGCTTCTTCTTGATACGACCTGCTTCAGGCCGGAAATGGCGACCAAGGCAACAAACTCGAAATTCAGAAATGCTTCGTCAGACGTAAGACCGCGGTTAACAACATCCGGTTAATAGGCTAGCCTAATGGGAGTTGGCCTTGAGAGGACTGGTTAACGACTGGTGTCTTCGTTAACAATCCAGAGAGAGCAAAAAAAAACTTTTTTTATTTTCTAAAATAATTTTTTTTTCTCGAAAGTAAGATATCCACATATTTCAAGGCTAAATGGATCATTTCATTGAGGTTAACAATTAGTAAATTTTTTAAGGATCTCTATCACCTTATCATCGCACCATTATACAAGCATATGCCCTAAAGGGTAATGCTAACAAATATCTCACTTAATAATGTGCCAAAAAACAAACATCTATGACATCATTTAGAAAGAAATCGGGTAAGGTATTTGGTATTTGGTAATGTCAATGATTCAAACTCTCACGAGATGCCCCTTCTTTTTTCAGCGTTCAAGAGAGAGAGAGAAAGAGAGAGAGAGAGAGAGAGAGAGAGTGTGTGTGTGTGTGTGTGTGTGTGTGTGTGTGTGCACGCACACATGTGCACATGTGTGTGTTGTGTGTTATCTCACAAAGAAAACTCTATTGAGATGAACCTCGTATTTATAAAAAACATTTTTAAGAAGCAATATGAAAACCATCAACTTAGAATCAGATGTTTTTCAAAATTTGTTTAATATCACTTCACAAATATCAAATTGAACTTGACTCTTTAAAACATTCTCATCAAAATCTAGATGATAATTCTAAATTTTGGAATTAGTTTACATAAAACCTCCATTGGACTAACCATTATACGCGGGAAAATGTGTCTACCAACTTAACAAAAGTGTAAGCTAGTGGTTTAAGATGCCAATCATACCAAGTTAATGATGTGATTTTGGCAAGGTTACCCAACAACATTTAGAGTGCTTGAAGGTATGTATAGAAGGATTAACAAGTGGATTTCTTACTCTTCCCATGTGGGGCATTATGAGGGTACCTTAATAATCTACCAAAAGAGCATCACATAAAACATAAAAGTTTGGCAGTGTCAAGGGTCTAACGCTTACTATAGAGCTAGTGTTTATGAATAGAAATTTTGAGAAGTAATATGTGAACCTTGAACTTAAAAGTCTCAAGGGATTCTAAAAAATGTCCAATGGAATTTTATAAAAACGTAAGTAGACCCAATTAACTTTAAAACCTTCTCTTTAAATTTTTTTCAAGAGTTTCGAAATTTGCTTGACATGAATCCTTGGTTCTTCACGAACATTAGAGGGAGAAACACCATCGTGCCTTATTTTCAAGTGTAAAAGGTTTAGATAAAGTCCAGACTATCTAAATAGATGCTTATCATATTTAAGTTAATGTACATCTGTAAAAGATGCAGGATCTAGAGCATGGCAAAGGCGGAAGCTATGGGGGAATGGAAGATAAAGACACAACTCATGTTGACATGACAATGTAGACAACTGTTACACAAGTGAATTAGGTTTCAAGATTGAGACTTGAACTCATAAACACAATCTTGTGTATGGACAACAATGACACAAACACTTGACAGAAAGAGACAAGTACTATTGCATTATCATCATGTGAAAGTGATAGTTCAAGTACATCATTATATAGAGCTCTTTGGTAGCACTTAACATCCACTGTGCATATGGGATCTTTCTCTCTTCCTAGAATGGACTACATCTTCCTAGCCTAGCTATTCCATACAAAGGGACTAAAGTAGGCGTGATTGCAAATATCTCAACATCCCTCCTCAATCACAACCAAAAGTACAAAGTGTGTAGAGGCTTTAGTGAAAGCAACACCTGCAAAGTGTGGGCACACCATAAACATGGCAAAACACCAAAGGTTGTCGCAGAAAAGGCTAAGTGTGGGTACCACAAACATGACGGACATCCGAAGGCTGTAGCAGGAGCCTTACAAAGTGTACAGAGGCTGTAGTACAAGGATAACTGAGGAGTTTTACAAGTTTGTGTTTGAGACATCAGGGCTAGGAAATATAAAACTAAAAAAGTCTATCTAAATAGAAGGACTAATGAGGTTTGTCCTTCTCCTGGTGGTCTTCTTTTTCTTCTTTTTCCTTTACTCCATTTTCTTATTCTTCTTTGACTGCAACTAGATAGGCCTTTTGGGACCTCTTTCTTGCATGGCAGAACTTCTCGGTGTGTCCGGTCCTTTTTGCAAAAGTTACAGAAGAGCCGATTCTTCTTGCCTTTGTACCTGTTACCAACATATAATGCATGCTCATCTCTAGAGGTACTTGGTTCTTCCTTAGTTTTTAGCTTCTTTTCCTCTTCTAACAGTAATGCCTGGATATCAACAAGTTCAGGATTTGGCATGTTGATTAAAGTTGTTGATACATTATTATATTCAAGAGGCAAACTCTTAAGTAGAACACCGATGCAAACATCTTCTTCCATTTTAATGTTGATTCCTGCAAGTTGGGTTAGAAGTCCTTCCATGTAATTTAGATGTGTGGCAAGTGATGTGCTGGACTTCATTTCAAGTCTTAAAAACTCAATCAGGAGACCATACTTTGATGATTTAGACTGTGCACCGAACAAGGTATCAAGTCTCTTCCATGTATCTTGTGAGGTCTCACAGTTATCCACATGGTGGATATACCTGTCATCTAGCTCTAGTTTGATAATAGCCTGGGCCTTTTCATTGTTCTTTTGCTAAGTTACAGCAAGATCCGCATCACGAGGCTTCTTTTCTTTTCCAATGGTAATGGCCCAGAGGCCCTTCTTCATCAGGATGAGTTTGATGCGGGTCTGGCCGGCGTGAAACTTGACTCCTTTGAAATGAGCAGTTGGAGAATCTTTGCCCATGTTAGACTTACGGGAACAGTAGTAAATCAACTTCAGAATTTTGAGATTTATCAGTGGAAGAGCAGATTACAATGTGTCAAGAGACACAAGTAATGACAGTGTGAAAACACACTATGCAGAGACTATGTATGTGTTGATGTTGAGCGTGAATCTTCTTTGTTCGAGGTCGTTGTTCCTTCTTCAATCTTTCTAGGTTCTTCCCCTCCTTGATTTAATGCTGGGACAATAGATCAGAGTGGCAGTGTGTTGCTCCAAGTGGCAAGAGAGAGAAAATAATGAGATTTTTTAGCTTGAGTGAAAAATTGGCTATGGTGGATTCTAGGGTTTCATGACAGGGGCCTGGTTTTTTTGCTGATTGCAGGAGCTATGGTGGATCATTTTCAAAAAAATTTTAATGAAAATGTAGCTCTCTTCAAGGCCTATCAAAGCCCTATGATGCTCATCCAGATCGCAGCCCGTAGCGATGGTAGCAGCATCTCGAACGTCAGCAGGCGCAGCTCAACCAGATTCTCATGATTTTGTGAATGCTAGAGCAAAGGGTGATCAATGTCATATTGTGTTATGCCACAATGATGCACTGAAGTTGGAGAACAACTTTGTAGAAGACAGTGTGAAGAGTTATGCCCTCTATTGCAAGATCCAACTCCTCAAAGTTGGCAGGGTCTATCTGGCTATGGCAGACACACAGGGCAGCAACTGTGTAGACTCACAATGTTGAGCTTGAAATGGCCTAATTTTGAGCTCTGAGGTGATAGAGAGGAGCTCCAGGAGCAGGGCTACAGTTCTCCAGAATAAAGCTTGTTAAGATCTTGTCTGGTTGATGTAATGTGTCCACTAGTATCATCCAGGACACGTCTTAGCAGTCCATCGGAAAGGATGTCTAGAAAAACTCCGCCCGGCACTCCCATGGAATGTTACGGGTTTTGCGATCTAGGTCTTTCCACGTCTGCCACGTAGCGGAAGTATCCTGGCCGTTTCCACTTAGGATCGACCGGAATTAGGGTTTTCTTGATTGGTCATTAGCTAACAACAACTAGCATCAGACCCGAGCGAACTACTTTACGCAGAAATGCCAGGTCCGAAGCGGATTCACGCTGCACTTGGTTCAAGGAGAATGGGAAACGAGAGGGATGCAAGGCTCAACCTCTCCGCCATAAGGCATAGTCCCATTACGTTCCCCTAAAACAGCGTAAATCGGGTAAGACGTAACTCTAGGTCATCGCTCTCGTTATTCGTTTTGATGATGATGATCATCCCGCTGTTCTTCGAGATTTTTGAGAAAAGTTCTCGGCTAACCAGGACCACCCATTCGTAGGACGGATCCATGGCCCATCCTCCGCACTTTCCTCAGTTTGTTTTAGTTATGTAATTATCTAACACATTAATTTAACATATAACAATCAGCTTCTTTAATTAATCCTGTTAAGCACTGGTTCCTTCACGTAATCTTATCACGTGACATAGAAAAACAATATCAAGCAAGTTCTTTTTTTAACATTTCATCATTTTATCTTTGAAATACAAGGAGTTTCCGCTCGTAGGCTTGTCCATAATCTGCTCGAGGGCTATCCAGTAATCCCCAGGGATCACTATTCCAAGCTTCCGCCCGTAAACTAGTATGCGGGCCTCGAGATCCAATCCCGAGTCACGTTAGCCTCTTGTGCAGGACCCGGAAGGCGAGGGATTTACGGCCAGAGCCCCCTCTGGCACCCAAGCGTCCTCCTGCTCCAAGTAGAACTCAACGGAGAGATCTCTCGCGACGGGTTCCACGTTCCCGGCGAGGTCAACAACCCCCTTGGTTAGGGTCAGGCAGGCAGTCGGGGGTAACTGAAGCTGCCTCTCCCTTCAGGCCTTCAACCTGAAGCATTAGATATCTTTTCATCCTTTAGTTCCTTGAGCAAACAATGCAAACAATGCTTTCTAAACTGTTACGAGCACAATCAATTCCAGTGGTCGTTTATTTGGCCAATTGCTAAGGAGTGAATCTTTCTCTCCGAATGCATCCAGCACTCGATCCAGGATCAATTTCAACTTGGCAAGATCCCCAAGGGTTTGTTTGTTAACCCTATATCCTTGGGTTAGGGCCGTACCCTACTAACCCAACTTAACCAATACCTTAAGTTCTATTAACAGTAAATATGTTATTCCAATTTACTAATTGGTCTTTTGCTTCCAAGCAAATATCTAATCCTCGTATCTTGGTTACTTTACCCAAGAAAGGTACTATATCACGACGATTATTTCTCCTCTTGCAAGATAAAGTTGCGTAAGAATCTGCCAATCTCATTCCGAGGAATTTGCCATTCCCTTTTGATCAAATCACAAGATCATGCGACTCTGCAACCTATTGCGCTAGTGTCGCATTAAAAATCATGGGACTATTTTACCCATCGAATGGCGTTGTCTAATCACGAAATCATGATTAGATAGGAAACAGGGTTAGGGTATCTTCATAACAATCCGTTCCTGATTGCACTAGGTCGATATTGTCGGTCCTAAAGGTCCAAATCCAAATCAAGTTTCATTCTTTTAACGAGCGATCCTTAGGGTAAAAACCCTAGATCGTTTCTCGCAAGTGTGTCCTATTGTCCCTACATTCCGTGAATGAGGGCAAGTCTTTAGGGTATAAGAGTTTCGGCTTTGGCAATTAGAGCGATTAGGTCACGTCCTCAATGTGCTAAACCCTAGTTAGCTCTTTGGGATATGTTGCATTGATTTAACCCTTCTTGAACGAGTTGCTTGCGGTTTAGGTGTTTTTAGGATAAACCAATTTACTTATCTATTCTTGAAGGTATTTACGATACCCTTCTCGTAACCACATGATTCATTTCCTACGTTTGAGTATATTTACAAACCCTACTTTTCTGGTTAAAACCAAAGCATATGCTAAGTTACGACATAACTTCTATTGATGCATTTAAGATTCATGCTACTAAGCGATAGGGTTTTATGTGAACCATGCAACCTTTTTCTAACTTCTTTTTTTTAAATGAGATTTTCATATGCTGAATAAGCATTGTACAACCTTTCGTAACTATTTACGTAGTTGATTGAGATTTAAGCCAATACCTTTCGTAACTATTTACATAGTTGATTGAGATTTAAGCCAATTGACTGGATTTTAATCTACTTTACGCAGTTTTAAGAACCATTTCCATGACTTGTGCATCCACACCAATTGGAAAGAGCACTTAGAAAAGCTATGAATAGTCTTTGAATGGTATAGGCAATACAATCTCTCTCTAAACCCCTTAAAGTGCCAGTTTTGGGTGAAGCACTGTTGTATTTTAAGGCATGTTGTGTTGAGGAATGGGATCGCCATAGTCTCCTTGAAACTAGAGTAATTGTAGACCTTCCCCCTTTGTCCAACTTCAAGGGAGTTCAATGATTCTTAGGACACACAAGGTACTACCAGCGGTTTGTGCTAAACTATGCATTGATTGCTAGACCTTTGTATAAGCTATTGATAGTATTCTAGTGGACTAGAAAATGCTAGCAAGCCTATGAAAGGATTAAATAGGCTCTAACTTTAGCTCCTATCTTAAGAGCCCCATATTGGTCCATCACCTTCCATGTGCACATTGATGCATCAAAGTTTTCCATGGGGGCAGTGTTGTGCTAACCTCGTGAGCATAACCTTGATTATCTAGTAAGCTTTGCTAGCAGATAACTCACTAATATGGAAATAAACTATTCCACAACAGAGAGGGAAGGATTAGCTATTGTGTTTGTTGTAAAGAAGTTTAGACATTATCTTCTAGTGTTACCCTTTACCTTCTTTGTGGATCATCAAGCATTGCTTTATCTTGTGAACAAACCCTATGCAATAGGATGCATTGCTTGGTGGTTACTTCTTCTTTTGGAATTTGATTTCTTTGCGGTAGTATGCAAGGGCAAATAGTACTATATATGGTAGATCATACGTCCTGTATACCCATAGGTGAAGCAACTAGATAGGGCATCATTGATGACCTACTAGATGCACATCTTTTTAGAATGTCCATCGAATGAGACTTATTTAGAGCAGACCTCACACCATATTGGTGGGTAGATTATATAGTCCACATCCTAGAGAATGGATTGCTTGAACGAGCCATAGAAAAAGCTAGGTTAAAAATACTAATTTTGAAGATCCAACCTTATCAGTTGATTTGCCAGTCAATTATATTGGTTAGGATAGGATTGACACTTAAGGATAGAAAAAGTTAGGTTAGAAATACTAAATTTGAAGATCCAACCCTATTAGTTGATTGCTGGTCAATTATATTGATTAGGACAGAATGGACTCTTAAGGAGACATGTCTGCAAACATGAAATGCACGATGTGCTTATGGTAGCACAATGGCGAGATTGTTGGGGGACATTTCAGTGGAGACACCAAAGCTTACAAGGTGCTCTAGTCTCAACTATGGTGGCTTACTCTATTTCGTGATATGGCTAAGTTTGTGAAGCACTGTTAAGTTTGTGAAGCACTGTGATGAGTGCCAATGGACGAAAGTCCTTATTCATAAGGACAAAATGGAGTTGATCTTAGTAATCGCATACCAACCATTTGAGAAATGGAAATTTGACTTTGTTGGTCCAATTAGCCATACGAGACAATACTCACAAGCCAAGTACATCATTGTTGCCATAGACTATCTCACCAAGTGGGGGGAAGCTTGAGCAACTCGCAAAAGTGATGCTAGGACCATGGCCAAGTTCCTTTGGGAGCAGGTAATCTCATGGTTTGATTTTTCCATAGAGTTGGTTAGTGACCAAGACACACACTTCATCAATGAAGTGATTGCTCACTTGTTATCCACTTTCTTCATAATCCACATAAAATCCTCCTTATAGTATTACCCTCAAGCTAACGATCAAGCTAAATCCACAAACAAGATCTTAGTGAATGTCCTAACAAAGGTAGTCTCTACTTTATGAAGTGATTGGGACAACAAGCTGATGGCTGTTTTATGGGCATATAGGATGGCCTACAAAATGACCATAGGATAGACCCCGTTCAAATTGACCTATGGAACTGAAGCAATTCTGCTAGTGGAATTTTTTGTTCCAAGCTTGAGAATAGTAGTCCAGAAGAGATGGGAGGGCAAAGCAGCATGGACCAATCATTTGGTAGAGCTAAAATGCCTATTTGAGATTCATCTCATTGCAACCCATGCCTAATTTGTGAGAAGGTGTGACACAAGAGTTGGTTTGACAAGCACATCAAACAACAAGACTTCGAGCAAGGAGACCTAGTCTTGATGTACTCTGTTAAGGGACACAAGTAGAAGATGGAATTCAGGGGATTGGGACTTCAAAGGTTTGCGATATCAGTAGAATAGGCAATGTAAAACTCGAAACCTTAGTGGGTGAGGGCATAGGCTTTTTCAACAAAAATCGCATAAAAAAGTATTACCCTTTGTCACATCCACATCATGAACCTCCAATGATAGAACCACCAATGAAGGTGAGAGTTGCAACTATCATTGAAATAGAGGATGAGGATGAGGAAGCAACAACACTAGCCTACCTGTGTATAATAGTGACCACTCAAAAGGCATATGCCTTTGATGCGCTAACATGCTAATTGATGAGGGAGCTGACTATAACATCTTAATGTATGATCATTGGATCACTATGGGTCAATCCCAATTGCAACCAACCAATGTAACACTCAACCCATTTGGGGATACTCTTATCCATTATGCAAACCAATGGTTTCTATCAAAACTGGGAGCCTACCCATAATATTTTATGTGCTATATTAACAAACAAAGTGTTCATAAGGAATCATTGTTGGGTCCCATGTTCAAAAAGCAAGTTCATTGTCACGTTGATTACGACTCATAGTGCATCCACCTTGCCATAGGCAATGTTAGAATAGTAATGGCTTTTAGCAAGGGTACCACAACCACCTAAAAGCTTGGAGTGCCATCGGTAGTTAGCAATAGTGTCAACCCTAAGGAGGGGGATAGTGCACCACAACGTACACCCATTGTGAAGCCCCACCAACATCTAGAAACCACACCCAAAGCTACGGACCAAACAATCAAGCGGCTCCCCAAGCATAGATCACAATTTCACAAAAGCCAATTATTTAGAACTCATAGTTTTCATGCCTCACACTCTAGACATAAATGGAGGAATTGACACCATTGTGGTACATAGGCAACTAGGTTGCGTTGGGTTCCAAAAGCCCTACTGTTTGCCCAAGGTTACTATGAGGGTAACACCTTGGTGTAGCTACCCAAACTCACAAGTGGCATGTATGACCCTCAATCTTAGGTCCCAAAAAAAAAAAGCCCAGAAATGTAAATCAAAATAGGGTAAGAGAAAAGCCAAGAGGAAGGGTGCTCAATTCATGAGTGCTCCAATGGTCTATCGACTAAAAGTTCAACCAATCATCAGTGAGCAACCAATCCTCAATGAGCCCCCACTTAATAACTTTGATGTGATCACCACTGCATAATCTAACGACAAAGTGTCAACTGAAATTCCAACCCAATCAACTTCTCAAACCATGTTCACCAAACCTGATAAGAATCCCAAAGTAGAAATACCACATACAAACCTGCCTAGTCTAGTTAAACAATAACCACTAGCTAGTCTTAAGCCCTTGCAACAATAATGATATATTCTTGACTTGGCTTCCAACATGGCAATGGACACAATAGATGACTTAGTCACGTGCATCCGATGATTGGACTCAACTTTCACTTTGTTTGCTAGAAATTATGAATGCTTGGACTTAGGCCTACTTGACAAACATATAGCAAATAAGGTACATTCCTTGCAATGTTCTTAGGAAGAATACAATTTCATCTTCACAAAGGCCTCCACCATTGTAGAAGAGTTGACTCCTAATGAAATTTTGAGAGAACAAGCCTTAAGCCAACACTTAATTACATCCTTCAAGAAGAGCAAAATTCCCATGCCACCACACGAACTTGTTGAGCTCTAATGATTAGTTGAATCTGAGTCCAATTTCTTATGCAGGTGGTATTAAATGGGCATAAGAGGGTTATCAAATCATGACCAATGCAGAGCAATGACGTGCCATCAAGACTTCTAAGTATGGCCAAACATATGTGGCCCCAACGTCATTTAGGGTATTAGTAATGATAAGAAATCGACCATTAGAAGACAATATCACGCTACATCCATACTTGAATAGGATCCTAATAAAGGAGAAACTCCATATTGCAAGTCGAATCAACTAAGGTGACCTCTTGACTGATGTATTAACTTATATCACACAAGTGGGCCTTTGTCCTAGGATATGGACTGTCATGCGACATTAGAGTATAACCCAACCTTTTACAACTGGCTCTTGAAATAGTGAGGCACGCCAAGGATGCATTGCAGGCCCTTACACATTTACTTCCACAATTCTAGGAAGGATTTTTATCATTTCCAAGGGGGAGGGGGTAAAGGGGAAGGTGAATGGAAAATCGAAATAGGAGTTGAACTTCAAAAGAAAATGATGAATTGAACTTTCTTCTTCTTTCAGTAAAAATTCTCCAGGAAGTTCTTAAGTGAAATGTATGAATTGATTGATGTGGAAATTTTCATTTTGTGGGTTATACATTTCGACATCTAATAGTGTTTCTTCATAATCACTTTACCTTTTATGCAAGAAATATCATTAAGAGAGAATTCATTGTGGGTTGTTGTGTGTAGTGATAAGAACACAAATGGTGGGGCTACAAGATAAAACCAACAAGCTCCCATTCTTGGAGGAAGAACATATAAAATACGGCTTAGCCATGGAGACACGTGCCTTCAACAAGATGAAATACCATAACATCCATAACTTGGGGAAGTTGGTGACATCGGGAGAGGCAATCATGCAGATGATAGAACATTGCAATCTTGCTAAGTACCTAGAGAAGGTGGGCCAGGACATAGATCATAGCAAATGTAGTGAGTTCTTGAAAATATTTGACGCCCAAAAAAATAATGGCACGATGACAATCAGACAGGGAGATGCCACTTAAAAGGGTGGAAGTCAAAAGATCATGGAGAAGGCCTTGGGGTTGGTGGACAAGCCGGAGAAGAGATTAAAGAGAGATGTCTATGGGATGTTGGGAATGGATAAGAAGAAAATCTACACGAATGAGGGAATTAACTTGGCTGATATTCCCGAGCCCATCATCAAATTGCAAGCGAAGATGGTCCACACCCTCTTCTCGAGTCAAAGATATAACTCCCTTATGAATAGAATACAAGTGCCCTTGCTTGAAAGAATTGTAGCAAATGCATTGGATGAGGTAAACTAGAATGCTTATGTTAGAAAAAAAATCCAGGCATTGGCAAAGGTGCTAGCAATAGCTCTAAGGGCAGTACGAGGAGAGTCTCTAGCTGTTACAATAGTAGAGTTAGAGAGGAAAAAACTAGCATCCAAGGCATCAACCATAGGGTTTAGAGGGGTTTTGATGGCCATAATATAGGAAGTTGTGGGAGAGATGGAAAGAGAAGAAGTAGTGGAGGAGACCCATGAACAATCGCTGACCTAAGAAGAGCATCACTCTCCCACTCCAATGAGCCCTTCCACTTCATTCTCAATAGGGAGTTTGAGGGAGGAAGAATTTAATAGAGTTCAGCACTAGGAGGAGGCAAAACAAGTTGTTAAGAAGAGAGAAGCTAACAGCCCACTCAGTAGGAAACCAAGGATGGTTAGCAAACATCAGGGCTCAGAGTCATCAAGCCAAGGAAAAAAAGAAGAATCATGTTGAAAATTCCTACAAGGAGAACCAAATCCACCACCAAAGAAAACATAGAATTGTAGAGGTTTGGAGAGGAATCTAGGAAACTTAAAGAGGAGCACAAAAAGAGACAAGAGAAAGAGGAAGAAAGACTAAGGCAAGAGAAGGAGGAGCATATAGCTCTTGCCATTAGAAAATTAGTGGAGCAACCCTCCCGATCTCAAGAGTTAGCCATGATGAGCTCCACATGGAGGACACGCCAAGCACAAGTGTTGCAGTAGAAGAGGGGGAACAAAGACTAGTGGTGAAAGGCAAGGCAAAGGATTCCCTATATGCAATCCCACCAATTATGGCCTCGACGACCACTTCAATAGAAGGAACCATGGAAGGGGTAGTCAATGAAAGTAATGTTATGGCTTGGATGCAATATCTTGTAATCAAAGTGCAAGAGCTTGCACTTGCACCAAGGTAAGGAGCTTCACTCATAATACAGGAACCAAAAGGCCAGCAGCAATTGATGCATAATCTTGCAAAGTGCCAAAGGTACCCCACCTTGAAGTATCAACTACTTCGGTGCCCTCAGCAATGTGCAACACAAAATAGTACGACGAGTTGATAAAAGAACTTTAGAGCCAACATGACAAGATGAATGAAGAAAGAAAGGCCGCACTTCTTTGCTAAGCTAGACAAAGAAAGGAATGCCTTCACAACTTAACATTGCCTAGAAAAACGAGATAGATGACCATAGAAACTAGGGAGGTGATGGCATTAAAAGAGGCCTTAAAGGCAAGATAGGATGAAGAAAGTCTAAGAGACCTATATGATGAAGAAAGGGAGAGCCGCATTTCTCTAGAGATACAATGTGCTCTCGTATCTCAGGATAGACAACACCTTGAGGAAGAAGTTGGTAGCTTCAAGCAACAAAGAGAACAACTATCCAAGGAGCTATAAGAGGCAAAGGTGCAAGGTCAGCAAGAAGCAAGGAGAAAGATGGCAGAA
This sequence comes from Lygodium microphyllum, assembly GCF_053477565.2. NCBI lineage: Eukaryota > Viridiplantae > Streptophyta > Polypodiopsida > Schizaeales > Lygodiaceae > Lygodium > Lygodium microphyllum. The sequence continues at coordinate 106,238,996 of NC_141143.1, forward strand.
TTGCATAACCAACTTCATGCAACACTTCACGAGCAAGTCATCCTAAGGGAAGAGGTAGAGTGCAGGAACCAATAAAAGAAACAAATGAATTTATTATGGTGAGAGCAAGAGCAAGTAATCACCACCCTATCCCAATACCAAAACCAAGGTTTGGAGTAGATGAAAGGTAAGGTGGAAAGATGGGTATCCAAGAATGAGGACATGATTAGAGACTTAGCTTATTGACTGGCCCATTTAGAGAGTGAACACATTATGGAAGAAAGCAAAGCTAAAGCTATGGAGATAAGGACGTTGGAGTAGCAAAAAGCTTTCTAGAACACAATACTCAATGTGATCAAGACAAGAGAGGAAGAGACAATTGATGAACTCAAAAGGAAATCAATGGAGCAACCCTCCCTTAGGATGGCTTGCTTGTTGGTTATGCAATTCTGCCATCTTTCTCCTTTCTTCTTTCTCACCTTGCACCTTTGCCTCTCCTTGGATAGTTGTTCTCTTTGCTACTTCAAGCTACTAACTTCTTCCTCAAGGCGTTTCCTATCCTAAGATACGAGAGCACATTTGTGCCTCTAGAGCAATGCACTCTCCCTTTCTTCATCATTTAGGTCTTTTAGACTTTCTTCGCTCTACCTTGCCTTTAAGGCCTCTTTTAATGCCATCACCTTCCTGGCTACTATGGTCATCTGCCTCCTTTTTCTAGGCAATGTTAAGTTGTGAAGACATTTCTTTCTTTGTTTAGCTCAGCAAACAAGTGTAGCCTTTCTTTCTTCATTCATCTTGTCATGTTGGCTCTGAAGTTCTTTTATCAGCTCATCATACTCTTCTGTGTTGTGCATTGCTAAGGGCATTGAAGTAGTTGATACTTCAAGGGGGGGTACCTTCGGCCCTTTTGGGGTGATTTCGCATCGATTGATGCTACTGGCCTTTTGGTTCCTATATGAGTGGAGCTCCTTTGCTTGGTGCAAGTGCAAGCTCTTACACTTTGCTTACAAGATACTCCACCCAAGCCATGACATTACGCTCATTGACTACCCTTCCGTGGTCCCTTGCATTTAAGTGGTCGTCGAGACCATGACTGATGGGATTGTTTATAGGGAATACATTCCCTTGCCTTTCACTACTCCCAAGGAGAGGAGATAGTGCATGTATAAAAGTCAAAAAGTGAATAAAGAAGCTCATTTTGGTGTGTGGCCAAACTTGCTCTCTTCTTGTTTCTTGCTTCTTGCTTCATTCTTGTGTATGAGAGAGAGAGAGAGAGAGAGAGAGAGAGAGAGAGAGAGAGAGAGAGAGAGAGTGAGTGTGTGTGTGTGTGTGTGTGTGTGTGTGTGTGTGTGTGTGTGTGTGTGTGTGTGTGAGGGATTGTGGAGAAACTGTTCTTCTCCTCTCTTCATCTTCATCTTCTTCTCTTCTCCTTTCTTGTATGTATGGCTATGGAGCTTGAAGCTTGGAGCTTGGAGATGGAGCTTGTTTGGAAGCGCATCTTGGATCATGGAGCTATCGGTAGATTCATGGGAGGATGCAACTCGATTGAATTCAAAGGTAACCTCACTACACTTGTATGTAAGAGAGTGCACATAGCTATGTGAGAGGCAGCCATAACTCTTGGCTTAAAATGTTTGAATCAATAAGCGGTCCATGGGTCTTGGTGGTATTCTCGTTAGAGAAATGACAATAGATCAAGGGTAAAACCTTTAGAGGCACTCAAGGATTGAGTAGTGAAATGAGAGTCTAGTTTTATGTAGACTTTATGGTCATGAAGAAAGTGGACTAGAATCTATCTTGGGAAAACCTAGATGAGAAATGCCAAATTAATAAAAGATTGAGGCAACAACTTAGTGCTCTTCAAGAATAGAATAGAAGCCATGATAGTTGGCATGGGAACATGGAAAGCATCACTAACGTACCTAGATGTGATATCTAGTCTCATGTTGGAAGGCATAGAACCTACTATTTGAGACATGGTGTTGAGTAGCTATGTATCCATAGATGATGAGGAGGAAGATTGGATACACATCCTTGCAACCCTAAACTTGCCATTTGTGAATAGGGAAATTTCAAGAAAGCCACCTATTACACATACATTGGAGTGCCAAGAACCAATTTAGTTTTGGTGTGATAATTTAATGCGGATGAGAAAGAAGAAGTTGGTGTAGATATTCCTATACTTATGGTATGCACAATGAGGTGAATGCTTGATGATATGCCTTATTCAATTCTTAAACATAGGTATGAGTTGAGAGGAGCCCTAAAGTTCTGTTGAATATTATTGGATAGGAACTAGCTAGCTTACCTCCAGCCTCTAGAGAGTTCATTAAAAAAAACTTTTTAGAGGTGCACATGTGCATATGAACAAAAGTCAAATTTAAATGTGCACTTGTAGGTAGCCAAGATAAGGAGAGGTTGCTTATATGGACTACACACACATGTTTGGCCTATGAGAGCACAAATTATGACATCAACCATAGAGACATTGAGTAGATTCAAGTCAAGTCCCAATCAAGAGAGTGAAGACAAAATTGTATTTAAAGTGGATTTGACATAGAATTGTTGAAGTAGTTGGGGTTGTTAAATCATGGACGATCAAGAGCTAAATCCCAAAGCTCACCATTGATTTTTGATGTTGGCATTAGTAAGAGTGATTGATACTTCGATGACAATTCTAACTTGGATTCTTCAAGTTCAAGAGTGATTGATCCTCATATGAAGATTCTAACTTAGATTCTTCAACTTCAAACTTTAGAGCCAATGGTGACAATGATGAAGAAATCTCAAGACTTATACAAGTGAGGAAATGCAAGAGGGATGTATCAATGCATGTAAGGAAGCAAAAGAAAAAGAGAAAAAGAAGAGTAGTAAGATTGAAGAAGAAAATGACTAAAAAAGATGTAACATCTACCCAAAAGATTCATTGAGTGCAAGTAAAGAGATTAGGTTGTAGTGATGCTAGGGGCAAAGAGTGAGTCCTCAACTAGCAAACCCATTGTGAAGGCACAAAAAAGGTTGAAGATATAAACCTAATAAGAGGATTCAAAATCCCAAAGCTAGCTCATGACCTTACTACTAAAAAAGAGGTCAAGCTAATCAACTAGCTCATGGAATCCATATATGTGTTTTCCTAGAATTACTCTTACTCAAGGGAATGCCACCAAAGGTAGTAACTCATATAGAGGCAAGACTTAAGAAAATACCTTATCCTATGAATCCTCCAATTTTTGAAGAAATAAATGATAATACAAATAAATTATGAGCGTCCAAAATCATTTAAAAAATCAAACATGTGGAATAGATGTCACCCATTGTGGTTGTTAATAAGGAAAATGAAATAGTTAGAGGATCTCTTAATTACAAGAAGGTCATTGCAACCACTAAGAAAGACAATTATCCCTTACCATAGACTGAGCACATGCTAGAGTGAGTGGTAGGAATATAGACATAGATCTTCTTGGACAACCCACCCAAATGATAGACACAATATAGTTTTTTCCATTAGGGGGGGGGGGGGGGGGTGTTTATGTATATTATAATGCCTACTTGGTTTATTGTGTACTAGCCACTTTCAAGCATTTGATGCACATAATCTTTACGGACATAATGTGATATTAATAAGCTAAGGTAAGTATTCATAAGATGTAGGGAGTGTAACTCTCAAACCCCTATAGTGTCTATTTTAGGTTAGACATGAGTGTATCCTAGGGCACAAGCTTTCTAAGAATTGAATTAAATTGCTGGAGATAAAATCAAGATTAATGTCCATCAACTCCATATAATAAGCGAAATTTTTAGAGGGCAGACTCTTGGTGAGAAAGTTTGTAGGTTTATCATTAATTTGAACTTTGATAAGCCCAACTCCCTTATCCTGAAGCACTCAATGAATGAAATGATACCTCACTTTTATGTGCTTGATTTTTGCATGAAACAAAGGATTCTTTACCAATACAATGGCGTTGTCACTATCATTGTGCAACAATGGCACGTCTTTATCAAGGCCCAAGTATCCAACTAGATGAGTAAGCCATATGGCTTCTTTGCATGCCATTAATGCTATGCATTTCTACAAGTGAGACATCCATGAGATTGCACCACTATACAAGGTAAAAACATATCGTGTGGTTGACTTTCGACTATCAAAATTCCCTACATCTGTGTATCCAAGTACACCATTGCTACTTCCCCAAAGTATATGCATATATCTCTTGCATCCAAGTACATAATCTACATATATGTATCCAAGTACACCATCACTACCTTCTCCAAAGTACATGCATATATCTCTTGCATCCAAGTACATAATCTACATATATGTATCCAAGTACACCATCACTACCTTCTCCAAAGTACATGCATATATCTCTTGTATCACTCAAGTACCTCAAGATTCCTTTCATTGCTTTCCAAAGCTTCTTTCCAAGATTGGACTTGCCCACTACTCCCATTGTAAATGCAATATTTGTGTGAGTGGCAATCATAGCATACACGAGAGTTCCTACACATGATGAATATGGAACCTTGGTCATTTCAACCTTCTCCTCATTAGATTTGGGACAATTATCAGCACCACTAAGTTTCACATATGGAGGCAATGGAGTACTAGTTTTCTTCCCCACCTCCATATTGAAACATTGCAACAAACATAATCCTTTTGGGACAAACATAGCAATCTCTTTGTCCTATCCTTATTTATGCACATGCCAAGAATGTGATTTGCATGTGTCCCAAATCCTTCATGTCAAAGGTTTTCACTAACATTTTCTTTAGGGTATCAATCTCATATTTGAAATTTCCAATTGTCAACATATCATATGCATAAAGGATCAACACAATTAAGTTGTCATCTTTAGTCTTTCTAGTGTCTCACTTCTCTTGAAGCCATTATACTACATAAAGGCATCAAACTTGTTGTATCATTCATGTGGGGCTTGCTTTAATCCATTGAGACCGATTTCCAGCTTGCAGACAAGCTTTTCTTTAGCATGTTCCACAAAACCCTCTGACTATTGCATGTAGGTCTCATCATGAAGATCGTCATGTAGCAATGTTGTCTTGATATCCAATTATATAAGGTCCATATCAATCTTAGCCACCAAGGCAAGCATAGTGTGAAGAGTAGTCAATTTCACCATATCATCTTTCCTGCCCATAGTGAAAGCCCACACATTTCCAATTACATTATCGATGAATGTGATAAAATAGGATGCCTTTCTATAGACCTTATAGACATAGGTCCACATATGTACTAAGTTAAGCGACTCACTTCTTTTTCTATTTCAGTTTTTCTTATGGGTTGAATGTTCATGCTTTTTATATATACAATGCTTGTAAATAAAAAGATTAAAAAAAATCAGGAGAAGCAAGTAATCCAAGTGTGATTGCACTTCCATTCTTTTTAAGACATATATCCCAATTAGTGATGCCACAAATGTATATTTGGATGCTCAGTTATGGCAATTACATGATTTTTGAAAGAAGATATATGAAGAGGATACAAGATGGCATTTGGCTCCTTTAGTAACAACAAATGATCCCTTATGGACTTTCTAGGACAAACTCCCAAAAGTAGTAGAGTAATCAAAGCCATCCAGCCAGTTAGTAGATTTCAAGGTCTTAGTATACTTGGGTACATGGCATACATTTTGAAGACTACAAAAGGAAACTACACATCACTTGCACCAACCATATCACATATATAGTCATTACCAAGATGGATTGATCCATGCCTATTGTGTGTCATATGAACATAACATTCTTATCTTCCTTTTTCAAAATGGCAGAATGGAAGGATTCAATGTCTTTTTTGGATCTAGATGCCGCCCACTATTATACATGTTGCCTTTGTACTACTTTCTAACTCTTCTTTCTTGATTTGCTAATGTCTGACCATTTTTGCATTTGTCCATGGATTTCTTGTGTATTAACTACCCACAACATCACTAGACTTCAACTCACCATCTGGAAGATGGTTATTCTAAAGATGTCCCATGATGCAGGCAGGGAGCACAACAAAAAGATTGGCTTGGCCTCATATTCAAACTTCAACTCTAGAGCTCTCCTTCATTAACAACTCAAATGGGATTATTCAATGTCTTTCTTGGACTTGGATATGTCCACTATCCTAGTTCTTGCCTTTGTACCGATTTCTACCTTGGCTCATGGATTTTGTGCATATCTCTTTAGCTAATAAACTACCCATAATATCACTAAAATTTAGCTCGCTATTTGGAGCTGAATTATTGATGGCTATTCTAAAGGTGTTGCGTGATGTAGGCAAGGAATACAACAAAAAGATATAACTTCATCTTCAAACTTCAACTTTTGAGCTTACATCTAATTGAATATGATATTGAATTCATTAAGGTGGGAGGCAATAGTAGAGCCCTCCCTCATTTTCAACTCCAAAAATTTTTCATGAGATACACCTTATTAGAGACAGTTCATTTCCCATGAGTGCTACATAGCTTTTTCCATAAGTCATGTGTAGTGGTCTCATTCACATCTGTAAAATACATAGATTCTACCAAGTGCGGCCTAATAATGGATTTGGTCAATGCATCTGATAAATCATCTTTAGACATATCTGCTAGTTTTCCATCTATGCATGTTATGGGTCTTAATTACTTCTTTCGAATAAGGACATCTTGAATATGCTCCCTCCATAAATTAAAGGTGATAATGTTTGGCAAAGGCCAATGGCCAATAGCCGTGTGAGTACCCCTTGTAGATATACACAATTTGCAATCATATATAAGTGAAGATAACAAAGAATAAGGATACCATTCATTTTGTACCCACATAACTCTCTTATGTTCTTCTCTCTTTCAACCCTCTTGTACTCCATAGCTTCTATATCGCATTCCACCATCAGTGTTCATGGGAGATGCTTGAAGGGAGGGGCACAAGGAGTAAAGCTTTGCCATGAAGGTCAAGGATTCAAGATTTTTCTTTGACATTGATGTTTTTTGTTTGCACATTGGTAGAGGCACTATTCTTATCGCTGGGTTCTAGATTTGAGTTAAAGATGTCTTTGAGCCATTGAGGCTTAATTTTGGGCTATAATAGCCCACTTTGGCAATGGTTTAGCAACCATTTGCGACTGGGTTTGAGATAAATAGCTTGGCTTTGGATGCTTGGAAAGAGATCTTGCTAAATGGTTTTGATGCATTTAAGCACAAGGGTTGCTTAAGCACAAAGATAGCTTGTTCTTTGGAAGCAAGGGATCTACTTGGATCTAGCAAGGGCTTGCTTAAGCTTGGTATCTACTTGTTGTGAAGCAAGGGGTTTGCTTGTGTCTGTAAACAACAAAGAAACATAAAGAGAGAGAGACTTGATGATTTCCCAAGATAATGATGTCTATGGACCGTGTTGTTGATTTGGATACTCCACGAGGTTGTTTACACTAAAAATGACTTGTCTTAATACATTTTCATCATGTGGTCTACTCTCCACATTCTTTTCATTATTTGAAAGCTATAGGATATCCATGTTATCACATAAATATTTCTATAATATTTAATTAGCAGTGATTAGTTCAGATTAGGAGGCTTCCTACTCTTGATGTAGATAGGTTTTGAAGAATTTCTGATCTTGGAGTATTTTCCATCTAGTTTATACTCACTTTGTAGAGATTATGTGGGATGAAATGGGTTTGTAAAGGCATTTTTCATGTACTTTGTCTTCGATCTATATACTTTTTTGATAATGTCTTCTTTGTATCCTCTGTTTGGTGATGCATTCTTGGGCATGGATAATGATATGTCTTAGAATTGATTTATGGATTCTAGAGTATCATTTCATGTTACTTCACATAGGGAGCATTTATCTACTTATAATGCTAGAAAGAGAGTGATGTGTTGGATGCATTTCAGAAAGTTATCGACTTGAGGACTAATAATGGTGGAGAGTATACCTCGCATGCTTTTATGAACTTTTCTGTAAGTTGTGGTATCAAGAGAGAGTTGATAACTCTTGAGAATCTTGTGTAAAATGGTGTGGCTGAGAAGATGAGTAAGACGATTTGGGAAAGGGTCCATAGTATGCTCTTTAATGCTGGTCTCACTAATGGATTTTGGGGAGTGAAGCTAGACAACAATGCATTTGATCCATTTCATGGCAAGATACCAGAGGAGTTATGGTTTGGCAAGAGACCTAGATATGATCAATAGGTTTCTTAACAAGCCATTGGATGGCAAGATACCAGAGGAGATATGGTCTAGCAAGAGACCTAGATATGGTCACTTGTGTGTTTTTGGCTGTGAGGCATTTATGCATATACCTAGAGACAAGAAGAGTAAGATTGATCCTAAGTCTAAGAAATACATTTTTCTTGGCTATGGAGAATTAGGTGAAATGGGCTATGAATCAAAGAAGATAGTATGTAGCCAAGTTGTTATCTTTAATAAGGATAAAATGCATAAGTAGCCCATTAAAATAGTTAAGATTCATAGTTTTTCAAGAGTATGGGCAGCCAATACATGAGCATATTGTAAGACTGGTGGCCAGTGAATTTAAGCAAGAGAAAGGGGTTGACTTTTACCTATGCAATGGGAATAGTGAATAAGTATGTGGAAAACCATGGCAATAAGCATTAGGAGGCAGTAAAGAGTATCATCTTATACTTGAATGGCACTAGGTCTATGTACATATGCTTCAAAAGGAAGGATGCATCTATTCTTGGATATATAGATACTGATTTTGTAGGGATTGTACACTCTAGGAAGTCTACTACACATTTTATATTTACTTTCATAGGTTGTGCATGCGATTTGATTGATGTATATAATACTCAAATTTTAGAGTCCCTCAAAGCTCATATCATTATCTATGTTTGAGCACAATTATTGCACAATCACTACGTAGACTTAAGCCTACACTATCACGAGTAACTTGAAATGTGTCAATGTTGTAGCCAACTCAAATCAAATGGCCACCATCACCATAGTGAACTAGAGCCATCATATCAATGTTGCAACCAACTCAAATAGAATGGCCCCATGAAGTCATGCCAAATGAATCAAAGGTTCTCTCCACATTTAAGGACCCCCATTACTGTGTTAGATAAACCTTAGTATGCTTTTTTGTCCTATGAATCAATTCTAGATAAACCCAAGGATATGTTGTCATTCGAGAGGCTCCATGAAGTTGTGTTTGATGAACCTAAGGATGTCTCATTGTCTAAGGAGGCCAAGTATAATAGAGATATAGAGGTGCATGTACATGATCTTATTCCATAGGGACAATATGAGCAACCTTCAATACAAGATGATGGCAATGACAATAGCAACAACTACATCATCAACAAGAACAACTTCAAAGGGAATTAGAGCCATTGTGTGATGACCAGAAATAGATCTTGCTTATGGTGGTAAGAACCAATGCTTTCGACTATGAGAATGGAAAGCGCTAACACTTCTATTGCAATCATGGTATCCACTAGTAAGCTGAGCACTAAAACATGGACATTTCACCTTGCACATTTGATATGGCACATTTTTCATGGAGAAGGGAAGCACCAAATGCTTTTGCTCACTGGGATGAGAAGCATTGGTGCTTTTGTTGCATTGCTTGAGACCTAGCATTGATGACACTATGATCAAAGGGATTGGAGTGAGGGGATCAAAGGCCACTTATAATGATAGTTGGTGGTAGAGGTTTGAAGCATTGGTGCATTATAGCTCTCAAGGCACAAAGCATTGGCACCCTATCGACATGGTTGGAGATAATAAGAGCACTTTGAAAGTCAGCACTTTCACATGATTCATAAACACTTACTCAAACTATACACACACAACACTTAGTCATACACATTTTGTCACACACACTTCTTCGCTCACACTATAGTCATGCACTACATGATGGATAGATACCAATACTAACAAACACTTAGTCACACACACACTTAGATTCCCTCCACTCTAGTCACACACACTTAGTCATAAACACACACACTATACCCACACTTAAGTCCCTACACACACACACACACACACACACACACACACACACACACACACACACACACACACACACACACACACACACACACACACACACACACACACACACACACACACACACACACACACACACACACACACACACACACACACACACACACACACACACACACACACACACACACACACACACACACACACACACACACACACACACACACACACACACACACACACACACACACACACACACATACATGATACATGCACTAAACTCTAAACATGATACATTATATGTCTCACACATGTGCACACGCACACGCGCATGCGCACGCGCGTGCACACACACACACACACATGCATGTATGCTATACACACAAACATTGTTTCCATGCACACACTAAACACTATATACACATATGCACAACATGCATACTTCAGCCACATACAGTCTATTGCACACACAAGCTCTCTCCACTCCATGTATTACTTCAAGATACTTTAAAAGATCACCTCTCCTAGAAAGAAGAAGGAGATGGAAATAAAGAAAATGAGAGAATACACGATGACGTAGAGCATGTTAATGCACCATGAAAGTGTGTCAATGTACTATGAGAAACTAGAAGAACAAACCCACCTCTATCTAGTCCAAGGGAGCAGACCTCTACTTCAACAACTTGAGGTAGAAGTGTAACAAGTTGAGACTCTATATCTTTCTTGAATATCCAAGCATTGGCACTTGAAATTTTGAAGACAAAAATTGTAGGCTTGATATATTTGGTTCAAAGGTCGAGTATACAAGTAGAGTACATAGAACTTGAGTGCATTAGTGCTTTGTTTGTTCACGATAAAGTGGAGCCTCTTTGATAGTGGGGGGCTTGCAAGCAATGGTACTTTGATCAAGTCTTGACCATTGAGATAGTGACACATGGTAACAAATACGTAGCATTGTTCCTAATGTTGGATGACCTTCACTGTGTACATGGTGAGAAAAATGATGGGTTAGAACTAGAAGATCATTGCAAAGGCAAGTTGGGGGAGTGGTGAAGGTGAAAGTGTGCAAAAGCAAGTCAAGACAACGGATGCTAAATGCTTGCCTATTATGTGTTCAAGCTCTCTTTTCTTTAAAATTCATAAAATAATTTCCTTTTTCAAAGGCAAAAAGAGATCGGGTTCCAAAAGTGGAGCCCCACTTTGATGCTAAAGGCAAAACCCTCCTCGAGTACTCTATAAATAGGGGTAGGAGCATCTAAAAAATAGACAATTTGTGTGGAGACTCCATCCTACTAAGTGTGACAAAGGTCTCTTCCTTTCTCTCTTTTGCAATCATGTAGAAGCCTTGTTGGAACCCTTTGAGCTCTTCCCTCTCTTCCTTGTATAGTAGGAATGCTCTATCAAAGGTCATAAAGTCTATTCCATGGCTATCAAGAGATGTGAAGATGTTGTATAAGCTCCCATGCACGAGGAAGAGGTCGCTAGTGTTGAATCTTAACTTGAAGCTAAAGCACACCATGAAGTTGTTTCCAAACCCATTGTCGTGGGATGTTTGGCATAGAGTGTGAAAGCAGGAGATGTATTGTTATATAGATGACTATAGATTGGTAAGTGACAGAGCTTCTTACTTAATACACTTCACAAACTTGCTCATTGTATGGTCAAATGTGACAGTGTCATGGAAGTCTTGGAAGTTCATGAGTATGTGGCTTGGTATAGTAACTTTGTAGTCACTTAAGTGACTTGTTCAAGATGCCAGTGGTAAGGATGAAGCATGGGGATGATGACTAGGGATTCAATGCAAATTTTAGGCACAATAAGCTAAGAGGGTGCTACTGTCCACATGGCTTGAGGAGGAACTTTGCACACCCCTCTTGTCTTAAAACCATGCAATTTTCAAATTTAGGCGTAGATACATTCCCCATTTTCAAAGTTTGATAGTAGTACAACATTGATCAATCCTATTCAAGGTATCACAGGTGGTTGAAGGTTCCATTGGAAGAGGTGTATGGCATCTCCTATTTTTAGGATACCTATAGATGGTAGATAAAGTTTTTTTACAGGTCTTACACCAAGTATCTACCAATCTACAAGTTATCCTTGAGCCTTATAGGTGTTCCATAACCCTATTTTAGTTGCTATAATGGCTTACAAGGGTTTCTTCCACTTAGGCTATTCCTACATGGTCAAACAGGGTACTTACAAGTGGTGGACAAGGTGCAGGAAACGTCTATTTAGACCCAAAGATTCAATTACTAAAAATTCTATCTTGATTCGATTTGAGAACTTGATAGCTCCCTTTGAAGAGGGGAGCTTTGATTTGAAGAAAATTTTTTGGCAACCCAATATTGGGAGCTCAAGTTATTTTTGATTTTTTGACACTAGGTATAATGAGACAACACCCAGATATCATACAGGGGGACATTATTTGATATTATTCCACCCAAAATATCCAACCCAAGTCCATATCTTTTGAAATATGCATATCCCCATATAATAATATTTCCACAGAGCTATTAAGCATTGGGATTGGTGCTATACTCTGAGAGAAACAAGGGTTTAATTGACAAATTGTCTACTATTACAACACTGTCTTGTAATGGCTAAGAATAAGAAGAAAGACCCCATTATTGAAGCATCGAATGATGGTGTCAAGGACTTTCAAGAGGATCGAAATTACACAAATGAAGCCCATAATGTTGAAAAAATAGATGAATATTTAAGAATTGGGATTGCTTACATTACACATAAAGGACGGGATGACATACATGAAGTCCATGTAGTGAATGATTACCTTTTACTGTCAAAAGAGTTGGAACATGTCAATGAAGGCCTTTCATAGGATTTGAAGACTTTGAATGAAGGCTTGACACATATGAATCAAGATTTTTGCAAGGGATGGCATAAGTAAACAAGGAAATCTCTGATTTGCAGCAAAGCAACAAATCTTTATTCCAAGAACTCATCTCAGCCAAAAGGAAATTGGGAGCAAGCCACAAAGGGAACCTCAAACTATTGAACATCCATATGCAATCCCCTTTGTTGGTAATCCTTCCTATCCAAACAAAGAGAGTTCTCAACTAGCTATGAATACATTTGAAAGGGGAGAACCATCTAGATTGAGGGGCAACCATCACCCTTCAAAAATCCATGGCATTCATACCCCAAGGCCTCATTTAGCAACCTAAAAGATAGTCATAGATATGAAGGGGAACAGATAACAATCGATGGGATAATAATTATCATGGATTTGACCCTTTCTATGATACTTTTTATCATCGGCCCTCAAATGTAAAAAAAAGGAAATGCAATCAACAAGCAAGTTCATGAAGGTGGAAGGTATGATGAGCGAAGATCAGCCCATGATATCCCAAACCAAGAACATGTTTCAAATGGTCAATCCTCATCTTATGGTTTTGGGCCACCTACTTTTAGGCAAAACTCATGGAACAAAGATTCATGGAGGCAACATTCTTATGGGCAGCCATCTTACAATGAAAAAGAATATAAGAAAATGATCAATATCACTAATTTCAAAGCGGATAATGCTTCACCTTTGGAATGGGAGGAGTGGATTAATAAGCTTGAATTGTACTTCACCCTTTATCTTCGAAGTGAAGAAACCAATATTTATTTCGTGGCTCTTCATCTTGAAGGTTACACCCATACTTGGTGGCGTTACATGCACAAGATTGGGAAAAACTTTCTCACCTGGGAGGAGTTCAAGCAGGCAATGCTTGATGTTTTTGTTTCTCCTTTGGAAAAGAAAGGGTCCAAAGAAGATGGTATGCATGTGCTCAAAGAGGAATGTTAGTTAGAGACTATTCCAATACCTACTTGAATCTCTCCATGTATGTTGAAGGCATTTCAGATTTTGCTAAGCTGAATAAGTACATTTTTTGTCTTGACCTTGCCCCTGTCATTGGAGATAGGAGCTCAACAACCAAAAACATTACATGAGGCCATCCAATTGGTTGAAAGATACTCCTTAAAGTACAAGAGAGATGTAGGAAATTTTTAATAGAGGAGTATGGGCAATAATATTTCCAATCAACCTACAAAATATGAGCAAGTTTTTAGCCAATCAAGAGACTCTTTTAAGCAAGAAAACAAGGGTTATAACAACCAAAATAGTTATAACAACAAAGTGCCAACAATTCCTACTATTTATGTCTTTAAACAAGGTGAAAATTATGCACAAAAAAATGGGTAAAATTTTAGAAATGTGGTTCAAACAAGGGGCACTTTTTCAAGAGCTGAAAATGCTCGTAAACTATCTCAAAACAATTCTAATAACAAGTTTCTTCCTCACGATGAACTTAGACAAGTGCATGCAAAAGGATTATGCTTCAAATGTGGGGAGAAGTGGTCACAAGATCATAAGCTGAAGTGTAAAGCTAAGAACTCAAAAATCAATATGGTGATCACTCAAGATGTGGAAGTTGAAGAATAAGAAGATCAAGAGAGAAATTTACTGCATATTGATGCATACCCAATGGTTGAAGAGATTCATGAAGAAGAGCATGCCACTAACGAAGGATTCTATGATCCCATGGATGGATTTCCATTTGATATGGGTAGCACTCATGATTCTCATGCTTCCTTGTGTACCAAGTGATGAGCAAGGTTATGAAAGTGTAATTTTTCTCCTACTACGAAGCCTTTCTAAAAGCATAATTAGAGTTTGAAGAGGAAGATGATGAAAGTGATGAAGCAATGTTATGAAAGTGAAGCAAATAAATTGATTCAATCAAGAGAGAAGACAAATTATGAGGATCCCTTAGTATTAGATGGAATGACGATGGTCCCTTTGAAGCTGATTAATGGTCCTCAAAGCATACAGAGGTTGTACAACAAATGGATTAAGCAAACTAGGATTTCCTTCACTAGTGACTTTTATTGCCATGATTCACCTTTCTCAAGTAAAGATAACGATGATGCATCTTGCCAACAAGCACCAATGCCACAAAAGAAAAGCAAATAAGATAATCCTTATTCAGTGACATTCCTAGACACATCCTCGAACTATAAATCCTTGAGTCAAGAAGTAGTTATCCCTAAAATAAAATTAGAAATAACCCTTATCTCATTTTAGCAACCACCAATATCAAAGCAGTTACAGTCAAAGAAGGAAGAAGAGGCTAGTTCTACTGGAGCATCAGCAACTCCCTTGAAGGAGTCTAGTTTGTACCCAAAACTTGTATACAGGACCTTTATCAAAGAAGTGGAAGATGAAAAGCAGTTAACCTTTGTTGATGTATATGGTATTGAATGTCACCTCAAAGTGGATAGTAGCCTTCATAAGGAGGAGTTATCGGTCCTTTGTGACTTACTAAAAGAGAACTTGGATGTGTTAACTTGGTCCTATAAGGTTCTAAAAGGGATTGATCCCATTGTATGTTAACACCACATTAATTTAGAGCTTGATACCAAGTCTATATGCCAATATTAGAGGTGTATGAACCCCTAACTATATCCCATTATATGTTAACACCACATTAATCTGGAGCTTGTATGCAAGAAGGCTACACTAAATGCCATGCCCAAGAATACTGTAGATAGGTGCCTAAGTAGATGTGATAAGAGGTCATAGGGGGGAGGGGGTGGAGTACTAAAAGTAGGATGTAACTACGAACATGTGCATCTGTCCAATGTTAGATAATCATCCAATATCAAATCTTAAAACAATTAGGTGCAATATCAACCCCTTAAAATCATCGCACTCCAAGAGAGTGTGGTGGGTTGGCAATGAGCCCATGCTGACTAGTAACTATACTATAGTCGACATGTTTATATATACACTAGCTGACACAAATTAGTAGCTGCCAGTTGTTCGTGTATCCAAGCAACACTTCACATCTAACCTATGAGCATCAGTAGTAGTAGGGAGGTTATGGTGAGATTAGTCTTAGTAATAAATGGGGAATGATAATATATGACCGTGGAATGAGCTCACAATGTGGTTCGAGTGTTGACTAATATTGCCGCCATTCGAGTAGCTCACTCGAGTTACCGTCTTATAAGTGGCGAGGTGTACCATAAGCGCTCGTTACGTGGATTGGCTGGCCAACAACATGTGGCTAATGATGGTGACCAGGAGGTGTACATGGGCTAGGCTACGCAAGACTCAGGTGTCGTGGTCTAGTATAAAACTAGTTGATGGAGATGAGGCGAGGTGCAAAGAAAGTGATGAGGCGGGTAGAATGCAATGCGAGACGCCGAAGTAGTGTTCACGAAAAATCGAGGTTTAATGTAAAATGAATTGCAAATTTATAAAAATCACCTTTAAAAATATAGATAAAAGGTTTAGCAAATTTCATTAAAAAGAGAAGATAAATTATTTGCATGTAAAACAATATTTGAAACAATAAATAAATGAAAAAATTATCAAGTATAAAATTTTTGACTCGATATTATATTCCTAAAACGTATTTGAATGATATGTATTATAAATATATTTTTAGTTACAATTATTTTATTTAATATATCATTTTAAATTATTAAATAATAAAAACTCTTGCATCTTTACTCATGAGTCATGACTCATGAAGCATAACTCATGAATGATGAGTCATGACTTGGCAATTATGATTCGCATGGTAAGATTCAACTTTCAATAATATTTAGTGTGACTGTCAAACTGAGCAAATTTAAATTTATTAAATGGTCCCTTGAGTCTTCATCTTGACAAAGTTTGAAAATGGGTAGTCGTGGCCTTCATCTCCCTCTTCTTCTTCAACTCCATCTCTCACTCCTTCCACTCCTCCACCTCTGAGAGCTGTGACTCCCCCCTCCATCTCCAACTCCTTCTTCAACTCCTCCATCTCCCCCTCCTTCTTCCACTACTCCATCTCTCTCCCCCTCCTTCTTCAAACCCCCACCACTCTTACGATGCCCCCCTCCTACACCCACACTAGTAGCGGCAGCACTGCATCCTCCGACTCCTCCTCCAAAAGTGCTCCTCCACCTCCAACACTACCTCCTCCAATGGCGCCTCCAATAGTCCTCCTGCAACTCCTCGAGTGGCACTGCCTCCTCTGGCTCCAACACATCATCCTCCGTGTCCTCTTCTTACTCCATCCCCTTGCCCTCTTGTGACACCTCCAGCAATCCTGCAGCTTCTCCAGTGTGGCACTGCCTCTAGCTCCAGCACAACGTTCCAAGCCCCGTCCTCTTGTAGCTCCTCCAACGGCACTGCCTCCTCCATCCTAAAGCTCCTCCAACGGTGCTGCCTCCTCCTGTGGCTCCTCTAGTGGCCCAGCACAGTGTCCTCCTTCACGTCCTCTTCTTGCTCCAGCCCCCATCCTCTTGTGGCACCTCCAACAGTCCTCTTGCAGCTCCTCTAGTGCTATTGATGGCTCCATGGGCTCCTCCAACAGGATCCCACTTCTACGATCTCCTTGAGTGCTACAACAGGTGCCAGGGTTGCCTACTAGGCAATTCAAAATTTATTTTGATGATGAAATTATTTGTCTTGAATCAAATTTGCGGTAGTTCTAGTTGTAGTAGCTCTAAATCTAGTTGTGACAGCTCTAAATATAGTTGTGAGAATGCTTTAGAGCATAGTTAATTTTGAAATTCATTTGAGATTCATGCGAGATTAGAAGCTCTACCTATATACACCAATGAGAACCTTAGAAGATAGTTAATCTTGGTATTCATTTGAGATTCACCAAAACTAGAAATGTGTGTGTGTGTGCGTGCGTGCGTGCGTGCGTGGGTGGGTGTGCGTGCGCGTGCGCGTGCGTGTGCGTGTGTGTGTGTGTGTGTGTGTGTGTGTGTGTGAGGGCCTTGCACTAGTTATACCGTGAATTTTGCATAATGAATTGTTTTAGTACAAGAAAAGTTGGCATTACCCACCATGCACAATCATTTGCAAGCAAGCAAAATTTGTACATCTAAGTTTGGAACACATCATTTGGCTAGGAGCTCTTTTTTGCTTCTTCATCTTCCTCTCTCATTTGATCAAGCAACAAAGCAAGCATTGTTGATTTCATTGGGGGCATGGATAGAAGAATGAATGAATGGATGAAAATGTTACTAAGTATCAATTAATCTAAGTTTGTATAATAGCTTACACCCCTTTTGCAATGGTCTCTAATGATCTTATGAGGAGGCCTTAATACTGATGGGGTAAACTTTTGAAATAAAAATAATAGTAATCTTAATTTTCTTTTGTTTAGTTGTAGAAAATGAAAGATACTCAGCAAAAGAAAAAGAAGCAAAAGCAAACATCACTCTTAACTATACCATGCTTTACATCAATGAAAGTAGAAAACTCTAAGGACTCGAATGTTGAAAGCAATGGTAGCATCTCAGAGGTAGATGCATGCATTGCAGAAAATATGGGTGAGGAAGAGGTAATTCGTATTAAAAGAGCATGGTGCACATGGGATGAATATTAGGATCACTAGAAAGAGTATTTTGTATCATATGCAAAAATCATAAGAAGTGTAAGAAGTGTAACATATGCAAAAATCATATTCAACTTAGTGCGATAGAGCAGCACGCAGACTCCAAGGCACATAAGTTTGCAGCTTATGTGTAAGGACACAATCAAAAGGCATTTGAAAATGGGTTACAAAGACAGTAAGATAATGCAGATGATAGTGTGCTATGTCTGTTTAGAGTAGCTTTTTTCATTGCAAAGCATAATATGTCTTTTTTGAAGTTTGCTCCATAGTTGGAACTATTGTGTTGTTGTGGTGCTAAAAATGTTCTAGAATACATGTATAACAACGACAAGGTTGCAGCCATGTCTGTGTCTTTTATTGTTGATTCTATGAAAAATGATATTATTGACAAGGTAAAGCAATCTTCTTTCTTTGAGCTATATGTAGATGAATCTATAGATGTCTCAGCTACTTCACATATGATTGTGTATGTTAGCTACATGTGGAGAAATGAGCCACATGTTTCTTTTCTTGGTTTGCTAGAAGTATATGACAAGTCAGCAAAAGGATTGTATGCATTGCTTTCAGAACTTTTTGCAAAACATGGAGTTGATGTGTCAAATATGGTTAGTTTTGGATCAGATGGTGCATCAATAATGGTGGGAAAAGAAAATGGCATTGTTAGTATGTTAAAGAAAGTTAGTCCATTTCTTAATGCAGTCCATTGTGTTGCACATCGACTGCATCTATGTGCAGGTGATGCAATGAGGGAAAGTGATTATGCATGCAAAGTAGATATGATTCTTAATGAAATTGGTGCCTTCATAAAATGAAGTCCTTCACGTATAAAAATGTTAGAACAATTAGAGCAAGAGTTTGATTGTTCTACGCTTCATGTAAAGAACATTCATAAAATCGGATGGCTAAGCTGGCACAAAGTTCTTCAAACCATTTGTGAGGTTTTTGAGCAACTTTTGGAATTTTTGTGCATTCAAAATCCATCTCTTTCTGAGCAGGTATCATGCTTTGAGTTTGTTTACATCATGCATTTTCTTGCTGATTTGTTGGAACATGTATCACATTTGAGCTACACATTTCAGAATGATTTTGTGGATGTCACAACCATTCCTAGTATTATTAATGCTGCTATTGGAGCCATTGAGTTAGAGTTTATTATTGACCCAATTGTGGATGTTAATGCTTGGAATCATGATAGCAAAGGATATCCTATTATTCTTGATTATGGCTTTAAGATAGGTCACTTGGCATCTTTGAGATCATCTATGAAAGGTGATTGTTTTCATGGTGTGAACTTACAAAGATGTGCGATAGGGACTAATTTTCATATTGCTCTTACTTTTCAAAAAGACTATTGCTCTCAATTGTTGGGTGGTTTGAGAGAGAGGTTTGAAGACAACTCCATCTTGAAGAACTTAAACATATTATGTCCCTCTTCCTTCCCCATTGGACAACTTTTCAAGATGTATGGGATTGAAGAAGTGAATGCCTTGATTGAATTTTATGCATCTCCTAAAACAATTGATAGTCATGTATACGAAGGTGTGATTGATGATGTGAGCTTAAGGAGGGTATTTCAGATTTTCAAAGTCCAAGGTTCCTTAGATTGGAAAAACCTAGCTTTAAAAGATACTTGGACTCGAATTAGCTTCAACTGAGTGCTATGCAAGAAGTATCAAAACTTATTAAAGCTTAGTCAAATTGCACTATTGCAGTATTCAAGCATTGCCATTTGTGAAAGAGGCTTTTCCATTCAAAACCTAGTCAAGACATGCAATAGAAATCAGCTAGATACAACACATATGGAAGCTTTAATGATGATTTCTATTTAGGGCAGTACTCTACAAGAAATGGACTTTACCAGAGCAATTGAAGCATGGAAAATTTGCAAAACATCAAGGCATATCTATGGTGCTCATTAACCTTGATTTGTAAGGTTTTTAATGCTCTATATTTTGTTATATTTACTTTCATGTTATTATAAAGTATATTTATGTAACTATTACTTATGTTTGAGCTTTCAAATTATGTATTTTACAGGTGTGGACTTGCTCACCGATTGGCTTCTTCATCTCCTACTTAAGGAGTTGAGTCTTGCCATTGTCTTTACATATGTTTGAGATATTTAAAAAGTTGTTTTGAAGCTAACATAACCTCTCTTTTTTATGTGAAGGTGATGCTTTTTTGCTTGAAGATGACTCCTAACATGGAATTTTGGGACAATTGCATGTCTTACTTTGTAAAATAAAAATTGCATGGGGACTATGTGACTCATCCAATGTCAAAGGACAATAGTTAAACTTCTAGTATGCACTTGATATAGCTTCAAGGTAGTAGCTTCTTTTTGTAGTACGAATAGAGCTACCTTGTATGATTCGTTCACTTTCTCTCTATTATCTTGGATCCCTATTTGTGATTAGCTCTATCTTGCAAATTAAAATTTTTTAGAATGCAAGATTATTTGATACAAGGTTGTCAATAGTTACATTATGAATTTGAATGTAAAATACCTTAAAATTTTAAGAAATAAATTTGTGAATTATAAAATTTGAGGAAAAACTACATTTTCACATGTTTAAAGGTTTTTGTATTACCTATAAAAAATGTTTTCGTGAACACTGGGCGTGAGAATGGCAAGTATGCTGAGTGTGAGGCAACTTGTGGGTCATTAGAACTTAGTACATGAAGAGATGGAGCCTCAGTGAGGTGGATACAAAAGGTGGCCGTGCACTGTCATGGTATGCATAGATAGGTACACACGAGAACTTAGAAGGTGGATGGAGGGTAGCTTTATACCCAAGATGATCACATCACACGTGCATTGCATGTATTCGCAACACTCGATCGCATTTTTGCTTTCCAAGTTAATAGTTTAGTTGTTAATATCACTAGTCATGCCTGTTAATGCGATAAACGAGCATCCATACCTTCTTTCCCTACCAAACCGAACTTTAAGGTTAGTTCAATTACGCTAGTCGTCTGGGGTTAAGAATTTGTTGTTGATATAGCTTATCCTATTGAGTGAATTAACTTTAAGTGCATAATCCTTATTGACACATATTACGCATCATATGCATCCTAAATTATATGTTACGAGGTTATGTACAAGCATCCATCGTATGTTATGTTGGAAAAATGTAACGCTAGCTTAACCTATAATATTTTAGATATGTGGGTTAGGGGATTAGTAATGTAATTGTAGGACTATGGCTATCTTAAGTGTGTGTGTGTGTGTGTGTGTGTGTGTGTGTGTGTGTGTGTGTGTGTGTGTGTGTGTGTGTGTGTGTGTGTGTGTGTGTGTGTGTGTGTGTGTGTGTGTGTGTGTGTAGCAGTTCAATGAAAGGGAATACCAAAAAAGTGGCTACAATTAATCTTGAAGTTTTCATGCAACTATTTTGTGACATCACCAATGGGCCATTTTTTAGGTGATCTCAATGTCACATGTATGGAGGATGGGCTACATACAAGAAAAATGTTAAGGTTGTAAAAGAAAAGCATTGATTTTTATGATCCGTAGTTTCTTTTATAATATCTCTAATATCTATATGTAACTTGGTTTAATCCCCTCAAGATTCCAAACAAGCTTCTCTAAAAAAAGTCCATTCCACGGAGGTGGTTTTGAGGCCTACGGTAGGTTGGCATTTAGAATTAAAGTAGAAGAGATTAGTCATGAGCAAACAAGCACATTAGTTTGAATGGTAAAAGAGACTTACATTTGGCATGTTGTTAACCATTTATTCCTGCTAATTTGGTATAACAATGAAGATAGGAAATAAAGCTATAACAAGGCATATGATGCTATAATTAGTCCATATCAACCATTTAAAAATGTAACATGTTCAAGGTTTTTATTACTTGTCTAATTACTTTTTCACTTACATGATGGCTTTTTTGTAATTTTCCTATTGCCCCATTATAGCCTTGGAAATTATGGATATGTCCCCATGCATTAGTAGAGTCACTATTAGCCAATGTTAGAGATAATGGAATGGTCACACTATTAACCAATGTTAGGGATGGCCCTGATGATAGAGATGATGGAGTGGTCACACTTGAGTATGCAATGCTACTAAGTCTTATATTCAAAAAACTCTGTGTGTGTGTGTGTGTGTGTGTGTGTGTGTGCACGCACGTGCGTGCACACGCGCACACGCGCACACATTTAGTATGTGTGTATAGTGACTAATTGTGTATAGTGTGCATGCTTAGTACTTAAGAGTATGTGGCTATAGTGTGCATATATATTGTGACTAAGTGTGGGCATACTGGGTGCGTATAGTATGTGACTAAGTATGCCGCAAATCTTGGAGGTTGTCATGAAGAGGAAGATCTCCATAGCCAACAGTGAAGGTGTGCCAGCCATTCTCCTTCTTTTTAAGGTGCACTAGTGCTATGCCCCTTGAGCCAAGGTGAGACAAGAAAAGTGGATAGCATAGTAGATCACAAGGCTAATTTGGAACTTCATATCCCTCAAAACAATCAAAGTGCTAGCACTCCGCAGTATCTATTCTAAGATGTATTCTGAGTTAAGGCAAGCCCTTTAGTGCATCAAGAGACAACACCAACGCTTTCTTAGAATATTGAAAGAAGCCTTCGCCAAATGTGATGTGATTTATGCCAAATTGATACCCATTGGACAAAGAATTATATGTACAATGGGGGTGCTAGTAGGTTTTATTGTGTTGGTTAAGTTAGATCTAACAACAATCGCTTATGTGCAGGCATATGAAAACTAAAGAAATTCCCATTTTCAGCATTCTTTTGGTGAATAAATCAATGGTAGAGACATAGATCTGGTTTGAGGTTGTGGAAATATAGATTTTAGAGGCTCATCAAATGTATCTCATAATACTTTGTAGATCAAGGAAGGCTACAAAGTACAAAAATATAATATACTACTAAGTAGACTATGTCAATGATGAAATAGATTGGCACCACCTATTGGGGAAAGAACCACTAGTTAAATAGCCAAGGTGCTTTTTGGCATGAAATACCAACATTTGAGATGATGGAGACTACAATCAAGGTGATTAATTAAGTGCTTTTTGAGCTTGTGTAGATGCTTGGCATTGCCTCTTATGATAAAATAGACTAGCACCTATCAGTGGAAGTGTTAGCACTTACTTTCTTAGCTCTAATGGTGTTGTCTTTGTCAAGAATCGCATGGTGGGGGACCTCCTTGAGTTGCTGCACCAAACACACACTATACACACAAGAGAAAGCTCACTCAAGAACACAAGAATAGTGATGGAGGTCAAAATGTTTTCTTACTGGTTCCTTATTTTTCTTCCATGCATAATACAACATACATAAAGTGTAGATAAGATACAACATAAAGGAAAGTGGCCTACAAAGTGAAACAATGCATAATTGACTATACTAATCAACTAGCACTATAAATATGCTAGTGTAGGTAGGTGCAATAAACTAAATATAAGAAGTGCTAAGTCAGTGGCTATGTGAGGATCATGATGACCACTAACATGCTAATTGTAGACATGTGGACCCATCTAGCCAGGCGGTCCATCATCAATGTCTACAATTGTGAAGCTTGCCATCTCAACACTCTCCCTCAAGCTCAACTGTATCTCTGCAACTCCAAGTAAGCTTCTAACTTTTAAAGCTTCTTTGCACCTAATTCCTGTATGAAAATGTCTACTATCTGATTTTGTGTGCCTGACATATACCAAGTCAATCTCTCCTGCAAGTACATTCTCTTTCACAAAGTAGTAGTACATCTCAATGTGTTTTCTCATAATGTGGAACATTGGGTCCTTGGCTAGATGTATGCTGCTCATGTTGTCACAATGAATGACAAGTAGACCATCTTCCAAATCACCTAGTAACTTTTGCAGCTATACCACCTCACATACTGCCATAGCAACACCTCTATACTCATTCTCTATACTCGATAAAGCAATTGTAGGTTGCTTTTTGCTACCCCATGTAATTGCTGCACTACCAAGGAAAAACATAAATCTTTTGGTAGATCTTTTGTCTAACATGCTACTAGCCCAATCTGCATCTGTGTATCCAAACACCTATACATCCTTACCTACCTCATAAGAAATTCCATAATGTAAAGTGGACTTCACATACCTCAATATGCGTCTAACTGCATCCAAATGAGGCTTTCTTGATATCTGCATAAATTGACTGATAAGGCCAATAGCATAGCTCAAGTTTGGCCTTATGATAGTCATGTAAATTAAAATCTCTACTATCCTCCTAAACATAGTAGGGCCTCCTATCTCATTCCTAACATCAGCACTCAACTTCACATTTTGCTTCAACGGTACTAAAAGAGACCTACATGCTATCATGCCATAGTTGGATAACATATCCAAGTCATACTGCTTTTGGGATAGCCATATATCATCATCACATCTAATCACCTCAATACCAAAAAAGTATATATCCAAGTCATATTGCCTTTGGGATAGCCATATATCATCATCACATCTTATCACCTCAATACCAAGAAAGTACTTCAGCTCACCCAAATCCTTCATCTTAAACTTCTTCTTCAAAAAGTCCTTAACTTCAACAATCCCATTGTCACTATCACCTATAATAATCAAGTCATCCACATAGATGACTATGATGACCAAGCATGCATCTTCATTTCTCACATAAAGTTAATGGTCAACATCAAAAACATAAAAGCCAATGTTGACTAAAACTCTCCAATCTTGGCAAACCATACTCTAGGTGCTTGCTTTAGTCCATAGAGCACTTTTGTTAACCTGCACATATATGTGGGATACTCTAAATCCTTGTAACTTGTTGGCTACTCCACATACACCTCTTCTTGCAATTCACCATGCAATGAGGCATTCTTGACATCCAATTCCAACCTTTGGCTACTACCAAAGTAATCACGCATCTAATAGTTGCCATCCTAGTAACTAGGCTGAATATCTCTTCACAATCTATGCCATATGTTTGAGCATACCCTTTTGCAACCAACCTAGCCTTGTACATGCTAATTGAACCATATAAATTATGCTTAATTTTAAAAACCCACTTATGGCCAATAGTTTTCTTGCCCTTGGGAAAGGGTACCAAATTCTAAGTCCTATTGGCCTCTAATGCAGCCATCTCTTCATCCATTGCTACATCCCAATGAGCATGACCAACAACATCCTCAAAATAAGTGGGCTCAACATCCTCAACTACGTTTACCATATAAGCATAATTGGTGAGCTACATAACCTTCAAAACCAAATCTTTTAACAAGTTATCTGACCTGCATATCACTAGATTGATTAATGGAACCTTTACATTAGCATGTGCTCTTCTTTTTGTACACCTAGTGTCTTGATTGAAGAAATATCAAGCCCATCATCCAAACTCTCTGAACCACTAGAATCTCCATCAAATCTCAAATGACTACTATATGCATTATTACCATCCAACACTTTCTTCTTTCCTTTGTCTTTACTTGCGACACTTGTAGATCCATGTGAAGATGTGGGGCTACTCCTTAGTCTCCCAAACCAAAGGCTAATTGTAAATGCAATACTAGATTATATTTTTGGTCCACTAAGGATTCTTGATCCTTGCTTTTCTTTATGCACATAACTATCATGACCATTATCATCATCTAATGCATTAGCACTAGATGTATACCAACTACGCATCTCATAAAAAATAACATCCCTACTCACTTTGAACTCACTTGTGAGAGGATTATAACAATCATACCCTTTTTGCTTTTAAGAGTATCCAATAGAAATACATTGTTTAGCCTTTGGATCAAGTTTCTTTTGTAGCTCATCTGGCACATGAATATATGTGATATAGTCAAACACCTTCAAGTGTGACACATCATACTTCTTGCCTATAAAGAATTCTTCAAGTGTGACACCTTCAAGTGTGATGCATCATGCTTCTTGCCTATAAAGAATTCTTCAAGGGTCATCTCATGAACTTCTTGCATATTATTATCAGTCCATCAATGCGCTTGCAACTTCTGCAATATGCTTATTTTTTCTTTCTGCAATCGCATTTTGTTATGGGGTATATCTATAGTAAACAGTCTCTTTATCCCATGAGACCTC
Source organism: Lygodium microphyllum (assembly GCF_053477565.2). Classification (NCBI taxonomy): domain Eukaryota; kingdom Viridiplantae; phylum Streptophyta; class Polypodiopsida; order Schizaeales; family Lygodiaceae; genus Lygodium; species Lygodium microphyllum. The sequence continues at coordinate 106,265,408 of NC_141143.1, forward strand.
AAGAAGGTGCTAAACTCATTAGAGAGGTACTCTCTCCCTCCATTTGATCTCAAGCACTTAATTTTCAAGCCAATGCAACCTTGAAAGTTTTAAAGTACTCAAATATATCACTCTTTTCCTTCATGAAATATACCCACATGTTCCTTGAACAATCATCAATGAACATAATAAAATATTTGCTGCCATCAAGAGATATATTCTGTGTAGACCCCCAAACATCTATATGTACAACACCAAGTATGTTTCTACTCATATTTCTATCATGCAAAAAAGATTGTCTTGTCTGCTTACCAAACTGACATGCTTCACACACTTTATGAAATTCTACAACTCTAAAAGTAGACAACTCTGCAACCAATCCCTTGGACTGCATTAAATTCAACCTTTGCACATTTACATGTCCAATACGTTTATGTCATATTTCAATGTCTACAAGCACTCATTTTCCTTTAGCATACATAGTAGCATTCATTGCAAGAATTCTAGCATGTAAAGTGAACATGCGACCAACTCTGCTTCCTTTTGCAACCAACCTACACTTATCATTAAAATCTTCTACAAAACAACCTTTTGCATTAAATCTAACCTGCAACTCGTGCTCTACCATTTGGCTAACAATAGATACTAAATTCTTTGTGATTGATGGCACATGTAATGCATCTGATAGACTCTTTGTCTAGCTATCATGTAAGGACAAGGGAACCTTTCTAATGTGTGAAATTAGGTGGCATGAATCATCATTCGTTTGTACATAACCTCAATTTTATAAGTCCTTCATCTCTCCAAACCATTTAGTATGATTGGTCATATGATTAGATGTACCTGAATCAACACACTATATATCATCACGTGTCTCCTTTCCTGTAATAGCATTCACCATATGCTACATAACAAACACACTACGTGCGAGAACCGAGCTTTTGGAGTGAGCTTTTTTTAGCAACCTCGAGTTTTATTCCACACAATCCGCTTAGTCCTCATTTTCTTTTGGCCATATATCAAGCACCAATGCTGCTCTTCCATTGCCGCCACCACCCCTGCCACCACAACATCTTACTCTCCCCCTCCCCATTAGAACTACAATCAATTATCCTCTCTCTCTCTCTCTCTCTCTCTCTCTCTCTCTCTCTCTCTCTCTCATATGTTGAGGACCAGCCACCACCGACATCTCACTCCCCTCAATAACATAACTAGCATTAGCACCACCACTACACCACCACATCTTACTCTCCACCTCCTCATCACAGAACCACAACGGAGATATATATATATAAAATAGATTAGTAATTCTCTCCTTAATTATTCTACATCACTACATTAAGCTTATGTTATTTTTTATAATATTATCACAATGTTAGTAGTTGTATTACACATACACAAGCAATATCACACTCCATATACATTCACATCTCCCTCTCTTAACTATTTGCATATATGTTATAATTACATCATGATGTATTAATATTTCAATTGTGCACACATGAGAAAAACTAGATACACTTCTCACACTTACACATTCCTCTCTCTCTCTCTCTCTCTCTCTCTCTCTCTCTCTCTCTCTCTCTCTCTCTCTCTAACAATGCATTAGTCATTTTCTCACCTTAACTTATTTACATCACTAGATTAAGGTTATGTGCTTATCTTTGATAATATTATCACAATGTCAATGGTTCAATTATGCATACATACGAGATATCACACTAAATATACATTCACAACCCCCCCCCTCTCCCTTCTTTGCACGTATTTTATAATTACATCTTGATGTGTTAGTACTTTAACTATGTACACACGAGCAAACTACAAACACATCCACTTATGCTTGCATATTGCTCTCTCTCTTCCTCATTTGATAAGGCTTGCATATGGATTGAAGTTATGCATTTGTTTACAATAGACCCTTGCATGCAATTGCTTCACAAACTCCGTAAAATATAGCTCCATATTGCTTTATTACTTTTAGTTGTTATTACTTTCAAGAATTCTTCATTTTAAACTCCAAACTTCAACAATTAAATATTTTAATATATAGATATATTTCACATTGTACTACATAAACTTACTACAAAAAATATACTAAATCCACAAATGCATTTGTAAGTTAGTCAACTACTATATGCAAAGAAAATGAACATATTTATTGCAAACATTAAATATCAATCCAACTGTCCCTTGCTGGAGGGTGAAATGGATGTTCTATAACAAACTCCTAGATTCCCTCATAAAAAAACCTCCTAGCTCAGTCAAGCAAGCATGGAAGCATATATTCCAAGAGCATAGTATTGATGGGATTTTTCTCGATCAAATAGGGAAGCATGTGTTTGAAGAGGATGGTATCCATGGGATTTTCTGGAAATGCAAATGGATATGTAAACGAGTTAGGTTGGTTACATTGCATCTTCTCTACGCTATCATCCACAAATAGTATCATTGTAGGGCTGAAGTGTGGCCAATCAATATCATCAAAATATTTTAGAAATTGTGGCTTCACCTTGACTCCTTACCAAAGAATGTGTTACAAGAACAAATGCACTCGAGGTATCACTTTCATATGATCAGCCATATTCTATTAGAAGAAGACATAAAAGCGTGACGTATTCTAAAGAATACATGTGGAATTACTTACTAGAATCTGAATCCTTATGTCCCTTGCACATTTTTTTCTTCAAGTATTTTTTTTGTAATGCATTCTAATCAGAGGGAAATTCACCTTTAGGCAGTTGAGGAAGATAGAACATCTCTGGTACACCTCCTCATTCCATTGATGTTCAATCTAGTGATCCTTATATATGGGTTACTCCTCCTTCAAGTGCACCTAATCTATACATTTCCCTGGCAAAGTTTGCAACATCCCCTTCTCCAATTGTCCACACATGAACTTACCATTCATAGTTCTATTACATATAGAGAGCACATCAACAAGATACCATTGCAAATATACTTCTATAGAAGTATACCAAGTTATGCTTATAGAGAAGTCTCCATGCTACTAACTTGCATGACTTTTGAGTCTCAATATCATCATCTGGTTTGAAATTCTCTTTATCTCCTATATGAACTAAAAGAACAAATATTTGTCTACTTAAATGTTGTAGTAGTTTCCTCATTTTGAGAGAGAGAGAGAGAGAGAGAGAGAGAGAGGGAGGGAGATTTTATGACTTTATAATCATCTCTTTAAGGGGATGCAAAATTTTTTTCCTTGAACAAGGATTTCTAGCAATCCCTTCTCAACACACACACACACACACACACACACACACACACACAGTTTTGAATCACAACTTCCCTCCATTATCTCTCTAAGGGAACGTGAAATTTTTTATCACCAAATAGTGGTTGCTGGCAACCCCTTCTCAGTAAAAAAAATTTACAAGTTGCCTCCATCTCTTTGAGGGGACTTATGATTTTTTTTTTTGTTGGAAGGGGTTGCTGACAACTCCATGTTCAATGAAAAAAAGTTTAGAGAGGACTTATGAAAAAAACTTTCACTAAGAAGGGATTGGTGGCAACCCCCTGTTCGACAAATTTTTTTTCACAATTTTCCTCAAAGAAATGATGGAGGAGACTTGTGAAAAAAATATATATATTGAAAAGGGGTTGCAAGCAACCCTCTTCTCAACAAGTTGCTAGCAACCCGCTTCTTAACCCAAAAAAAGTCTAAGCAAGATATATATATATATATATATATATCATTTGTCTCTATCTCTTTATATTTATATTTACTAATTAATTAAAAAATAATTAGTTATTAAGTTATTAATTAAGCAATAAATTGAGTAGTGTATGTGTGTATGTGTCTCTCTCTCTATATGTATGTTGTGGAAAATCAAAGTTGGAAGCCTGAGAGAGTGTCACAAGAGGGAGAGAGAGAGAGAGCTCGAGTATAAGAAGAAGATCTTGCTTAGTAAGTTGTTCAAATGTACAACTAGTACACTCTCCTCAACTGTGAGAGTGACCTTTAGGCAATTTATATAGCCTCTGGAGAAGTTAGGGTTAGGGTTTCCCCTTGCTCCCCTATCCTCTAGTTCATTTTACACCTAGCTCTCCAGTATAAGGAGAGTTCACATGCTTACTTCTTAACAGCCACCCCCTCAATGCCAGATGGCATTAGATAAAGCATGATAGAATGCCCCCCCTTAATCCACAATGAGATGCCTTTATAACTTAGGCTACAAAAGATGTTATAGGTAGAGAGTGTTACAAGACTCAAAAGAGTCGATCGTCTGTGGATTGGGAGACAAAGTGGGCCTCCGATTCCTTAGGTACTTCGGGAACACTGGGGCACTTTCTCGTGATATGCCCAATCTTTTTACATTTATTGCACTTCATTTTGTCAGGATATTTCTTCCAGCAATTGCTCACAATATGCCATTTTTTAATGACAGAAGGAGCACTTTGTAGAAGCTGTATGGACTAACACTTGCTCTCAAGAAGTAAATACTAAAGCACCTTCGTTATGGTTCCTTTTCTCTTCATCCAGGCATGACTGGATGGTACTTGCCAAGGTTGGGTTTGGGATATTAGTAAGGGTAGTAACAAGGGTTGGAAAGACCTTTTTTACAGACTTCAGAAGGATGGCAATGGCATCTTCGTCATGAATTGGTGTTTGAACGGAGGCCAGCTGTGCCATGAGCCCCTTCATATGTGAAATAAACTTGCTTAGATCTTCTCCCTGTTTATACTCCAAGCTAAATAACTCAATCTTTAGAAAGATCTTGGAGTTTTTCCCTATAGCACCATAGAGCCTTTTAAGCTCATCTCACTTCTCCTTGTTGCTAGTGGAGAGTTAATCAATATGATGAATTAAAGATTCATCCAAATGAAGCATAATGATGGCCTAAGCTCTTTCATCATCTTCTACATCAAGGGGATTTGATGGGTTAATAACTTTGGTCCCTTTTATGAAGGGCCAGTAGCCTCATTCCATCATTTTACATTTTACCAGGACTTGCCAAGGATAGAAATCTTTTCCATTAACTTGCGTATTTGAGGCCTTGCATCTGCATAGGCCATGGCCATTATAGGAAGGTCTTACCTATTGCCTTAGGCAATGGCAGTGTCTAGTCCTTTACAAGTGGCCTAGTATGAACCAAATAGCAGAATTGTTAGCCCTACAAATGATAACCAACTTTAAAGCTGTAAATATGAAAAAGGTTGGAAATCATACATATGTAATATCTCAAGGTAAGATTTTGGAGGTCCCATCCTTCAAACAACCCTTGATTTAAGTTTTACTATTTTCTAGGTTTCAATGAGGTGAACTTTGACTGGACTTTTGGCTCCCCCCACCTTATGGTGTAGTGTATGAGCATTTTGTTAAGCAAGGTCGATTAATGACCTCGACACTTGGTGAAGAGTTTGAGGAGAATTCAATCACATCAATATTCATAGGGCAGTAGTACTGATGTCATTAAATGCCTTTTCACTCCCTAGAAGCACTCATCTCAAGATTGAGATGTTTAGGTATTACCTTGTCAAGCTTGGTGAGACACTTGACTTATTACCGGTATTGTCACGCTTCTTGGTGAACTTATGATGTCCCCCGAGTGTTTGAGTTACTCACAGACCAGGAACACATTTAGAGCATATGCTTTAGTGATTAGAATCATTGTTAATGATTCTAGATTGAAAAAGTGGAAAAATAAGAAGCTTGAAGCTTCTTGGCTATGGCTGCTAGAAACCCACAGTTAGGGTTTTGTTCACAGCAGCCAGGAGAGGAGGAATTTATTCAAACCCTCTTAGAGGGAGATGTCCCACTGGGGGGGCTAACAAAGCCCCATGATAGCCACCACGATTGCGCCCACTACAAGCCACGCCAAGGAGCTGAATTGGAGGCTACGAAATCTATACCAAATTCATGATTTCTACAATGACGTCTTCCTAGCTACCCAATCTCCACGTTTGACGTGCCGTGATGAAGTGCCTTGTGTTGAGGATGAAGTCTCGAGAAGGAACCTTGAGCTGAAATGCTCTCCCCAGGTCCTCCAATAGAGGTGGGTCAATATGTGGCTATGGTGGTCAAGAGGCAAGAGGTAGAAGTTGAAAGCTTATGTGCACTTAATGATGTAAGTAAGCTAAGGGAAGCTATAGGATTAGAGATGGCTTTGATACCATGTGGAAAATCGGAGTTGAAAGCATGAGAGAGTATGTATAAGAGGGAGAGAGAGAGCTCAAGTACAAGAAGAAGATATTGCTTAGTAAGTTGTTCAAAAGTACAACTACTACACTCTCCTCAGCTGTGAAAGTGACGTTTAGGCAGTTTATATAGCCTCTAGAGAAGTTAGGGTTAGGGTTTCCCCTTTCTCCCCTGTCCTCCAGTTCATTTACACCTAGCTACCCTTATCCTGTCTAGTATAAGGAGAGTTCACATGCTTACTTCTCAACATATGTGTGTGTATATGTATGTATTTGTACATGACCCTTATATTCATTTCTCACTATGTGTGTGTGTGTGTGTGTGTATCTCTGAATGCTTGTGCGGCCACTCTATGTTTTTAGAACTTTAATTGCAATGGATTGATAGAACCATCACCACCACTACTACCACCATCTTTGCCGCCACCATTGTTGCCACCTCCACCACCACTACCATTACCCTCACTACCTCCACAATCACCACCACTACCTTCACTCTATGTACTTCTCTTTCTCTCTCTCGTCTCTCATTTGCAGTTTCTTAGTTTCTCTCTCTATGTGTATATCCTGTTTTTCTCTTTCTAGCACACTCGATCAAATAACACTCCATCTTGTGTAAATGATCTCTCTCTCTCTCTCTCTCTCTCTCTCTCTCTCTCTCCTCCCCCCTCTCTCTCACCTATATATGTATGTGTATATAAATCTCAATCACTCACTTACTCTCTGTGTTTATCTCCCTCTCTCTCTCTCACTTTCTCTCTCATGCATGCAATCAATCCACATTATATACTAATACCTCACATTAGATTATGGCCCGTATTGCAACAAACCATTCTCTCTTAAATCCTAAATACCTCTCTCTCTCTCTCTCTCTCTCTCTCTCTCTCTCTCTCTCTCTCTCTCTCTCTCTCTCTCTCTCTCTCTCTCTCTCTCTCTCTCATAATGTGAATGCTTGTGTTGCCACTCTATGTTTTTAGAACTTTAATTGCAATGGATTGATAGCTCCCTCCCCTCCCCCTCTCTCTTCTCCCCTCCCCCCCAACAAATTTGATACAATACAATTTATACAAGCAATCCAAATGTACATTTATATTATGTTAACTCCAGAAAAAGTGCTTTTGCGTCAAAATTTTGACACAAGCCATCCAATTAAATTGTATAATAGTACTTTCTCGACAAAATAAAGCGATTGTGCTAAGAGGTAGTGTTGGCATTGCATTGTTGGTCATCATGTAGGCAGTGCTGGAAAATTTCTTCTACTTCCAAATACAATGTGCAAGTTTTCTTCAATGAGTGTGGGTTGGTGTATAAACATGTTGGCATTTGTATCCATTCCAAACACTCGAAGGTACACATAGTATAGGTGCTTGCATGCCAAATACGCTTTTCCTTCTACAACATGGTCCATGAAATCTTGGCAATTACATGGTGGATTCTTTGCAATGTGCACATCATAACACTCATGCACGACACCTGAGTTAGGTGTCTTTAGTTTGAAAACCTCATGCTTCAAGGACTTCACCACTATGTAGCCCTTCACATTTGCATCTAGAGCCAATGCCGAGTCTATCCTTTTCCTTATAGCTTGTGAAACTCCTCTTCGATATCTACACAATCCCTCGTTAGCATCCATCTCTTGTGCCACCTTTTGTAAAACAAACCCACCACTCTCCAACATGTGAAATTCTTATGCAGTCAAATTTGTGCCTCATGCCACTAGCCATACTTGTGGAACCTTGGGTGGTGTGCGATGAATGGAAGAACAAACATTCCATGTATGGTCCACACTATCATTACAAAACCATATGAACTAGTACCGTATTCCATGTTGATTGCTAGCTTCTCCTCTTGAGCTAGACCACTCCATGATGCCCCAAAACGAAGGTGCAACCACCCCATCCGTTGTATTTTTGATAGGTTTTTTGCATTTTCCCTCTCTAGCTCCCAACCGTCAATGATATTGTACACGATTACAATGCATTTTCCCTCTCTAGCTCCCAACGGTATCATGAAGGACTGTCTCCACCACCATTTCCTCTAAAGAATTTAGTGATATTGCCCTTAATTGGTTTGAAGGCAAAATGTCCTCAAATTTTAGTTTTTTTAATACCCTTTCTTCTAGGTATGTTTTCAATCACATACTCAATCCTATGAGAGATGTTAGCTTCCTCAGACTCCACTTTCCCATCAACCTTACATTTTCTTGCTACAGTCACATTATCCCCTCAAAAATCAAGACATTAATGCAATTTAGTTCCTCCTGCCACCTCCTCAACCATCCTTGCCATTGCTCGAGGTGTGGGGCTAATTCCTTGTTGTAGAATTGACTCAAGAGCTTCTCTGCAGCACTAGGTCCTGCACCATGGGACTTTCCACCAATGAATGCATGTTGTTTTGTGCTCTGTAGTGACACATGCATTGTACAAGCTCATAGATCCCTTGAATCCCTCCCCTACCAATCAATTTGCATGCATTGGCTCTACTAGGTTCATGGTTGGCATATGAGAAATGTCATCCATCACCTAGACAAAAGTACAGCATGGGAAGGTGTGGAGCACGAGAAAACAAATGCACCACACATCACATCCTACTATTATGAATTAGTCTTGCCCTGACAAAGTGTCACCTCCAATGTGGATATCTAATATGCCATCAGCAACTAAGCTAACAATCCATTGTTGGTATATTGCAATCTGCAACTTTTCCTAAGGCCCACCAAGCCCAAATGAGTCAATATTACATTGTTAGATCATCTTCTGTGGTTGCACACCTCCACATGCGGCACAAGTGCTTATGCTCATCTTGGAAACTCTTGTGCACATACTATGATGTGTGTATTTGGAAACTTTGTTCTTAATGAAATAAGCAAGATCTCTCCCTTCCTTGCATTATGTTTTTTGGACCACCATTGAATATTATGCAGACGGCCCTCTAATTGGCAGCTACCTCGTTTGCAATGAATCCTCAAAAATCAGTGCTTGGCTGTTCACACTTCTCCATCACTTCACTCATCTTTGTCCAGAAAAGAGCGTATGCATCTGTATCCTCTTCCTTCATCTCACATATTGCCAGATTCATCAACTATTGTATACTATAGAAACACAAGATAGGAATGGAAAAGTAAGGAGAAATACGTTCGTTAAGTTCGTGTTGCGATGGTAGAATTGTTTAAGAGAAACTACATTGGATCATACACATGTGCTGCCATGGTGGTCCAATCATTAATGTGATGCACGTGGTTAAAGCATATCCAATTGTTGTGTAAGTTCTAAGTGCCATTCCTTCACATACAATTCACTGAGTCAACCCCTGAGCTTGGCCCAATCATTGACATTTTGAATATAAAGCACCTACTACCATTGTCAACGGCTTGCCCATGGAATAAGCTACCATGGAAAAATATGTATGCACAATGTTGCTTTAACTTTAGAAGATGAGATTCCATTCCCTAATTGCTGCACAGACCATGTGTTTGAACTTGCATGCACAGAATATTGATCTTCATATGCATGACTTTTTAATGATATTTTGGAATGTGTTGTGAATGGAAGAATATGTTATATATTCCTCTGAATGAGTGATTGGAGTTCCTCGAGCATCGTCAAGAGTTCAGTGTCAAACATGGGGACACCTTGCTCACTAGTGATGAATCAAGGCACTTGTCACTAGCCTTCTAGCCATAGTTATTTGCAAGTGTCAATGTCCAACTACACTAAAGTCTCTTACCATTTCCTCTATGGTCCTTCACTCCTCTTTAACATTAGCTTTGCACGTACCTCTTTGCACCTCGTGGTTATGTCTGCCTTGATGAATGAACAATCTTGACATTAGGCTCACTAACATCACATAATATATTACACACTCGCACTTGCAAAGCAAGATGAAGGGGTTCTTACAATAGAAGCATCCAAGGCTTCCGAGACCATCGGTTGACATTTTGACAGTCGGTATGTTGGTATTGAGTTTAAATGCATGGCATGTATTAGAACTTGATTGATATGATTTACTTGCAATAGGGTACTAGAACAATGTCGTGCGACTTTGCAATCATTTGAATGATAGTGGAGCAAATGAAGAATCTTATGCTTGTCCATGCCACCTTGTTTGGGGAGCCAGAAATTGACATGCCAAGCACAATTTCTATTGGGATACTCTAGTTCTCCAACACATTTTCTTTGGCAAAAAATACCGAGGAATGCCATCAATCTTGACATAGGCTTTGTCTAGCAATGGCCATCGTACTTTTGCTCCACATATTGTTTACTACTACTAGTGAAAGCTCGTATGCCACATTGCCATAATACAAAACTAGGATCTCCTCCACTCTCTCTATAGCGCTCATATTATGAAGATTTTGACGTAACACTTGGTGTCGGGCCCCTGAAGACATTATGTACTCAACCACATTTACAACATAAGAGGATTGTTGCATCCCCTCCTCTTTCACATCAAGCGTGATAGGGATTGCTTTGTTTTTTTCAATGTCCAGGGGGTGGCGAGGCTTCCATGATGATTGTTGTTTTCTTGACACTGCAAGGACTTTGGGTGAGGTCTATGGTGGGGGAAGGCTATAATGTAGGCCCATTTCCTTGTTTGACAATATAGTCTTGCAAGACCAAGGTATCCAAAACATATACCTAGCTAGCCTCATGGTCATTGTAACAATGGATCGGCGTGCTTTGTATTCGGCCATTTACATGGGTGATAGCAAGAACATGGTAGCCATTTCCATTGCAAATGTCTTCATTCTTCAACATCAAGAATCAACTACTTGCATAGTGCATAATAGGTTTGGCAGAGAGGGAGAATACATATATGCAAACCTTGGTATTTGGTATATCTCTTGATGTTGGATCCATTTCCAAAGCTATCTACACATGTACGAATACACATGCAAGATATGGGTGTCATCGAAAGACTTAGAATGGGGGTGTATGTCATATATGAGGGAGAGAGAGAGGAGAATATATAAAGTGTGTGCATGAGAGAGAGAGAGAGAGAGAGAGAGAGAGAGAGAGAGAGAGAGAGAGAGAGAGAGAGAGAGAGAGAGAGAGAGAGAGAGTGTGTGTGTGTGTGTGTGTGTGTGTGTGTGTGTGTGTAAGGATATATAGATTTGTATGGGAGGGAGATAGAGTGTATGTGTGTGAGTGGATGTGGGTGCCACAGAGAGAGAGGGGGTGGAGAGCAGTAAGAGTGAGCCATGGAGAGAGACGGGGAGTGACGAATAGAGAGAGAGAGAGAGAGAGAGAGAGAGAGAGAGAGAGAGAGAGAGAGAGAGAGAGAGAGAGGTATACGTACTTATGAGATTAAGAAAATATTCCAGAACTTGAGGGAGGGGGAGAGAATATGTCATAGGGGGTGTGTGGCCTTATATAACCACTTTGAGATAGTGGGGCATTAAATGCATGTCACAAAGAGAGAGAGAGAGAGAGAGAGAGAGAGAGAGAGAGAGAGAGAGAGAGAGAGAGAGAGAGAGAGAGAGAGAGAGAGAGAGAGAGAGAGAGAGAGAGAGAGGGAGAGGGAGAGGGAGAGGGAGAGGGAGAGGGAGAGGGAGAGAGGGAGATTGAGAGACATGTGCCATATAAAGAGAGTCGTGACAGGGGGGAGGATGGGTGCTTGTCATATTTTTCTATACCAAATATTGGGGTGTCAGCGACGCCTTCTTTGGTGATAGAATGATCCTAGTCCACATGCACTCTCTATTTTCAACCATCCTCGCCCACACACACTTTCTCCCACATACCTTGGACCCTAAACCTAAATAACTAATATAGATGCAAGTGCCGATGACCCCTTTCTCTGCAGGCAGAAATGATCCTAATCCACATGCACATACACTCTCTCTTCATTCCCTTTCAAAAAAAAGCCCATACAACTAACATATTAATGTACTATCATATTAACTAATTAATTAGTATTACTATGCTAATATATTTATTTATATAAAATGATTAATAATCACATATAAATTAATAAACAAGTTAAATAATAATAATATACCAATGGTTCACTTCATACTCATTGATCACTATAATAACTAATTAGTTAATAAACTAGTTGATATGCATGAATTAATGAACAAGCTAACTAATATTAATTAATAATCTAATTGATATAATTTGATTGATACACTAATTATCTAATCAACACCATCTATATAAATATTAATTGATTTATATATGTGTTATTTACTTTTTATACTAATTTAAAAATAATTAATAATTTAATTAATAGGTTAATATTAATTAATTGAGTACTAAATAGTATTAATTACTAAATCATTATGTCATAAAATAATTTAATAATAATTAAATAAAATAAATACATGAAAATAAAATTAGTAATTACTACTTGAATTAAAGATATTTATTGGTTATAAATAATTAGTTTAATTGATTTTAAGTAATTAATTATTGGTTATTAGTAATTAGTTATTAATTTCAACTAATAAATAAACTTTCTAATTAATTAATTAACTTAATGATTATTTAATCAATTAGTTATTAAATAATTATTAATTTTAAGTAATTATTTATTAATTTTAACTAATTGATAATTGTATTAGTTATTTATTTATTATTAAATAAATGATTAATTAGTTACTTACTTAATTAATTGGTCAATTGATTATTAATAAGTTAATTAGTTAATTTTAAAAATTTACTAATTAACTAATTTATTTCAAAAAGTCATTAATTAGATATTAATTAACTAATTAATTTAAAGAAGTTATTACTGATTTTTTATTAGTTAATTAATTAATTAGTTTATTTATTATTTACTTAAGAAAAGCAAAACATGTTTTTTTCTATATAAATAGATGTGCGTGCATGTGTGTGTGTGTGTGTGTAGAGAGAGAGAGAGAGAGAGAGAGAGAGAGAGAAAATCCCACAAGGGGGTGGCAGTGCTCCCTTCTCACGTGCAAAAATTTTTGCCTCAGTCCCCTTTGCATTGCGCCCCCCCCCCCCCCCCAAAAACTTCACCCCCAAAAACACACAAGCTTGGCATCCCCTTCAAATTTAGTTTAATTTAGCTAGTTAAATTTAATATGTTAAATTAATGTAATTATTTAATTAATAATTAGTCAGTTCATTAGTCAATTAGTTTTAAATTAAGTGAATTAAATCGATTAAAATTTTTGTTGATAATTAAAAAATTTGTTACTTAACCAATTTAATTAGTCATTTAAATTGTTGATAAATAAAAAAATTGTCACTTAACTAATTTAATTAGTCAATTAATTTTATTGATAATTAACCATTTTATTTTTGAATCGATATTAATTAGTTAGTTAATAATTAAAAAGTTAATTAGTTTATTAATATTTTAATTACTCAAAATTATATTAATAATTTTGTTAGTTTATTTTTTATTTAGATATTTTTTTAATTATTAATATTTTTATGAGTTGAGAAAATTCAATTAGCTAGTTATTTAATTTAATTATTTTATTAATGGTTTGTTATAAATTTTGTTAATAATTAGTTTAAAATAATTCTAATTTTTACTTATTAATTATTAATTAATTAATTAGTTCATAAGTAGTTAAAAAGTAGTGAATAATTAATAGTGACTAGTACGTACTTTATAAGTAGTAGTTAATAATTAATAATTAGTTCATCATTAGTTTATAATTTAAATCAGTAATCGATATTTAGTAACTAGTCACCATTAAAATATAACTAGTAAGTAATAATTAATCATTATTAATTATTAATTAGATTTAATTAGTAATTAATATCTATTTAAGTAGATAATTATTTAATTACCTAATTAATTTATTATTTAAAATTATATCCCTCTCTCATAAAGTTAATTAAGTAATTATGAGTTAATTGGTTGAGAAAACGAGGAAAGAGAGAGAAAGAGTGATGAGAGAGAGGAGGGGAAGAGAGAGAGCATGCGATATGTGTAATTTTTTCTTGTTAGAAAGGGTCATCGGTAGCCCTTTATTGGATGAAATTTTTTTCCGTCCATCCATTCTTCGCAAGAGTAAATTATCATCCAACTGAATTTATAGGTTTTTTTACGCTCAGTAAAGGGCTACCGGTGACCCCTTCTCGGTGGACAAAAAAAACCATAGTATTGAGAATAGATAGCATGGGAAGAAGAGAGAGCAACAAAGTGTGGGTTTTTTTTTCGCCCAAGAAGGGGCTACCAGCGACCCCTTCTTAGTGGAAAAAAAACCACATGTCCAATAATACATGGGGGGGAGAGAGAGAGTAATAGAGTGATGGGGCGGGAGAGAGAGTGAGAGTGAGAGAGAGAGAGAGAGAGAGAGAGAGAGAGAGAGAGAGAGAGAGCATCCAATATGTACTATTTTTTCTCACTAAGAAGGCATCAACAGCAGTCCTTTCTTGGATGAAAAAATATTTCATGCTTTCCCTCTCTCATCACTCTATTACTCTCTCTTTCCCCCATGCTCTCTATTCTCGGACGTGGGTTTTTTTCTTTACAACAAGGGGTCGTCGACAACCCCTTCTTGAGCGAAAAAAAAAACCTACATCATTGCTCTCTCTTCTCCCTATGTTGTCTATTCTCGGAACTATGGTTTGTTTTTTTCACCGAGAAGGGGTCGTCCCACAAATACATTTGGGCAAAAATTTAATCTCACAAGGAATGGATCGCCAAAAAAAAAGTTGTTTGATAAGGGGCTACTGTAGCGACCCCTTTCTGGCAATAAAAAAATACACATATCGCATGCTCTCTCTCTTCCCCCTCTCTCTCATCACTCTTTCTCTCTCACCCCCATTTTCTCTCTCCACCTATAAAAATAACCCATCCCCCCTTTTCACATTGCGAATCGTTCCCACGACTCTCAGTATGTGGCTCTCTCTCTCTATCCCTCCCTCACTCTCCTCTCTTTTATGTTTAAAAGGACCCCCCTCCCCTTGCAATTCAAGTTCGTGTTTTTTGTCCCTATCCTCGGCATGGTTCTCTCTCTCTCTCTCCCCCATTTCTCTCTCTCTCTCTCCACCTCTCTCTCTCTCTCACAGTCACACATACTCTATCTCACCTTTCTCTCCTAGGCTTTTCCCCTCTCTCTCTCTCTCTCTCTCTCTCTCTCTCTCTCTCTCTCTCTCTCTCTCTCTCTCTCTCTCTCTCTCAATTGGTATTTGATGGCAAGAAATCAAGGAAGCAATATATCTACAAGAAGTAACCCTAAGCCCCTCTATCATGGCCAAATCAAATTTCAAAATACAAGATCATGTCACCCTTTTCAAGGGCGATGAAAGAATTACAGAAGGTTTATTTTTACAAATGTTCCCCTCATTGAGCTTGCTTCTTGGACGAGTGGGAGTTCTTGTCACCATCGTGCATCAGAGAGGTATGAAGGCCCATGGCAAAGGCAATACTGAAATTGACATTGAGGAAAACACAATTGTACAATGGCCAATGGAATAGACAATAAGCAGTCCCTCTCTTGATTTTTGTTATAGCCGCTCTATCTCCCCTCCTTAGCCTATTTCGAATAATTATTTGCAAGAAAGAGAGCAACGATCAAAGAAGTCTTTCGAGGACTCTGACTTGCCTCCATGACCTAGAGTAGGACAGACTATTGTCACCAGAGCAACATGCAATCACAAGGGGGGAGTCGCCCTCCAAGAGAAAGGGGAGAGCAACACAAATGTGATCATTGACTTCTATCGAGCTACAAGCAGCTGTTGCAATTGCATGTGGGGAGGGAGTGACATCAGGAGAAGATGGGCATGCTTTGATGATGCAAATGAGGAAGGGTAAGATAAAGCTTGTAGTATCGCAAAGTGATACTAATGAGGAAAGCAACGAATATCAAAGCATCGAGTCCTTTAGTGCAGAGTAGGGGTGTGGCTGCTTGCAAAGCAAGAAGAAGCGAACGAAAAGCACTGAAAAGGAGCGCATGACAAAGATCAGTGAAACAACTGGTGTGACCGCTCTCGCAGTCACTTGCGATAGACATATTGTGCAAGCATGCATAGAAGACTAGTTTTGGAAACTTTGAATCGGTGAGTGCTTGTAAGAGATGGTATGATGATTGAGGTTATGGTTTTTATTTCTTTACATTGATGTGGACATTAATTACTTCGTCGTTTCATTCAAATGAGGACATCCACCCCTTTGTCGCCATCCCATTATGTTGTTTAGATCCTATGCCTACAATCAAACAAGTCACATACATCAAGGTACAAGCAACTCTTGGAGACCTTTTTTAGCAATGGGTACATTAGAGGGATGGGTATATTCATAGTATCATTACAAACTCCAAGGCACTAGTGTAAGGAGATTGATGATATGATTAGGAATGAGTGGGACCCCACATTGGCTAAAGAAGCATGAGGACTTTAAGGTAGAAATCAACGACACCGATTAGGTCTTTTTGTCAATTTGCATGTTTTATATTTGGGATGGTAACCATCTACTCACAATATGGATGAATGAGACATGCACATGTGAGTGGTCCTAAACCATAGGACCTTAACATTTTGCAATGTGTTTGTTGCTTACATCATCATTAACATAATTGATTGTTTGCAACAACCTTTCCAAATAACATGAGCAACATGTGTGCATTGATTATCACCTTATTAAAGTAACAAGTGTGGTAGAGGGGGAGATATTGTCAACTATATCTCATACAAACAAGTATGCAATGGACCATGTTCTCATATGCTTGGATTATCTTTGATGTGGATGATGAATTATGCATGAGACCCTAATATAGAATGTACATAGGCTGGCACAAAAGGGGGTTATCCATACCTTGTATCTAGACCTTGTTTTGCGAAGCAAGGATGCTAGGGTAGGCTGACCACACAACTATTTTTGACAAGTTAACTGATGAGGTAAAGGCATGGGTGCAAGTGCACAGAAAGTCAGTGCCCATTCTTGCATGGTACAAGGCACCATTGATTGCACTTGCCCACATCATGTGGAAGGTAGGTAGTTCTTCAAGCTAACTTAACAATGTTTTTTATGATGCATTTTTTCCTAGTGCAATGACATTATCCTTAATTACCAATTGCAAGATGAGTATGATGTGGCAATGTGACCAATCAAATAAATGGACACAACTCTTCGATTCTAAGTTTAGAACCAAGTGGGTCAAGGCATACTATAGTATTAATGAAAATCTTGTCAACAAAACTCAACATTTGCTAAGAGTTGCATACCTTGGCCTCAAAGAGGAGTGGTATCAATAAGTTACTGCCTCTTTGTACCTACCATTTATATGTACTCAGACTACATTGGTCTAGAGTAACAATGTTTCTGTCAATGTAGAATTGTCTCATGCTTAGAGTGGGGATCCAAGATGGGGGGTGTATTGAACTAGGAGAGCGTGTACACATTGGCATCCTCAAAGCTAAATGAGGCGGATCACATAAGGACATTGAAGGCCATGGAGAGTTATGATAGGAAAATTTGAACGTTGATGGGCATGCTTGAACGTAGGTTATTCTTGTTCGTCTAAATTATGTGCAGCATCATAAGTCCGACGAATTGGTATTAAATGGCATAACTTTGATTTGAACATATGGAAATGCACCATTTCGAAGTTGGGTAAGACAAAGAGACCTTTTGGGCCATGTTGCAAGATGGCGGGGAAAGAGATTGCTTTTGAGTTGGGAGGACTACTATAACATTCGAGTGGAACATGATTTGTTCTTCCAATATACATAGGAGATAAAGAGAAAACATAGAGAGCAAATGTTTCGCATTGTCTTCCATGATTTCAAGATAGGTGAAGAAATAGAGTCACAGAAGTTAATGAAGTTGGCAGCATAGAGGCTTTTGTGCATAGATACTTTACGATATCCTTTTTTAATAGCGTGTTTGCGGTGCTATCTTGCAATCCATTCTAGAAATGTAATGGTGACTTTGCAAGTCAGGTTCATGTACGAGCAAATGGAGAGAGGGGAAATACAAACTTTTTTGGGAGAATGTGAGGACTATGCAAATCTACAGGATGATCGATGCATGTATAAGGATTAGCAAATAGAGCAAGAGTGGGATGACGAGGTATATTGAAAATGCCCTATTTTCCTTGACTATCCAAAAGGTGAATACCCTTCCAATGAGAAGGGTTTATACCAAAAATACTAAAGGAAAAAATAAACACAATGAGAGACACAAGGATCCAAAGGCATGGTAAGTAAAATGAGTTGCATTCTTAGGAGTATATTGCCCTTTGTTGTCTTGTAATAAAGAGACTATGATGGGTTCATAAGAAACTAATACTAGTAGTGTGGTTGCTGAAAAAAGAAAATAGAAGAGCAAGTGCACATCTAATATTTTTGAAGAGAGGCCACCACCCCTCATCACCAATTAATTTGGTTTTTCCACACCCAAAAGGTTTGATGTTTTGAAGTACTATAGCCAAGACATCTCCTGTGTCCTTGTAGTGAAAATATTTCATTGAATATGAATTGTAACCACCAAACCATGTAGGCCCCTTGATTGATACCACTGAAGAGCAGATTGCAATGGAAGACACCATTGAGGAGGTCCGTGTCATTGGCATGGATAGAAGGATACAATAAGTTCTTCCAAATCTTGTGGTGGAGAGTGTTACCTCACACACTGCTATAGAGAGTTGCATGACAATGACGAGAAGCAGGTGAGGCAATAACTGAGGACACAACATCACATCAAATTGACAAACATATCACAGAGCACTAAGATGGTAAGCTTGCTTTTGCACAAAACTCATGATGTAAAGGTGTATAAATCTTATTTATCACCAAAGTAACAACAATAATATTTTTTACTATGCAAAGGGTGGAAGAACCGAAGGTCTTGGATTTGAGGTGACATCAGATGTGGCTTGTGCATAGAGAGGTAAAGAAACAATGCTTGCGAATTCCACTCATGCCATGATTGCATGACGTTAGAGTTGTAAAACATTCTATCATTATATGATGTTAATAGTGATGTGTGTCCCTATGCAGGGAAGAAAAGAATGTAAGAATATAGACTAGCAGTGCTAGGGGACATGGCAGCTATTAGTAAACAAGCATGACTCATGGTTTTTTTTTCCCACAATACAATGTCAATAAGAATGGTCTGTATTTTTGTAGAGGGGGATACATTTTTTTATTATCAATCTATAATGCTGGAGGATGTGCCAACCACCACAGACATTGGTGAACTAACATGCATCAAGAATACTATCTACAATAACATTTTAAAGGAAGAATGTATTGCTAATTGTGAATTCATCATGCAGAGGGCCATATTGAAAGTCATGTGGAAGTCCCCTAGCAAGGCATTGTCTCCCATGAAGCTACAATGGTGCAACATGTGCCAATCACACACATAGGTAGACAAACGTGTATCAAAATATTATATGTGTGGTAACATTCAATAAGAAGAATATGTTAATCAAGAAGTCAATATGCAGAGGTTCGCACTGAAAGCCCCATGAAAGACCCCTTGCAAGTTGTTGTCTCCCATGCCACTACGATGGGGCGAAGGTGGAGTGGCGTACTGTTCTATGCGACCCATTCGAGACAAGAAATGCATTGCCAAATGATCAACCAAGTGAGGCATTCTCTCGATTGGTAGAGGCATTGGAGGAGGTTAACCAACATAAGATAGTTGAGGTTGACAAAGAAACCACAAACACAGCATGCGATATCATGGTGGTTCATCTTAGTAAAGATAGTGCCGTGCATGGATTGGGAGATGGTTTTTTTGATTCTGAGGCAAGTTAATGCCATGCATCTGGTTGATTGTGCTCTCAAGGACACATGGACGTTACTTTTCCTTGCTACAACACACTCCATGGTAGAGCTTGTTGAGTAGGTTGTAGAGGATGGACACCAACGGATGGAGTCAGGGTAGAAGTATTAGACCTTATGCATGGCAGAGGTTGTTCATTGTGAGATGCCTATCAGTGTCATCAAAGGTAGTGAGATGAGAGATTTAAAATCATGATATGGCCATGCTAGATATTGTTTATGTATTCCACTTGTTGGCTCCATTTAGTGAGTGCAATTACTAAAATTAGTATTTCAAGCTTTAAATGCAGGTACACGTGATATATATTCTAGTGTACATGCATTTAGATATTGCTTGCAATGGAATCATCCCTCCAAAGTTCACAAAAGATGACTATTGCAAATGAGTGGATGCGAGATACATCAAGATTCCCATTGAGAGGCTAGTATGAGATCCAATGTTGTTAAACTACTGCATAGATGTTTTGTAGACATTTAGTAGATTCCTAATCCGTTATATGAATACCACATACTATAGGTGGAATACAACATGGTAGGGCTTGTTGGAGCTCATTCTTACAAGCATACACAAAAGAAGGGGACGCCATTATAGATTGCAATGCGGGATGTGGTGACCTTTTTATTCCAATAGACAATTTGTATGTCTATATCACTTTGCCAAATATGAAAGATATCTAAGAGAAAAGGTAACATGTTTACATAAACTTGTACAATATTTGACTATAATGTAGTACTCTTTTTCATCATACCAATACATGGGTGCTCACCCTTCCACATGTGCATATACGACTATCTCCCACAACCCAAAAATTAATTGTACTCGATATAAATGGAGTGCTTCTACTTAAGTGACCAAAGCAGAAAGGATCATTAATTGTGAAGCCCTTGGAAGTGGGTAAGTATTGGGTGATTTTGCAGCTATGTCTTTGAAAGAAATATCTACATTGTTTGACATTGCCATCTAGAGCTCCATGAAGGAAGACAACTTAAGTGAGCTACTCCAATCGGTTAGAAGTGAATGTGTGAAGTCAAAGCAAGCACCAACCTTTGTATTTCAATATGGACAAGGCAAGTGCAGAGCAACTCCCACAACAACTTTTGCCGGAAGGAGTTACACAAAGCCCCTTTTCATGAAATGTTTTGATGACGTTGATTGGCCACACTTCAGCCCAATAACGACACTATTTGTGGATGATAGCATGGAGAAGATGCAGATGGACCCACTCAACATCTTTATATGCCCACCCCCATTTGAGAAAAACCCCATGGACACTGTCCTCCTAGAGCACATGCTTCCCTACTTGATTGAGCTAGCATGCTTCCGTGGTTTAGTCCTAGACTTTGTTAGGGATCACCAATTCTACCCTCCAACAATAGAACTCAATTGATATTTGATATGCATGATGAATATGTACTTTTAGAAATGTTAGATTGTGTTTATTTACAAGTGTAATAAACCGAGGATGAGAGGAAAGAGGAGAAAGAGGGAGGAATGTGCAAGTGAAGTAGATTGTGTATAAGCATTTGCTCAATTACAATACTAAAAGATGTGCAAATAAAGCACGTGCAAAATATATAGGGAAGGGTGGAGTGTAGAAACATGCACGCATATAAATGTATATGTGCACAATGGATTGAGTAACAATGAGGTAATATTGTTCTCCTGATATTAACTATTTGAACAATGTGAAAAACAATAGATATTGCATGTTATTGCAGTGAGTGTAACAAATTGTGAAGTGATATATCAGGATATAATATCAAACCATGCATATAAAAGTGAGCGGTATAATGCATATATTCATGTGGGAGTAATAATGTGATATTATTTTTATATTGATAAACAACTAAAAATGTCTAAGATAATAGACCTCATGCAAATGCTTGACCCTTACAAAAATAAGAGGGTTGTGAAAAACGAATGGATGACCCAGAGAGAGAGAGAGAGAGAGAGAGAGAGATTGCTACATGGGATTGGGATATATATATATTATATATATGGATATATATATATATATATATATATATATATATATATATATATATATATATATATATATATATATATATATATATATATATATATATATATATATATATAGAGAGAGAGAGAGAGAGAGAGAGAGACTTGTACTTGAGGTAATTAACATGGGGGGAGAAACATGGGAGGGGACGGTGGTGGTGGAAGCGATGGAGGTGGTAGTGACAGCAATGGTGGAGGTGGTGGTAGAGGTGGAGGTGGTGGTGTCGATGGTGGTGGCGGAGTTGATATGTGCACAAGAAGAAGAGGAGTAAGTGGACTATGTAGAACAAGAAATGGAGGTTGCCAAAAAAGCTTGCGTCTCGCATGCACTTGAGTGTCTCATACTTTAAATAGATCCCCACATTCACAATAGACAACCTTTGGGTGCAATCAATAACAACTACAATTCTAGATATAGGTGTTTGTATTAGGCTGAAAGGAGGGAAACAACAATAGGTTGGCCTACATAGAGTGAAAGCACTAGGGTAGTCACTACAAATGCAAGGCTAGAAGTAGGTGAGTGCTCCTGGATAAATGCATTGGGTGACAGCAAGCAACTATAAATGTAGCTTTTTTGGTAGAAATCTAGCAATTGTGTGTGATGAGGAAGGTTGGGATGATTAGGACGGCAACAATTTTTAGGGCAAATGCAAGGCTAAAATAGCTTTGGAGTAGTGTAGAATAGATGTTGACAATTGTTAAGAGGGCACCTCAACCCAAAGAAGGGTTGGCCCCACCACACTTACAAGGGATGTAAATAACAATGGAGACTAGACATCAATTGGTGGAGAATCTACAACATAAGGATTGGCTGAATGACTAGATAGAGTCTTATGTATAGATGAGGATCCTCCCAAAGTTTGTGTTGGCTTATGGGACACATAAACTTTGACAATTCTTAATCAAGTTTGGTTATTTTGAGTTTTAGGGTAGTTTTAAAGAGCTAATTAAGGTTTTAAGTTTTTGATCTACCTTTTTAGCACCTTTGTGTAAAGTTAACTTGCTTTAGCTAATAAAAAGTGGGGTCCATACCAAATTGCCATAAACTCCCTTGCTATTGTGGAGCCCATGTCTTTAGGCATCACCCCTAATCAGTTGTTTTATGAGGACACAATTGCCATCAATTCCTTCATTGCAACTGTTATAATATTGAATAGATTCATGTGATATAAGTTTAATGTAGTTTGTGAGAAATGGCTCTATTTGTAAATAGGAAGTATACTTGATTTTCTACTCTATAGTGGTCACAAGTTGGGTCTAACAATCTACTTGCAATGTGTAATTTCAGTGCTGGAGTTTTCCGACCAATATGTTGTTGTTAGTATGAAGAATGACATATGGATTCAAATATGGAAGCCTAGGCTAATGATTTTTAGGATAATTGGAAAGGAGAATGGAGTGGTGCACGTATCACCTAATTGGGGGGGAGGGGAGGGGAGAGGGGGTAATCAAGAGATTGCTCTCACTTGGTCCCTTCATCAAGGTGTTTAGAGATATGCACGTGAACCCTATGTATGCAAAGGCGAATAAGGGTAATTGGGTGTAAATGAACTGGAGGATAGGGGGGAAACCCTGACCCTAGCCATCCAAAGGCTATTTAAATAGCCTAGAGATCACTCTCTATGTAGAGGAGAGTGTACCATTTGTACCTGTGAACAACTCATTAAGCAAGATATTCTTCTTGTACTTGAGCTCTCTTTCTCCCTCTTGTGCACACTTTCTCTTGCTCTTACTCCATATTGCAACATGGTATCAGATCCATCTCTAATTCAAAAAGCTCCTTCAACTTCATCTCCCACTAAATGCACATGAGCATGTCATCTTCTCACCATATCACTTCACCTCCATAGTTGCTTGCCATACCCACCTATGTTGGAGGACTCGAGGAGAGCAAAAGAGAGCATTATAGTTGAAGATATCTTTTGAAGATCTCTTCCTTAACTCAAGGCACAACATCTTGGAGCATCAAACTCCGACATTGGGCAGTTAAGAGGATGGCATTGTTGGAATTCATAAATCTGGCATAGATTTTGCAGTGATCAGTTTGGCTCGATGGTGCAACCTTCTAGGGGCACAATCATCCGAGCCACGATAGGGTTTTGTTAGCCCCCTAAGTGTGCTATCTCCACCTAAGAGTTTTTGTTGAAATTCCTTCCCTACTACTCATACAAAGCAAAACCCTAACTATGTACCCTGCTGGCAGCCATAGCCAAAAAGCTTCAAGCTTTCTTCTTTCAGTTCACCCTAGTTGACACTAATGGTGATTCTAATCACTAATTTAAGTCATGTGGAGTTTCTTGTAGATCTAGAATCTCCATTTCATGTTCAAAGATACTAGGTGAATATCATTAAGCTCATAAGAAAGGCGACTTGTAAACATGTACTATGAGATGAGTGCTTGTAAGCACTAATGCTACACCTCATAGTCACAATCCAATTTCTAATCAGTACGTGGAAGATGTTTTACCCTAAATCTTAATCTTGAGGAGATTAGTGTCTATCTTAAGCATATCCATTAAGTGCTTAACTGTCATTGTAAGGCTATGCATAGGCTATAAACACGTAGACCATTATCCTCCTCCCTCATCTCATCTTATAACACATCACCTTTAAGCTCACTACTTATCGATCATCTCTATTGCTTCTACAGTTATTGGCCATTGTGTAAAGGACTAGACATTGCCATTGCCTAGAGAAATTACTAAGGCCTTCCTATTATGTCCATGGCCTATGCCGATGTTAGACCTCGAATCCATAATTTTGATGGAAAAGACTTTCATCCATGGCAAGTATTAGTGAAGCATAAAATGATGGAACAGGGCTACTAGCCCTTCATCCAAGGGACTAAAGTTATTAACCCATCAAACCCACGTGATGCAAAAGATGATGAAAGAGCCTAAGCCATAATCATGCTTCCTCTAGATGAATATGTTGAGAAATAACAAATTATGTATGCTCTAGGAAGAGATGTCCTAAATCCCATATGCACAGTGAGGAGAGTGGAGAAGTTGAAAAGCTATAAAGACATGTACTTGGTTCACTTTTCATGAAATGTTATTTCATACTTTGTACTTCACAGTGAATCTCTGCCATGTCCTACTTAGGATTGTGTTTATGAGTCCAAGTATTCTATCTTGGAACCTAATTCAACCAAGTAATAGTTAGTGCCAGTTGCCTACATTGTCATGGTTCTAGTCAATACATTCAAACCTCCATAGCTATAGCCATGCTCAAGATCCATGTTTCTTCACATGGTATTAGAGCCATGGTGGGCATGATCTAACTTTCCTCAATGCTCTCTCAGTCCATCAAAATCATTGGTCAACTTAGTTCAAGCATTTGAGTTCATCTCCTACTTCATCTTCACACTCTCTACTTCTGTCCACACTACACACCATATCTTCACAAGCTTTCTTATGTGCCTAGCTTCTCTAACTTTAGCACTTCTTCCTGGCATGTTGAACCTCGACATTGGTCTTCCCAGAAGGCAACATTGCGTGATCTCCAGAAGTGGTGCAGTCTGCAACAACATGATGATTTGTACATCTGTGCTCGCGGTACACTTTGCAATCGTGGCAGCCACCATAGGGCTTTCAAAGGTTGCTAACCAAGCTACCTTCCACTGAAGTTTCATGCCAAATGATCCATTCCTCCATCTACTATAAGCAAAAAACCAGCCTACTTTAAAAACCCTAGAGCTAGAAGCCATAGCCATTTTCATCAAGTTCATAAATCTCTTCCCTCTCAGTTCACTCAAGTGTTTGGTAATCTAATCTAAGTCTTCAACTAGTTCCCAGTACTTCAAATCAGTAAGAAGGGGAGAAATCAAGCACAATAAGCTACAAACAAAGTATCTCTTGATACTATTCTTCACTGCCAATGCTTGTGTTTGTTGTCACATCAAATCAACTCAACCTGGCTACCTCTGAAAGTCTTTGGTACTGATTTATTGCTATACCTTCAAGGCAATCCTTGTTGAATGTCAAGAAAATACTCTTGAATTTTAGGATAGCATCTTGAAATTGCTTCCATTGCTCAATGGTTCATCTACAAAAGCCTTGTTAATCAAATTTCCTGTAAGCATCAATATCTTTATAAAAGGATAGACACTGCCCGAGTATTCTCGTGGTAAGATCTCCTTAAAAAATGGCTGAACTTGAGCAAATAGCAAAGTTTAACAAGGAAGGCTTTCATGCGTGGAAAGAGAAGACCATGTCTCACCTTATGCGAAAGGACTTGTAGGACTTGTTTGAAGATGATGCAAATAGCAAGAATGAAGACGATGAGGACGGGTTTGTTAAAGAAGACCAACTCAAAACCAAATAATAGAAGAAGATGAATAATAAAGCACTAGGCATCATTGCCTGAGGGCTAAGTGACGATGTGCTACATCATATCTCTGGTACTAGAGATGCTAGAACTGCTTGGGAGGAACTTGATAGGATGTTTGGTACCCAAGCAAAGAACTCGAGTGTAAAATCACTTATGTAGTTTTATAAGTTGGATGTAAAGGATAATTCATCTATGACTGTACACATCAATAAATTCAAGAGCCTTAAAACTCAGCTAGCAACTCTTAAAAGGAACATTGACGAAGATGAGGCAATAACAGTTCTATTTGCTAGTGTTAATCGTGAACCGTATGAGAACCGTGTTTCAACACTAAGTAACATTCCCAATTTCTCACTCAAAGATATTGAGCACTCACTACTTGATGGAGAAAGCAAATTTAAAAGCAAAGATGTAAAAGAGACTAGCTCAAGGGAAAATCTCTTATACACCAAAGGAGTTATTGGACCCAAGGGAAGAGGTTGAGGATTCAACATCGACAACAAAAGTCAGATGACATTTCATTATTGTGGTAAAATTGGCCATATTGCCAGTGAATGCTTCCACAAGAAAAGAGCACAGTAGATGCAAAATGACCACCACCAAAGTCAATTCATGAATGAAAAAGAAGAAAAAGATACTTCCGCTACTATCAACAACTCTGACAATTTGTTCTAAGGAATTTGTTTCCCATAGTGGATGTAAAAACCCTACCAATATGTAAAGTTTCAAGCCTTAACTTGACTAGGCTGCCAAAGAGCTAGTCTATTGGTCCATGTACACACGTTGGGGGAGGCAAAAGCCAGCAAGGGTAGAGACACATCATTTGAGGGGGGTTGTTGAGAAATAACAAATGATGTATGCTCCAAGAAGAGATGTCCTAAATCCCATATGCACTGTGAGGAGATTGGAGAAGCTGAAAAGCTATAAAGACATGTACTTGGTTCACTTTTCATGAAATGCTATTTTGTACTTTGTACTTCATGTATTCTATCTTGGAACCTAATTCAACAGAGTAACAATTAGTGTCAATTGCCTACATTGTCATGGTTCTAGTCAATACATTCAAACCTCCATAGCTACAACCATGCTTAAGATCCATGTTTTTTCACAGAATCCTTGATTCATCACATTGACTAACTCTCTACTACCAAGGAGAAATGGGATGAGCTTGAAAAGCTTTATGGTGCTAAAGGAAAAAAATCTAAAATTTTCCTTAAAATCAAAATTTTTAGCCTGAAGTATAAGCAAGGAGAAGACCTAGGCAAGCTCATCTCTCACATGAAGGGGCTCATGGCACAACTATCCTCAGTGTAACCTCCAATTAATGATGAAGATGCCATTGCAATTCTTTTGAAAGCTATAAATAAGGTATTCCCAACCCTTGTAACTACTCTTACACGCAAATATCCCCAATCCAACCTTGGAAAGCACCATCCAATATTGTTTAGATGAGGAGAAAATAGATAAAAAAGAAGATAGCACAAGATAGCACCAGTCAGGCATCTACTTCAATAGCATGTGAATAGCTCTTGGCTTATACTATCTCCACCAAATGCTCTTTTTGCAATAAGAAGTTACATATTGCCAGCAAAAATATCATGAAAAAATGAAGTGCAACAAATGTAAGAAGACAAAGCATATTGCTAGTACATGTCCTACCATCCTTAAAGTACCAAAAGAATTGGAGGCCAACTTTGTCTCCAAAACACCTGATGATCGACTTTTCTAAATGTAAACATCCTCTACTTGTAAGCACTATTACAGGCCTGATTTATAAAGGCATCCCATTTTTGAGGGGGGCATTAACATATCTTGTAGTCCAATGCCACTCTAGCATTGAGGGGGGGTGTTGAGAGATAGACATGTGGACCCTATGTATGCAAGGGTGGACAAGGGTAGCTGGGTGTGAATGAAATAGAGGACATGGGGAAACCCTAACCCTAACCATCTAGAGGATATTTAAATAGCCTAGAAGTCACTCTCAACGTAGAGGAGAATGTACCAGTTGTATTTATAAACAACTCATTAAGCAAGATCTTCTTCTTGTACTTGAGCTCTCTCTCTCTCTCCTTATTGTGCACACTTTCTCTTGTTCTCACTCTGATATTGCAACACAAGGGTCCCCCCTTAGTCCACTGTTTTTGCCTTGGTAACTCATCAAATGCTCTCTCTATTGGATAAGTTGGCAATGGTGAAATTGTTGGTTTGTCTCTTTCTAGTGGGGTTAAGGTTTCGGGATAGTCTTTTGAAGATGATTCATTTATGCTTCTCAAAACTTGGAGATGCTTTAGATACAATTGTTGTATGATAAGAAAATTTGACAAATATTATGTACAAATATGGAATGCATAAGCATGAGAAAGTAGTGAGAGATGTGCTTTAGTCAGTTGTAAGCAAGCAAAAGTGATTTGGTGTATAAAATGTATCTAAATATATAAGTACATATGCAAACTAGATGGAATTGATTGGAGTTTTTGCAAATCAAATAAGTCAATACTTTGTATGGGTTATAGCCCTAGAGTCTGGACAAGCAATGGCCAGTCTCTTGGTCTAGTCTAGGGCTTGAACATCCACACACACAATTCCGTTCTCATCCATTGTATGGAGAGAGACATGCACGCTTTGGGTTGGAAGGGTTGGATTGTTTAGAGTTCATTAAACACATGGGATATCGCATTGGGGTGGATGTGACCCCTTGGGCATTACTTTATTGGATGTCTTCACGCATGACAAGTTTATTCATTGAAAATCTTAGAATGGCCTCTACATGTGCACCTCAAAGTTGCAATAGTAGTGATGACAAGTAAGATCTCCTATCTCTTACCTTTGCTTCCTCCAACACAATAGTCATTGCAAGAATTGGTGTAGCTTGTGCATTATATGCTATGGAAAAGTAGGGAAATCATTTAGGTCATGTAAGATATCCTATTTCTTACCCTTTGCTTCCTCCAACATGATAGTTATCGCAAGAATTGGTATAGCTTGTGCATTGTATGCTATGGAAAAAGTAGGGAAATCATTAAGGTCAAGTATAGTCTCTTGGCAACATGTTCACACACCAAAGTGTTTAACTGATTCTACATTGTTGGATATCAATATTCATATGGTAGCTTTGCGGATGGCCCTATTATGGTCCTTGTGTAAGCATCTTCATCCTTGGGTAGTCATTGTTACACCTTTCATTGAGGAAACTAGCATCTCACACGGTCACACTAGAATCTAGGCCTCCTTGTGGCATGTCTCAAATTCAACTCAAGTAGTCAAAAGACCACCATTTTTTGCTTTCATGCTTGATTGCTTCCTAAAAGGAGATTCTTCGGTTCACTACTTAGTGTCCCCTTGACACTAGGAAGAGGCTAACTCATTCAACTTGAAGTTTTGGTCATGTCTAGGTTGGTTGAGTAGATTAATAAGTGCATGAAGCATGATAAGTTTAATAAGATGGCATGGCTAAGTTTGAGCAATATACAAGATAATATCATTCTCGATTAGTCTTGGGTTCATTCTTTCTACCTTATCTATCAATACTTACGGGATTTTTGTAGTTATAGGCTGATTTGGACTAGCTTGGAGGGTCAACTTTGGCAGCATTTCCCTTTCCCTAGATTTTAATCTTCATCCCCATAGTTGGACTAGCCTAATTTTGGAGGTCTAAGCTTCTATATTAGGAGAACATTTTTATATGGAGCCTTCTTATCAAGGGTCTTCCCGTAGGGAATATTTTGCACCATTACAATATCTCTTATGGTAGATGTGTCTCTAGCATTGCATGTGATGAGTCTCTTGCTTGTCGTTTATTTCTTACCTAGTTGCTAGATAGGTATGGGGTTTCATTTTCCAAGTTTGGATTGCAATAACATGCCAACTCACAATTACATGCTCTTGGATTTTGGGCAAGATTTCATGCATGGTCACTCTATAGCTAGAGCATTCTCATCTTTTTCATTTAATGCATTGGACTAGTTGTAGGCACATTTGGTGGACATACAAAAGAGCTATCTATTATTTGCCTTCATGTATTTGCAGTTGTGTGGGGTGTTTTTGAGGATGGTTATTGTGGCAAAGTTAGTTCCATGATTTTAGTTGGTGTAATCCTCGAAGATGTAGTCACTTCATGGATGGAGATTGTTTGCACCACCTTTGGTGTGCCCACTTCATGATTCCCTTGTTTTGTTATTGTAGCAAGTAATGCCCATGCTATTTGTAATCAACATAGCTTATTTTAGTTAGTATAATGGTAGGATGTAAGGCTTGTGCAAGGTATAGATAGACAATAGCATTGACATGTGCATTTGAATGTATTCACTAAGATACATGTTACCATCGTATATACCACGTCTAAGTGGAAAGAGAAATGGGAATAATGCATTCTCTAAGGTGATATCTAGGTAGAATGAGCTTGTTGAGGCTAGCCCTTTGTTTTGAATGTTGTTCTTTGTAGAAGCTAGTTGTTGTCCTGAAGGATGATGTGTGCAAACTCATGTTGATTGGCCTTTTGAAATGCTCAATAGCTGGGCTCGACTATGTTGTCAAGCAAAGTATGACCTACTTTATTTTCTATTTTTAGCATTGGGTCAAACGAGGATATTTTATGGTGCGATTGTAGAATTATTTCAATTGATTGCTTGCTAAGTGTGCAAAACACCTATCTTATGGGTGTGGATGTTTTGCCATTGTGATGTATTATTGGACAACATCATATTAAATGCGAATAAATTAGCAATGATAGATGTTGTCAAGTTAACTTTGGTGGATGGACAAGCAAGGAGTGCATTGTTCAAAGAAGCCAAAGGATTGTCAAGGATTGATCGTCGATCTAATGTTCCATTTGTGATTGATGTTGTTGTTTTGGAGATCGAGAAAGAGATATCAATTATGCTTAGAAGCTGTAGTTGTAATGGTTCAATACATGCATAATTTTTTTTGTGTAGTCTAGCAATAGGGCCACTACATGCTTGTTTGTTTGTTTGCACAACAAGGTGCACATTTTGCCACTATGATGTCAACCATGTGTTGTTGGCATGCAAGAATGAGGATAGTGCTTGACAAAGCCGTCGAAACTTGCATTTGTATTGCATACTTATTACTTGTTTGTGAGATAGTAGTTTGATGATGCATTGTGACTACGTTGCAAGTTGAACATATTGTTAGTGGGCCAATGATGTTTGCACATTCGGTTGCCTAAGATAATTCAAAATTGTGTATGTCATACCAACTTGTAGCACATAATTTTAGTGATATTTTTCTCGAAGCCATGGTTTTCCTTTTCATGAAGAACCTTAATGAGTTCCTATGATTTGGCATCTACATGGAGTCCATTATTGTTGTGTATCCTATTACTACAAAAATGTATATCTATCCATTAGAATGGTACAATTCCATGATTGAAGTGACTTTTACATCTTAATTTATATGCTTCAAAAAGCAAATAAAATTCTTACAAGTTTGTCTAAGAAAAATGAAACTCGTCTCTTTTAAACTATGGTTTTCCTTTTCCTGGAGAACCTTAATGAGGTCCTATGATTTGGCATCTACATGGAGTCCATTACTGTTGTGTATCCTATTACTATAAAAATGTATATCTATCCACTAGAATCGTATGATTCCATGATTGAATTGACTTTTACATCTTAATTTATATGCTTCAAAAAGCAAATAAAAATCTTACAAGTTTGTCTAAGAAAAATGAAACATCATCTCTTTTAAACTATGTAGTACATGAACAATACTTACAAGTTTTTGGAGCTAATTAGATTTGGTTAGAAACTTGTCATGTAGCTTTGCTCGTTTTGTTGATGAAAAGCACCTTTCAAACATAAAATGGAAAACCAAAATTTTGCTTGATCAAAGGCTGAGATGTAGTGTTATTAATGTTTGAATTTTCTTAAAAACACCTTTTGATTGGGACTAAACTTATAACTTTGTAAAAGTGAAGCACTTAGGGAAAAGAACATATAAACATGCTATATAAGCAGCATATCGAAGAGTTGGCACAAGTCTCTTTGCTGTTTTATAATTATAGGGGGAGGTGGTGCCATTCCCCCATCTTTTGAGAAGGTGCAAACCTTTAGTTGCTTTTCTTTGCTTTCCTTTATTGTCGATGATAACAAAAAAGAGAAAATATAAAATCTATCATTGTCGGATATTATGTGTACGATGATTGTAGTTGGCTTTGCTAGACTAAAGTCTATAATGATCGGATAGAAACAAATGAGCAAATTGCGTTAATTCTAAGTAAAATCATTATTAGTTTAATGCTAAAAATAATAATAGTTACCAAAACTAATCAATAATCTAACTATTAATAAAACTAAACTAATTAATCTACTAATCTAACTACTAACTAAGTTAAAATACTAATTAACTAATTAATTATCTCTAACTACTAATTAATAATTTCAATCACACACTAACTATTAAACTAATAAATTATTTTTAACTAGATGATCATAATCATTTTATGTTATTATGTTAATTATAAACTGATAAGAACTAATTAATTGTTTTTACGTTAATTAAATTAAATTACTAGATAATTAATCTACTAATTAATTACTTTTTTTCTAACTATTAATTAAAACTATTATATTAACTATAATGTAATCTAAACTAATTATGCTAAACTACTAATCAATTAATATATTAATTAATTACTTATTTATAACTACTATTTAACATTATTACGCTAATTATAAACTAGTCAATTGCATTAAAAAACTAATCAAGCATAACTAATCTAAATTAATTACGTTAAACTAATCTACCTTAATTATTTTTAAAACTAATTGCACTAAACTAATTTGCATTGATTATTTTGTAAACTAATTGTTGATAAACCGATCAATGTTTTTTTACAAAAACCTAATCATGATAGACTAATCCAAACTAATAACTAATTATAGATTAATTTAAACTAAATGGCAGTAATTACGTTAAAGTAATCTATATTAATTAAAACATAGTAAAACGACAAAATATAAAACCATAAGCCAAAAATTATATTGATCAAAGTCTAAGAATTGGTATTTTTTATGTTTGAATTTTTTAAATATTTTTAAATTGGGACTAAACTTATAACTTTGTAAAAGAAAAGCACTAAGGAAAAAGAACACATAAACATGCTATACAAGCAACATGTCAAAGAGCTTGCATAAGTCACTTCATTGTTTTATAATTATAGGGGAATGTGCCATGCCCCTTTCTTTTGAGAAGGTGTGGACCTTTCTTTACTTTCCTTTATTGTCAATGATAACAAAAAGGATAAAAAGTAGAATCTAACCTTATCAAAAACTATGTATATGATGTTTGCAAT
Source organism: Lygodium microphyllum (assembly GCF_053477565.2). Taxonomy (NCBI): domain Eukaryota; kingdom Viridiplantae; phylum Streptophyta; class Polypodiopsida; order Schizaeales; family Lygodiaceae; genus Lygodium; species Lygodium microphyllum. The sequence continues at coordinate 106,298,928 of NC_141143.1, forward strand.
TGCCTTTGCTAGACTAAAGTTTGCAATGATAAGATCGAAGCAAATGTGCAAACTACATTAATTCTAAGTAAAATAATTATTAGTTTAATGAATGCTAGGAAATAAGAAAAATTACTAATTCATTGATAATTTGACTACTAATTAGACTAAACTAATTAATATACTAATCTAACTACTAATTAATTAATTGTTTGTAACTACTAATTAACTAATTAATCATTTCAACTATGCATTGACTATTAAACCGATTAATTATTTCTAACTAGATGACTGTAATTATTTTACGTTATTACATTAATTATATACTAATCCAAACTAATTAATGATTTTTTACATTATTTAAGCTAAACTACTATTTATTTATTTATTTATTTTTTACTACTAATTAATGTTATTACATCAATTATAAACTAATCTAAACTAATGAAGCTAAACTACTATAGCTAATTAATGTACTAAGCTAAACTAACTCATGTTAATTATTTTTAAAACATGACAGCATGACAAACTAACCTAGTAGAAAAATGACACGGTTATACACAACAGACAACAATCAAAATCGACTGGTAGCACCACTCAACACGGCACTCCGCTTTGGTAGCAACTCAAGCTATCAGATTTGGCAGGACTAGTGAAACAACTTACTCACTTACAGCCAAGGTCACATTATAACTCACTCAAACTGTCAGATTTGGTAGCACTAGTGAAACAACTCACTCGCTCATGGTGAAGGTCATATATTACACAAAGCACTCACAAAAAGCTAACGACAGAGAATGGACGAAAAACTTAAAAGAACACCATTGAAAGACCAATGTGATGCACCATTGAATGACAAAGAATGGACGAAAAGCTTAAAAGAACACCATTGTAAGACCAATGTAATGCACCACCGAAAAATGAATGTTGCGTGCATTTGAAAAAAGCAAAATATATTTGTTATTGTTATTTGTATTATTAAAACAATTATTTAAGTTATTTTTATATCTTATTACTATATTATTTTGATTGTAGATTCAAAAAGCCTTGAACTTCGAGAGGGTTTCTCGAATGTACAACCTTTTCCAAACCTCCCTTTTTTAATTAAACCCTATGCCCTTCCATTTCTCTTACGTGTAATCTCTCATTTTCTCTTTCCCCTCCCCTTTCTAATTAAAAGCCCTTCACCCCCCCACCCCCCCCCCCTCTCTCTCTCTCTCTCTCTCTCTCTCTCACCTTCGTTTTTAAAATTAAAACCCCCTCCCCTCTCTTACGTATAATCTCTCTCTTTCTTTCCCCTCCCCTTTTTTTATTAAATTCCTCCCCTTCCCCCTCTCTCTCCCTCATGTGTAGCGCCTAGGTTCTATGTATTAGTCTCAGTCTTAGTCCGTTTGTCTGTCTCTCTCTTCTTTAATTAAATCAAAAGTTTTTCTATATTTCTCTTTTAATCAATTCAAACTTCTTTTTAAATTAAAACTCTCTTTCTCTCTCTCACAGTTAGGTTAAGCTTTTTAATTTAAAAATTTTAATTAAATATTTTAAAGCTATTTTTAATTTAAAGGGGAGAGAGAGAGAGAGAGAGAGAGAGAGAGAGAGAGAGAGAGAGAGAGAGAAGATGAAAATTTTAAAAAAGAAGAAAAAAGAGAAAAAGACGGGGGGGAAGAGGAAATAAAATAGTCTTTTTAAAATTAAACCTTTTTCTTCTTCCCTCCTCTCTCTCTCTCTCTCTCTCTCTCTCTTACAATTATATAATTTAAATTAAGCTTTGCTTTTGATTAAATATTTTTTGGACAGTTTTTCACACACTTTGAGAGGGAGATAGAAGAAGAAGAAGAAAGAGAAAAAGATGGAGAGAGGGAGGGAAAGAGAAAAGAGAATAATATATTTTAAATTAAACATTTTTGGATATAGTTTTTGACTTAGAGAGAAGACAAAGAGGACATATATAATTTGAGAGAGAGATAAAAAAACGAGAGAGAGAGAGAGAGAGAGAGAGAGAGAGAGAGAGAGAGAGAGAGAGAGAGAGAGAGAGAGAGAGAGAGAGAGAGAGAGAGAGAGAGGAACAAAGAGAAAGAGAATTATAAAGAGGATATATAAAATTTAAGAGAGAGAGAGGAAAAGAAAAAAGGAAAAGAGAGGGAGAGAGAAAGGGAGAAGAAAAGGAGAGAGAAAAGAAGAAGAGAGAATTTAAACACAAGGAGAGAGAACTATAGAAAGAGGAAATATAAAAATAAAAAAAAATTAAAAAGAGAATGAAGAGAGAGAAGAAGAAGAAGAAAAAGAGAGAGGAAAAGAGAAAGAGAGATGGGGGAAAAGAGGAAAGATGAGGAAAAAAAAGGGACAGAGAAAGAGAGAGAATATGAATATAAAGAGAGAGAATTATATATAAGAAAAAGATAAAATTTACATATTTTAAAAGAGATTAAGGGATGGAAAAGAAAGTGGAAGAAGAAGAAGAGAGAGAGAGAAGAAGAAGAGGAAGAAGAGAAAATATAAACAAAGAGAGAGAATAATAGAGAGAGGAAATATAAAATTTAAAAGAGAGTGAGAGAGAAAAAAATTAAAAAGAGAATGAAAAGAGAGGAGAAGAAGAAAACAAAGAGGAGAGGGAAAGGGAATAAAAAGAGAGAGAAAACCAAGAGAGTAAAAAAATAAAAATAAAAAATAGAGAGAGAAAATTAGGCAAGGAATTGAGGGGAGAAGAGAGAGAGGGTGAAGAAAAAAATAAAAAACAAAGAGAAAAAAAAAGAAAAAGAAAAAATGAGAAATCTTTACTATATATTAACGGGAGGTCGGGGGTTGCTGCCACGTGGCAGCCCCAGCCTCCCCACGAAGATGGCAGGGGCAAGTGCCACGATAGCACCTACCCGCCTCGAGCTGCGCACCACGCGCATCGCCTCGACTTGTGCCTCCTCGACTTGCGCCTCGACCTGCTCCCGCCTCGATCATCGACCTGCCCCCGCTGCCCTTCTCGACCCTCCTCCTCGAGCCTTGACCCTCCTCCTCTATATAAGGAGCTTCACGGCTCTACCCAAGGATGAACATAAAGTTCCAGTACGCAATCATGAAAGGAGGCCTAAACGCTATCTATATGGACTGTCCGTTGGAGAACGCGAAGCCGCCGTCGGAGCTCCTGCAGGGGGTGTCGGCGCACAAGGAGAGGAGGAAGGAGAGGCCAAGCGTGGAGGAGCTGAAGAGGGGGCCAGGGATCGTGTATGGGTTCTCGCTGAGCCTGAAACAATGGGGGTGCTTCGAGGTGGAGGGGCTGAAGGAGATAGCCTTCAACGACAGGGCGTACGATCGGCTGGTGATGCGGAACAGGAAGTAGAAGGAGATGCTGAGGGGGCTGGTGTGGACGTATCGATCGACAACGGAGGATGAGCACAAGACAGTGGACGTGATAGTGAAGAAGGGGGAGGGATGCATCGTGTTGTGCTACGGGCCACTGGGGACGGGAAAGACACTGACAGCGGAGACGCTGACGGAGAGCTTGCACCGGCTGCTGTGGGCCATCTCGGCCTTCGAGTTGGGAGGCGAGGCGGGGTAGCTGGAGACGAGCCTGCAGCACGTGCTGAACACGGCGCTGAGGCGGATGGCTATCTGGAGCAGTGCAACGACGGCGTGGATGTGCGGCACAACCTGATGACGGGCGTGTTCCTGCGCCTGATGGAGTACTTTGGGGGGTGCTCTTCCTCACCACCAACCGCATGCGTGCCTTCGACGGCGCCTTCTTGCTGCGCATCTCGCTGTGCATCCGCTACCCGGACCTCGACGACCCGGAGTGCCTCCTCATCTAGCGCTCTCTCCTGGCCCGCGCCGGCCTGCCCGACCAGGCTGCCCAACCCAGCCTGGTGGCCCACAGTTACCCCCTCAATGGCCGGGAGATCCGCAACATCGTGGCCCTGGCGCAAACGTGGGCCCTTAGTCGTCTCGCTGGCTCCAAAGAGCTCCTCTAGGACTTCCTCAGCTTTTAACCTCACCGTCACTCGCATTTCCATGCAACTCCAACAAAGAGTGCGCTCTTTTTCTACACGAGATAGAGAGAAAAGTAGAGAGAGAATTTTCTTAAAATAAAGTCTTCTTTTTTGGAAAGCCGGGCTGAGGCTAGGCGCGGAGCGCCTAGTGAATTGTTAAACGATAGCACAAACAACTTTACTTGCCCGCCTAAAACGTGTGTGAAACGCTAGTTTGTATTTAAAAAAAACCACGAAATTTCTAACGAAAATGTGATAGTGAGCTGCACGTGTAAAAAACAGAGAACCGTGAATCTTAAATAACGCAAATACGTTCAAAAAGTTACAGTTTACAAAACGGCGGCTAGGCCGCGGCTTCCATGATCCATCCATCTCCATGGAAGCATTTGTATCAAACATTATTCGTCTGTGAGCTCCAGCGCGCGTCTGCGAGGCGACGAGAATCATGGTGAGAACTGCTCTGTGCCTCCTCCGTTTTCGGGGCTCGTCTTGCAAGGCTCTACCTAGGTTCTCTCACGCATGCACATCATTCGCAGAGCGGGGTGCGACCTGTAAGCTTCAGAGCTTTCTTTGCTAACGAGGCGCTCTCGCTATCCTTCAATAGAAGCAGAGCTGTGGTCAATGGAACATACCCGGTGCACGTGCCGTGCCCTGCCATAGATGTCTTCTTTTTGCTCAGCAAGCAACCGCCCCAGCGAAGCAGAGTGTTTGATGAAAGACATTATGTGCATATTCGATGCCCTACTATAGAGACTCCTTACCTTAAGCCTCTGCTAATAAGGACACAGCCTCAGGAAAGGTCCATCCTGTTCAGTATGTCATTTTGGACCTGCACTTCCTGCACTTATGTTAACCAAGCCTCCTCGAATAACTGTGACGTCTGCCAACAAGCCCGAAAGCCGGCTGTGCCAACCCCGCGCTCTTCTGTGTTGTCCTCGTCCTCTCAAGATGATCACACCTCCAGATGGGGTTGCAGAGCTTGCACTTTTCTCAATAAGGATATCGACAATGTGTGCGACATCTGTGGCACACCGAGGTCTCGCATCTCTCTTGATGCATTTGCAGAGATCGATGCCTCTCTTGATGAGGAGGAAGGAGTGGGAGGAGGAACCAAGTTTTGGCCCTTAAGATCTTGCTCAGTTATTAAACCAGAGCTCAAAGGCAGTAACGAGAGTCAAGAAGTGGCAGAAAAAGGTGCTAGGTCAGAATCTGCCTCAGTCACTAATACATCGTCTGGGCATAGAAAGCGGAAACAGAGCGAACAGGGCACTGCAAGCATGGAGCCTGATCATGCCAGTGCAGGAGTAATTTCCAATAGTTTGCTTGGACAACTCCATCTTGAGAAGCTAGCAAGGAAGAAACAGTCAGGTATCTGTCATTCTGAGTATCTAGCTGAAGTGTAAGAAAGCCATAGAGCCTAACTGGCAAGAAATTGTAATCACTGAACCTTTTCAATTGATAACTTGCAACACAGCCACTTATTTTTCAATTGCAGCTCTGATAATCTTTATGTATTTATGTGTTTTAACAGATTCTAATGAAGAAAGCCCCTCAATTTGCACATCTTCAATGCCATCTATAGCTACGGATTCCAGCACTTTAGGATCTGAAAATTCATCTATAGTAATTTTGACTTACAATGTCTGGTTTAGAGAGGACCTTGAACTGCTTGCAAGGATGAATGCTATCAGTGCCATTGTGTTGGAGCATAATCCACATTTCATATGTTTTCAGGTATGCACTTTCGTGTGGCCTCTCATCACTGGTTTGTATCTTTAGACTTGTGATTTACTTTGCTGCAAGGCATCGAGTGTTTTAGCATTTAGACAACTACAAAATTGATTATATCCCTTCTTTGAAATTTGTTTACTTTGCAAATAGAGGTTAGCCTTTGTAACTGGTGAATTGTAAATCAATTTTAGATTTTGTTACATTTCCATCTAGTAAGCTCCATTGTAATACTTGTGTCCTTGGATATGATTGTGGGTGTGAATTGGTAGCGTTGTTATCTTGACGAGTATCCTTTAGGGGACTTGTTAGTATTTTCTACTTCCAAAGTTATCCAACTCTTTTTTGTTCCACTGCAGGATGTGAACTTCTAAATGAAAGTCACTGAATGCATTTTTATACGTAAGGTTTTTGGTAAGTGGATTGTCTTTTGAGTATAAGTATTTTTGCACAAAACCTAGATCCAAAGTTACTTTATTTCTTCTTTGTGGTCTTGTCAACCCATTTAAGAATTACAATTGGGGCTAGCATGAATGCAGCCACAGATAGCCTAAAGATCTAAGGGCCCAATGAATAGGGGCCCAATAGACTTGATTAGTGGTGATGATGAAAGGGCGAATAAATTATTGTAGGATTTTGAGGTGATACAAAGTCCCAAAGGGATATCCTTTGGGTACGAAAAACGAGCATGTGGTTTTTAGCAAGTAATATGGTGTAGTAATGTTGAGATAATACGCCTTAAGGCACTTATTGATGCAAACTCTTTAGGGCATTGGATTTTGCTACCCCTCCACCCCTATATATTGTGTGTAATCCAACACTTGTACGTTGAAGTAGGGGCTATCCAATTTGGCCTTTTTATTGTTCTTTAGTGTTTTTATGGAATTGCTAGTTACATTGAATGGGATGCTGGTTATGATGGTCAAGTGGGGCTTATGATATTGGTCACTCAAGTGTGGTATATAATGTTGGTCGCCGTCATGCCTTAAAAGAGACACATTGTCCATTTTGATTGAAATCCACATAGATCCACCTTGCATACATGACATCCAAGCATAAGATAGAAACCTAGATGGATGGACATAAAGTGCACCTTTTAGGCATAAGGGCTTGCCCTCATGCATGGGACCATTGGCACATCAAGCCAATCTCCCATTGCAAGGATAGCTTGTGGCATCGTGATGGGTGTAGGAGATTGCTTGAGGGTCTAGAATCAAAGAGCAATGCGAAGAGTGTCATGTGCCAAGAACCTCCAAGGCCTCCTTGTCTTTCTAAGCTTTGTCTCCACAAGAGAGGTGTATTGTTAGATCCAAAGGATGAATGACAATAGTTGTAATTAAATGATAAATGATGAGACTAGCAATAAACAATGGGTCATTGGCAATAATGTGTTTTAGTTTAGGGTTTGATGCTAGACGCATGCATGGTGTCGTTATAACAAACTTCATATTGTTTTTGCGAGTTGCAAACAAAGTTGCATGCCTGTCTTTGTACCCATTGCTAACTTGTTAAGTTATGAAAAATTAGATCACAGTTAGTTCTTATATAACCCTAAAAACTAAAATTATTATGTTTGATTAAAACCAAAACTTGAGTGTCTTTGGTAGGATAAATGTCCCAAAAAGTTCTATCAATGGACCAAGGGATATGTTGCTTTTAATCTTGCATTTGCCAACTTTCATTGTGAAACCGGCTTGTAGATTTGATCTATAGGGCGTTGAACATAAACTTACAGCACACACACTATTCAATTCAACAAAGAAAATGAATGATACAAAGAACGTGAGAGCTAGAGTTGTAGATGACACTAGATTGGCCCTTAAGGTGAGTGCCTCGTACAGTATTTTTTCAATTTTGAAGATGAACCTTTATACAAACTATTTGTGACCCAACCATGTGATCAACATGGTTGTCACAGACCAACACTCTTTTTGCTAATGATTCCTTGCTTGGCTTGTTGGTGTTATTGTCAAACCGAATTCCCATTGCAAAGAAATCCTTGAATAAAGATAGAGAACTTGAAGTGTACAACATTTGGTAGTTATTATGATATTCACATGGCTATTGACTCATCACTTATTATATTTGGTTAGTTATATCTACCTACAAAATTGGCATAATTATAGTGTTAGTCGATTGGTATAGTCATTAGTTATGCACTGTTTGAGTTAAAACACTTTTCTTTATGTTGTATCTTATTTATACCATGTGTACATTTGTATAGTGTATAGAAGAAGAAAGAAAAAATTAGTAAGTAAACATTTTGGTCTCCATCTCTCTTCTTGTATTCTTGAGTGAGCTTTTCCTTGTATGCATTGTGTGTGTTCGGTGTAATAATTTAAGCAGGTGCTCCCTACCACACGATTCATGACATGGTAGCATAGTTGCATCATTGATTGAGGTTGGTTTTAGAGGTTGAAGTGAAGCAGAAGCAACAAGGATTCGAGCAAGCAAGCAGCATATAAGAAGCTCTCCCATTCTCTCACTTTTTCTCTTGGATAGTGTTTGTTGTGGAGTTAGAAGTAAGACGGAACAAGACTTTCAGATTGTTGTGAGATTTGGTGTACAAATAGAACAATGTATATTAATATTAGGCCCTTCAGGTTTTTCATTGTGTTTTTTGCCTTTTGAGACCATGTCGGCTTTTGTTTAGTTTGGGACATATCGCAATTTTGGTTGTGTGTGACAAGAACAACTACCTATCATAGTGGAAACTTTATTATGGAAACAGCATGCAAATCTTCCGCAATCTTCCACAAGAAGTACACAGCAATAGTGGAAACTTTATTACTAGGAAGTTAGACAAGAACAACTACCTATCATGGAGGTTTTGTGTGACAAACTTCCTTGTTGGGAAAGGCTTGTATGAGTTTGTTTTAGGTGAAGAAAAGAAAATAGAGCCGAGTGTGATTCTCCAACTACGGAAAAATTAAAGGTATGGAAAGAATGGAATACAAGTGTGCAGTCATTGATAATACTATGTTGGGTTATATTAGAAATGTAGAAAGTTCACATTCAACTCGGACCACCTTTGAATATGTGTTTTCAATAAATACAAAGATACGGAATATTCAGCTAAAGTAAAGGATGGATACTTTAAAGAAAGAAACGATATTTGTAAATGAGTATATTTTTAAGGAGAGGAGCATTGCAAATACCCTAGTAGGCTATTAATGCAATACTAGATGATGATGATTTCATTTCATCTACTGTGGGTCACCTTAATAATGAAAAGGTATACAAGTCTTCTATTATTCTTTTGCATATATGGCAGTGGCTCCTAGATTTTGATGAGTTGGTCTCTCATGATTATTAAAGAGATCAACATATAGGGTGAATCATAAGAAAGAAGTGGTGAACCGGTCTAAGCATCCTACTCAAGTTCAGGAAGGGGATGTTTTAAATCCTTTTTACAAGGTCGTGGTATGGGACATGTCGATGTTGACTAGTAAAACATGTTAAATCAACAATTTGGTGATATAGAGGTTTCAAGGACTGTGGTAACTCTAGAGGTAGAGGGAGCTCTAGAGGAAGAGGTAGATGGTAGAATAGAGGTTTTACTCAAGTTTAGGAATAAAGCTTGGCTACATGTTGTTAGCAGAGTATTTGTCAGCTCATGTGTGAGTCTGAGCTTGATCTGGGTTGGGCATTTTTATTAGGTATTTTAGGTATTTTTCTGGTGTGGCATTTTATGCCAGTGGAGCATTTTATGCACCAGTCGACTAGCATTAATGCTTTCGACCAGCATTATTGCTCCCTACTTTTTCAGCCTATTTATACTCAGTGCTCCTCCTCAGTCAGTATCATCATCATTATCATCTTCACCATTTGCAGACTCTGTGGAGAGAGGAGCCAGAGCCAGTGCTAGTGTCCACACAGCCAGTGACTCACTGTTGTATGTGACTGTCTTGTGTTCAGATATATGGATTCCATTTCTCGTGTATACATCTGAGTTCTCATCTGTATCGTGTTCTTTTTTTTCTCTTTTTGTCTTGTGTTTCAGCAGTTTATTTCAGCACATGTTTATGCTTCCATCGCTGCTCCACTTTTGACATGGTATCAGTTTTCAGGATTTGTGTTTCTGTTGTGTTTTCTTGCTGATTTCAGGACTGTCTTCTACCCCTGTTGATCAGACGACTGCTATCACAGCCAGGCGACCTGTTTTGGGGCTGTTTTCAGCCTGCGTTTTTTGCAGTTTTGCCATCGCTTGTTGCCTATGCACCCTCTGCTGCCTGCGTTTTTTATCTGCAGCTGCTGGCGACAATTTTCTACCTGTTTTTCTGCAGTTTACAGCCTGTGTTTTGCTGATTCAGCATCTCTCGTGGCTGGGTGATTGTTACTTCAGGCCGTTTTTGCTGTTTTTGGCAGTTTTTGATTGATTTTTTGACTTTCTGCAGCAAATTTTGTCTTCTATTGATCAGATTTTGGGTTATATTGCATGTGAACTCTCATTTTCTGCAGTCTGTGCTTGTGTTTTGGCTGTGTTTCCTCTCTAAATTCCATCTCTTCTCTACTTCTTTTCTTATCCTCTCCATATGGCTCCTCCGTGCACTTCCATTGATGATAAGTTACATGGACCTGATTATCTCACATGGAGTGCTGTCATGAAAGCTTGGTTTGTGCAGAAGCGGTTATGGTACATCGTCTGTGGAGCTATTGCTCGACCTCTCTGTCCTTTTCCTCTTCTTGAAGACTTTGATGAGGACAACCATGAGGAAGCGGTGCTCACATGGGACTCGGACGATGCCCGTGCTTACTCGGCGTTGCTTCGGTGTATTTCTAAAGTGGTCTTACCGGCGGTTACCTCCTGTAGGACATCTCCTGAAGTATGGCAGAAGTTGCAGTAAATGTACGAGGCACCTTTCACCATGCGGGCAGTCACACTTTATGGCCAGCTTCAGCAGATGAAGTTTGAGCCGAAAGATACTATTCAGTCATTTCTTCTTCGTGTTACGCAGGTACAGGACCAGCTTCGGCACATGCAATCTGCTCTTCCCGAGGCGCATCTTGTCGGGACGGTTCTCTACAAGCTCCCCCGGAGTTTGAAGGAGTGGCCAATGCTTTGCGGGCGCAGACATCATTGACTCCTGTCAGTTTTACACATATGACCTCAATGCTTCTTGAGCATGAGACATCCTTGAGATTACAGGGGCGGCTTCCGGCACATTATGGAGGCGAGGCTTATGTAGCTTTAGAGAGGGGTGACGGGAAGAAGAAGTCGAAGGCCCAGTGTTACCACTGTGGCAAGAAGGGACATTTGCGGAAGGACTGCAAGACGTTAGCGGCTTCCAGGAAGGAGCAGAAGAAGCGGGATGTTGACTCTACCGATGAGTCCTCTCCTTCATCAGACTCCGACTCAGATCGTTCGACCAAGGTGAAGTCCAAGGCGCGAAAGGGATCCTCTTCTCCGGATCGCGGGAAGGGCTTGGTGGCTCCTTCCTCGGCTGCTTTCTAGTGGTGGTGATGAGGTCATCCCTCACGACTCGTGCCAGAGAGGGAGTGTGAGCGGGTGTTCAGATGGGGCAGCCGCGCCTCATCTATACTTTTATATAGGTGCACAGGTTCCAGAGAGGGACGTCCTTGACGCATCGACATCAGTCTAGCGAAATCCAATCTTGGAGTTGGGATTGACATCCAGGTTCATGATGAGCTGGTTATCTGACAGAGAGCGAGAGGCTTTCGTCTGGAGCTCACATGAGGGGACACTTTGGCGGTCTGGCCAAAGGCGGGGAATCCATGGTCACCTATGTTCAGCGGCATTTTTGACAGGATGGTCTTGTATGCTACTGTGAGATATTGGTGATGGACACATAGACATGCTATGATCTTTCTATTTTCAGGTGTTTGGTACGATCAACATCGACATCAGGTTCTCTCCGAGGCACCTTGGTGGTGGCTTGATCACCCACTGCTTGGGTATCCATGGTTCTACTTGGTGGTTCTATGTTGTATAGTTTTTGATCCCTTTTCATTGTACTATTGTATTGTATCAAATCACCCATGATCTGAGAGAGGGTGTTAGCAGAGTATTTGTCAGCTCATGTGTGAGTTTGAGCTTGATCTGGGCTGGGCATTTTTATTAGGTATTTTTCTGGTGTGGCATTTTATGCCAGTGGAGCATTTTATGCGCCAATCGACCAACATTAATGCTGTCCGACCAGCATTATTTCTTCCCACTTTTTCAGCCTATTTATACTCAGTGCTCCTCCTCAGTCAGTATCATCATCATCATCATCTTCACCATCTGCAGACTCTGTGGAGAGAGGAGCCAGAGCCAGTGCTAGTGCCCACACAACCAGTGACTCACTGTTGTATGCGACTGTCTCGTGTTCAGATATATGGATTCCATTTCTCGTGCATACATTTGAGCTCTCATCTGTATCGTGTTCTTTCTTTTCTCTTTTTGTCTTGTGTTTCAGCAGTTTATTTCAGCACATGTTTATGCTTCCATCGCTGCTCCACTTCTGACACATGTTTACTTTGGATGTTGGAATTCTTATTATAAATATTGCTATGAGTTCACCTTGTATTATGGACTTTTTTGTGACATAGATAAGGATGTAGAATGTGTTTGGGTACATAGATGCAGATTGAGCTATTGGTAGTATAGCTGTGTGTGCTGCCACGTGTTATTGCAGCTTGCGTTTTGCAATTTGCAGACACCATATCATCATTCCAATTTGCAATTTGTAGACACTATAGACTACCATATCATCATTCCAGCTTGCGTTGGTTGATTCTTCACTTGATTGGTCTCATTTGACATACTAATTTGGCTACTCGACTCTCCACTGTCAAAGAAGGAATGTAAGAGGGTGGTGAGATGGGGCAGTCGAGCCTCATCTATATAGGTATATAGATGCGTATGTTCTAGAGAGGGATGTCCTTGACATCGATTGAAGTTTGACAAGTTCAAACCTTGGAGCTAGAATTGACATCTAGGTTCATGATGAGTTGGTTATGTGACAAAGAGCGGGCATGGCTCTTAGTCTTGTGCCCACATGAGGGGACACTTTGGCAGTTTGGGAAATCCATGGTTACATATGTTCAAAGGCATAAGAGAGAGGAGTTAGTGCCAGTGCCCACATAGCCAGTGACTCATTGTTGTACACGATTGTCTCGTGTTTGGTATGGATTCCATTTTTCAAGCACATCTTTGAGTTCTCTTCTTTTGTAGTGTCATTTTGTATTTTCCCTTTCTTTCTCTTTTATCTTGTGTTTAATAATTGATTTCAGCACTTGTCTATGCTTCCATTGCTACTTTCTAGTCCAGGTGATGCAGTCATCCCTTGCGACTCTCCAATGCCAGAGAGGAAGTGTGAGAGGGTGGTGTGATGGGATAGCTGAGCCTCATTTAGACAGGTATGTAAGTGCATAGGTTTTCCAGATTGATGTCGCTGATGCATCAACCGAAGTTTGGCATGCTCAAACCCTAGAGTTGGGATTGACATCCAAGTTCATGATGAGATGGTTATGTGATAGAGAGCGGGCATGGCTCTTAGTCTTGTCATGCGGGGACACTTTGGCGGTCTCGGGGAATCCATGGTCACATATTTTCAGAGGCATTTTTGACAAGACGGTCTTGTATGCTACTATGAGACATTGATGACGAACACAGAGACATGCTATGATTCTTTTCTATTTTCAGAAGTCGGTATGATTGACATTGACATTAGGTTCTCTTTGATGTACCTTCGTGGTGGCTTGATCACCCACTGCTTGGGTATCTATGGTTCTACTGTAATGGTTCTATGCTGTATGGACTATGCCGAGTCATTATCCCTATATCATTTTATTGTAGCAGATCACCCATGATTTGAGCGAGGGTGTTAGCAAGATTGTTAGCTTATGTGCAAGTTTGTGCTTGCTTGTTAGGACTGGGCATATTATCATTATTTAAGGCATTATTATAGTGATTTACTTGTGGCATTTTATGCTAGTTGGCCATCGGTTGTTGTATTTAGCATATTTATTGCCTGTTTATAGTGGGGCTTTTTCTTCTCCTCAGTTATCATCATCATTCATTAGGTGGACTTTCCATTGGAGAGATGAGCCGATGTCAGTGTCCATGCAACCAATGACTCATTGTTGTTCGCGATTGTCTCGTGTTTAGTATATGGATTTCATTTTTCGAGCACGTCTTCGAGTTCTCTTCTTTTGCAGTGTTCTTCTGTGTTTTCCCTTTCTTTCTCTTCTGTCTTGTGTTCAGTAGTTTATTTTAGTACTTGTCTATGTTTCCATAGCTACACCACTTCTGATATGGTTTGTGTTTGCCATCTATAAACAAGTTTTTCTTTACAAAGGCAAGTAAAATCTTTTTAGGTTTTTATCAGATTCTTTGTGTGCTTTAAGGTATCGGAAGATGCATTTCATTGCCTCCCAATGTGCTTTGCCAAGATTTGACGTGAACTTGCTCACAACTCCCATTGCATGAGCAATGTCAGGTCTAGTGGCAACCATAGCATACATGAGTGACCCACGAGCTGAAGCATAAGAAACACCCTTTATAGAGCTAGCTACCTTATCATCTTTTGGGCAATTTGCTTTGCTAAGCTTGAAGTATGGTGGTAAAGGAATACCAAGTGGCCTAGCATCTGCCATAGAAAAATAATCAAGTACTTTGCTGACATACTTTTCTTGTGAGAGAAATAAGAGCTATTGCTCTCTATCTCTCATCACATGTCCAAAATGAGTTTAGTTGCATATGCCCAAAATGACTTTAGCTGCACCTAAGTTCTTCATGGAAAAGGCTGAATTCAGTGGTTTTTTCAGTGGCATTAACTTGGATGTTATGCTTACTAGTAATAAGCATATCATCCACATAAAGCACAAGTATTATAAGGCTTTCATCATTAGTCTTCTTTATATATAAGCAGTGATCTGCATTGCTTCTTTTAAACTCATGTGAGAGCATGAATTCATTAAATTTTTTATACTATTGTCTAGGAGCTTGTTTTAAACCATAAAAGCTTCTCTTAAGCCTACACACTAAATGCTCCTTCCCTGGCATAACAAAGCCCTTTGGCTATTTCATGTACAACTCTTCTTCTAAATCACCATGTATGAATGTAGTTCTAACATCCATCTGATCAAGTTCAAGATCCATAGATGCTACGATAGCAAACAATACCCTTAGAGGAAATTTTGACAACAGGTGAGAAGACTTCGTGAAAGTCAATCCCCCCTTTTTGTGTATAACCCTTAGCCACAAGCTTGGCTTTGTATTTGGGTTTGCCATCCATACACTTGATTTTATAGACCCATTTGTTAGGAATAGCTTTCCTATCTCTGGGCAATGGAACCAAATGCCAAGTATCATTATGATACAAAGATTTCATTTCTTCTTGCATAGCTAGCTTCCATTTTTTCTTTAACTCACATGATAATGCCTCTTTGTATGCATCTGCGAGTAAAATGTAGTCCAAAGAGGGATCAAATCTTTGTATAGGTCTCTTGACACATGTAGATCTTCTCACCCAATTATTTGTGTTATCTAGCAATGAATCTATATCCAAAGGAATGTCAATTTTCTCATTATTTGGCTGCTGAATTGCATTTTCAAGTTGTTGTAATTCATTTTCAGCGTGTTGATTTTGTTGCCCAAGCTTATTTTCAGCATCCCTTTGTTGCCCATTGTCATCTGGCTCAATAATGATATGCTAATTATCAAAACCAACATCAAATGGAGCTGAATTTTCAGTGGTTGATGGCAATCGAGGTGACTGATCATGTTGAAATTTTACTCTCTTTTTGTCTAAATCACTAGATGTGGCATTTTTCAGCAACTTTGACTCATTAAATACCACATCTCGATTGCGTAGTACATTTTTTATGCTTGGAACCCAAACTCTATAACCCATTTCACCTTCTTTTCCATATCCCATGAAGATGTCTTTGTGGGATTTCATGTCAAGTTTGGTTCTACTATCAACAGGTACATGTACATAGCAATGGCAGCTAAAGACCCTTAAGTGGTCATATGAAGTAGGTTTGCTAGACCAAACCTCTTCAAGGATACGGCTTTCAAGTGCACGATGTGGAGATTGGTTGCATATATGCATCGTGGTTTTAAGTATCATAAGATATCTTTATTCATTTCTAGCTTCATCCTAGGGGTCACTAAGTCCCTTATAGTTTTATCCCTTATTTCAACCTCTCCCCAAAACGATTGCGGGAGATTAGCT
This sequence comes from Lygodium microphyllum, assembly GCF_053477565.2. Taxonomy (NCBI): domain Eukaryota; kingdom Viridiplantae; phylum Streptophyta; class Polypodiopsida; order Schizaeales; family Lygodiaceae; genus Lygodium; species Lygodium microphyllum. The sequence continues at coordinate 106,314,793 of NC_141143.1, forward strand.
ATGGATAGCATGCATTGAATCTTCTCATACAAAGTGCGATTCATTCGCTCAGCCACACCATTAGATGACGGATTATAAGGAGCTATAAGCTCCCATTTAATCCCATTGACATCACAAAACTTACTGAATTCTTTAGATATATACTCATCCCCAATGTCCGTTCTTATGCATTTTAATTTTAAACCCTATTGAGTACTAACAGATGCATAAAACCTTTTAAAGGTGTCCAATGTCTCACTTTTTTGCTTAAGCAAGTAAACCCATAGCTTTTTAGGATGGTCATCAATAAAAGACACAAAATAACGAAAACTACTATGAGTTTTTATTGGCATGGTACATACATTAGAACGGACTAAATCCAAAATACATGCCTTCTTAGAGGCTCCATGAGAGTATGAACTCTTTATATGTTTTTTCAAAACACAGTCATCACAAAAGTTAATCTTTGAGTTTTTCACATTAATTTGCTTGTAAACCCTTTTGGCTCATGTGTCCAAGACAATTGTGCCATAACTCCATGTGTGATTACACTTCTGCAAACTACAATAAACTTTCCAAGAAGTGCCTTGTAGTGAAGATAATATAGAGTTCCCTTTTTATCACCTCTAGTAACTAGCACGGATCTTTTTTATATCTTTTACATTTCACCACCAAAGGTAGTAAAGTAACCCTTGCTGTCTAATTGCCCAACAAAAAGCAAGCTCTTCTTAATGCCATGTACATACCTAACATCATGAAGAATCAATTCTTGACCATTTTCAACAGCCAAGTGTGTGGTGCCTACTCGTGCAATATCACATGCATGGTTATTCCCTAGGTAAACTTTCCCAAGGTTACTTTTTGCATAAGAAAAAAAACACTCCAAAGATGGAGTTACATGAAATGAAGCACCATTGTTAACAATCCACGATTGTGACAAACCATCATGAGTAGATAACAAGACATCTATCACATTCCTTTTAGTAAATAAATATCTTCCACTGTCATAGCATGTGGATTTGAAGATGCAACCAGCAAATCAACATCTTTATTTTCTTCTATCTCAACAACAACATTAGATGCCACATTTGCCTTCTCTGTTTCCTTAGGGTAGAGCTGCCATCCTTCTCATTTTTTTTGCCTTTTGCATTAGCTTGCTTATTGCGTTCTTGCTCCTTTTTATAGTACCTGCAATTGGGCTTTTTATGCCCTTTGCGTCCACACTGATAGGAAGTGACATCTTGTTGTTTTTCCTTGCTTTTGTTGTGACAGGTCGCTTGATGTGTAGCAGCAGTCATGTAGGTTGGGAAGCCATCGAAAGAGGTTGCTAATGGATGAAATCAGTAGGAAGAGTGATGATTTGCAAGAGAAGATAAATTGAGTGATGTGGACAGCCTCTTATTTATAGATGTGGATTCTCCCAAAATTAGGGTTTTGACTTATGGGACATTGAAACTTTGGTAATGTTTGAGTTTTGGGGCAGTTTTAATGAGCTAATGAATATTTAATGTGTAATGCATCTTTTTTAGCTTAATACCTAGGATGGGATGAGAGTCAGTCTCTACTCTCTTTTTTATATTTGGAAGGTCCCACCCCAAAGCAACCATGGCATTGATCCAAGGATGTCCATGTTATTTACTAAGATTATAGAGACTATGTATATTTTTGTTTAGCCAAGACAATAGAGACGATGGATATCTTTGAAGTTTGCTTAGATAGCCCTATTTAAAGGGTTTTAATGATTTAAATTTATTTAAAAAAAAGGCTTTTAATGACACTAGAAGGTGGGAGGATTGTTAGTCCATATTTTGAGTATTGAATACCATGGTGAGCCATAGTTGACAAATTGTTCATATGGAGGAAGTGCTATACTGAAAGTTTGAGACGATAGGTTTTGGCTCCCTTTTAGTGCTTCCTCTGCTAGAGGTAGTTCAGCTATGTGAATGGATCTTTGTATCTGAGAGGCAGGATATATTGGAGTTACATTTAGCCTCATTTGTAGCTGACTTCAGCGTTTATCTCTTAGCTAATAGATGCTATGTCTAGACTGTTGCAGCATGCATATAGTGAGTTTCATTAGAAGTGTCAAAATGACTAAGTGATGAGAGAGACAACAGGGTTTGCAAGGGAAAACACAGAGTGCTCATGCAGTAGGTGCCACTTGTACAATGTCCCTCGTGGGGAAACTATTCACTTGCCCAAGCGCCCTAGTATAAAGATGATGAAATCATGCAATGCATATAGTCGGGAGATTGGATGAGCTGTAGAACCCGAAACTCAATGTCGGGAGAGAAGCTACTAGCTTCGTGACTCCATGCTGGAAGGAATACAAAGGCCTAGCCACCAAGTCGTTGTTGAAGACCCAAGGGTCCCGATCAATGTAGATCCTCTAGATCATGGGTATGAATAGAGGAAAGCTCAAAGGGGAGCCACCCCATGAAAGTGAAAGGTGGTGGTGTGTGAAGAACTTCATGGCACATAGGGTCCCTTTTTGAATCGAAAGGAGTAGAAGTAGGAGACCCTGTCTAAAGCTGAAGAAATGGAAGCCCCCTTTGAGGGCGAAGTAAGAAAATCCCCCTTTGAATCCCAGTTTGAGAGAAAGGGAATCCAACCACTCATGGCTCATGGATTGTGAAGCATTTGATGACGAAGGAAGTGTCGCCGGTCGTGCCGAAGAAGGTATCTAGGACTTGGAAGAGGAAGTCGGAAAGCACCTAGGAGAGTGGAGTGTGTAGGAGATGTGGGCTGTGGAAGCCAGTGTACTTGGAAGTGGGTGGGGGAAACCTCCGCACAGTGGGGTGGTCTCCAGGAGGGCTTATCGCCTCATAAGGTCTTAGAGCCTCCGTGTGCTCGAAAGGACTTAGTACGCGTCGATTTTGGCTTAGTGCCTTGAGCATAATACTTCGATAGGTAGTGTAAAACGATCTTTGTGGCCCAGAAAGGAGAGGTGGCACGAGGAGTATTTGGTGGAAAACACATATACTCTGGGGGGTTGGGGAGCAAAGGTCGAAGTCGACTATCTTCGGTGGGATGACTGTTCGTGCTATAGTAGTAGCACCCAGTAGAAGGGCAATCTGTCGGTGGAGTCGCCATGGTACTGGGGTGGCAAACTGGAGAAGGGAGGGTGGGAGGGAGAAAAAGGATATCTCCCATTTCAGAGTTGAAATGATAGAGAAATCAAATGTTGATGCCGAACTTGCCACTGGTCTTTGTTTTCTTTGATGAGGAGGATCTTTGTGGCTTTCTGAGCACCTTCGGCCTTGATACCATATCAAAATGACTAAGTGACCAGAGAGACAGTAGGGTTTGTGAGGGAAAACACAATGTGTACGGCAAACACTGTGAGAGAAAAGTAACACAGAAGATGATGAAAGATGAATCATGTTGATGAAGTGAATCTGATACAAGGGTGCTGTAGCAGAAAGGAAGCCTTGGAGTGTAGGAAAATTGCCGAAGAAGCCTCTGAGTCTGCAAACACAGGATGAGGAGGTGTCGCTTGGAGCAGGGAGACTGTCGTTGAAGGCTGAGGAGCCTCTGAGTTTGCAAACGCAAGGATGAAGAGTGGTACCTACGAGCAGGGAGACAGCTGATGAGGCCTCTGTTTGCAAACGCAAGCTTGATGAGGTGACGCCAACTGTTGGAGTCACGTCACAAGGGTGGGAAGCCGCTAGGAACCAAACACAAGGTGCAACTCCCTCTGATGAAGGTGACGCTTGTTGGAGAGAGACGCTAGATGGTAAGGAACCTCCTTTGTAGCCAAATACAAGGTGGAGCCGCCAGAAGGGTGGAGGATGACACCAGATAGGGTGGATGCTGATGCCAAGAGAGGGTGGACTCCAAACGCAAGGTGTAGGAGCACAAAGATGCTGTTGCTAACAACGGAGGATGGACGCCAGTTGAAGAGGAGCACACTGCCATCATAAATGCAGCCAACTGAAGATGAAGGCTGGCACCAGGAGAGTGTGGAGATGGTGGTAGGAGAGGAGAGAGAGATGATAGAAGAGAGAGAGTGTCAGAAGATTGATGAAGAGAGAGTGGGAGTGACGGACTGAAGGATCAGCCGTAAGGAATGAATGACAAGGTGGCTTATAAATAGGCACAGTCAGTCTAGGGTGGTGCCCCTTTTTGGGGCTGCAAACCCTAAACGCAAACCGCAGAAACACAGCAACGCAAACTGCGGGTGAAGGGTTTCCCAACAAGTCCTTCACTTGCCAAAGTAAGGCACAATTTCTTGTGGGATCACGTGCGGCTAGAGAGTAGGCCAATTTTCTTGATCATGGGTAGCTGTGGAAAACCTTGAAATGCTGTCTTGGCAACATAACAGAAATTGCCACACTTATACAAACATGTTAGCATGAGAAAACAGAATTTGTGCATGGACAAGTACTTGTACTATAGGCTGTAAGGATGCATAGATATAAGCCTTATCTTTAGGTATGTTGACAAGAGACTTGTCACAGACATGCAATCTTTGACCCCATGTGAGGCTGTTCACTCACATCACACAAGCTCATGCAGTTTGAGCTCACCCTTTAGGAATATATACAAGTTGGATTGCTGAGCTTGCATCCTATCAATAAGAACTTGTATAAAGTAGATTTTATTAATGCCTCAGATATCCTAGGCAGAGTCAGTTGGCTCTCTTTTTGATCAATTGACCTTAGTGATGTGGGATGGGTTTTGGGGACTGGGAAGGTATAGAGATGGGAGGGGACTGGTACAGAAAGCTAGAAGATGGCCGTCCCATGTTGATGTACTGTATGGTTGGAGAAGTCTTCTGTCTATAGCATTTCTGTTATCCTGTGCTCTCTTTGTGGGTTCTCTTATTTGTTCCTTTGATATAATGAGATTTGATTCTTATTGGAAGATAGATCATTAGTTTTCTGATAAATCTCTGATGCATTATTTGATATTTTCACATACTCTTTTTATGTCCACCTTGAGTGCTGGGTTTGATTAGCCAAGCCTTACATACACTAATCTCAGTTGTTGACAGGAAGTTACCCCTAATATTTACAACATATTTCAACGCTCAGTGTGGTGGGACCGCTACAAGTGTTCTGTAACACCAGCTCTAGCAGCAAAAAGAGCTTACTTCTGCATCCAGGTAAGTTAAAGGTTGTATATTTTACAATACGAGAAGTCATCTTTCTCTGTAAATTTGGTGTGAGCTTCAGTAACTCATGTTAGATCTAAATAACTTGGGCGCTAGATTCTTGACACAAATACATTTCAGATTTGATACTTTACACTTGGACATAAGTTAGTCTTGGACTGTTATTGGCATGGTACAACATAGATAATTTACAAGCAGTCATCTTTCTATTATTGGCATAGTGGAGATACTTGGTAGACTATTTTTGGCATGGTTGAGTAGTCATGTTTCTAACTAGTGTATTCACAGTATGGACTGCTTGTAAGTTATCTATGTTGTACTCTCTCGTTATTCTTGGTAGACTATCATAGTGGAGAAGCATAAGAAGAAGAAAGGTTAGGGTTTTTAGCTTCTCATCTTGTGTGCATTCTCTGTGTGTTGTGTATCTTGCAAGAGTTCAAGCTTCCTCTCTTTGTCCCCCTACTTTTTACTTGGGCTAATATTTAAGAACTATTTAGCATCACACACACACACACACACACACACACACACACACACACACACACACACATATAGTCCTTCCCCCTCCATCTGTTGACTTCCCAATATAATGTTACTTGGGTTTATTGACTACTTAACATCAACTACTAGAAAATTACTATTACGCCATCTTACTTACAACTTAAGCTTATCGTTTTCCTCCTTTAACCCTGTATCAACTCTCACTTTTGCCAATTTTTCACATATCCTTCATTGAAGTCACCCACTCTAATTTTACCTTCTCCAAATCTAAGCATCATCTCACTACATTTTCCTAAATCTAAATCGTATCCCCTGCCATAACAATTTGCTTATCCTCTTGACACTGAAGACCTATTATTGGAAGCTACATATTGCAATTTAACTGAACGAAGGCCATTGTTGCAGCTGAGCAGGATGCCAAATGTAACTTTTCACAGGAACCCTTTTCGCAATACGGTTATGGGTAGAGAACTCTGTGTTGCCAAAGTGGAATTAGCTGGAAGGAAACAACTGGTTGTTGCAACGACACATCTTGAAAGTCCCTGCCCTGCGCCACCGACATGGGACCAAATGTTCAGTCCTGAACGTGTGTCTCAGGCAGTAGAATCGTTTAATGTCCTGAAAGTGAATGCAAATGTTGTTTTCGGTGGGGATATGAATTGGGATGATAAGCTGGATGGTAAGCCACCCCTTCCAGAAGGCTGGTGTGATGCCTGGATTAACCTTCGGCAAGGAGAGGTACTTGAAAACATTAACATTGATAGTCCATTCACCATTTATGAAGTCTTGGTTTTCCTGCAGTCTCCATTTATCACTTACTGAAAGTCTGGTTTCATACTTATTCATTTATCATTTACTGAAAGTCTGGTCTCATACCAATTCTTTATTTTGTGCTTTATTTGTCATTCATGGGAAGTTTTCATGCTGATTCTCTTCTGTGTGATCCAGGAGGGTATTACATATGATAGTAAAGGGAATCCAATGCTCACTGGTAGTCGCTTAAGAAAGCGGTTAGACAGATTGTTTTGTCAGCTTCAAGACTTCAGGCTTGGGAGTATTGAAATGGTTGGGACAAAGCCCATTCCTGGGGTCACCTTTGAGAAGGAAACGAAGGTGAAGAAACAGCCCCAAAAAGTGACATTGCCAGTTCTACCAAGTGATCATTTTGGATTACTGCTAAAGATATACTCTGGTTAATGTCACGTGGGGACCTTGACAGTGAAGATCTGTTGCCCTATGTTCCAAGCAATCATCCAGTAAGCATTCTGTGAAGGGGTTTGTTGCCAGAAATCGTGCTTGTTTATAGCACCAGAAAATTACCACAACTCACATACGTCAAAGATCTGGAATGATCCTTTTGGGTGTTTCTGTCTATAAATGTGAATAGTCCTTGAATATCTTGAACTATCCATGCATTATATATATTAATATGGAATGAATGATCCTTGAGGTTTTCTGTCTATAAATGCTCCATCCCACAATGGTATTGCAATGTCCCAGGTCTTAGCAGCGAGCTTCAGCTTGCAGCCTTTGGATAGTTTAGTACAGAGGGAGAATTGAGAAATTGCCAGGAATGCGATAGTATAAGGATAGATGTACATGCATCTTCAAACCATGACAGTGTCAAGGCTAGACCTAACAAAAGTTGTCCTTAGTCAACTCATGGAGTTTGAAAGTACTCAGGGTTTGTTTTGGGTCCAGTGTCCACAAAAAATGTAACATCTGTCGCTCCTGTTTGAGTGATTGTCATATGCATGAACATGTGAGAAGTACAGAATTCAGTTTTATTGTGAATGGAGGCCCTGGCTATGGTTGGTTTTCACAGGAACCATTTTCCTAGTATGGTAAGTGCATGCAACACTAGGAAGTTACTTGCAGAGGGTCTGGACCCTTGTGCTTTGAGGGGCTATATGTTGAGTGGTAGAAGCAAATCAATGTGAGGATTTTTCATTAATGTAGCTATCTTTGATATAGATGTTGAATTTGTGTGCAATTATTAATTTCTTCAAGTCCCTAATCATTGAAGTTGCATGCTTAGAAGTAGGTGATCTCTGTCATTTCTCAAAGGTCCCAAATGCCAGGTGGGAAAAACAATTCTGGATTTGTTTTGGTCACCTAAGGCCATGAATTTGTTTTTCAATAGTTGATGCATGTTCCTTTTTGTTATAACTTGTATTTTGGGAGGGGTAAAGTTGCAAGGACTTCTTTAATCACAAGTGTTTTTAGGTTGGGAATAAGTTTGAACCTAAGTGTAACTCATCTTCTGAAAAGCAACTAAGAGAGTGAGCGTGAACAATAAGTAAAGCAAATTCTATGGTTGTTCTTGTTTTCCTCTATACACATGGGACGAGCCTCTATCACCACATTAAGGCATCACTCTATTCTATGCATTGCACTACAAGGCTCCATGGTCTGCTTCCTCGCATCTATGCCAGATGGGTTGGGATGCATTGATACACCATTGATTGCACATGTTGGCATACTTCCTTTGAGTCTCTCAATTCTATCAATTTTTTAACCCGGTGTAAGATATGGGTTCTTTTTAAATTTACTCGGAGTAATGTAAGCTATGGGGCAATCACTTGATTTATTATTCTTTTATGAGTAATTGTTGAGCTAGGTGGTATATTCTTTGTCCTTGAAAAACTAGTTGCCACATGCCGTTGCCTCCATGTTTAAATGCACTATTTAGGCCACGTCAACAACCCATAATGCCTTGTCAAGGTGATTAAAAGGCTAGTATGACACATCAATAGCTAAGTACAAATGCAGTTATTTTTTAATCTATTAATTGTTATTTTAAAATTTTAAATAAATAGGGCTTATATATGTGTGTGTGACTCCTAGGCTGCAGTGTTGCTGGCTCTATAGAGTCTCCAGGAGAGAGAGAGAGATGCAGCATCACAGCCTACAAGCTACAGAGAATCCTGGACAGAAAGAGAGAGTGTGTGTGTGTGTCATAAGTCTGTAATGAATATTGGTTAAGTGCACTGCGGAGGTTGCAATTTTGTATCTTGAAGGATGAAATTCTATATCTTCATGAACATGAGGCCAACAAGCTGTAGGCCGACAAGTCTGTGACCTATCCATCCATCCTCTCTCTCACTCTCTCTCATGTCTATCATGACGAGGGGCAACTTGCGGCTATATCAAGCGATCTGAAGAGACTCAGTTGTAGCACATTAGCTTGGGCCTTGTATGGAGAGAGAGAGAGAGAGAGAGAGAGAGAAGCATTGTAGGCTACAATGCATATTGAATTCCATGACTCATGAGTCCTCTCTATCTCTGTCTAGTTTATGTGTCCAATGTCAATTTGTAGATTAGTGTCAGTTTGTGGCATAACTGCTTCAATGACTAGTATTATAAGAATGCTTCAAGCAATGCAGTGCTTTTGCTCCAGAAAATAAGGTAGTCATGGTGATTGGTAAACAAGGAGACCTTAGATTGCAAAGAAAGAAAAGGATTTGACTCTAAACAATTTAATCATTAGATTTTTGAAAGAAAGAAAGGATCCATCACCTTACTTACATATGTACGGCGAGGTCACATCCAACACTAAAGTACTTGAAAGTTCAAAACTTCATCACCATTGAGCAAAGCGATCTTTTAGGTTCTCTTTCCTTTCTTATTTAGCATGCTTATATGTTGCACCACTTTAGGTAATATCTTGTACGATTAAGTATTTACCATTTTCTTTAGTTCTCTTTTCTTTTACACATTGTATGGATAATAAATTTTAACTAATGTATATTCATTATGGTTTATTTTTATAGGTTTTGTTTCTTGAAGCAAGCATTTGCTCATTTTATGCTTTATTGATGCTTATGGGACAAGTTTTCAATGTTCAGATGATGTATTGATACTCGAGAAAGACTTTTGGATGATTAAAACTTGTTTAGCTAAGTTCTTGAAGCGTTCTTTGCTGTAATGCTATGTGGGTAGCAAGTATTCATGATTAAGGCTTGTGCATTGAATGCCTACGCATGCTTTGGGATATTACATTTATGTAGTGATGCTTGACGTTGGTTATTATGCTCAGATATGCTTATGCTAAGCTCAAGGCTTTGATTTTGGGCTCTAATGGTTGCATATTTGCAGTGGCTACTTGCTTTGGTTACGAGCTTGAAGGCTTGTCATAGGTGTATGCTCCCTGATGCATTGCTTTATGCCATTGAGCATCTGAATGCTATGAGACATGTCTATTTAACTTTAGTTTGTTTGACTCGTGGACATTGTGGTTTTCTTTCGTGGGAGCATTTTGATATTTTATTTGTAGAGCTTGGACTCTTGAGTCAGTGGGAGACTTTAGCTTGCCTATGTATATAGGTTCATTTGGTTATGGTCTATACTGTGTATGTAGATAATGATGATTGTGGGTTGATCTAGCCTTGGCTTGTACCTATGATACTTCCTCCTATCAGAGGGTTTGTCAACTAGGATGAGTTCTTGGTTAAGTATTTGAGCTTCACTATTTATATGTGGTGAGTAAGTTGCAAATTGGTGGATCTTTGTTGCTTTTGGGAGATCTCATATTCACACTTAGCTTATGTATATGCTAGTCTTTTGTTTGGAAATGCATCTATGTGAAATTTTTATTTTGAGTAGTCCTTTGAGAGTAGACACTTGTTATATGTACTCTATGACATCTATTTTTGTGGACAAGTATATCTTGCTTTATATCTCGCATTTTACTTTTGGTTTTGAGCCGATTTTAGGGCTATTTTAATGGTATTATAGCAGTTTGTTTACTCTATGCTTTGCAATTATCATGGTATTTGCTACTAGGGATTGTGCCATCTTTGACATAGACTAGTTGTATGGTGGCAATTTCAATTATTGGAAGACCAAAACTTGTAGGTATTGGTGCAAAAGAATAAAATTTGACTATTGAACTACAAGTCATAAAGCTCAAGGAGTTTGATGTAGAGGCATGGACTGATTCAGATGAGCTATGCAAGTCCACCATTTTCTTGTTGTTGTCCAAGAATGCTTATTTCAATGTTATTGAGACAAAATGTGGTTCTTATGATTCATGGCAAAATATATGTGATCTTTATGACAAGTGGAGTCTTGCATCTCAGTTATATTGGCTAAAGAAGCTTTTGGATTGTTGCGTGAAGGAGGACACTCCTATGTCTACTCATTTAAATGAGTTTCACTCCATGATCAATTGGCTTACATCGTAGGGCATTAAGTTTGAGATTTTGTACTTCTATGGGTGCCAATCCCCTTGAAGATGGGTTTAAATGCTTTGATGTAGAGGGAGCTTTGCTTGCAGAAGAAGTGACTAGGAAGAATATTGGTGCAACCTATACTTCTCATGCACTTGTAGTTAGAGGTAGACATGATGGAAAATGGTATAATAACCATGGTAGAGATCCATAGTCCAATGGGGGCAAGTCTAAGCCTCGTGGATAATCACGTAGTAAGTATACATTCAATGAGACTAGTGATGACGATGTATGTGACATTGTTAGCATATGTGATGTGAGATTGCAGTTTGATATTGGTGCTCCATTTGTGCTACATGAGGTATGCCATGTCTCAGCTTTGATTAAAAGCCTTATCTTAGGTGGAAAATTGGATGATGGAGCACCAATTTTCTAGCTAAGAAATGAGGCATTGGGAAATCGGAGGATGATAGGTTACATGTGGCAATCTCATTTTCACACATTCCTAGGTATTTCTAGTGTTTTATTCTACCAGTAGCTTTCCTCTTCCTAATGCCATAGGTTGGGGATTTGGATTTTCTATTCAATACACCAATTTTCCAATGCCTTACCCACTTCAATCACTTGGTTCATGATGCTGACTAGAAGTATTAACCTTAACTTTTGGGTCATGGTGAAGGTAAAGGTCATAGGAGCTTCTAGTGGCTCTCTTCTCTCTAGCTCTTTGACTTCCTCTTCCCATCACATGATGACCACTTTTAGCTCTTTTAGGAATGGTACATTTGGAACATGTTGAGGTGCTATCTTAAATTTGAGCCCAACTCCTTCTAGCTACTTATTCCTTCGTTGTTTTGGGTCCTTAGATGCATATGAAGAGGTTGATTGGTCTAGAGATTGCTCAATGGTTGCATACTCAATATGGAGTTTTAGACCTCTTGTTACATCTCAATCCATTGTGTTAATTAGTAGTGGTGGTGACAATGCATGTGTCAAGATTATGAAGCCCAATCTTGTTAGCTATTCATTAGTGAGCCCCTCTTCCTTAGGTTAGAGTGACACTTCATCTGTTGTGGGATCATACTTAGGAGGCTGTAGTAGTGCCTAGGGTCCTCTAAAGTGCCTCTCTAGCCATTAACAATTTTCTCTTAAGGCGTTCAATAGTGTCTTCCTCAATTGTGTTTGTGATTTCAGTTAGAGCTTTGAACACCATATTAGAGAATTTGGGAATCTCCCAAGTCCCACTTTCAAATAAGGGGTAAAGATTTGACCATGTGGCTAAATCTTAACCCATACTTCAAAGTGGGACTTGGAAAGGCAACCTATATAATAATTGGGGGAGACTCCACTTTTAAGTAAGGGGACAAGATTTGATCATGTGGCCAAAGATTAAATATATTAAGAATTTCGAAACTATATGAGAATTCCCAATTTCCCTAATATAGTGTTTTTGGTGAAGCTCCTCTACTTAATCTTCATTATTTTCTCTACCATGTCAACCCTATCCCTAGCCACTTCCTTTTCATGACTTGCTTTTGCAAGCCTACAAGCAAGATTTTGCATTGGCCATATATTTCTCTCCTCTAGCTACTCAATCTTTTTTTTTTTGGGCTTGATCCAGTCCCCTATCTTGCCACTTGGTCAAAGCTTCCAATATGGTAGATTGCTCTTTTTTACTTTGTTGGAGCTTCTCCTTTTCTTTGGTTAGTTCCACTTTTTGCTCAAGGTACCCTGACTTCTTCAAATTTCTTTTCCAATCCAAGAAACCTATTCTTCATCTGTGTGGTTTCCTCTTCATCGCGTTGTAGTTGGCTTATTTGGTCTATTTGTTGTTTTAGCCTATCTTTTAATTATGTTATGATGGTCATGAATTCCTTAAGACACATGCCCCATTCTTCCATATTCCCTTTCTCTTGCTCATAGTCATAGCAGTTCCTCATACTTCTCGTTTTTTACCCCTTTCCTTGCCAGTGTTGCTATTTCCATTTTTAGGGCATAGATATCTTTTGTGTATTGCTATTGTAGGGTGACATAGGCTTCCTTCTCCCTCTCTAGTGCAAGCATTGCTTGCTTCCCATCTTCCTCCTTCAAGTCTCTTTGTTCCTCTAGGGTCTTGAGTAGGTCATCAAAGTCCTACCTAGGCCCTCGGGTGATGAGGAGTACGTGAGAGGTTGTTTCTTCTATTCTTGGAACATTTTCTCCTCTCCTTTCTAATCCTACCTCTTTTGTAACCAATCTCTTTGGCCACGTAACTATTGGTCATTCTTACTTGCTTTTGGAGACCAATGAATAGATCGTATCTAGCTATTGCAGTTTTGTTGCCAAGGCCACATGGCTACCTTCTTCACTTGGAGGGGGTAGTGGGTTTGTGGTGGTAAGGTGGCTCTTTCTGCCAGTTGACGGCCTAGTTGGGGTAATGGTGATAAAGGTTGGGTTGGTTCCTTTCTCTTGTCTTCAATGTTTTAGGCTATTCCCCATGTGTGATGCTCCTGACTTTCTCTGTGCTTTTACTCGAGCCTACTCCAAGCTATGGTAGGTTGGGTTGAACTCTGGTATCTATACTTCTTCCCCTTCTAGTCTCCTCTACTAAATTCCTTATAGCAACATGATGATAGTCTTTCCTCTCCTTTCTTCCCAACTCCTCTTTTTCCTATTGTAGTTTAGCTCGACACTCTCTCTCTACTTTTCGTGACTCCTCTAGGGCCATCTCCAAGGTATTGTTCTCTTCTAATGGTTCATTTTTCTTTCCACCATTTTTCTTATCTACTCCTTTGATGGATCCTTTGTCCTTGTTCTTCTCCTAGTCATCCTTCTATGCATCTTCTCTTGATTTTACATTTTCTACTTTTTACTTTTTAGTGGCTTCTAGCTTGGCTTGTTGTGCTTCTTCTACCTTTTTCCTTCTCTCCTCTTTAGTCTTCCTTTCCCTCTGAGTTTGTATCCTTTTCTTGGTTTGCATTGTTTGCGAGCCCTCTTATTTCTGCATCTGTCCCTATTTTTCTTGTGTATTGGACCCTGTCTTGCTTGTTGTCCTTTCTTTTGAAGTTACCTAATATACTAAGGATTGTGCAATGTCTTCTTGCGTACATGTTACCAACTCCCTAGATGTGTCGGGGTCATTTAATGCTTCTTCAATAATGGCAGTTTAGTATTAACCCCAAATATAGCAATGGTAGCTTTACCTATAGTCTTTCCCCTTGCAAGTTTCTTGCCACAATGGCCTCCTCAGATTGAGCTGCATCATTAAGTATCTTGGTTGCTACATGTATTGTGCTTTTTGTATATGCATTCAAATCCATGTTTCTTAGGCGCCCTATAACAAAACCTTTGAACATGTTCAGGTGGATCCTCTTCATGGCTAAGTTATGGCGGATGCTAAAGCACAACATGTGTATGAACTTGGCATGCAATCTCAAGTTGTCTCCATTTGCTTCATGAACTTGAACTTTGCCACATGACATTTGTTTCTCCCAAGTTGCTCTGTGTGGGTGCTCTAGTAAGTTTAGGGCCTTGTGCATTGGATCTATTGCAAGGGGAACTTCCACTTTCTATAGGCCCTCTCCTATTTTTACAGTGATTGTCCCAGTCCTCTTGGCCGCATCATAGTTAGTTAGGAATTCTCTGCATTTGGGATGGTTCACTTAGTCTCTAAATTTTTCTATATATTTGGCTAAGGAACACATCTCCACTAGTTTTTGGCCTTTCAGTTCCTCATCTACCACTTGTCTACGGTTCTAGTTTGCATGTACCTTAGATTCTTATTCCATAGAAGGTTTGTGTTCATGTCATATCTTGCTACCATTGCCTCTGTGAAAGGAATCTGTGGCTTTCCGTGCCTTTTGTGGACAATCTTCTTATCAACTCTTGCCATTTTTCAATATATTTGGAAGGACAAAAAAGAAGAGATGTGATGAGAGAGCAAGTTGAGAATGCATAAGCTCACACATTTCATTTGTTCAAAATTATATGTTGCCTTATTCTTGAAAGAAAATGACTTCTCTCGTTTCTTAAAAATTTGCAATGCTTCCTGGCTTTTGTAGGGGAGGTGAGTTATGGGATTGTGATGTGGCATGGCTCAAGAAGGTGTGTTAAATAATGAAAAAGAAAATAAATAAAAGGAAATAAAAAATGTGCATTTACAAAGTGACTGTACTATAAGTGCAAGTAATTTTAGGTGGATGATGTAGGACCTTTCTGCATAAGCCAATCATAAAATTTATGATTGTATTCCATGGCAACATAATGGTCCATGTCACTTGGACGGATATCCACATGCATGATGTATGTGAGTACATCCATGAGGAAATATCCTGTGTTTAGGCTGCTAGCAATGTGAAGGTCCTCCTCACAGAGTACCCTATCTAAATACATATGTAGTAGAACATGATCCTTTAGCAGTGCCTTTTGTGTGATGGCTAACAAGTGAAAGGACATCAAAGCGGTGTAAGTGGGGTCATGCTCAGTTGTTTTGATGGCTTGATGTTGTTTGGTGTTTGTCATTATGTGACAACTAAGTCGTTCCCATTGTGCTCGAAGAATGAACCACTTTTGCAAAAATGGGTATTCTTATTTGGTTAGGTTCTCTAAGTCTATTATTTATTGCTTTGTGATTTCTATGCAACTACACTTTTAAGATGTGATCAACTAGCCATTTATAGCTTGTTGTTTGCTTACTTGTGTGGCAGTTAGCTCTTCAGTGATAGAAGCATGCTTGGTGAAGATGAGCTCGTACTCTTCCCAAGAACAAGGAAGGATTCTAACTATTGTCGTGGTATCTTCATCTAATAGGCCTAGGTCTAATTGATCATAATTGTGAGCGAATCGGGTGAAAGTATTATCAAGACAATGGATGTTTGACTATATTGTCACCCGTGTCGGCATCCATGTCCACAACGAGTTCTAATATGGAGGGTTGAAAGTATGTGGATATCAATTCCAAATGTGGTTTTGGCTTAGTGTGACATCCTTGTGGTAGAATTTACCTAGCTAACCTCACTAAAAGAATATGTGTGGTTGTCCTTCAATGTTGTAGTAGCTTTTGGGTTGGGAATGATGGTAGTAGTAGATGGAGATTGGTCTTGGATTGGAAGCAAATTTGAGTCAGGGGTGATGCATGAGCTCCCTGGAATTCAAGAAGAATTGGACTCCAGGACTCGATTCTTAGCAACTTCTTGAGGAGCTTGGGTTGATCTTGTTGTAGAGGCCGTAGGTTCTTGGTACTTAAGCTCCCCTAGCAATTTATGGTAGTGAGGCACTTGTATGCTTGATGGTGACGAATATGAACCACATTTAGATGGTGCTAGACTAGTTTGTGTGCCTTGTTGACCTCTACTAGAAGAGAGTATAGGAGTGAGTTTTTCAATAGCTTTAGTAGTGGTGTTAGAGTGAGTCAGTCTACTCTCTTGCTTATTGGATGGTGTTGGTGTGGTTTTTGTGATGCATGTGGATTTTCCAGTGAGTGTTGTGGTTTTACCAGTGAATGTTGTGGGGCACTTGGGGAGCCAAATCCACCAATTACCCTCATAGTACCCTTGTAGTACGGCTTTGGGAACCCATTGCAGCTTTGTATATGCTCACTTGCCATCATAATGCCAACTCTTTCATTTGGGTTTCGATTGGGGTGTGAGGTTTAGGTTTCTTTGTGGATTGAGCCTTATCAGGATGAGACTTGTCCTTGGGGATCCATTTGGTTTGTTTTTTATAAGTTGCCAACTTGCTCATAAGTTTCATCTAATTTTTTTGGTGATGATGTAGGCATTGTAAAAGCACTGAAAATTGTGAAGATTTTGACATTTCCTAGGGTGATGTGGATGTGTTGGGTCTCATGGTCAACATTGCACTCAGTTTGTTTTTTGAAGGCTTGTCTCAATAACATTTCCTTGTCCACTCCCTCAATGTTCAGTAGCACATAAAAGATGATTGGGAGGCTCTTAGTCTCAATGGAAACCATGATCTTGCACTTTTCTAGTAAAGAGTAGGGTTTTCCCTTGTACATGTTGATTTTAGCAGTGATAGGGATTGATTGGGGGGTTGTTCCAATCCTTGTAGGTAAGTAAATTTTTGTTAACCCCTTCATTGATTAGTGAATCAAGGATATAATTTCTCTTAGTGGTGATTCTCAGCCTCAAACAAGATGGAAACTATGATCTTGCACTTTTCTAGTAAAGAGTGTACATGTTGATTTTAGCAGTGATCTTTAGCAGTAAAGAGTGCACTTTAGCAGTTGATCCAATCATTGTAGGTAAGTATATTGTTGTTAACCCCTTCATTGATTAGTGAATCAAGGATATAATTTCTCTTAGTGGTGATTCTCAGCCTCTAACAAGATGGTGCTATGGGTTCCTCATCCTTAGGAGGGTCAATCTCAGTGATGGAGATTTCCCTAGGTGGTAATAACATAGGGGGCTCATGCAATGGATGCATTAGCGGGTAGTATTTCTTAATACAACTTTTGTTGAAGAAGCCTATGCCCTCGCTATCTAAGTTTTCAAGCTCCACATTGTTGGTCCTACTAATCTGACAAACTCAAAAGGGTCCAAGTCCTCTAAATTTCATTTTCTGTTTATGGCCCTTGATGGAATATAGCAACACTAGGTTGCCCTTCTCAAAATCTTGTTGTCGAATATGATTGTCAAATCAAGCCTTTCTTCTCGGGTCAAGTTTTTGATAGCCATTCCAACTCTGTTAGCCAATCCCTCCTTGCCTCCTTGCCTTCCCATCTTTCTTGCATAACTATCCTCAGGCTCAAAACAAAGAACTCAAATGGTAAGATCACTTTTGTTCCATAGGTTAGCTTGAAGGGTATTTGTCTGTTGGCCATTAGCAGTTCAATAAGCCCACAAGGTTGCCATTAACGTGCTGTCCTAGTCACTTCATGAGGTAGAGATAAATTTCATGAGTATATTCACCATAATTTTATTTGTCACTTCAGCTTGTTGACCATTGGCCTGGTGATAGATGTACTTAGCTTCTGAGTATTGCGATGTAGGGCTAATGGTCCAATGAAGCCGATGCTCACAATTTTCAAATGGTTGGCATGCTATCATTGGCGTCAACTCCATTTTGTCTTTTTGGAAGGGTATTTTTGTGTGTTGACAGTAATCAAAATGCTTGATAAATTTAGTTTTGTTGCCAAATAGTGTAGGCCACCACAATTGAGATTGAAGAACTTGTGTGCAATATTGTCTCCATTGAAGTATCCTCTGGTAGTTCCTCAACGTGCCTCAATTAGCACATCATGCATTTCATTTTTGTAGACACATCTCCTCAACAATCCATCCTTCTCTAATCGATGATAAGGTTGAACATTCAAAATGAGATATTGTAGTTTGGCTTTCTCAATTAGGTGATCTAGGATCCCTTTCTCCAAAATTCGAACTATATGATATATCCAATAAGGTGTAGGGTCTACTTTGTAAAGCTCTTCTTTGCCAGATATCTTGAAAAGATGAACATAAGGTAGGTCATCCATGACGCCCTTCCATGTAGTGTTCAACCTAGCAAAGGAAGGAGACAAGCTCTCTGACTTGTGTTAATAGCTGATGACTTGACTGAGGAGGAGGAGACCAACCTCATTCACCTCTTGGAAGACTTCTCTGATGTATCCAGATGGTCCATGGAAGAGCTGAATGCATTGATCTAAGTATAGTTACTCATAATACCCCTATGGTTTCTAATGCAACACTAGTCAAGCAAAGACCTTACACCATGAATCCTAAGCATGCTCATGACGTAAAGGAATAAATTGACAAGTTGTTGAGTGCTAGATTCATTTATGAGATTAAGCACATGGACTAGGTTTCACCCATTGTGATTGTACTAAAAAAGAATAAAAGATCCAAGTGTGCATTAATTACACAAAAGTCAATGCACTTACAAAGAGAGACAACTATCCTTTGCCTTACACCAAGCACATGCTTGAGAGAGTGGTAGGAAAGGAAGTATATAGCTTCTTGGATGGATTTTCAAGATATAACCAAGTGCAAGTCCACCTAGACGACATGATAAAATGACATTTGCTACAAAATGAGGAATGTTTGCCTATGTAGTCATGCTCTTTAGGTTGTTGTACTACCTTCCAATGCCTCATCTATGCAATTTTCATAGACATACTTAGGAAATGGTTAGAAGTATTTCTTGATGACTTGTGTGTTCATACGAATTGGGAGGAGCATTGGAAAAAGTGAGCGTAGTCTTTGAGCAGTGTAGATAGTATGGTCTCTTATTGAATTCCTTGAAGTGCCAGTTTTGGGTCAAACACAGTTGCATACTAGGGCACGTAGTGTCCAAGAATGGGATTACCATCGATTTCTTGAAAGTTATAGTGATCGTGGATCTCCCCCCTCTGACCAACTACAAGGAAGTCCAATGCTTCCTAGGTCATCTAGATATTATCGATACTTTGTGTTAAACTATGCATTGATTGCTAAACCTCTATACAAACTATTGATTGTGTTCAAGTGGACATAATAATGTTAGCAAGCCTATGAGTGGCTTAAATGGTATCTAACCTTATCGCCTATCTTAAGATCCCTAGATTGGTCCATCACTTTTCATGTACACATTGATGCTTTAAAGTTGCTGTGGCAGTGGTGTTGTGCCAATATGGTGAGCATAATATGGATTTCCAAATTATCTTTGCAAGCAGACAACTCATTGGTGCTAAAAAGAAATACTTGATGACATGAAGGGTTAGCTATGGTGTTTGCAATGAAAAAAATTCAGACATTACCTTTTAGCGATGCCCTTAATATTCTTTATAAATCATCAAGCATTGCTTTATCTTGTGAACAAGCCTTGTACAATTAGGTGCATTACCAAATGATTACTGCTTTTACTAGCATGTCCCTCGATGGGCTCACTAGCTTGGCCTTTCTATTTCATTCCCACTAGCAACATGATTTGGTCACCCTTTTTAATTTTCATGAAGTGTTTTGGCAGATCATGTCATTTCTTTTGAGTCCTTGGGGTGCTTCCTTCTCTCCTCCTTCAACCTTCTACACCTTAGGTGGATTGGAAGGTCCCCTTTAGTGCATCAAGTCTTAGAGGGTCGTGGTATCTCATGGTCACTGTTAGAGCTCACTTCAGGCTTTGAGTTGAACTCTCAACTTTTGCTAGGAGTTTCATTGAGTGGTCAAAGATCTAATGCTGATCCTATTTCAAATGGAGTTGTAGATTCAAATTGGGTCAATGCTGCTTGCTCGTATTAACCATACCCTGCTTATTTGGCTCCCACTAACACCACTATTCAATCACCCTTTTTAATTTTCATGAAGTGTTTTGCAAGATCGTGTGGTTTCTTTTGCCATTTTTCTTCCGAAACCTTGGGGTGCTTCCTTCTCTCCTCCTTCAACCTTCTACACCTTAGGTGGACTTGAAGGTACCCTTTAGTGCATCAAGTCTTAGAGGGTCATGGCATCCCATGGTCACTGCCAGAGCTCACTTTAGACTCCGAGTTGAACTCTTAGCTTTCCCTAGAACAAGGAGTTTCACTAAGTGGTCAGAGCTTTGATGTTGATCCTATTTCAAACAGAGTTGTAGATTCAAATTGGGTCAATCCTCCTTGTTCATAGTTAACCATATCTAGGTTTTCCAACCAGGTGATCGCAATCTACTCTAATGAATCCTTTCTCTATTCTGAAAACATTAGGCTCTTTTGGTTTAGTGTCCATAATTATTTGCTCGATCATCTGTCCATTAGTATCGTAGTTGATGGTATCTACTTCTTCATCACTCCCTTCACTTCTAGAGTCACAATCTACATATTCATCATTTGAATTCTCTTGCTCAAAGGGCTTGTCCTTTATTTTTTTGTCAACCTTCACGTTCTTATCATCCTTAAGTAGAGCCTAATTGTACAAGAGATTCATGTTTTGCACTCTTGTCCATTTCCATTTTGACTCTTTCACGGGGTCTTTGAGAGGTTTTAAGTTGGTTCCATGGTTGTAAGCTAGCTTCCTTGTCAGATACTCAAGGATCCTATGCAATTCCGATTTGCATGTTGAGACATCATATGTTATGGGTATTGACCATTTTCTTGAGCTTCTTGCCATCATGAACAGAGGTACCATGGGTAGGTCATCACTCTTCACTATACATGCCTTTCTAGCTTCATTGAAGATGCTTTCCTTCTCCACATCCCTTTTGTAATAATCCTCATCATCAGAGAACTGCAAATCAATGGTAGCTAGCACATGCATCCAATCGTGCTTGCCCTTTGGATAGGGAATGTATTTGGTCATGGGGCCATAGTTGGGTTTGCCATGTGATTCTCCTTTGAGCATAGCAAAAATGGCATCTAGATGAACTAGTGAGGTCCTCAAGTTGTCCATCTCCACTCGAATTGTTTCAATTCTATTTCCAAAGAACATTGGCCCATTACCCTAGTTCTCTATCACTTGGGAACCTCACATCCATGGTGCTTCCAATAAGATGCCGTAGTCCACACCCTTCATCACAATGAAGTTCACTAAGGACTAGACTATGGCTATATTGATTGGCCAATCATTTTACACTCCAAATGGATGGACTTTTGTCCACTGTGTGGCTAAGGACACTCACTTTTACCCCTATGTCCACGATGCCTTTTTGAGTGGTATCTCCCAATTCTATAATTGGTAGAACAACATGCATCTCATCCCCTTTCCAGAAGGCATTAATCTATAGTGACCATGGCATTAGGGAGGGTGTCATACTTGGAATGTGGGTGTCACTATCTACTCTTAGTATCGTTGATCGTTCTTGCCCCTCAACCCATGCCTTGAATGTATTCCAAAATCCCTAGATTTGTCTCATTAGTTTCCCCAAGGGAAACAACATGAGTGGATACAAGAGCTAATAGCAATCTTGCATCAACCTCATTGGTTTTGCCCCTCTTGGGTAGTTGAACTTCTATTTCTAGGTTGTGTTGAGGCAAGGTGGATTTGTCTAGATGGGTGTGAGATTCCTATCTTTGGTTCGTTGATTGTATGTAAGTCGATGAGGAGGGTGGATTTATGCTTGATATTTCCTAATCTAGTATTCATTGTCTGATATGCACTTGAGCTTCCTCTGCCCAACCCTAGAGTTGAATACCTTCCCTCCTAATGCTAGCATTATAATAGTGTCACTCTTTATGCTAATCTTTCATCTAACTCATCTTCTTTTTCCTATTTTTCTTGCTAATAGAGGAAACATCCACATTGCTTGGCCTAGGTATTGACACTTTGGCCTACTTAGCTTGTGCCCTTGTCATTAGGTTTAGTGGTATAGGGGCCTTATCATCCAAAAATTCGACACCAGACAATCCTTTTCTCTTAGGGAAGTCTACATACAAATGTGTGATACCACATTTACAGCAACACAACTTAGCTTTATCTTTGTTTTCTTGTACTTTCTTAGGGCATCAAAAGGAAATGTGTCTAGGGTGATTGCAATTCCAGCATGTCAAAGGTTTCTAGGTTTGTATTCCTACAAATCCTCTAATAATTAGGTGTTAGAAGAGCTAGTGGGGCTCTTCAACCAAATTGGTACTGATGGCTCAAGAGGTATTGCTGTTGATAAGGTTACTGGTAAGGCAAGTGTTGAGGTAATCTACAATGGATAGCTTCATGCCCATACCTTCCACAATTAACACATGTTCTAGGTCTAGGATCTAGGCATTTTGGTGGCAAATGATTGCCTCCACATTAGTGTACCCATTGGACATTGGTTTTAGTAGGTCACATGTTGGTCACTTGGGGTCAAATTGACTTTCACCTTTGTGACCTTTGCCACCTAATATGTTGCACTAATGGCTAGGCCATCTTCTTAAGGTATTTTCCAATGGTGGCTATATTGTTTTGAGTGTATTTTCCTCCCTAATCTATTTGTTGAAGTTTACTGTTTAGGGAAGATGTGATATTTTAAAATTTTGTTTTAATCGAAGAGGTTCTATGGTGGTAGACACTTTCAATATAGTATTTAATACATGGGGAAGAGGCCTACCAAGTCTGGTTGCCATTTGAGTCCATATGCGAGAGTTACAGGCTTTGGAAAGTTGATGTCTAATTATGACTACACGCAAGAAAAGAGACTTACAGGCCGCACTTATTTTTTTGAGTCAGAATCTTTTGGAATTTGGTATTGATGTCCCATGAAAATTGTAGATTGGAAGTGGGAAGACAGTCTTGTAAAAGAAATCTTGGTGATACGAGTTACAAATCAAAAATTAAGAATCAATTTCTACAAGGTGGTCTTGGTTGAAAGTTTTCATAGTAGGGAGGGATTAAGCTTGATGGGTACAAAGTACTATCATCAATATTTGAATGATAATGCAATATGTAAGTGAGATGATATGGAGTTGAGAATCCTAGTTGTAGGTAAAAATATATTCATGATGAGGAGAGAATTAGAGGAGTATGAAAACCTAGAGCTTGAAGAGGTAGAGCAAGGTATTGATGAAGAAGAACATACAAAGCTTGTAAAGGATGACGAGGACCTTGAACTCATAGTCGAACCTCTTCCAAGGTTTCACCCTCAATTTTTAGGACCCCTTATTCCTACATTTTCTTCTTCCCTATAGCAATGATATTCTTGAATAATCCATAGGCCAAAATCCTTGTAGAACATGACTATGTCCATTATGCCCTACAGTCGGTAATCCTCTTGTACAATCTAGAATAGCATCATGAAATTACAATTGATCCATACATGTTCAACCCTCAAAATTGAGATTTATGCCCATTCTTTGATACAAAAAGACTAGCACTCAATATTTCAACCATGCACTCATGCTCTTGTTTTTACAGGCTACTCATAAAGACTATGACTAGTTAGTTGTCATCCGATACTTTGTCCATTATATGACTATGATTCCATATAAAAAGTAAGATGGAAAATAAGGGGAAAAAAAAAGAGAACACGAATTCCCTTTCTCACTCAAGTTTCAATGACCGCTTGCCTTTGCTTAACATGCAACAATCATTCCATTCCTTATCAAGTGGCGGTGTTTTGTTTTTGGATTTTTAAAATATTTTTTATGAGCAACCCCCCCCCCCCCCCCCCCAATCTAATCCACCTCATCCAATCCAATCCTACTTTAAAAAATAAACACAATCATAGATTAGTTCCCTTCTAATCCACCCTTCCTAAAACTAGGACATTCGAGGTTTCTGCATCAATCTTGTCATGGTGAGAAAATCCATCTCCCTCAAGCTTGGTGTATTCTTCTCATGGTCATTAATAGAAGACTTGACTTGACTTAGAGAGATTTTGTTGTCGTGGCAATGAAACTAAAATGTAGGACCACTTCGCCTACATGCTAGATCCAAATGAAAATATGCATATTGATCATGCTCCCTCTCAGGCCAAAATTTCTCATGATCTCTCAATCCACAAGCTCTTCTACCATGTCATCTTGTTGATTTAGCTAGTCGAGGAACACTATGTCTAGTCCATCAAACAAGAAGAAAGAAACAAGAAAATGTTGGGTCAAGGAACTCATCACATTGTAGTCTAGATGTCCTTTGGCGGGCTTCAAAGCCCCAATAATCCCATTGATGACAATGCTCGTAAGCTCCATACTTCTTAATCAAGCATCCTTCATGTGTAAGAAGATGATTCCCTCCACTTGTTTCTCCAAGCCAAAGTACATTCTCTCTCTCCTTCTCTCTCTCTCTCTCTCTCTCTCTCTCTCTCTCTCTCTCTCTCGCCTCCTCAAGCTCTTTGGCCTTTGTCACAATCTCTCTATCTTTCTACTTCTCGAACTGGAAAAGAATCCCAATGAGGTGAGGAGAAGAGATTGAGGAGTTGCAGTCACAAGCAAGAGAATAAACTCACAAGCTTAGCGAGAGAAAACACTCCATAGTTCTCAAGCTCACATGTAATAGAAGAAGCAACAAAGATGGTTGATGCAGAGATGGATAAAAGAGATAATCCTTTGATTACTTAGTTGTGGAATGCTTTATAATAAATTTTTAAACCTTATATATAAAATTTAAATTTTGGACCTTAGCCAGGGCCTAATTTTTCATTAGTGCTCACTACCCATTTATCTTAAACCCTTATTTAGGGTCCTCTAACCCATCACACTATCTTTTTTTTTTAGAAAACTTGACTCATGCACTCAAGCAGAATTAAATGTGTCTTAATTTTACAATTCACACCACAGAAATGAACTAGAGACTAACGAAAGTTGAATTTTATATTTCATGCCATCAAGTCATATGATATTCAATATCAAAATATTGAAAATAGATAAGAGGGAGAGAATTGAAGCATCCAAGAGCACACACACACAAAAGTAATAAAGACTTGAGAATATAGAGAGATAGGGCCGAAATCTTCTTCTTCTTCTTTCTTCTTCTTTCACATGCATGAACTAAGTCTACAACATGATAAAGACTAATATGAAAGTACCACAACATATGTATATACAATCACTAAGGATAAACCCACTAAGAAAGAAGATGTGGCATAATGAATGTGCCATAACCAAGGATGTACTACATGGGTGTAGTTCAACTATAGAATCACTGGTGTATCCTCATGTTAGTCACCTAATACGCCAATGAATAATATCATGCCACTTCATCAAGGCATGTAGTGGATGCTAGCTCATGTAGAGGCTTGACATCTCAACACTCTCCCTCTAGCTTAGCATGAGCTCATAAACTCCAAGCATAGTCCTGAAGTGTTGAAGCTTCTCAGCTCCCAAGGCCTAGGTGAAAATATCAGCAACTTGATTCTCTATGTTGGCATTAACTAAGTTTATATCACCTGTTAGAACCCACTTCAGAATGAAATAGTAATGGAAGTATATGTGTTTGGTCTATGCATGATACATTGGGTTCTTAGTCAATTGAATGTTACTAAGATTATTGCAATAGATGACAGTCGTCTTATCCACTTGTATCCCCAAATGACCAAGTAGCTTGTGTAACCAATCTACCTCACATGCTATAATTGTAGCATCTCTGTACTTTGTCTCTATACTAGACAAGGAAACTTCGAATGTTTCTTACTGCTTCAAGTAATAGTAGCATTCCCAAAGGAAAACATAAAACTATTAGTAGATCTCCTGTCTGAAATACTACTAGTCCAACTTGTATATGAGTAACTATGCAAGTCCAATGGTACACTTGTAGCATAGAATAAGGCATAGTCCAATGTGGACTTGACACAGTGCAATGTGCACTATACTACATCCAAAATGTGGCTCCTGTGAAAGCTGCAAAACTAACTTTCCAAACTAAGTGTGTAGTTTAGGTTTGGCATAGTGATTGTCAAATAGATAAGACTACCCACAATCTTCTAATACATAGTGACATCCTTAACCAAGTTACCCTCATGTGTACTAAGCTTAGTATTAACATCCAAAGGTATAGAAGTAGGCTTGCAATCTATCATACCATACTTCTTCAACATATCCAACGCATGTTGTCTTTGTGACAACTATATACCCTTTGGAGTCTTGATTATCTCTATGCTAAGAAAATAGTGTAGCTCTCCCAAATCCTTCACATTGTCAATCTCTATCTCACTATAACCCACAATGATCAAATCATCCATATATATAGTAATGACTACAATATCTGTATCACTCTCACATACATAGAGTGGCCGATTAGTTTGTGCTTTGTGAAATCCAATGTTGAGAAGATATTTTGCAATCCCACATGCCATGTCCTAGGTACTTGCTTCAGTCCATACAAAGCCTTACGAAGCCTACATACATAATCTAGATAATTCATGTTCACATAACCACGTGGCTGCTCCACATAAAATTCCTCTTGCAATTCCCCCTACAAGAAGGCATTCTTAACATCCATTTGATTCATAATCCAACCTTTTGATATAGCCACTGCTATGACAATCCTTATAGTGGCCTTATTAGCTAGCGGAGTAAAGGTTTCCTCATAATTAATACCATGAGTCCATGTATACCCTTTGGCAACTAGTCATGCCTTATAGTGATCAATAGATCCATTTGCTAACTTATGGTTGACCTTGTAAACCCATTTTTAGGTAAGGGTACCAATTCCCATGTGTCATTATCAATAAGTGTAGCCATTTCTTCATCCATAGCATGATCCCAATACTCATTACCCATTGTATCCTTGAAACAAGTGGGTTCCACATATTGCACAATCTTAGCCATGTATGCATAATGATGAGCTACATAGCTATCATATCTCAATTGTTGCATTGGCTTTCTCACTCTATTTGTCTTGTGTAAACCTAGATCAGTATCAGGTGCTTTAGCATCCTCTTGTGCCTTCTGCACACTAGGTAGTTTAATAAGGAAACCCAAACTCCTCATCCAAGATTTCCCTACATTTGTCACAATATGTGAGTCCCAAACTTTCTCTTTACCTTTTCTTGACATATGTGATGTACTTAGTGGAGAAACCTATGACCTCAATCTACCACTCCAAGGTCTATCAATAGAACCATGACTAGGAGACTCTTGTGGTCCACTCAATGTCTATGACTGTTGACTTATTTTTCTACATGGCCACACTTTCAAGCTCATCAATCCCAACTGTATTCTGCACATTTCTATACCACCTACTTAATTCATTAAAAAAAAAATCTCTACTATTAATTGTCAGCTCATGTGTAACAAGGTTATGACATCGATATCCCTTCTGCTCAAGAGAATGTCCAATAAATATATGTTTTTCTACTTTGGGATCCAATTTTCTGTGTAACTCATCAAGAATATGCACACAAGTAATACATTCAACCACTTTCAAATGGGACAGATTTGACTTTCTACATGTAAACTTCTCTTCGAGTGTCATACCATGTAAAGTAGCAGCAGTGGGTATAATGTTCATAATGCATATAGTAGTAGCAACTGCCTCAGCCCAATAGTAGTGAGGTAGGTTTCTTTTAAACACCAGAATAATGAGCCACCTTTGTAATATGCCTATTTTTTTACTTAGTAATTGCATTTTGCTAGGGAGTATATCCACATGTATAATATCTCTATATATATTTTTTCTAAAAAAAATAAAAATATTCATTAGAGAGATATTCTTTCTTTCCATTTGACCTTAGGTATTTAATATGCAACCTATCTCCTTCTGAACCAAAGCCTTAAATATTTTAAAGTGAGTGAACACCTCACTTTTTTCAAATGGGACAGATTTGGCTTTCTACATGTAAACTTTGGGATCCAATTTTCTGTGTAACTCATCAAGAATATACACACAAGTAATACATTCAACCACTTTCAAATGGGACAGATTTGGCTTTCTTTGTAACTCATCAAGAATATGCACACAAGTAATACATTCAACCACTTTCAAATGGGACAGATTTGGCTTTTTGTGTAACTCATCAAGAATATGCACACAAGTAATACATTCAACCACTTTCAAATGGGACAGATTTGGCTTTCTACATGTAAACTTCTCTTCGGGTGTCATACCATGTAAAGTAGCAATAGTAGGTATCATGTTCATAATGCATATAGTAGTAGCAAGTGCCCAATAGTAGTGAGGTAGGTTTCTTTCAAACACCAGAATAATGAGCCACCTTTGTAATATGCTTATTTTTTAACTCAGTAATTACATTTTGCTAGGGAGTATATCTACATGTATAATATCTATATATATAATTTTTCTACAAAAAAATAAAAATATTCATTAGAGAGATATTCTTTCTTTCCATTTGACCTTAGGTATTTAATATGCAACCTATCTCCTTTTGAACCAAAGCCTTAAATATTTTAAAGTGAGTGAACACCTCACTTTTTTCATGCATAAAGTAAACCCATATTTTACGAGTACGATCATCCATAAAGGAAACATAATACT
This sequence comes from Lygodium microphyllum, assembly GCF_053477565.2. Taxonomy (NCBI): domain Eukaryota; kingdom Viridiplantae; phylum Streptophyta; class Polypodiopsida; order Schizaeales; family Lygodiaceae; genus Lygodium; species Lygodium microphyllum. The sequence continues at coordinate 106,343,340 of NC_141143.1, forward strand.
TGCAACCACTCAAAGTTACAGTCATTGTAGGATCCAACACATCAGAATATATCAATTCAAGTGGTTTCTTACATACATGCTTTTCATGTGAAAATGTATGTTTTACTTGCTTTTCCAAATTGACATACTTCACATATTTTATGCATCCAATCAACCCTAAACTTAGGCAAGCTATCCATAATCTGTTTTGACTGCATATATTTCAACTACACATTCACATGACCAATTCTCTTATGCCAAATTTCAGTATCAGCCACAATAGCTGAACCTTGTGTAAACATGGCAGCATCCATTTTAGGTAGACTTATATTAAGAGTAAACAATACATTGACATATTTTCCTTTTGCAATCAACTTGCAATCATTTTTGAGATCTTCTACACAATAATCAGAACCTGCAATTCCTATTCTAGCGTCTGATAAAAAAAAACCAAGTTTTTTATAATATTTAGCACATGTAGCACATCAGCCAAGTACTTAGTTTTGCCATCCTATGTGCTCAAAGAAATATTTTCAACATGAGTAATGGGATGAGCTATATCATCTCCTGTCTCCCCATAGCCATGAGACTCTGGACTATGCATCTCTCTAAACCACCCTCCATGAGAAGTCATTTGGTTAGAGACACCTGAATCTACATACCATATATCATTCTTTGATGAACCATCAATAGTCATAGTATTCATAAAGTGTTGCATAACAAACAACTGTTTACTTTTGTCATCATTGTTTCTACCTATACTGGATGCATAATTATCTTGTCATTTATTCCAATTTCTAATTTTAGACATCCTTTTGAAGCAACTTTTAGAAATGTGGCCTTTCTAACCATAATGCTAGTACTTTCCATTATCACCACAATTTTATTGCTTACTAGAATTTGTAACTTTTCCTCTTTGACTTCCCCTTCCTCAAGATAGTCCTCTATTTCATTGTGCATCCTAATCTTGACCATGACCATCACCTTGGTCTCTACCACAACCTCTACCTCTGCTAGTAGAGTAAAATACCTATTTAGACTTGTTTTTGTTTTGAGAAAAAGAGGAATCCAATCCAAGGTTCTTCTCCTCAAGCATCAACATAGAAATCAACTTTGCAAAATCATGGATATCATCCATTGTATTCATAGATGACATGAAGCTATTGTATTCATTTCCAAGTTCATCTAAACATACACACACAATATCATCATAATCAAATACCACACTGATAAATCCAAGAGCTTCCACACAATACTCTTGATCCTCAAGGTATAATCATTAATGGATATATTCCCTCTTTTCACTTGGTTTATTGAGCTGCAGCTTTCTGGCCTTTGTATTTACTTTGAATAGCCTTGTCAAATTCTTTGATGCAATAGATTAAGGATTTTAGATTTCTGCAAATATCCCATCATACTATCTATGATACTGGTAGACAACCAATACATAACTTTACTCTATGTCTACTCCCAATGTTTATTCGCCTTCATCTATTCTATAGTAGCATTTTGTGCAAGAACTTCATGTGCTACTATCATGTCTTCAACAATACGATTTCAAATATCTTTTCCCTTTAAGAAAAATTTTGTCCTAAATTTCCATGTAAGATAATTTTTCTTGTAAATCTTCTCACTGTGAAGTTATCAGACATTTTGACAAAATAAAACAGCTTACAAAAAAACTACAATTTGCAAGCAAGTTTATACTGGGTACACCACAACTAAACATGTAGTCTTTTTTAATGTGACTGCACAAAAATAACACAATCTGCAATCTATATGCATATGCATTTTGTGTATGCAAACCAACAAACACTTGAAACTTTACAAATTTAAAATTTATAATCTGTACACATTAAACGCCTGGCATAGCCGAAACTGTAGTACACCCAAAAAACTAATGTTGGGACCACTTGCAGATTTAGGATGGAGGTTACAATGACCTCATGTGCCAAAAATCACAACGAGAAAGCCTTAAAGGGCTAATCTACAGTATACACATCATTCTTCCTGCTCATCAAGTTTCACTACAATTAGAGACTATAGCCATGCTAACCTCAAGAGTCTCCTAAGCTATAATTTAAGGTAAATTGAGCAAGGTAGAAGAGCTTCTTACCATTGCTTGCTTGCTTACTTTCGTGCTATAATGCTTTCTCCATAGCCTTCAGTTGAGCTTCATGAAGATGTGGGATGATTTTGATACCATGAAAACAAATAAGAGGGAAGGGAGGTGAAGCACCCAAGAGCACACCCATACAAAAACAATGGAGACTTGAGAATACAAAGAGATAGGGCTGAAACCTTCTCCTTCTTCTTTCTTCTTCTTCCACACACAAAAACTAAGACTACAATATGATAAAAGACTAATCTAAAAGTACCACAATGTATGTACATGTGATCACTAAGTGTGAATCTGCTATGAAAGAAAAGATAGCACAATGAATGTGCCATAATCAAGGATGGACTGCATGGGTGTAACCCATAACCAATTGTAGAATCACTGGCATATCCTCATGTCAGTCACCTAACATACCAGCAAATAATATCATGCCACATCACTTAGGCATATAGTGAATGCTAGCTCATGTAGAGCTCGACATCTCAATATATATTTTGCACCATGTAATCCTTGTTATTTTTTCTACATGTACTTTCTCAAAATTTGAATTCTTTTTCTAAATTTGAATCGACTTTTCCCTTCTCTTTGCTTTTTCTTACTTCTTGGTCATTTTCCTTGCTTTTTTCATTTTGCTTTTTTTCACTTTAGGCTTCAAGATTTTTCGCTTCAAGCTCGTAACTGATCAACACTTGTGGATTGAGACAATTACTATTGCAATGCATTTGATTAATATATCCCCATGCATTGCTCTTGGTAATAAGATTGTAGAGAAGGCATAGTTTGGTAAAGGTCTCTCATATGCACTCTCCCTTTTAAATCTTTGAATGTGAGGCTTTCTGGTCATATTCCCAAAAGACAAATACAATAAGCTAGATTCAAAGTCCATCAAATGCATCTTTCTTGGCTATGGCAATGTAGATGAGATGGGTTATTGCCTTTGGGATCCACATCTAGTGTTGATGATGATCTAGTGATTAAGATCTGCCTATTGTGTAGGATTATGATGTTAGATAGAGAGGACATGCAATATAGAATCCACATCTAGCTTTGAGATGCTCTATTAGAGTCATGCGTCCTCTTGATCGTTTTGAGTCACTCTTGGTAGAGGGCCATATAGTCTAAGTTTGACTCTATACAAAAATTGTACATTGGATTTGGTTTTCTTGCCACATGTTAAACATGCATTGCCATACAATTGGGTTCTATAAGTTGACGAGCACCCTTGGTCACTCTAGGCCTGTCTACAAGGTATGGTTGGTTGCTCAGGGTTTTAAACAAGAAAATGGAAATGACTTTGATGAGTTATTCTCCTTGTGGTCAAGATGAAAACCCTTTGCTTGATTTTGGCCTTGGTTGCATAGATGGATTTGGACTTGAACCATATGGATCTGGACATTCTTAGGGCCTATGCAAGCGACGGTGGACTCAATAACATTCATGATGCTGGAAAGGTCATTCTTAGGGCCTATGCAAGTGAAGGTGGACTCGATAACATTCATGATGTTGGAAAGGTCATTCTTAGGGCCTATGCAAGCGAAGGTGGACTCAATAACATTCATGATGTTGGAAAGGCCATTCACTGAGAATGAACTCCAAGTCTAGTATGCTTTGAGTGAGATGAAAGAGGGGAGACCACCTCGATTCGATGGATTTTTAACTAATTTCTACTACCAATGATTCCTACTAAGCCACCTAGGAGAGACATGTGGGACAGATTTATGCAACCTTATCAATGCATTTAGGGAAAGGGGAAGCATAACTATTGAACATAATAAAGGGCCCGTTAAGTTGGTACCTTAGAGAAGGGTTAAGAGGAAACTTGGCCATTTTAGACCTCTTACAATGCTAATAAAGAAGTCAATTGGTGGATCGATACGTGGGATGGGCCTAGGTTGGATTAGAGGCTCCATTTAGGTTGGTGGCTATTGTTGGGTAGACTTGGGAAGTATGGGAAAATTGCAAGAGAAAAGAGGGAAGACGTGCTAAGCATAGGAAATAATTTGAAGTATTCATCTCTTGTCTATTGATGTAGAAAGCCTGGATGGAGTAAAGAGAGGAGAGGAACATTATCCACATGGAAGAAAAGATTAATCAACCAATCCCCATTGCTCTTTGCAAGGGTGCCTACCATGCAAGTAGAGCAAAGTCTTTCAACTGCTAAGATTCTTACATCTACCCCTCTAGCGCTTTGCTCATTTTTAGCCTTGCATCACCCCCATTGCTCCCTTTCAACTAAAATTTCTAAGGAGATCGACGATTTTTGAAGATAAGCTGGAATGTAGTTGTTCTCTTCTGCAGCTGCAGTATGTAGCATGCACACACTCTCTCTCTCTCTCTCTCTCTCTCTGAGTGCGTCGCGAGAGAGACTGCAATGCACCACCACTGAAAACAATCAGAGACTGGCACTGGTTAGCGAAGTTACCATAACAAGCTGTTACACTGTAATGCTTCTCAAACGAGGAACACATAATAATCCGAACCCCATGGCTCTCGAATACAGAGATAGGGTAGGAACACAACCCACAAACAGTACACATCGAACCTTGACATGCTCAAACTCTCTGGATGTAAGAGTCAAGGAGAGTGCTCGCTGGTAACATTTCTTTGAAGATTCTGTAAGCCGTGACTATACAGAAGACATGAAGCGGAAGGGGATTTGCGCCTCAAGCGTTCCCCACGGATTCAATGGTTCGGGCCATTCGTGATCAAGCTACATTGCCTGGTTTGCCTGTGCAGCCGGCATCGGAAGGAGCCGGGATGAGTGGTGGGAGAGCAGAGGCAGGCCCTCTTCTTCTTCTTCTCTTGGACTTGCTGAATATCACCATCATCGTCTGTATGGCCTGGAATTCGAACCTTCCTGATGCCCTCCTTTCTTCTCCCGATGGGAGATGTTGTTGTTGTTGCTGCTGCTGCTGCTGGAGTCGATTTCTTGAACTTGAGGTGGAGGTCGGCTGTGATGGCTCGCCTGCAGGCCTCGCAGCAACCGGCGACTGAAGAATTCTGCGCCGACTGTTGTGGTGTGGCAGCGGTGATCATGCCGCCATGGCTGAGGATGGCCGCTCCTAAGCACATGATCAGTCCTTCTGCGCCACAGAAACTGAGAGATCGATCTATGCGTTTTGAGAGAGGGCGTTTTGAGAGAGAGAGAGGGAGAGGGAGAGATGCGACTCACTTCTTTCCTGGTGGCAGATGAATGTATGATGATGTCTTTATAACTCTGGCCAAAGCCAAAGCCTGCCAGGGTCCTCCCCCTGTTTTTTTTAAAACGGTTTTTTTTTGGGGGACAAAACCGCCAACCCTTGCGGCCGCCCGTGGGTTTGTTGCTCTTGATAGTCACATTGTCGCTAATTGTCATTAGTAGTTCCCTATCTGGAATTTGAAGACCTTCCTAGGGTTTCCATCTAAGGCCCCAAAATGAGGAATCTCTTTTGTAAGAGCACCTTCTCCGTGTACATTTCGCAACCACACATCGAAAAGGCTGAACATCTTGAAACAGAACAATCTACTAATGGAGCTGACTTCCTGCAACTTCTTCAGACATCATTTCTTCTCACGAATGAGGCAATTAGATCAAGAGTTTGTCGTAATGCGCACATCGCTTGGTAGTTGTAGGATACTATGCCCAGGTCTACGCATGAGGGGACCAAGTCAGAGTCAATGTGTTCCTCAACACACCATGGGAAAATCCCCGAATGCGTTTGCTGATTTGTAAGGTGGGACAAGCCTAACATTTTCACCTGAAGGTTTGATTAACCGCATTATAACTCAAATTCTACACTTGAAAAGATTGTAATATTGTAATAACAATAAATCTTCCTAGGAATACATATTTATTGGGGCAAATTGAGACTCAAAGTAAAACTTTCAAGCTCACCCCTGTTTATGACCATGAGCATACATGCTATGAGAAAATATCACCAAGTCAAGCTACAGATTTACTCCAGCTCCCCTCATAGGCGCATGCGCCCTCTTGAACAATAATCGATTCCTAGATTCCCAAATCTCCTGCAATGTCAAAATTAAAATGAAGCTAGAGCGCCATCATGCTAAGCTCGAGTTTCCACATTGATCCCCGAGAATACAAATATCAATTTGACTCACCTCTCTATTTGAGGTTTCTAAATGCAGCAAGACCCTGGGCTAGATCCCCCTTGCTATACAGTCGTATAAGAATACACGTTGCATGCTCCTCCTCTCTGCATCTACATTTCGCATCCAGAAGCCACAAAAATGTGAAGCAAGATTGTTACTCTCATCAAGGTTTGTCTTACCCCTTACTAATCTAGCTTGCTTTAAAGATTGTTACATACTTAAAATTATGACTCTCATTTTCACTTTAAAAAACCACTTGTAGCATACCTCAATTTAAACGCTTTACAAATGTATTATTCTTCACAAATGTCTATTTCCTTTCCTTTGTTTCTTTATTTTTCTCCTTTTAATCAAACCTTTCTAATTTGTATAGACATCCACAAAAAATACTTTCACTACTCATCATAGCTAGCCCCTCACAAAACTTTTTCTATTTTCCCAATTCCATTATCCTTATTACTCACATATATTTTTCCACATACTATCTTGACATAACAAATCTATGCCTTCTATTACTATACAATAACTCTCAACCTATGTATTATCTCTCAAGAAAATTGTTCTCCCATTTCCACCAACCCACTTCATACATAGTGCATATTTTCTAATCATTTAAAGCATATAAACTTCTAGGTAAAATTAAAAATCTCATTTACATGTATTTCATCATATAGCCTTCAAATAGCACACCTAATTGTTGTTATGTCACACCATGCCTAGATCTTGTGTAATATATACTCTCTAGCATCGATAAACTCTTATTGTGTTCATTCCCCTAGCGCCTTTCCAACCAATATTATGCTTATGCTCGTACCCCCCCGCCCCCCTCTCGCGAGGGTATTTAGCCCATATAGATCTATCTCATATCAACATGCAATATTATGGCTTATGATGATTAAGGATGTGCAACATTGATTATTTCAATGAATAGAGCTAGAATTTGTCGCTCCATATTATGTAGAGTAGTTATTAGAATAATGTGCACATTATTTCTCTAAATCTTCTTTGTGTAGCCACTTGTAAACTACCTACCTTGTAAATACTGCTTATATGTGAGAAAACCTAGAATTAGAAAATTGTTTCTGGCCATGATATTCCTAGCATGTCCTTTTGAAAATTTCAACAAAATTTCTTTCAATTATTAGGTATGACATAATACCTACTTGCATCGATAACAAATAACTTTAGCTTATGATCCTAGTTATCTTAAATCAAATGGTTGTATTGGTGATGCATACTTACTAGATCAATTAGAAATGACAAAATCTATTTTTGTAAAGAAAGTGAATCACGTTAAAATCAATATCATACTTTTGCTCTATTTTCACCTCCATAGCATGCACTACATTAGTACTGAGTCACAAATGTTTTCATGTTGTATGGGAGTCTAATGTGCTAATAACCTCTTGCATATTTAATAGATATTATAAAGGCAACATAGCTTAAGTGGCAATGCAAACTTATTTAGGCTTGTGGTGAAACATTGCAATATCCTTCTGGTGAAACATTGTGATAGTGGTTTGCCTATGATAAACCTTATTTTCATTAATGTTATTGCCCTTGTGAATACTACCCCTCCTTTCATGAACATACTAATGCATATATATCAATAGTAATCCATGATTATTACCATGGCAACAAATTTCAAATATGGTGGTGTATATATATTTAAAAAAATGCTAACATTCATTCTCTTCCTAGCTAAGCCCCTTTTTGGTGACTCTAATTCCCCTCCTTTTCCTTTTTCAAACTTTGATGTTCCCCTTGGACACCCATCATTCTCACCCATTTATTGGTACTATATGACCCATTCATCAAATCCTTTGGCTTATTGTTTGTTGGAATTATATTTTCCCTCAACTTTTCCCACCTCACAGAACTTCCTAGGCTGTGCCTCACTAAACTTGCTAGACTGCGCATGTCTCCCTTGCGCCCATAAATCACCACCTTCACCAGCCTCTATGGTCCTCAACCTTTAGCTTTGACTCCCCCTAGGCTCTGTAATCTTTGAGCCCCACCCTCTTCAAACATCTCCCAATTGCTGTTGAATCCGCCTCTTGGTAGGGATAATAGAATATGCGGTCCCTTCTCATGATGACGTTCAAAAGCCCCCTTCCTTCTCCACTTCCCTTCCTACCTCATTGAACTTCTTGGAATGTGCCTCATTGAGCTTCATGGACTACGTCTGTCCCCTCACCTCTCCATGCACCACCACCTTCACTAGCCTCTATGGTTCCAACCTTTAGCTTTAACTCCCATTAGGTTCTATGGTCCCAACCTTTACCTTCACTCGCCTCTACGGTCCCCCAACCTTTATCTTTAACTCCCATTCGGCTCTATAACATCTAAGCCCCTCTCTCTTTGATTATCTCCCAACTATTGAATCTGCCTCTGCAACAAGGGATAATTGGATATACTGTCAGCTTCACACAATAATGCTCAAAAGCTATTGCTTTCTCCTTTATTAAATAATATTTATGTTGTAAGTATTAATTTATATTGAGTTTTTTTGCTAATACTTTGAAGCCTTCTTCAAAAGAAACCTAATACAATTTCCTAGTCTATTCATTGTAAATGTTAATTTCAACTTCCTTTATTCCTTTGTTCACTTTATTAAGGGCTTTAGGGTGCTAATAATTGAAAAGTTTCCTTAAAGTATTCCTATTATAAAATTACCTCATTCTTTTTTCATATCTCTCAACCTCATCATTTTTTCCAAATTGCAATATACCATCCCAAAAAACATGCCTTCAAGGCTCATCATGTTATTTAATCCCTCCCCGCCCCCCCCCACCCCCCCCTCCCCCCCCCCCCCGCCCCCCCCGCCCCCCGCGCCCCCCCAACAAAAAAAAAGAAGAATTCTCTCTAATTAGTAAACTTAAATGATTGGCTTGAAAATCTTAGGCCTCCTCCTTGGGTCTTCATCCTAAACTTTCTCTTTTAAATAAAATTCTCAGCCTTGTAATACCCTATTTCATGATGATCTTCTATGTGTTGTCTTGCACATGAAACTTGGTTCCTATAAATTAGAAAACCATTATGACATCTTCCTTTCACATGGTGTTGCATCCACCATAGCCTGTCCACTACTTTTTGTAATTGTTTTTCAATCTCAACTTTACAATTTATATATTATGGACACCAATAAGGTATAATGCCATAAGAGTTGACATGGATAACAAATAGGTGGATCTTTGACACTTGTAATATGCAACACTAGAAGTCATGGTTCTCACCCACTTCTTTTGTATGGATGCACATACCAGCCTTCATCTCTGCTCCTTTTTGTGATAGATCATTGTTCTACAAATATTGCAAACTATTGTTAACTACCATTGTTTATAGTAAAAACTCTTTTTGCAAACACTCTTCTTCAATATCATTGATAATACTAAATGGTTTATCAATGTTTTTAATGAAGGGACCTGAAGAAGAGAGAAAGAAGAGAGAAAGGACTGCAGAAGAGAGAGAAAGAGAGTGCAGAGGAGAGAGAAAGATTGAACAAGGAGAGATAAATACTACAAGTGGAAAGAGAAGACAATAAGATAAGAGAAAGATGGCTAGCAGCCATGAAAGGATAGAAGAGAAGCTTGAGAAAGTGAAAGGACAAGTTGTATTATTCAAATAGTATATGTACAAGTGTCCTTCACACCTTTTATACTTAGATCAATGTGATACTAAGTATTTATTCAAATAATACTCCTGATTCAGTTCCTTACATTCCATCTCCACTTGGATATTTTTATCCTAAAAAACAAAGATGGGTCTTATTACAGTGCATTTCCAAGTGGTGGAAAGGGGCAACATACTCTGCATATAGACTAAATAAAATTAGCCTAATCTTCAAGGATTTGCTAAAGGAAGTACAACTATAGGGATGACAATCAATTGAAAGTATTTAGATCCATTGGAAAGGATAAAAATGAAATCTTGGGTCAAAATTCTTCAATAGAGTTCCTCCTAAATGTAGACTTAGTGCTATCCACTACAGAACCTGTTGCACTAAATCTATTATGAGATGTGATTGGACGATCTGGATTATACGTGTTATGACTCCAAAAAAAGCTCTCTTTGAGAAATTTTAGCCTATGTAACTTGTGAATTTCTGTCACTAAATCAACATTAAATTTGGTCCAAACAAAGAGCTATCCTACAGTGAAACAGAGCCTAATAACTGGCATGATCTTGTCACAAAAACACTTGAAATTAGCGACATCATTCCCAAAGTAATGATGGCCTATCTAAAAATTCAAGACCATTCCTTAGCCATCTAGATCAAAAGGGAGGGTGTTGTCCCATCCATGCATTAAATTCTTGGCTATCAAGCCATATGTATCATCATACATGGAATCATATGCATGTAATTTTGGACCCACAAAATCATAAACAACTGAATCAAATAGAAACTCATGGTCTTCCTCATGTTGGTCATGATTTGCTTATGTTGGTCTTCAAGTAACTTTTCAATATAATCTTTGGAAGCTTCATAGGCTACTACTTTCAACCCTTTATCTTCCTCTTGTCGTGGTAGAGACTCACAAAGGTCTCAATCTCATAGGCAATCCCACAATAAGTCCCATGTTCCTAAGTCCTCTCTAATATGTCCTTATTGTCAGAAGCAGGGTCATATTTAGCCATAGTATCATAAGATGTGTGATGATAAGCACAAAGAGAAAGGCAAGGGAAAAGTGTATGAAATATTTGATAATCGTAGCATTGTCCCTAGTAAGTCCAATAAAAAGATTGAAGAGATGAATGCAGTACAGAGACTGAGTCAGATGATGAGTATATCTTAGTAGCTTCCTCTCTTGATGCTTCTCAATTGACATATGCTTTGTCTACATATTCTTAGTGTTAGCTACTTGATTAGGGGGCTTCTTTTCTTGTTACCATACATTGGGATTGGTTTCAATCTTACCATAGCATGATAGGTTTTGTGAGACTAGAAAATGACTTGGCATTGGATATTATTGGCATTGGGGATATACAACTACAGTTTCCTTTGGGAAACTCTTTTACTGTGCATAATGTATGTCATGTATTAGCTTTGACCAAAAGCCTTTTATTTGCTAGATAGTTGGATGATACAGGCTATTATGTATCTTTTGGTGATTTTGCATGGAAGATTACCTGTTTGGGAAACTTGTCTTTGCTCTAGCCAAGTCTCACAACCTCTATCCTTTATTTGTATTGGGTCTCTTGACCAAGGTTTGTTGTTGTGGTCGATATATCACGTGTATCTTTATGGCATCATTGCCTTGGGCACATGTCCTTAAAGGGAATGAAAATGCTTGCTCATTTGCAATACCTTTTGCCTCTTGATTGTGAATGTTTTGATTCTTGTAACATTGAATTTATGGAAAATGAACTCATAGTTCTCATAAGAAGTCTGGCATTACATGCATGGGTGAGCCTCTGGCTCTTGTGCATTCTAATGTATGTGGTCTTATGTCCTGTCAATCATTGAGTTGCATAAAGTACTTTGTTATGTTCATTGATGATTATTCCTATAAGGTCTAGGTATATCCTATTAAGAAAAAATTAGGTGTTTTATCTATCTTTCAATATTGGCTTGCTCTTGTTGAGAACTAATTTGGGTATAGGTTGAAATGCCTAAGGTCTAAGAATGGGGGTAAGTATGTTTCTGAAGCATTTGAAAAAAATTGTGATGAGAGGGATATTAAGTATCAAATGATTGCCCCATACACCCCACCTTGGAATGGTGTTGTCGAGCATGAACATGACCATTCAATAAAGATTCTAAAGTATACTTAGTTGGATAGGCTTACTGTAGCAGTTGGATTGAGGTAGTTACTATTGTTATATATTGGATAAGTAGATCCCCATACACTGGTATTGATTGTCAGGTTACATAGAAGGTATAGTCTAGAAAACCTCCCTCATATGCACATCTTAGAGTCTTTCGATGTGAGGCTTTATGCCATGTACCCAAGGACAAAAACAATAAGTTGGATACTAAGTAAGTGAAATGCATCTTTCTTGGTTATGGGGATGTAGGTGAGATAGGCCATCACCTATGAGATCCACATGCTCGTAAGGTTATTCATAGCCATGATGCTATTCTCCATGAGAAGAAGATACATAAGCACCATGAACAGGTAGTTGAGGTACGCACTGTGATCTTTTGAGAAGAGTCTCTTGTTACAATATCTCTAGCTAGACAGCCTATAGGTGATGTTCCAGTGGCCCGTGATCATGATGTTGGATAGGATGTATAAACCCCACATCTTATTTTGAGATGGTTTACTAGAGATAGATGTCACTTTGATCGATTTGCACCCTCCATGGACTATGTTATGGTGATAGATTTTGGTGAGCCTCTTATATATGAGGAGGCTATGCACAAAGGTGATAGTCACTCTTGGAAGAATGCCATGCAGTTTGAGTTTGATTCAGTGTAGAAAAACCATACATGGGATTTGGTTCCTTTGCATGGTGGAAAATATGCATTGCTATGCAAGTGTGTGTACAAGTTGACGAGTACCGTGAATGGCCCAAGCTATCATATAAGATCAAGCAGGAGCATGGTGTTGACTTTGATGAAGTCTTTTCTCCTTTAGTAAAGTTGACTATCCTACGATTGATTTTGGCCTTTGTTGTGCACTTAGATTTGCACCTGCATTAGATGAATGTGAAAATGACTTTTCTATATGGGGACTTGGATGATACTATCTACATGTAGTAGCCTAAGGGATTTATGGAAAAGGGCAAGGAATGTCTAGTGTGAAGCTGAGAAAGAGCCTTTATGGCCTTAACCAAGCACCTAGGGAATGGTACCATAAGTTTGATACTTTCATACATTCATAGGGCCTTAAGCAGGCACGTAGGGAATGGTACCATAAGTTTGATACTTTTATACATTCATAGGGATATACTTGCAATGATATGGATCCATATCTTTACAGAAAAAATGATCATGATGGTAGTCTTATTATCTTGGTACTTTATGTTGATGATATGCTAATTTTGTTGGGAAACCTAATGATGAGCTAGATACTTTGAAGGCTTGGCTCAAAAGAGCTTTGAGATGAAGGATATGGGGTAAGCCTCAAATATTCTTGGTATGTGTATCACACTTGATCATTTTAAGGGGCTCCTTTACCTATCACAAAAGACGTACATAGAGAAGGTGCTTGATCAATTTCATATGCAAAATATTAAACCTATTGGTTGTACTTTACCTTCCCATGTTGAGGTCAATTAGGTTGATTGTCCCTGGTCATGTCCCTGATCAGTTGAGTAGAAGGCCGAGATGGCCAAGATCCCTTATGCATCTACAATGGGTAGTTTGATGTATGCCATGATAGCCACTTGCCCTGACATAGCGTTTGTAGTTAGAGTTGTGGTGCACTATATGGCTGCAATTAGTTGGCAACATTGAGACATGGTATCGTGAGGTACCTGAAAGGCATTGCAGGTACGAGCATTTGCTATGGTAGCCATGTTAGTACACTTAGGGTTATAATAACTTTGACTAGGCAAGATATGCAGATAGTAAGAAGTCCACCTCTGGATATGTATTCAATTTTTCTGGAGGTGTTGTTTCTTGGATGTCCAAGGTATAGAAATGCATGGCCTTATCTATTACATTGAGATAGAGCATGCAAGGAGGCCCTATGGTTAGGCCAGACCTTGATATTACTAGTACTCCTACATTGCATTTGGATTTTATGAGTGCTATTCAACTAGTCAAGAATGTAGTCTTCCATGTGAAGATAAAGCACATTGAGATGCACTACTACTTCATCAAGGAGGTGGTAGAGGACATATTTTGAGCTTGTTAAGATCTTGATTGATGAGAATCTTGTAGATTTGCTCACTAAAAGTCTCTTAGCGGAACATTTTTCCTATCTTAAGGAAGATGTTGGATGTAAGATGAGATGATGTCTATTCCTCATCTTATGGTAATTTATGTACATTTGTACTTTATCACTTTTCTTGTTCTCTCCTCACTTAAGGTACATTCCAGTTTAAGTGGAAGGTTCTTGGGGGTAAAGGCACCACTTGAGCTCTACCTTTTAGAGTGTTTACTATCCTCACCCAAGTGCTTGAGATATGAATGAGTGCAATCTTATCTCAATAAAGTACATTACAATGAAAACCAAGTACAAACCTATCCAAGTGTGTAATGCATGTAAATGAGCACAAGGTAATAGGTGTGAATGATTGCCAATAATGGAATCAAGTGCTTAAGTATGACTAGAGTGCATTAACATGGGTTGGTAATCATAATCTCATGCACAAGGACTCCAGCAACAAGTGCACGAATGGTCACTCGACATGCATGAGTAGAGCTTCAGTATTGAGTCCCTAGTAGTAGCATGGAATTACGAGAAGTATTTTGTACAAGCTGAGGTAGGGTTGGGAGCATAAACTTCCACTAACTGTAACCAAAGCAACCCATTTGTTGCAAGATTCCAATAGATGCATGTACATGCAATATACCCTCATGATGCAAACTTTTAAATCTATCTATGACATGACACCTCCTGTTGAACCCTAATGGGTAGTGCTTACAAATGCCACCAATATGCAGTTCTAAACAAAAAAAGTGCACATAATGCTTTCAAATGATGATGCAAAAAACATGGCAACCATTTAGAATATAGTGCAATGATATAACCAAAAGCGACCATAATTGAAGGTGATTATGCCTACGAGCCTTGATAGAAATGGTGAGAGCTTGCACTTGTTGCAACAATGGTAGTTTACTCTATAGATGCACCTCACAATGATGATCCAATGTTTGGCTGCTTCACAAAGATACTCAATTTTGGCCTCTTCTTTTACACCAAGCTATGTTTCCTCTTTTTCTCTTTTAGCATTTTCTTCTTATTCCTCCTCCTACTTTCCCAAGAGCCTTCCAATCATAGAACATGTTGGAGAAGCTTGACCAATACACACAACCCATGAAAAGAAGAGAGCTCCTATATTCTAATTTCTTTCTCTTTCAAAATTTTATTGGGTGTTTTTTGTGTTTTTTGTTTTTTTTTTCTTGTATGTGTTTCTCCTAATCCTAATGTTTGGTGTGTTTTTCTCTTATGTTTCACTTTTTCACTTCCACTTTCTCAACCCAAATCCCTTTGAAACCTAATTGTGCATATTTTAGAGCACGTAAGCCACAAGCACAAATGATTGGTCCCCAACCGATGCACTTCGCATTCCAATATCAAGCTTCCTAGTCCATCACACAGCAAGAGTGTGAAAACCTTAGTAGTTTAACCATATTTTGTCCTAGCAATGGAACCAAAATGTTGAGCTAAATGCATAATAGTTGACGCACTAGACGGGTGTCTATTGTTCTACAAGCTTCAATCCCCTTGGGGCCAACTACCTCTCACATAGTTGTTTCAAAACACCATACTTTAACCAAACATGCATCCTTTCTTTCTATTCAAGAAAGCAAATAATATAAGACTAGATTTGAGGTGTAGTAAACTCATCAATTTACCTTTTTGAATTTTAGTAACTTTGCAATCATAGCTTTACAATTCCTCTACTTCTTTGCATCCACCATCAAGACCAAAATAAGAGTTAGGGCAATATGGAGGCATCATCATGGATGATTATAACTATGGCTTCCCACCATCAAGACCAAAATAAGAGTTAGGGCTAGGCTTAGCCCCCCTATAAATTAGGATCAGGGTTTTCACCCCAATTTGTGTTTTAGGGTTTCCTTCACTTTTTGGGGGTTGAATACACTTTGTGGAATCTTGACAAATCCTCCACTAATTGAACTTAGCCTAGATTATTACAATTACGTTTCCATGACCACAATCCACATAACCTATTGTAGGTTTGTTATGGAAAAGATTTTCTTTCTCTATTTGCCACATGGTCATGACTTGTCATGAGCATATTATTGACAAAATTATGTGGAATAAACATTTAAGGAGCACATTTCAATGCATAGAAATTATTTATCGTTGCGTACTTCATAGCAAGGAGTTATTATAATTTTGGGTGCTTAGTAGCGCAAAGATATTGTATACACACCCATGCAATTTATTTATTTGGATGTAACTTTAGTGCAAAGCCTAAAAGACTAGATTATCATTTTTTGCAAACCTAGGTTTATTGAAATATGAGTTAGATAATATAAGGATAAAGCATGGTATTTATATAAAGAAATTAAAAGGCTAAAGAGGGGATACTTTTCAATGACTTTTTAGAACAAAAATCTTAATATAAATCCATAAATACATGCATGGGGGGGGAGATGCTCACCCATGCATAGGGGATATTGTATCCAATCTTGTGTCGTACACTCTTTTTTAATTCTCTTCTATCTTGCAGTTTATGGGTTTCATGAACTTCTTGTTAATTTTTGTTATCATATGGTAAAGGACTACAACATTGGTATTAGAGCGAGGTGATCAATCTACATGTCAACATCAAACAGTAGTCATCCATCCATCCTAAGAGGATTTCATCACCATCATCATCAAGGATCGATACATTGTCCACTAGAAATTTCTATTGTAAAAAGTTCATGTTTTAAGGATTTTTCTTTATCAATATTACCAAGAGGGCAAACAAACTTGAAGGATTGTACCATCACCTCACTTTTCCAACACAGATTCTAAAGAAAATGACTACTATTATTAAAGACTCTTTTCACAATGAAAGGAGAGCACGATCCTCTCCTTCATAAAATCACAACAGCCTTATAAAAACCACTAAGCAAGTAGTTTTGGGTTGAATAGTGGTTTTGCTATAGAGAGGGAGAAACTCAACTAAAAACCATCTTCAAACACCATGAATCTCATAGTTCTTGCCACCATCACCAATTTGAAACCATCTTCAAACACCATGAATCTCATAGTTCTTGCCACCCAAAAAGATAGATAATGTTATGGAATTGTATTTATTATGGTGTTTTATTAGAATTTACTATGAAAATAAGATGGGTTTTTATTTTATTTATCGTGTACTTTGTCTATTTGCTACATGATCTGTGACTTATTGTATGAATGCATACGTGTGATATTGGTCACATTATGCTTGATAGATAGACGGAAGGATACTAATGTGCTTTGTGTTGTGGTGAGTAGATTATTAGACAGAGCTATACGAAATTATTATTTGGAGTGCGCATCTTAATGTGTGAAATCTATATGCTTCATAGAATAAAAATATTGTTGGAAATTGGCTGCCATTATATTTTGTATAAGCTCATAAGCACAAGGATTTTGCATGTACATATGTGCAATATATTTATTTTGGATGTACTTATTAGAAGAGAGAAAATATTATTTTTGGTTGTACAAATAGAGTGTATTTGATTTATTTAAAAAAAAGCAAGTTGTATTAGAAAGGAAAAGCAAGAATACAAACATATGCATTCAATGTATTTTGAGCATAAAAGCTTAGCTCAATATTATAAATACATGGATGGGAGAGGTGCTCATCCAATGAAATTATATTTATTATGGTATCGTACTAGAATTTACTATAAAAATAATAGAAATTATTCTTTTATTTATTGTGGATTGTATCTATTTGCTACACGATTCGTGATTTATTGCATGAACACATGCGTGTCATACTAGTTGTATTGTACTTGGTAGATAGATGGAAGGATACTAATGTGTTTTGTGTTGTGATGAGTAGATTATTAAATGTAGTTATATTATGCATTAGCTCTTGAACATTTATGGCATTTTAATGTGCAAAATTTTTACGCTTCATAGTGTAAAAAGATGATTAGAAATTGTATGTTAGATATCATGAAATTATTATATTTTGTATCCGCTCATAAGCGCAAAGACTTTGCATGCACACATGTGCAATAGATTAGTTGATGTGAAAGAAAAACATGGTAATTATGGAGGCAACCAACCATGTTAAATGAGAAGGATATGTCGTTGCATTATTGGGTTGAAGTAAAACTTATGACTGCCTATGTGATGAATAGAAGGACATCTTATGAGAAGGACATCTTATGAGCACTTATATGGCTACAAGCTTGATATTTGACATTTGAAAGTATTTTAATATGACTCAGGCTCTGTACTACATTCATCTGTTCAATCTTTTTACTGGACTTACTAGGGACAATGCTACGATCATCAAATATTTCATACACTTTTCCCTTGCCTTTCTCTTTGTGCTTATCATCACACATCTTATGATACTATGGCTAAATATGACCTTGCTTCTAACAATAATGACATGTTAGAGAGGACTTAGGAACATGGGACTTATTGTGGGATTGCCCATGAGATTGAGACCTTTGTGAGTCTCTACCACAACAAGAGGAAGATAAAGGGTCGAAAGTAGTAGCCTATGAAGCTTCCAAAGATTATATTGAAAAGTTACTTGAAGACTAACATAAGCAAATCATGACCAACATGAGGAAGACCATGAGTTTCTATTTGATTCACTTGTTTATGATTTTGTGGGTCTAAAAGTACATGCATATGATTCCATGTATAATGATACATATGACTTGATAGCCAAGAATTTAATGCATGGATGGGACAACACCCTCCCTTTTGATCTGGATGGCTAAGGAATGGTCTTGAATTTTTAGATAGACCAGCATTACTTTGGGAATGATGTCGCTAATTTCAAGTGTTTTTGTGACAAGATCATGCCAATTATTAGGCTCTGTTTCACTGTAGGATAGCTCTTTGTTTGGACCAAATTTAATGTTGATTTAGTGATAGAGATTCACAAGTTACATAGGCTAAAATTTCTCAAAGATAGCTTTTTTTGGAGCCATAACACATTTGATTCAAATCATCCAATCACATCTCATAATAGATTTAGTGCAACAGGTTCTGTAGTGGATAGCACTAAGTCTACATTTAGGAGGAACTCTATTGAAGAATTTTGACCCAAGATTTCATTTTTATCCTTTCCAATGGATCTAAATACTTTCAATTGATTGTCATCCCTATAGTTGTACTTCCTTTAGCAAATCCTTGAAGATTAGGCTAATTTTATTTAGTCTATATGCAGAGTATGTTGCCCCTTTCCACCACTTGGAAATGCACTGTAATAAGACCCATCTTTGTTTTTTAGGATAAAAATATCCAAGTGGAGATGGAATGTAAGGAACTGAATCAGGAGTATTATTTGAATAAATACTTAGTATCACATTGATCTAAGTATAAAAGGTGTGAAGGACACTTGTACATGTACTATTTGAATAATACAACTTGTCCTTTCACTTTCTCAAGCTTCTCTTCTATCCTTTCATGGCTGCTAGCCATCTCTCTCTTCTCTTATTGTGTTCTCTTTCCACTTGTAGTATTTATCTCTCCTTGTTCAATCTTTCTCTCTCCTTTGCACTCTCTTTCTCTCTCTTCTGTAGTCCTTTCTCTCTTCTTTCTCTCTTCTTCAGGTCCCTTCATTAAAAACATTGATAAACCATTTAGTATTATCAATGATATTGAAGAAGAGTGTTTGCAAAAACAGTTTTTACTATAAACAATGGTAGTTAACAACAGTTTACAATATTTGTAGAACAATGATCTATCACAAAAAGGAGCAGAGATGAAGCCTGGTATGTGCATCCATACAAAAGAAGTGGGTGAGAACCATGGATTCTAGTGTTGCATATTACAAGTGTCAAAGATCCACCTATTTGTTACCCATGTCAACTCTTATGGCATTATACCTTATTGGTGTCCATAATATATAAATTGTAAAGTTGAGATTGAAAAACAATTACAAAAAGTAGTGGACAGGCTATGGTGGATGCAACACCATGTGAAAGGAAGATGTCATAATGGTTTTCTAATTTATAGGAACCAAGTTTCATGTGTAAGACAACACATAGAAGATCATCATGAAAGAGAGAGACAAGAAATGGGAACTCCAACAGTCACAATGTGTGACCGGGCCTTCCTTTATTCAAACTGTCACTAAAAGAATAAAGAATAAAGTGACGTGATGGGCGCCCACCACGTGCAGTGTGCAGTGGCGGGTACTGTCAGTGTAGTAATACACGGGGCGGCACGGCGGAGGCGCCTTTACCCCTAACAACCTCCCACTTAAAGGCGAATCTGCCCTAGTGAGAGAGAAAAGAAAACAGAAAAGACAGTACAAATGTACATAGGTACAAGGGATGAGGAAAGGTGACATCTCATCCAACGCCCATCAACCTCCTCAGGAAGGCAAAGCGCTCAGTAGTGAGGCTCTTCGTGAGTAGATCTGCGGGATTCTCGTCAGTGGAGATCTTGACAAGGTCAACAGACTTGTCCTCCACGACACCACGTATGAAGTGATACCTCACCTCAATGTGTTTCGTCTTCGCATGGAAGACCGGATTCTTGGCCAACTGAATGGCACTCATAGAATCTGAATGCAGTGTAGGTGTAGCATTAATCCCAAGGTCAGCAACTAGACGGCCTAACCATATGGCCTCCTTGCAAGCCTCAGTGGCTGCAACATACTCAGCCTCAGTGGTAGACAAAGCCGTACACTTCTGAACCCTGGACATCCAAGAGACAGCCCCTCCAGCATAGGTGAATACATAGCCAGAAGTGGACTTCCTACAATCTGTATGTCCTGCATAATCGGAGTCAGTGTACCCCACGACCCCTGTATCCTGGCTGCCATAGCAAATACACATATTTGCTGTGCCCTTCAGGTACCTCATGATACCCTTCATGGCATCCCAATGTCTGCTGCCAGGTGTAGCCATATAGCGTGCCACAACACCAACTGCATGCGCAATATCTGGACGAGTGGCTATCATGGCATACATCAAACTGCCCACGGCTGAAGCATAAGGAATCTTGGCCATCTCGGCCCTCTGCTCATCTGTCTGCGGACAATCGGCCTGTGATACCTTCACATAAGAAGGTAATGGACAGCCAATAGGCTTTACGTCCTGCATGCAGAAGCGCTCAAGGACTTTATGAATGTACTCCCGCTGTGAGAGATACAAAAGCCCCTGATGCCTATCGCGCTTAATGCGCATCCCAAGTATATGTGAGGCCTGTCCAAATCCTTCATCTCAAAGCTCTTCTTCAGCTGAGATTTAAGAGCATCTAGCTCATCATGAGCTTTCCCTGCTATCAGCATATCATCAACATAGAGTACCAAGATAAGCAAACTGCCATCACGGGCTTTCTTCTGTAAAGACACGGATCCATAGCACTCCTGCTGTAGCCCTGTGACTGCATAAAGGCATCAAACTTATGATACCATTCCCTAGGTGCCTGCTTCAAGCCATACAAGCTCTTCTTCAACTTGCACACTAGGTGCTCCCTGCCAGGTTCTGCAAAGCCCTTAGGCTGATCCAGATAGATCTCATTATGCAAGTCCCCATGTAGAAAAGCCGTCTTGACATCCATCTGATATAGATCTAAGTCAAGCTGTGCAACCAAAGCCAAGACTAAGCGCAGGGTGGTCATCTTAACCACAGGAGAGAAGACCTCATCAAAGTCCACACCATGTTCTTGCTTAAAACCCTTTGCTACCAATCTAGCCTTGTATGCCGGGTTGGGGTGTCCGGGGGTACTTTTCAGCTTGTACACCCACTTGCATGGCAAAGCCTTCTTGCCCTTAGGCAAGGCAACCAAATCCCAAGTCTCATTCTTATGCAGGGAGCCTTTCACTTATGATGAGGCTATGCGCAGGGGTGACAGTCACTCCTAGGAGAGGGCTATGCAGTCTGAGATAGACCTGCTGCCTGTCTGACTGCCTGTCCAACACCCTGGCCCTGTGGAGGAACTGCTGCAGGCTGTACTACTGGCTGTGCTGGAGCTCTAGGCTCCTCTTGAAAGATCACTCTGCGGATCTCAACCACCTTCTCAGGCTGCCTGTGCATCTTGTCTTCATGGAAGACGACATCATGGCTGCGTACTATTTTTCGCGCCTGCGGATCCCATAGGCGATAGCCCATCTCTCCTGACTCACCATAGCCAAGGAATATGCATTTAATGCTCTTTGGATCCAATTTACTCCTCTTGTCCTTGGGCACATGGCAGAATGCCTCACATCCAAAGACACGGAGATGCGCATAAGAGGGTGGCTTACCAGCCCAAACTTCCTCTGCAACCTGGAAATCCAATCCACTGGAAGGCGATTGGTTTATGACATGCACTGCTGTACTAACTACCTCAGCCCAAAAACTCTGGGGTAGGCCTGCATGGCTAAGCATAGAGCGCACACGCTCCTGAATAGTCATGTTCATGCGCTCAACCAAACCATTTCGGGGTGGGGTGTAAGGGGCGGTCAACTGACGCTTAATACCCCTGTCATCACAAAACTGCTCAAAAGCATGCGAGACATATTCTCCCCCATTATCTGTCCTAAGGCATTTCAGCCTATACCCAGTCTGGTTCTCAACAAGAGCAAGCCATCTCTGAAAAACTGCCAAGACATCGGACTTCTGCTTTATGGGATAAGCCCACATTTTCCTAGAAAAATCATCAATGAAGGTAACGAAGTACTTCGCGCCACCCATAGACATGCAAGGTATAGGCCCACAAACATCGGAATGCACCAATGCCAAGGGCTCACTCATGCGTGGCCTACCCGATTTCTTATGCGTAGACCTATTCTGCTTACCATAAAGACAATGATCACACGAGTCAAAACGTGCATAGTCCAAAGGCGGAAGATACTGCAAACCAGATAACATTTTCATTCCTTTCAAAGACATATGCCCCAAACGGGCATGCCAAAGTGATACATGTGGGATAGAGCCCACTGCCAAAACATGGTCTACAGAAGACCCAGATACAACAAGAGGATAGAGGCTGCCAGCCTTGGCGCCTCTAGCAAGCACAAGTCTGCCTTTGGTAATCTTCCAGGCAGAATCCCCAAAACAGACATGAAACCCTGCATCATCCAACTGTCCTGCAGACATAAGACTGCGCGTAAGCGCAGGTACATGACGTACATCCCTAAGCAAAAATGAACTGCCAGTGGAAAACTGCAACTGAATATCACCACAGCCCACAATATCAAGAGACCTGTCATCTCCAAGTCTGACTGATCCAGATACAGTACGGTAAGAGTGAAACCACTCACGGTAAGGTGTCACATGGAAGGACGCACCTGAATCCAATAACCAGCACTGTGCATACATACTAGGTGTCTCAGTAAGTGTGAAGCATCAGAAGAACTAGCTGCAAGTATAAACTCATCACCACCATCGGACTCCTCAGTCTGCGTGACATTAATTTCCTCAATCTTGACGCTGGACTTCGCAGGTAGTATGCTGCGATCAGAGGACTTCTCCTGCACTTTATCTTTCCCCTTATCCTTGCGCTTCTCATTGCGCAACTCATGACACTGTGGTCTAATATGGCCCTTTTTCCCACAATGATGACAAGTGACATTTGCATTGCGCCCACGCGACTTACTACGCGACTTGCCACGAGATTTAGACCGACCCTTCTGCGAGTCACGGCCTCGGCCATTACCACGGTCATACCTATCATTCCTGCCTCTAACTGTCAAAGCATGACTACCACGAGAGGCATCCAAGTTTTTGCGATTCACCTCTTCCTGAAGAAGAGCACTCTCAACATCTACCAATTTTAGAGTAGCACTAGAGGCACAAAGAGCAGTACGGAAAACATCCCATGACTCATTCAGAGTCCCAAGCAAGAAAAGAGGAGTTACTTCCTCTCCAAAGGTGATATCCTGCGAAGTTAGGTTCTTCAGTATAGCATGGAACTGGCTCAAGTGAGCAGACATAGTCGCATTATCCTTCATGCGCAGATCCATAAGCTGCTTCAACCAGTACATTTGACTCGCTGGACTTTTCTTATCATAAAGATTCTTGATCTTATTCCATAGATCCCATGCACTTTGTGCTTCCTCAAAGACATTATAATGTACCTGTTCAGTGAGAGACAATACAATCGTGGACTTGCATAGCTCATCAAGTTCAAGCCAGTCGTCATTGTCCATAGTTTCAGGCTGCTCTCCACTCAACCGAAGTGGCTTAATCTAAGATTTCTGCACCAAGACCTGCCAAATTTGACTCTTCCAGTAAGAGTAGTTGGTACCATCCAACTTTGTAATGTTAAAGATGGCACTATCATGCGAAGATGACGCCATTATGCAGGCTGGAAATGCCCAAACAGTCCAAAATTGCTTGCTGTTTTACTGCAGAAACTGCCCAAAAATGACCAAAACGGGGTCCAAAGGGCGAGCAAAGTGTGCCAAAAGTTGCTGCCCACTTAGTACTAGGTGCAGTACACCAAATCAGGATATTTCAGCATGAAAAGTACACCTCAGTCCACCAATAACTGCTTGCTGTAATAAATTGCAGGTATACAGTCTAGAGAGCAAACTGTCCCAAAATAGGATCCAATGTCAAGCAAACAATGCTAGGTCCAAAGCCGGCATGAAACAGACATAAGCAAGGCCAATGACAGTGAAAAGAACATGAGCTCAACACCGAAGCATGTCAGAATAACATCTGCCAGTGAAAGGCACACCCCCAGACACTCTAGGCAAAGTGTTCCTGTAACTGTCAAAACCTGACACAAATAGGTGTCTGCTCAAAGAGAAAGATCCAAATATGAGACTCAGCTCATAAGCATCCTGTGAACCAAGAGTACATCAATGCATATCCTTAAAGATCGGAGTATGATCCCAAAGTCTCAATGCGTATGTAGCTACTCAAGACATAAACTGCTCCAAATACATGTAAGTGCTCCAATAGCATGCAACTGTCAAAGGTCAAGCAAGCATATAAAATGCTCCCACTGGCACAAAAGGCATACAAAGCGAGCTCAGAAGCTCAAACAACCCAAGAGAAAGCACCAGTGATAAGTGACCCTACCAATGCATCAAGCGCATCCAAGAGAGCATGACATACATGAAGCACCGGTCGTAATAACCATGAAGCAATACATAAGTCCAAATAAGCTCTCGGTCAACTCAATGACATCCAAATAGCAACCAAGATCAGTGATCAAGTAAGCCGGGAATGCTCAAATACATCCAAATCCAAGCTCCAAATGTCGGTATGGCATACACGAACCAAATAGCATATGTCACGAACCAAAGCATGTAATGCAAAAGCCTAACTGTCAGGCAGAGACATGAGGCATAGGCGGTCCACGAGCATGCCAAGTCGGTTCAAATGCCAGTGAAGACGGAGCTAATGCGAAGCTCAAAAGCATCCCATAATCTCATACATATGCTCCAAGCCGTCCCCAAATGTCAAAGACATCATGCCAAAGCTCAAAGCATACATTCGGTATCGGTAGGTAAGTGCCAAAGCCTGTAAAGTACCTTCAACCCACTGTTATTCCAGCATGTATTTATTGTTCTAAACAGTAGATTTCAACCCCGAATTCAAGCCAAAATCATGGTCAAACCAAATGCATACATCCCCAATACATCCGGGTAGGAAGTAGACCGCATACGGGCATCAAATAAGGTAACCAGAGTAGAGTATAAGCATCAAATGCCAATGCCAAGTGTGGCTGCCCTGTTTTCAGCACTGTATAAGAGTAAATAACAGTCCCAAATCAGCCAATATTTCAAGCCAAAATCATGGCATAATCATGTGCATACATTCCCAAGGCACTAGGCATCATGTAGACCGCATACGGGCATCAAATAGCACAACCGGAATGGAGTATAAGCAACAAATGCTAATGCCAATGGTGCTGCCCTGTTTTCAGCCTATTATGACAGTTTATAACAGTCCCAAATCTGAAGAAATCAGCCCCGAATGATCAAGACCAATGCCCAAAGCTTGAATGACATCAAACATGAAGTCTATAGCCCTCTTGATCAAGGTAGAGAGCAAGAAGCAATGGCCAAGTGTGGAGCTGAAGTAGATGAGTGCTCACAGCCTGGAAAAAAATGATGCAATCTGCCCTGTTGGTGCTGAACTTGCTGCTGCTCCACATGGGCTGAAAACGGGGTAATGGGGGGCTCAACGATGGCCCAAGGTAGGCACATACCAAGCCATGAAGGCCCAATGCAAAGGGGAGGGAAGATATGAGCTATGGAGCTCAAGAAGAGTGGCTGCCCTTTGTTCCTGCCCTGTTTCAATCTGAGAATACACTCAAATGCCTGCAAATGCTGAAGCAATACCTCAAGGGCAAGGCCCTGATGAAGCTCAAGAAGGCCAGGATGGAGCTCGGGAAGCCGGGGAGAGTCGGGAGCTCAAGAGGTCGGCTATGGCTACCGGGATGGAGACCCAATGCGTGAAGTGAGTTGATGCGAAGGTCGGGAAGCACCGAGTCGAGCTCGAGCAAGAGAATGCCAAGCTCTGATACCAGTTGAAAGGTGAGAAGGATCGAAGCTTGCACGCGAGCTATGGCGGGAGAGCAAGAGCAAGAAAGAGAGAGACAAGAAATGGGAACTCCAACAGTCACAATGTGTGACCGGGCCTTCCTTTATTCAAACTGTCACTAAAAGAATAAAGAATAAAGTGACGTGACGGGCGCCCGCCACCTGCAGTGTGCAGTGGCGGGTACTGTCAGTGTAGTAATACACGGGGCGGCACGGCGGAGGCGCCTTTACCCCCAACATGATGAGCCTTGAAGGCATGTTTTTTGGGATGGTATATTGCAATTTGGAAAAAATGATGAGGTTGAGAGATATAGGAATACTTTAAGGAAACTTTTTGATTATTAGCACCCTAAAGCCCTTAATAAAGTGAACAAAGGAATAAAGGAAGCTGAAATTAACATTTACAATGAATAGACTAGGAAATTGGATTAGGTTTCTTTTGAAGAAGGCTTCAAAGTATTAGCAAAAAAACTCAATATAAATTAATACTTACAACATAAAGATTATTTAATAAAGGAGAAAGCAATAGCTTTTGAGCATTATTGTGTGAAGATGACAGTATATCCAATTATCCCTTGCAAAGGCAGATTCAATAGTTGGGAGATAATCAAAGAGAGAGGGGCTTAGATGTTATAGAGCCGAATGGGAGTTAAAGCTAAAGGTTGGGGGACCGTAGAGGCTAGTGAAGGTAAAGGTTGGGACCATAGAGCCTAATGGGGGTTAAAGCTAAAGGTTGGGACCATAGAGGCTAGTGAAGGTGGTGGTGCATGGAGAGGTGAGGGGACAGACGTAGTCCATGAAGCTCAATGAGGCACATTCCAAGAAGTTCAATGAGGTAGGAAGGGAAGTGGAGAAGGAAGGGGGCTTTTGAACGTCATCATGAGAAGGGACCGCATATTCTATTATCCCTACTAAGAGGCGGATTCAACAACAATTGGGAGATGATTGAAGAGGGTGGGGCTCAAAGATTACAGAGCCTAGGGGGAGTCAAAGCTAAAGGTTGAGGACCATAGAGGCTGGTGAAGGTGGTGATTTATGGGCGCAAGGGAGACATGCGCAGTCTAGCAAGTTTAGTGAGGCACAGCCTAGGAAGTTCTGTGAGGTGGGAAAAGTTGAGGGAAAATATAATTCCAACAAACAATAAGCCAAAGGATTTGATGAATGGGTCATATAGTACCAATAAATGGGTGAGAATGATGGGTGTCCAAGGGGAACATCAAAGTTTGAAAAAGGAAAAGGAGGGGGAATTAGAGTCACCAAAAAGGGGCTTAGCTAGGAAGAGAATGAATGTTAGCATTTTTTTTAAATATATATACACCACCATATTTGAAATTTGTTGCCATGGTAATAATCATGGATTACTATTGATATATATGCATTAGTATGTTCATGAAAGGAGGGGTAGTATTCACAAGGGCAATAACATTAATGAAAATAAGGTTTATCATAGGCAAACCACTATCACAATGTTTCACTAGAAGCATGTCGCAATGTTTCACCACAAGTCTAAATAAGTTTGCATTGCCACTTAAGCTATGTTGCCTTTATCATATCTATTAAATATGCAAGAGGTTATTAGCACATTAGACTCCCATACAACATGAAAACATTTGTGACTCGGTACTAATGTAGTGCATGCTATGGAGGTGAAAATAGAGCAAAAGTACGATATTGATTTTAACGTGATTCACTTTCTTTACAAAAATAGATTTTGTCATTTCTAATTGATTTAGTAAGTATGCATCACCAATACAACCATTTGAATTAAGATAACTAGGATCATAAGCTAAAGTTATTTGTTATCGATGCAAGTAGGTATTATGTCATACCTAATAATTGAAAGAAATTTTGTTGAAATTTTCAAAAGGACATGCTAGGAATATCATGGCCAAAAACAATTTTCTAATTCTAGATTTTCTCACATATAAGCAGTATTTACAAGGTAGGCAGTTTACAAGTGGCTACACAAAGAAGATTTAGAGAAATAATGTGCACATTATTCTAATAACTACTCTATCATAATATGAAGCGACAAACTCTAGCTCTATTCATTGAAATAATCAATGTTGCACATCCTTAATTATCATAAGCCATAATAATGCATGTTGATATGAGATAGATCTATATGGGCTAAATACCCTCACGAGGGGGGGTACGAGCATAAGCATAATATTGGTTGGAAAGGCGCTAGGGGAATGAACACAATAAGAGTTTATCGATGCTAGAGAGTATATATTACACAAGATATGGGCATGGTGTGACATAACAACAATTAGGTGTGCTATTTGAAGGCTATATGATGAAATACATGTAAATGAGATTTTTAATTTTACCTAGAAGTTTATATGCTTTAAATGATTAGAAAAGGTGTACTATGTATGAAGTGGGTAGGTGGAAATGAGAGAACAATTTTCTTGAGAGATAATACATAGGTTGAGAGTTATCATATAGTAATAGAAGACATAGATTTTTTATGTCAAGATAGTATGTAGAAAAATATATGTGAGTAATAAGGATAATGGAATTGGGAAAATAGAAAAAGTTTTGTGAGGGGTTAGCTATGATGAGTAGTGAAAGTATTTTTTGTGGATGTCTATACAAATTAGAAAGGTTTGATTAATTGCTTGTGTGTGAAAATATAGTTCAATAGGAGAAAAATAAAGAAACAAAGGAAAGGAAAGAGACATTTGTGAAGAATAATACATTTGTAAAGCGTTTAAATTGAGGTATGCTACAAATGGTTTTTTAAAGTGAAAATGAGAGTCATAATTTTAAGTATGTAACAATCTTTAAAGCAAGCTAGATTAGTAAGGGTTAAGACAAACCTTGATGAGAGTAACAATCTTTAAAACAAAGGACAGGAAAGAGACATTTGTGAGGAATAATTTTGTGGCTTCTGGATGCGAAATGTAGATGCAGAGAGGAGGAGCATGCAACGTGTATTCTTATACGACTGTATAGCAAGGGAGATCTAGCTCAGGGTCTTGCTGCATTTAGAAACCTCAAATAGGGAGGTGAGTCAAATTGATATTTGTATTCTCGGGAATCAATGTGGAAACTCGAGCTTAGCGCGATGGCGCTCTAGCTTCATTATAATTTTGACATTGTAGGAGATT
Organism: Lygodium microphyllum; assembly: GCF_053477565.2. Classification (NCBI taxonomy): domain Eukaryota; kingdom Viridiplantae; phylum Streptophyta; class Polypodiopsida; order Schizaeales; family Lygodiaceae; genus Lygodium; species Lygodium microphyllum. Next base: position 106,372,899 of record NC_141143.1, read on the forward strand.
TGGGAATCTAGGAATCAATTATTGTTCAAGAGGCATGCTCTTGTGAGGGGAGGTGGAGTAAAATCAGTAGCTTGACTTGGTGATATTTTCTCATAGCATTTTTGCTCATGGTCATAAACAAGGGTGAGCTTGAAAGTTTTACTTCGAGTTGCAATTTGCCCCAATAAATATGTATTCCTAGGAAGATTTATTATTATTATAATATTACAATCTTTTCAAGTGTAGAATTTGAGTTACAATGCGGTTAATCAAACCTTTAGGTGAAAATGGTAGGCGTGTCCCACCTTACAAATCAACAAACGCATTCGGGGATTTTCCCATGGTGTGTTGAGGAACACATTGACTCTGACTTGGTCCCCTCATGCGTAGACCTGGGCATAGTATCCTACAACTACCAAGTGATGTGCGCATTACGACGAACTCTTGATCCAATTGCCTCATTCGTGAGAAGAAATGATGTCTGAAGAAGCTACAGGAAGTCAGCTCCATTAATAGGTTGTTCTGTCTCAAGATGTTCAGCCTTTTCGATGTGTGTACAGGGAGAAGGTGCTCTTATAAAGGAGGTTCCTCATTTAAGGGCCTTAGATGGAAACCGTAGGAAGGTCTTCAAATTCCAGGTAGGGAACTACTAATGACAATTAGCGACAATGTGAGTATCAAGAGCAACAAACCCACGGGCGGCCGCAAGGGTTGGCGGTTTTGTCCCCCAAAAAAAAAACCATGTTTTTAAAAAACAGGGGGAGGACCCCGGCAGGCTTTGGCTTTTGGCCAGAGTTATAAAGACATCATCATACATACATGCATCTGCCACTAGGAAAGAAGTGAGTCCCGTCTCTCCCTCTCCCTCTCCCTCTCCCTCTCTCAAAACGCATAGATCGATCTCTCAGTTTCTGTGGCGCAGAAGGACTGATCATGTGCTTAGGAGCGGCCATCCTCAGCCATGGCGGCATGATCACCGCTGCCACACCACAACAGTCGGCGCAGAATTCTTCAGTCGCCGGTTGCTGTGAGGCCTGCAGGCGAGCCATCACAGCCGACCTCCACCTCAAGTTCAGGAAATCGACTCCAGCAGCAGCAGCAGCAACAGCAACAACAACAACATCTCCCATCGGGGGAAGAAAGGAGGGCATCAGGAAGGTTCGAATTCCAGGCCATACAGATGATGATGATGATGATGGTGATATTCAGCAAGTCCAAGAGAAGAAGAAGAAGAGGGCCTGCCTCTGCTCTCCCACCACTCATCCTGGCTCCTTCCGATGCCGGCTGCACAGGCAAACCAGGCAATGTAGCTTGATCACGAATGGCCCGAACCATTGAATCCGTGGGGAACGCTTGAGGCGCAAATCCCCTTCCGCTTCATGTCTTCTGTATAGTCACGGCTTACAGAATCTTCAAAGAAATGTTACCAACGTAATGTTCCTCCTCTCTCTTTACTCCATTCAGGCTTTCTACGTCAGTAGACAAGAGAAGAGTTGTCGAATGCTTCACAATCTTTCCTATGCTTAACATGACTTTGCCTCTTTTCTCTTGCAATTTTACAATACGTTTTGAAGTCTTTTTGTACCTTCAATAGACAAGAGTTGTCGTCGAATACTTCAAATTATTTCCTATGCTTAGCACGTCATGCCTCTTTTCTCTTGCAATTTTCCCATACTTCCTCCTAAGTCTACCCAACAATAGCCTCTCCGAAAGCAAGAAGCAGGCCATGAGTCCTTTTTCATAAACATCTTCAGAGGCTCCATTTGCCTCCAATCCAACCTAAATGGAGACTCTAATCCAACCTAGGCCCATCCCACGTATCGATCCACCAATTGACTTCTTTATTAGCATTGTAAGAGAGCTAAAATGGCCAAGTTTCCTCTTAACCCTTCTCTAAGGTACCAACTTAACGGGCCCTTTATTATGTTCAATAGTTATGCTTCCCCTTTCCCTAAATGCATTGATAAGGTTGCATAAATCTGTCCCACATGTCTCTCCTAGGTAGCTTAGTAGGAATCATTGGTAGTAGAAATTAGTTAAAAATCCATCGAATCGAGCTAGTCTCCCCTCTTTCATCTCACTCAAAGCATACTAGACTTGGAGTTCATTCTCACTGAATGGCCTTTCCAACATCATGAATGTTATTGAGTCCACCTTCGCTTGCATAGGCCCTAAGAATGACACCATTCAATTTCATAAGTCTAAACTGACACCATTCAATTTCATAAGTCTAAACTAAGATAGAAAGTCATTGCCCACACGATGGAAGAGAGGTGACATTGAAAGATAACTAAGATAGCTTTCTAGTCATCCTTCACCCAACTCCTAGCTTCATCTTCAATTGTGGCAATGGTACCTCTCCACTGTAGCCAACAAAGATGCATTGAACCTCCCAAACTTGTAGATAGCCCTTAATACTTTGTAGAGGACACAGAAGAATACTTTCCCTAAAATCATGAAAAAGGCAATTAAGTAGATTTCTTTGTATCAATCTCGCAGTATCAAGACTTCTACTCTACCATGGCCATACCGCTTCAAAAATCGAGTGATTTCTTAAAAGGCAGAGCAAGAGGTGAGAACACAAGCTGAAGCAAGAAGATGTGAGAGTTATGAAGGTTCAAACAAGAGAGAGCAAGATGGTGTGTGAAAACTCCAACAACAATAGCACTATGTGTGACTTGCACTTGCATTTCTTGATTCTGTTATCATAAAAAAAATAAAGAATAAAGTGATAGTGATAGGTAACCACTACCTACAATGTAGATGCGTGCAAGTAGTAATGGAGAAAGAGAAAGTGACAAAGTACAATGTATACATGAGAAATAGACTTATCTCATCCTACATCCATCATTTTTCTAAGAAAGGCATAATGTTCCATCTAGAGACTTTTAGTGAGTAGATCTACATGTCCTTTTTTTAGTAATAGCTCACGTTTTTCATATTTTACAGTATGTCTTTTTCATTGGGCAGTTATACAAGCTATACTTGGTTTTGATGTTTGGCATTGATCCTTTCACTCTTGGCATTCGATTTGAGTATTAAGTTTCAATTTTGGACTATTATAACAATCCATAGACTGTTATAAAAGGGGGCAGCACTTATCTTTGATATCTACACTCATTGTGTTATAAAAGGGGGTAGCACTTATCTTTGATATCTACACTCATTGCCATTGCTTGGATGATGCTCAGTTATGTTCGATTAATGCTAATATATTTGGGGATGTTATATTATTACTTGGAGTTGATTTTGGATCGATTTAACCACCTCATTTACTTTGCTTTGGCTGAGGTTTGCTAGCTAGAAATATAAGGTAGTATTCTATTTGATGCTTCTATGGTCATTTGTTGGTCTTATGATGCTCGGTTATGTTGGGGTAATGTCTACATGTATGGGAATGCTATATATGTGTTATGGATTGGATTTGGAGTTGATTTTGGTACTAAAATAGCTTGGTTTGATAGTGTATTCACTACTGTATACAACAGGACTGAACCTCTTTTAACATGGATTTTATACACATATTGCTTTTGGATATGATTCGGGTGTTTTATATACACTATTTATATGTACCATTGATACTAGTACATTGGTATATCATATGCTCATGATTTGAGGTGTCTTTGAGCTTGATTTGAGGATTGATTTACTCAATTTTGATAGTGAATTTATTGTTGTAATAACCAAGGTTGAAGTCTATTTGGCTAGTGTATGCTCTATCTATTGGTCACGGGTAATTTCCAAATGACTCATATGACTACACAGCTATATACAGAGGTTGGCACATGTCTTTGATTGCTCCAAAATGCCTTTTGAGCTTTGATTGAGCTTCGTCTTGGTTGGTATTTGATTGACATTGGTCTTCTATTTGGCAGTGGTTTAGTCCTGTCTACTGCTAATTACAGCATACTGTTTTTTGCATAGTTTGTCTCTATTTGACTCATTATGGCTTGTCATCTCAAAGATATGGCTTTTTTTAATATTTCCAAGTTGGATGATATCAACTATGGTTATTGGAAGTCTTAAACATGGTAGGTTTTAATGCAGAAATCGCAAAATAAGCCACTAAGAAACAAATGTATTAAATCGAGAATATGAATGATGATGACTAGGTTGATTTAGGTGCACTATGCAAGTCCATTATCATTTTATCACTCGTTGAAGATGTCCATAATAATGTTGTTGAAGATGAAGGTCGGAGTGCATGGAATCTATGAAAAAAGATTCATGAACTTTATGCAAAATAGAGCTCTACTTCGCAGATGTATTGGCTTAAACAATTGATGGATCTCCGCATGGAGGGGACTCCATTGTTTACTCACTTTAGCCAGCTTCATTCTATGATGAAGAATCTTCTTTAATAGGCTATTGAGTTTCAAGATAATCTGCTCCCTGTGTTTCTGCTTGGCACTTCATCTGAGTCTTGGATGTATTTTGCACTGCAATCTGTACCAACAAACTTGATAGACTGATATCGAAAGATGTAGAGAATGCTCTTTTGAGTAATGAAATTAACAGGAAAAATAATTATGATTCCCATAGTTCATATGCTTTATCAGTTAGTGGTGGCAAAAGTGCCAAGAAAGATAATGACCGTCATGGAAAGGACTCTCAGAAGTCCTGGTCTAAGTCACGTGGATGCACCAAGTTCTGTGGACGTAAATTTGATCTTACATGCTATTATTGTGGGAAAGTAGAACGCATACGATCGCGGTGCGATAAGATGTGTGATGACAAGTGCAAAGAATAGGGGAAATAAAAAGTACACGAGAAATCCAATGATTACAGCATTATACATGCAAAGTCTAGTGTAAAGATTAAGGATATAAATGTCATACAGCGTGAGGAGTTCGTTGGTGACTATATCTTAGCAATCTCTTCATGTGATGCCTCTCAGCTGACCGAGACTTAGTCTATGCATACACAGTGTTGACTCTTGGATTTGGGTGTGTCTTTTCATGTGACCCCCTACCAGTGGTTTTATACCTATCACAATGTATTTGGTACTGTGCGCTTAGGTGATGATCGGTCTCTTACTATTGTTGGCATTGGTGATATGACTCTACAGTTTCCCTCTGGTAGCATTTCTGTTCTGCATAATATAGGTCATGTACCTGCCCTAACTAAAAGCCTTATGTCTATTAAGCAGCTTGATGATATTGGTTATCATATATGCTTTGGTAATTTTGCATGAAAGATTACTCGTGGCAAGCTTGTTCTTGTAAGAGGTGTCAAGTTTGGCAGCCTCTACCCCTTGGTTGTATCTGGTACTATTGACCATGTTTTGTCAGTGGATTCTATCCCACATGTATCTCTATGTCATGCTCGTCTTTGGCATATCTCACTTAAGAGAATGAAAATTCTTAGTGCTTTGCAATACCTTTCACATTTTGACTACTTGCATTTTGAGTCGTGTGATCATTGTTTATATGGCAAGCAGACTAGAAATTCACATAAAAAGTCTGGTATTCTATACATGGGGGGTGAGCCTTTAACTTTTGTGCATTCAGATGTATGTGGACCCATGATCTATCAGTCATTAGAGGGTGCGAAGTACTTTGTCATATTTATTGACGATTATGTACGTAAGATTTGGGCTTATCCCATAAAGGAGAAATCTGATGTCTGGCATCTATTCGTGGTATGCATAGCAATTGGTTGAAGTATAAATGACGCACGCTGGAGAGAGCAAGGCACCCAAGCTGTAGGTCTAGATGGTGGGTCCAAGGGGACAAGTAAGTGAGGACTGGTATATTCGTGGAATGATATAATATTGGTATCAAGAGTGGAGTCTGTTTTGTATGTGTTATATGTGTTAGCGATGCACTGAGGGGCCAATCCCCAACGTGTAGGAAGGTCACAGTGGGGCTGCAACAATGAGCCGAGGGGTGCCTCCTATGTTGTTCTATGTGGTGAATTACATACAAAGTTTTGTGAGAAGTGAGGTATTAAGCATCAGTTGACCGCCTCTTACATCCCTTTGCAGAATGGTATGGCTAAGTGTATGAATAGGACTATCCAGGAGAGGGTCTGAGTATGCTTAGCCAAGCAAACTTACCATAACATTTTTAGGCTGAGACAGTCTCTACTGCCATGCATCTCATTATAACAAGTCACCTTGCAGTGGTATTGGCTTTCAAGTCGCAGAGGAGGTATGGACAAGACAGCCTCCCTCATATGCTCATTTGCGTGTCTTTGGATATGAGGCCTTCTACTATGTGCCAAAGGACAAATGTAATAAGCTAGATCCTAAAAGTGTGAAATTCATTTTTCTTGGCTATGGAGATACATGTGAGATGGGATATCGTCTTTGGGATCCGCATGCACGGAAAGTGATTGTGGGAGCTCTCGCTTAATCGCCAAGACTCACAGACCATTTATTGTTGCAAGTGTTCCAAGCAAGCTCTAATGGCTTCCTCATCACATAGCCGACGCGCCTTCGAACCTACGAATGTAGTGACCTTACCTCAATATTGAAATGAGTTGCCTCCTCCTTCATACACACCAGTAGCTCCACGATCCTTGATGCTAGCTCAAGCACCCTCAAGCCTCCTCCATCAAGCTCCATCCACCATAGCCGTGCACACGTGAGCAAAGAGAAGAGAAGAGAAGAAGAGAAGTAGAGATAGTGAAAAGCTTCACCCTCTTGATCCCTCACTCCCACACACTCACTCCCTCACACTCTCACACTCCTCTTACGAGCACACACACAAGCAAAGAGAGGAGAAGAAAGGAGGAAGAGAGGTCTCTTGTTAGCCACACCCCAAAGAATGAGCTTTCATTCACTTTTTGAACTTTATATACAAGCCCTAAAATTCCATGGGCGGCCCTTTTTTTTACATGACCAGCCTTTCTGGCAAGGTCCTTTTTCCTATTTCCCTTTTCTTGCCTCATGCCTTAAGCCTACACCCGTCTATTCATTTACAAATGGCACAGGAGGGAGCCTAGCGCTCTTTTACAAGAGTTTTAAGAGTTTTTTGAGACCCCTTCTATTTAAAATTGTGCTTTCGTCTTAGCTTAGCTTTTAGGGGCCGCCTTTGCGTCTTTGCTTTTTTTTTATTCTTTTTTCGCTTTTTGCTTCATTTTTCTGTCATCTTGAACTGAGGTTCACATTATCCCCCTTCGAGACGGGTACCACTCCCATGGCACTTTGAGGTCTCTATTGTGGAAGGATCGATTTTGGACAAGGGCTGGGGGACTCGTTCGATTGGGAAGCTTTGAGAATGATTTGTGTGGAGAATTAAAGGTGTGTCGAGTGGATGATAGGGGCCTCCGAAGTTGGTGGTTTGTAGCATCTTGTTGTACTTGGGAGGAGAAAGTGCTCGACCTAAGGGGAGTGTCTACCTCACCATACAGTGCTTGGTGCTCGTGTTGGTGGAGCAGGGAGTTGGGTCTAGCCTTAGGTAAGCCTGGGTGATGTCCCACACTTGAGAACCCTGTCTGTGTAAAGGGAGGTGCGGTGTGTGTAACTTAGGGTGACAGGTCTAACCATAGGCGAGTGTTATCTCCTTAGGTGTGTCCTGCCCTTGGGGTACCCTAAGCGTGAAGTGGGGAGGCAAAAAGGGCTAGGGGATTAGGAACGGGGCCGACCGACTGAGGTTATTGGACATGCCTAACTTGAGGACCCCTAGGTGCAGTGACTGTGAGCTATGTGCTGCAATTTGCGTATGGATATGTCGCGGGCTCCTTTTTTTTTTTAAAGGCCTTGCTAAGGTACAGGGTTCAGTAGTAGATAATGGTTAGTCCTTGTCCTCAGAAGGCGGTGGTGAAGGGGATTTAATGGAGTGACTCAAAAATTTCCAACTCTACATGAAATTCTTAAGGTTCTAGTGGACCTGGAAAGGGGTGGTATAGAGGAATGGATAGTTGCAACGGGTGAACTGGCTGTCACTCATATCTTCAAGAATAGAGAGGCAAAAAGAAGGGAGGAGAATGGCTCGAATCATTAGACCTGTCTAAGTAGGATTTTTAATAGCCTAAGATAGTTACAAGTGGTAATGAAGGCGGGATCTGGACAGGAGGAGAAGTCAACAATAAACCGTGTCATGGTGGCATCTAGGCTGTCGGAAGTGAAGGTGAGGGCTTGGGCTAAGGTGGTAGTACAGGGGTTATATATGACAGGGAAGTCGTAACGGCCATAGGTGTTTGCATCAAAGTCTACTCCTACTCTACGAGGGTACACCATCATGTAGGTGGGGTTGTTTTTCTCTAAAGGGAGAGTGTTATAGAAAGCCATCCATACGAACACATTGTCATCATAGATGCGTCTCCGCCATAGTGGCTGGCACTCGTATCTGGGCACGGATCGAGGCACTTCAAAAACTTTATTTTGCCAATATTCCGCATCCTCGATGCCCTAGAGGGTGGGATTCTTCTCTCTTTCTTTCAACCAATGTTGGCTTAGCCGACTTCCGACGTTGATCACCTCGTCCACTATTTTAGGGGGAAGGACTCTGCGTAGGGCATTGGAGATGAGAAAGCTGAAGTTGAAGGGCTGCTTCTCTTTTTCTTGTCTCTCCCAGATTATGAGCTCTGCATGGAAACTGGCTGGCAGGTCATTTGGGCATGGTGGGAGGGGTACAGACGGCTGTGCCATAGGGTTAGCCCTCAATCATTGTCTGGCTTCTTCCACCAATTTCCTCCTCTTCTCCCATAGGGTGGTTTTTCTTTCTGCGGACGCGTCTGTTGGCTGCCCTTGCCCTTCAAAATGGGGTGAAGGGGATTGTGGGATCACTTCTTCTTCAAATCTGCCTAGGTTGATTTGCAGTTCAACCTCACTCCATGGGCGCTCTTGCTATTGTACCTCTTCTACGAACCCCAGAGCATCAATCTCCTGGGGGGTTAGGCTGACCAATAGCAAGTACCTACGTTGTTCATCAGGGCTCATCCCAACTGCAATGGGTTGGGGGGCATGTGCAGCCATGCTCGCAGAGCTCTATGGGCTATGCTCAGCTTTTTCTTTACCGCCTCCAAGGACTTCCCTTCCTCTACATGAGTGGCATCCATCAGGGTATTTAGGAAGATTCGTTGTTGAGTATTGAAAGCCACTTGGGCTACCTTTGCTCTGCCTTCTGCTAGAACTTTCTCTTTTTCCACGAGAGCCAGGCAATGCGCCAAGGTCTTCACTCTTCGTTCATTTTGGCCTGCCTACTCTTCGACTCTCTTTTTTATTTCCTCCATACCTTCTCCCTGTCTTTGCACCAGGGCCATGAGCCTCCGCTCCTGGTCTTCCAATTCCCTGCTCATTCTCTCCTGCTTCTTTCTTTCAAGGCTCAGCTTTTCGATCATGGTTTCCATTTCTCAGTGGTTGTGTTCCTCTTCTCGCTTCCTTCTTCCCCTGTGGCAAACTCTTTCATGCCCCGTTTGATTTGACATATTTTTGTTGCCAGATCCTCATGCTGCATGATTAGAAGCTTATACTCTACCTGCATTTTCTCTAGCTCTTGATTTTCATTTATCAGCTGTCGCCGCTAGCTTCGCTCCTTTTCTTCTTTGGCTTTTACTTTCTGTTTCAAGTCAAGGATTTCCTTTTGTTGCGTAGCCATTTGCCTCATCTTTTGGAGCTGGAAGGCTGCTACCGACTCCTTTTTCGCTTCCAACTCAGCCACCACTATCCTTCTTTCTTCCCTTGCCTTCTCTAACTGAGAGAGCAATTCATCAATATATTCGTCATGGTTTGCTGGTGGCGTCATAGTGGTAGGGATTGGGGTGGTCGGAGCTTCCATCTTTTGGCGTTTCGAATCTTGCGTAGACTCCACATCTGTGGTTAACCTTTTCTGTCCGGTGGCTGTGGTCTCCTCGCTCTTTCCTTGTGCTAGTTCCTTATTGATAAAATACTGCATCCAAGCCACAAATCTATTAACATCGGTGCTGGCCGGGATGCTTGGGATGACAGTGGTTGCTTCACTGGTGGGCACCAAGAGGGGCAGGATGGGATGGATCGGAGCCTTACCCTTGCCTTTGATGAACACAGGCAGCATGGCTTCGGGTACTTGAGCGCTTGAGCCGAGTCTATCTTCCCTAAGCAAACTTAAAGCCCCTAGGCCATCGAGTCGGCTTTGTTATTCTATGGACCGGTGAGTTGCTTCGGCCATGTCTTCCTCCTTCTGTCTCCTCAACTCCGCCTCCTTTTCCATAGCTCTTCTTTCTCTCTCTTCTTCCATTTTCCTTGATTCCTTTTGCCAACTTTTCAGTTTCTTCCTTCTCCTTCTTTTTCCTCTCCACCGCCTCTCTTAGGAATTCCCTTTTGGCTCTCTATAGATCTTATTTTTCCTTTTTCCTACCCCCATTCTGTTTCTTCTTGTGAGCTGCCTTTCCAGTGGGCTTCTTTGTTTTAGATTGAGCCTCTTGCTTCTCCTTCTCTGTCTCAGTTTCTGTCATGTCGCTCGATTGCTCTTCCCCTTGGTGGGTCAGTGACCTATCTGGGGTCTCATCCGCTCCTTCGTTTCCTTGTTGGCCTTCTTTTACAACCTCCTGGATGATGGTCGTTAGCACACTTCCATACCCGATGAAGGAGGCTTTTGAGGAAGGTTTCTTCCTCTCCGTATTTTTAGAGACTAGGGATTCTCCTCTTGCATTTCTATTTCCCCGGGCTAGTGCTTTGGCTGCTTGGTCTATCGTCTTACGTGCATAGTCATTCCAGTTATAGCGTTGGTTGGAGAAAAGCGAGTGCACCAACTTTGCCTACATGCGGATCTCAGCATCAGGGATATCCTATATGCTGATACCATCATTTGTCAAAACAAATTCCCTCTTCATCTTCAGCATAGCATACACATCTCTCTTACATTTTTTCTGCACCTTAGGTTCCAGCCCCAGTGCCTTCTCCACCAAGGCCTGGTTTAATGGCACCTGCACAGTGTCGAGTATTGTCCCCTCTTCCCATAGTCACCATTCTGCATTCTTGGTCGGGGTTGTACGTTCTCAGAAATTCCACACACTTCGTGTGGTCAGGTTCCTGCGCAAACTTCTCTAGGTACTTGTAGAGATTGCACTGTTCCACTACTCTCCTTCCAGCCTGCTCCTTGGCTACCACCTTCTCAAGGTTATGAATGCTGCGGAATTTCAACTGACTATAAGCACAATTTTGTAAGCTGATGTCGTACTGCGTTCTCTCCTCCTCCATGAAAGGGAGTTGGTGAGCGCGATCTTGCTGCAACATCTTTCGTTCCTATCATGAACCATCATTCCCATTAGTGCTTGCGAAAGAGTTATTTGCTGAAAAGAAAGGCTTCGTGTTTGTTGAATGAAAACATTTAAGCTCCAACATAAACTTTCCTTTCAAACTTTTTCATCCTTTAATTCAACTTTTTCGTGACATTTTTTCTCACTCGCAAATTAATATGTTTCTTTTCTTTCTGCATTTAAATATCGATTGAGGTTTTCACATCGGTGTGTTTTTTCCTCACGTGTTTATGCATCTTCTTGATTGTGATTGGTTCCCATTTGACTCATGCACCTTACCTTATCCCCTCCCCTTCCGGATTTGGGGAGAATCCTTCCTAAGATTGAAAGCTAGCAGGCCTAGGGCTGTCATCTTACGGTCGAATGTTTACTTTCGCATGGCCAAGCATAGAATTTTGGATTATACTCCAGCTGAGCATCGCGGTCCAAATCGAAGGGTCAGGTACCTACGTGTGTGATGTAAGTAAGGACATCTGTTAGGACATCACCGGAATCAATGTGACTAGCAATATGTAACTCTTCCTCTATCAAGAGGCGGTCAAGGTAAGGGTGTCCTTTAATGTACTCTTCTAGGGGTCAGTCACGAATAGTGGTTAACACCCTATACGAGGTTGGAGCGATATAAGTTGGGTCGTATTCCGATGTCTTGATGGCTCGTCGCTGCTCAACGTTGGTCATTATTTGGCATCCCTTAAGTTCCCCTTGCAATCGAAGGGGGTACCAACTTCGTAAGAATGGGGATTCGGTTTCAGCAACCCTTTTTAACTCCTCTAATTCTCGATCAATGATAGTAGAAGAGGCTCGCTTATCGTATGACATGATGAGCCACTGTTTGATGGCTTGCTCTATAGATATCTCAATGCGAAGCAACTCTGTAGCTAAGTGGGGTACTTTAATGAATGCAAATTCTAGTCATCGTACGAACTTCTGTCACAGAGAGCTCTTGTAATTAGGTCCAATTCCAAGCGATCGTAGCTCAAAGCCAGCGACATGAATGCGGCATCTAAGTGTCTGAGGCAAGCAATGATGTCATCCCCCATGTCTTTGACTAGATCCGCGGCCAGTGACAAGAATGATTTCCACTCATAGGAGGATCTAAGGTGTACGGGTAGTTGAGGTTTGACAGAACTAGAGAGTTGGGCAGCAGATAGTTGCAGGCTCGGTTCTTCTTGAGATTGCGGTTGGGTCGCTTGCCCGGCGGGCTCGGACAATTGGACTGCGAATGGGGCATCACTACTTGTGGGTGCAACCTCCTAAGTCTTGATTAAGTTGCATGAGACTGGTTCAGGAACAACAAGCTAAAGTTTGGGCCAGTAGACTCGGTCAATCTTCATGTGCATAATCAGTTGCGAGTCAATGTACTTGGTGACTCGAGTCTTTTGCGGTGTTAGACCTTGATCCCTTGCATGGTGGGGTATGGCTACATGTGGGGGTGGCACTTGATTGGTGCTCTTGGCTGCTTTAGACTTAGGGATCCATATCCAGGCATTACCCTCATAATAACCTTATGCTTGCAATAGGGTATTAGGAACCCATCGCGGCTTGATCACCCGTCGTTGTTTGTAGCTTTGTTTTGGCCTTCTAGGTTTTGAGGTTGTGTTGTTAGCCTTGTGAAGGAGTGGCTGATTGCTTTTGGGCGGTAGGTTCTGACATTTAGGGACCCACCTTAACAGGTGTTCATGGACGTTGACCTTGGTTTCAGCAGGTTGTTGGCATAGAGGCTTGGGAGGGTGTAACAAATCACAACCCTCCTCCTTGGACTTGGATGAATGTGTATTTACTAGTGGCATTGCGGGTCTGGTGGGGGGGGCGTGCAGCCCTTGCTGAAAGCCGCCACTATGCGGACATTGCCAATGGCTAAGTGGATACGTTGTGACTCATAATCGACATTGCAATGAGCTTGCTTTTTAAAGGTTCAACTGAGTAGCGATTCGGTGCCTACATTTTCAGTGTTTGGCAACACATAAAATGTCATTGGTATGCTTGCAGACTCGATAGAAACTGCGGTCCTACATTTCCCTAGGAGTGCGTATGATCGCCCCCCATATAAGCTCAGTTTGGCGATAGTGGGTTGTAGTTGTGGTTTGCCAATATGGGTCCAATGATCGTGGGTTAGGACATTGAAGTTTGCTCCCTCATCGACTAAGGCATTGACAGTGTATGTTTGCTTGGCAGTGATTGTGATGCGGAGGTAGGCAGGTTTTACGGTTTCCTCATTTTCCTCATCAATCTCCGTGATTGTGGCTACCTGTACTTTGATCGATGGTTCTAACATAAGTGGTTCATGCAAGGGGTGTGTGGGGGGATAATACTTCTTGATGCGACTGCCATTGAAGAAGCCTACGCCCTCGCCTTCCAAAGCCTCGAGTTCGACATTACCGGTTCGGCTGATGACACGAACCTTGAAGGGCCCTAGACCTTTAAAGTTCATTTTTGTTTATGCCCCTTAATGGAGTACAGGAGCACTAAGTCACCTTGTTCAAAGTCGCAATGCTTGACATGCTTGTCAAACCAGCTTTTATGTTGTGCTTTCTTGCATATGAGCGCATGGGTAGCTAGGAGGCGAGTTTCTGAGAGGCATTCGAGTTCAATTAGATGTTTCGTCCATGCTTCTTTCACTTCCCATCTTATATGAAGTGCGATCCTCAAGCTAGGAACGAAGAACTCTACATGTAGAATTACTTAAGTTCCATAGGTCAACCTAAAAGATGTCTGGCCTACAACCGTTTTGTAGGTTGTGTGGTAACCCACACGGCTACCATCAGCTTGTTATCCGAGTCACTGCACAAAGCAGAGACCACCTTGGTCAGGATGTTTACTAGAATTTTATTGGTGGATTTTGCCTAGCCATTTTCCTGAGGGTAGTATAGCAAGGATTTCTGATGGATAATTAAAAAGGTGGATAGAAGATGCACAATCACTTCATTAATGAAGTGTGTGCCTTGGTCGCTAACCAATTCGATGGGGTAGCCGAATCGTGAGATTACCTGCTCCCATAGGAACTTGGCAGTCGTTCTCGCGTCATTCTTTCACATAGCCTGTGTTTTTGCCCATTTCATTAGATAGTTAGTGGCTACAATGATATACTTAGCTTAAGAGTATTATGCTGCAGGACTAACATGTCCTATGAAGTCAATTCCCCACTTCTCGAAGGGTTGTCTTGCAATTATTAGTGTTAGCTCCATTTGATCTTTGTGAATTGGGACCTTTGTCCGTTGACACTCGTCACAGTGCTTAACGAACCGTGCCACATTGCGAAAAAGTATGGGCCACCACAGTTGAGACTGCAACACCTTGCGAGCTGTTGTTTCTCCGCTAAAGTGTCCTCTCGCGATTCCACTGTGTAGAGCACTTCATGCATCTCGTATTCACATACGCATCTGCACAACAAGCTATCTTGCCCTAGTTTATACAGTTGACCTGCTATCAACTGATAGGGTTGGATCTTAAGGATGAATCGTCTAAGTCGAGCTTTCTCTATTGGTCATTTAGGTAGTCCATGCTCAAGCACTTGGACTATTTCATCTACCCAATATAGCATCAAGTCAGCTCGAAATAATTCTCTCTCGCTCAACATGCTAAACAAGTGCACGTCTGGTAAATCATCTACGATGCCTTGTCCAACGGTCTCTCCCGTGGGGATGCGCAACATGTGGTCGGCCATGTACTGTTGTTTCTCTTTTCATACAACCACGGAGAAGTCAAATTCTAAAAGCAAAAGGAGCCATCAAGCTATGCGGCCTGTAGCACAAGGTTTGTTTACTAAATATAGCAAGGCTTGATGATCCGCAAAGAAGATGAAAGGAGTGGCCAACAAATAATGCCGAAATTTCTTCACGGCAAATACCATGGCTAGACCTTCTCTTTCTGTTGTCGAGTAGTTCATCTCGATCTCAGTGAGTTGTCTGCTGGCAAAGCTCACTGGATAGTCGAGATTGTGTTCACTTGGTCTGCACAACACTGCCGCCCCAGCAAATTTCGAAGCATCAATATGCACATGGAAGATAATGATCCAATCTAGGACTTGTAGAATTGTTGTTGTGGTCAAAGCTTTTTTTAGTTCCTCATACATGTGTTGGCACTCTTCAGTCCATTCGAATATAATCAATACCTTGTACAAAGGTCTGGAAATCAATGCATAATTCAACACAAGCTATCGATAATACCCCATATGGCCTAAGAAGCATTGCACTCTCTTATAGTTGGTCGATAGTGTCGAAAAGTCTGTGGTGATGCCGTTTTTCGACACCACGTGCCCTAGGATACATCCATGCTTTACCCAGAACTGTCACTTTAAGGGGTTCAAAGAGAGGTGATATAGGCGACACCATTCAAAGACCACTCGGAGTCTATCTAAATGTTCTCTCCAAGTCGAGTGAACACACAAGTCGTCTATGAATACCTCCAACTCTTTCCTAAGCATGTCTTTAAATATAGTGCACATAAGGCATTGAAAGGTGGATGGAGTGTCTGTCAACTCGAAGGGCATGATTATGTATGTGAAGAGACCCCACTCGGTAGCGAATGCAGTCTTATACCTACCGTCAGGATGCACCTGCACTTGATTGTATCCAGAGAAGTCATCCAAAAAACTATAGGTCTCCTTGCCCGCCACTCTCTCGAGCATGTGCTCGGTATATGCCAATGGGTAATTGTCCCTCTTAGTTGCAGCATTCACCTTCTTGTAATTGATGCATACCCTAATCTTACCATTCTTCTTCATTACAATGACTATGGGTGATACCGAGTCTGTGTGCTCAATTTCGTAGATGAATCCCACTCTCGTTAACTTGTCGACCGCATGAGCGTGTTTTGGATTCATGGGGTACGGTCATTGCTTGGCCAGCATTGCATCCTTAGATCGGTCTGCCCTTTCTTCTTTTAAGCATCTGCACCTCAAGTGGATGGGCAGGTCCCTCTTGATACGTCTAGTCTTGGGATGCCTCGGTATTTCCAGGTCGCTTTCTGAGCTCACTTTCGACTCGAAATCAAACTCTCCGTCTTCGCTAGGTGAGGTAGTCTCCCCCGGTGGTCACAACTTGGAGGGTGACTCTATTCTAAGCATTGGTGTATTACCTGGTTGGGTTAGGCCTGCTCGTTCCAGATCTATGGCTCTTATACATTCCAACCAAGCACCGTCACAATCCATGCTCATAACCTCTTGCTCTATCTTGAGGGTGTTCTTCCTCTTTGGCCTGGAGTCTACCCATATATGTTCTATCACTCATCCTTCAGTGTTGTATTCTATGGTATCTACCTCGTCACTAAAGCAGCGGCGGTCCTTGCATCTGTCATTGGAAGTATCTTCATCTAACCGCTCGCCATCTCCTAGGTCTTGGTATGTCTCGTGTGTTTGATTAGGAACCAAGGCCCAATTATACATGAGGTTTAGGTCATGCACCCTGGCCCATTGCCCTTGGTTCATTCAAGAGATCTTGGAGTGGCTTGAAGTTTGCTACCGGAATGCCTGCTAGCTTACTGATCAAATACTCTAAAACCCCCTGGAGCTCCCTCCAGTTGGTTGGCACTTGGAAGGTGAGAGGGTTGGATCTTCCGCAGAGGTTTACTGCCATCATGCAGATTGGTACTGAGGGTGCACCCTCGGGCTCGCCAATCATCTTAATGGCATGTTCGTACTCCTCGTCATCCAAGAACGGCAGGTTAATGGTAGCAAGGACATGCATCCAATCTCGCTCGTCTTTAGGACATGGGATATACTTAGTTAGGGGCCAATAGGATTTCATGATTTGGGTATTACCCTTGAGCATCGCGGAGATGGCGTCAAGGTCAACTAGTTTTTCAGGAGTCCATTTCTACCCTTACGGCTTCTGTTCTATTGCCTAGGAAGATGAGACCATTCCCCCAATCTTCTATCACTCTGGTGTTGCACATCTAGGGTCGGTCCAAGAGGACATCGTAGTCCACTCCCTTCATGACTATAAAGTCAACTGAGAATTGGACTCTGGCAATTTTTATTGGCTAGTTTTTTAGCACCCCAATTGGCTTCACTTTCATTCCATTAGCTAATGTGACATTGAACCTAGCAGTCTCGACAGGTGGGCTGCCCCAAGTCAGGAGTATTGCATGGCTCAATACACTAACTCCCGCCCCTATGTCTACAATCCCTTTCCTTGTTGTGTCGCCTAGGGCTGAGACCGGTAAGACTGCGTCCTTCTCGGTCTAACTCTTCTATGGCTTTATGGACCTTTTCCATCTCCCCTTGCAGGTCTTCATAGAGTCTTACAAGCTCGGTATTATGGAATCGTAGGCTCACTAGGGCTTGAGACTCTTCATCTAGCCTTGCTTGCCACTTGATTTCTACTTTGTCCATGGCTCGTAGTTGCTCCTTCAACTCACTTATCTCATTTTGGCACATGGCTACTTGACGAGTTTTCTCTAAGTGTGACATAGTCATGGCCTCCATTTCTGCCTCTAGTTTAGCCCACTGTCATCCTCTTATCTTCCTTTTCCTTCTCTAGTTGCAAATCCAGGCATTACTCTTGTAATAGCCTTGTGCTTGCAATAAGGTCTTTGGAAGACTATTCGTCAATGCATGTAGTTTCTTTGAGGCCTCCTAGGTTTCGAGGGAAGGCTTCTAACCTTGCAAGTACATGGTTGGGTGCTCGACGGTCTTGGATGTTCTGGCACCCATTTGAGCTCGTGTTCAAGGGTTTTAGCTTTGTGGTCGGCTTTTGCTGGTGCTGATGGCCAGTGATGAGGAATTACAACCGCCCTCCTTAGGCTCAATGGTGGATTTCTCTACTAGTGGCTTTGCAAACTACTGTGATGGGGTTTCGCAGGCCTTGCTGAAAGTTGTGACAATTCATACATTGTCGATGGCCAGGTGGATGCGCTGTGACTGGTAGTTGACATTATAGTGGGCATGCTTCTTAAAGGTTTATCCTAACAATGATTTCGAGCCTGCATCTTTCGTGTTTGGCAATACATAAAAGATGATGGGCAAGATTTTAGACTCAACAGAGACTGCAACTTTGCACTATTCCATAAGTGCATACGATCGGCCACCAAATGGGTTGATTTTGGTGTTAGTGGGCTGTAGCTGTGGTTTGCCAATTTGAGTCTAATGATCATGAGTCAATACATTAAAGTCAGTGTCCTCATCGATCAATGCATCGTGGCATGTGTGTGTTGAGCTGTAATGGTCATGTGTAGGTAAGTCGTAGAGCTATTGCTTCCTCATCCTCCGCTTCAATCTCCGTAATGGCGGTGGCTACGCGTACGTTGATAGGGCCGTCTAGCATCACGAGTTTGTGAAGTGGATGCGTAAGGGGGTATTACTTTTTTATGTGGTTGCCATTAAAGAAGCATATGCCCTCACCTTCTAGGGTTTCGAGTTCCACGTTGCTAGTTTGGCTTATGGTGCGAACTCTGAAGGGCCCTAACCTCCTAAACTTCATTTTCTTCTTATGTCTCCCCTTGATCAAGTATAACAATACTAAGTCTCCCTATTCGAAATCTCGTTTCTTGACGTGTTTATCAAACCAGCTCTTGCATCGTGTCTTTTCGTAGATCATCGCATGGGTAGCCAAAAGCTGAGTTTTTCATAAGTGTTCGAGCTCAACTAGACATTCTGTCCATGCTTCTTTCCCCTCTCATCTCTCTTGAAGGGTGATTCTCAAGCTAGGTACAAAGAATTCTACATGTAGAATTGCCTATGTTCCGTGGGTCAACCTAAAGGGGGTCTGCCCACTGTCATTTTATAGGCCGTCCAATAAGCCCATAAGGCTGCTATTAGTTTGTTATCCCAGTCACTATGCGATGCAAAGGCTACCTTGGTCAGGACATTTACCAAAATCTTATTTCTTGATTCCCCTTGGCCATTTGCCTAAGGATAGTAGGGTGGCTCGAGCTTCCATGCTATAATGGGACTTAGCTCCATTTTGTCCTTGCAAACTGGCACCTTGGTCCGTTGGCACTCATCACAGTATTTCATGGATCGTGCCGCATCTCAGAAAATTGTGGACCACCATAGTTGAGACTGCAGCACCTTGCAGGCTATCGTATCTCCATTGAAGTGTCCTCCTGCAATTCATATGTGCATCTCAACTAGTACGTCATGTATTTCATGCTCACACACGCATCTCCATAGCAACTCGTCTTGCCCTAGTCGATAGAGTTGGCCTACTATTAATTGATAGGGTTGGATTTTGAGAATGAGCCGCCTCAGTCGGGCCTTTTCTATGGGTCGGTTAGGTAGTATATGCTCCAACACTTGGACTTTGTCATCTGCCTAGTATGGTGTCAATTCGGCTCTAAACATATCTCTTTTGCTAGATAGGGTGAATAGATGTGCATCAGATAATTCATCTCCAATGCCCTGTCAACCGCTTCTCCCATGGGTATGCAAGACATATGATCAGCCATATGGTGTTTCTTCCCCTTGCGTACGATGAAGGAGAAGTTAAATTCGAGAAGCAAAAGTAACCATTGAGCTAT
The DNA here is from genome assembly GCF_053477565.2 of Lygodium microphyllum. Lineage (NCBI taxonomy): Eukaryota > Viridiplantae > Streptophyta > Polypodiopsida > Schizaeales > Lygodiaceae > Lygodium > Lygodium microphyllum. The sequence goes on from NC_141143.1 coordinate 106,392,519, forward strand.
GTGTCCTGTAGTACAAGGTTTGTTCACTAGGTACAACAAGGCTTGATGGTCAACAAAGAAACTCATTTGATTTACTATTTTTCTAATTTACAAATTGGCATTAGATTGATTCTCAAATATTCAAACATGATATGTATTTAAAGCTTTTGGGAACAAGGTTCACTACAAGGGAATGGGGGTATAGTGACGGTGGTTTCCAACGAAAAACAGCGGCATCGCTATTTGCGATGATGTCACTTTGAGAAAAAAAAAGTGTCAAAAACCCAAGCGTAGCATTTTGCCGCAAATAGTTCGAGAGAGAGCGAAAGATATCATGGCTTTGGGAGAGAAAGGGAGAGAAAGAGAGAGGAGAGCTTCTCACTATCGCTACCACCGCCATACGTGAAGAAGAGGGATAAGTGCATGAGGGAGAAAGAGGGGACATCGCATGAAGAGGAGATGAAAAATCCATCCTCATGCCTTTGCAATAGGTACATTGCCTCCTCTTGGTTTGTTCTTGTGCTTTCTTCTTTTCTTTTGTTTGTTTTTCTTGAGAATGAGATGCATTGAGGAAAAAAGAGAGGAAAGGAGAGAGGGAGAAGAAGGAAGGAAAAGAAAGAGAGAATGAGAGAGAGAAAAATGATAAAAGATAACAAAGAAATAGAGAAAGGGAGGGAGAGAGGAGAATGAGGGAGAAAACAACAAGGGGGAGGAGAGAAACAAAGAAAGAGGCAACAAAGAAAGAGAGAGAGAAAGAAAGAGGGGGGAGAGAATATGAAACGGAGAGTGAAGGGAGAGGTGGATAAAAGGGTGAAGTAAAAAGGAGAGTGGAAAAAAAAGAGAGACCTAGAAAGAGAATGGGAAAAAAAGAGACAAAAAGAGGGAGGAAAAGAGAGATAGAGAAAACAACAAATAGAGAGTGAGAGAAAGAGAGAGAATAAAATAATAGAAAGAGAATAGCAAAGGGGGAAGAGAGGCACGAAGAGGGGTGGGGAGACAGAGTCTTTCAATGTCTTGTTTTATGAGTTTTTTATTTTTTACCTTTGATTTTGATTTTATCAAGATGTGTCGAGTGCGAATGAAGAGGAAATGAGAGAAAGACATAGAAAAAAGAAGGGAGGGAAAGGAAAAGAGAGAAAAAGTGAGAGTGGGGAGGGAAGATGGGGAGATAAAGAAACATTTATAGAAATAGAGGGGGAGAGAGAAGCAAAGAAGGATGAAAGGAGACAAATAAAAAAGAAAAAAACCAAAAATATGTTGTTTGTCATAACATAGACAAAATTAAAAACGATGATGGTCGTGATGTCCATGATCACGAGGCATATCTTAATCAGCGTATCCTGTGCTCTTGCTCTCATTGCAAGCTAGCAATCAAACAAAAGCATCACTTGTCTATAGAACACGTACGACACTTTAGTGAGTTTCAATTGGAGATCATTGATCAAGCGATCTCAGACTTTGAGCGAATGGTAAGAAAAGTGTGTATCAATCATGCCTTACATTCGCAAACTAATTGAATATCATATACAAAAATATTAGACGTGCCCATAAAATTTACACAAGGAGGTGATGCCTCATCCCAAGGAGGAATGTACCTATCACAACCAGTTAGAAGTGTTCGTGGGCATGTGATGGATAAAGTACTTGGGCCCTCAATACCAGAGGAGACAATTAGCCTTTAGGACCTTCCTCCAATCTTGGAGCCTGAGATGGAGGCAATGATCGATGCATTGATGCCCACAGATGTCAAATCTTCTAATCCACTAAGAGAGGAAGTATCCATACTATTATATGATGGGTGCCGAGTATCTCGCTTGAAGATGTTGCTTGTGCCCCTAAGTGTGAAGGCAAAATATAGGTGGAGCGATGCGAGTGTGACCAAGTTGTTCAAGTACATTCTACATATACTCCATTGATCTTTTTGACTTCATTATAAAAATTACTTGTGCTTTTTCAAGGTGTTTTATGATTTTTTTAAAGGTTACTAAAGTATCATATATTACCACTTGGAAATACCATACTTGAATCTCGTGATGATAATAACATGCGACATGTTTTACGAAAGCTTGGCATGGACTACAACAGCATCCATGCATGTTTCAACGATTGCATGCTGTTTCGAAGAGACTATAGGACTATGGAGACATGTTCAAAGTGTAGTGCTCACAGGTATCAACAGGACTTACAAGGGCAAACCATCCCTTAGAAAGCTCTTAGACAGTTTTCACTTATATCGTATATACATCACATGTTTCCTATGTCGGGCATAGTGAGCTTGATAACATGGAATGCAAAGAATAGATCAATAGATGGAGTCCAACGAATATCAGTGGATTCGTGCACATGGAGCCACATTAACTCTACCTTTCCAAGCTCTGCACGAGAGCCAAGGAATCTTTGGCTTGATCTTGCTATGGATGGTGTGAACCCATTTGGTCTTCACTCAACTTCTTACTATGTGTCACCTATAGTCCTTGTTAACTACAACATCCCGCCATGGCTTTCTATGAAGAAAGGTCACTGATTCTTAGTTTGCTTGTTCCTGGGTGCTACAAAGTTAAGAATATGGATGTCTATCTCCATCCATTAGTTGATGAGCTTAAGATTTTGTGGGAGGAGGGGGTCGCAATGGAAGATATAAGCAAGCGCAATGGTTGACAGTTGCCAATATACGAACCATTCTCATGTGGACCATGAATGACTTTTCGGGATTCGAGGAGTGCTCAGGTAAGTAGGCTTTCATTCTCATTGTTTGGTGATATCTAACATAGCTCATTCAAGTTTATCTTGACTAAAAAGCGGTGTTGGGACATGTCTGGTTACCGCAAGTTATCATGCATGTCCATTGTGTGGGCCACAGTTAGACTCCCGAAGGTCATAAACCATGAAGAAGATGGTATATTAACAAGGATACATCGCTTCTTACTGAAGGGTCATGAACTAAGGGAAGGTTTTCTTAGATGACCTCCAGTACGATGAACGCCCAAAGCTGGTACAAGTTGAAAATGGTCCACACAGAGTCACATCCAAACAGAATGCAATGATTCTCGGTTTTTTACGAGTTGCCATATTGGACCCACTTACAAATCAACCACTTGTTGGATCCCATGTATATTTCCAAGAATGTGGGCAGCTTATTATGGGACCACATCACAGGAAAGAGAGACGCTGCAGGGGCACGAATGGATTTGAAGGAGGTAGGAAATATGGAGGCGCTAGTCGAGCACTAATGGTTGCTTGAAACTACCTCACGCTCCTTGGGTTCTGTCTAGTAAAGAAGAGCACATTGTAAAGCAAATTATCAGATCTCCCGATGGGTATGATGCATTCCCTAAAATTCGATTTTTCTAAAGACAACCAACTATTAGGGCTAAAATCCCATGATTGGCATAAGATATGTCAGGCTTGTACTGACCTCGATTATAAGTGGCCTGCATATTTTGCTATATAGTGTCTAGTCAATGTTCATAATGCTTCTTCATTTGTGGCAATTTGTACTACCAATCACGATTATGAGATGTCTCACTCCAAAAATATGCAAGACAATTCACAGGTTGTCGAATTTAGTGCAATGCATCTCACAAAAGGAGATTAAGACATCCTCTGTTGAATCTACAAGGCGGGGAGTGGTGGAGACGATTTGTCTCTTTGAGAAGTACCTGCCCACCAGCATGCTTTCATGATACAAACCCACCTCTTGGTGCATCTTGTAGATGAAGTGGAGATTACAGGACCCGTCCATACGCAATGGATGTTCTTCTTGGAGCACTTCATGAAAACCCTGAAAGGCTTTGTGCGACAACGAGCTTGGCCAAAAGGTAGCATGGCTGAAGGTTGGCTGGTATCGAAGGCATTAGTGCATATTTCACAATGGCTACCAAATGGTGGATTCAGACAACAATATGCTATGGTCTCATGAATGACAATAATAGACTGACCAGAGATGTGGTGATTGGAAATGGGGTAGAAAAAAGGATGGATACTGCAATGAAGGAGAAAGTGAATCGTTTTTGTATGTTGTATCATGCATCCATGGAGATGTGGCTCACTAAGTACGAGTATGAGTAGGCCATGAAAGATTGGAAAAAAGTGTGATTGAAATTTTGATGTAGTACACACCATCGATCGATTCAATATCTTAAGGGCATGGAGGAGATGCCGTGGTTTATGTCTATGCAATGGTTACATGGAGCTTTGATCACAACTTCTCGCTCACGAAGGGATGGAGGTCTCTACTACTAAGGAGTGGGAATTTTCAAGGGGATGTAGTCCGAAGGTGACTGTATGTTTTATAAGCTATCATATTTTATATGTGACAACTAATCTAGCCATTTCAATGTAGAGTACAAAATATATAGTGCAGTGTGGTAATGCAGGTAACATTTTCGCATCAAGTGCATCGACAAAATGCACTCCACAACAAATTGTGGTATCATGGCAAAGTTCAAGCAAGAGAGCCAACGGCAAGCCACGGATCCAAACATCGTTATAGATGAGATGAAGTATTTTGGGAACTTGCAAAGTGTTATCTCTTACAATGGTTCGAAGTGATATTGAAAGTAGCCAGGGCAACCGTTTGACAAGACCCATTTTGGATTTCTTGAAATAGATTCCGAGAAAAGATGGACGGATCTACGCAACACATTTGTCATGCTGGCCCATTGTGAACAGGTGCAGAATTTTCTTTTTCTTTTTTTTTTCAAACAAAGAACAGACTCAAATGTTGAATCACTCTTATATGTGATTTTGAACATGTAATTTTCTATCGAAACCCCTGACAACCTCAATGGTGGTATGTTGTACCTTTAGCTCCTCAAAGTGCAAGAATATATGATGAAATAAATGTTCCCAATGTAGATGAGGAGAGTATATAGGTGGAGGGGTCAATATTGCAAGGGGTGGAGGTCGAAGAGGGCTTGGAACGTGTAGAGGGAGCATATTCAGGTAACGATGACAGAATGACAAGAGGCCACAAATTCTTTGAGAACGAAGTGGACTCCTCCTTTTGTAGTGACCTATCTATAGACCTTCCAGTATATGCAAAGTTGTGCTATGAGATTGACATGGGACCATAGACTATGTCATAATTGTTACATATGTCTACTCAATTCGTTGATGAATCCCTTTTAAGAGTACTCTAGAATATACATTTTAAGTAACATCTTTTTTTTCAGAGTTATATTACCGTGCTTTACTTGAATCTTTATATTGATTATGCTAACACCATTTTCTGTCTATCCAAGTTAACTTTAACGATATTTGGAGAGTAGGATGAGTCGAGGGATGAGCGACGAGAAGTTGTAACAGATATTTATACATATGTCTCTAGATCAGATAGCCCAATTCATAGATGCGACGGACCATGAGCTGTCTCAAACACCATCGGGCTGTTCCATGAGATCTACTTCAGTATGCTTTGATACTTTGATTTCTGGTAAACAAGGTCGACCGTGCAGACTAGGCCCGGACAGAGGGAGTGGTTCTAGGGGGTGCTGCAAAGATGTGGATACTATGAGCCCGAGATTGCAGCTCTAGATAGGGATGCTACTCCTTGCTCTCATATAGGTTCCAGAGAGGGTGACTCGGGTGGATATTGTGGAGACACTGATGCAGTATCTCCATCTCATCATTCTGGTGGAGGTATGTCACCTGTAGGATTTTTCACACCTATGGAGACATCTACTCCAATGACTCTAGCTTGTACTCAGTTGTATGTGAGTGGCACTCCTATGGGTGCTACTCCGAGAGATACTACCCCTGTGGGTACACCAAATGTGCAGGGGTCTCCTGCTTATGCCTAGGAGCACGGTCGTAGGTGGGAGAGAACACGCCTTAGACATACCCCAAAGGGATGTGGATACCTCATAGATGACAGGACAGGAATTGTGATCATGAATGATGAGGGGGAGAAGGGTGATATCTCACATGAGAGAGTTGTGCCAACAAGTTTTTCATCACAATATCTTGGACCATTTGAAGAATATACCCAAGGGGAGCAAGGACTATATAGTGGCATCCTTGCCAAGGAAGATCAAGCCGTTACCCCAATCTTCGATGACTCTAGCATTGCGCATCCAGGGTCGGCCTAATAGGATATCGTAGTCCACTCCCTTCATGACTATAAAGTCAACAGAGAACTAGACGCCTGCAATCTTCAATGGCCAATTCTTAAGTACCCCGAATGGCTTTACTCTCATACTGTTTGCTAGTGTGACATTAAACCTAGCAGTTTTGACAGGCGGGTTTCCCCAAGTCTGAAGCACTACGTGGCTAAGCACACTAACCCCAGCTCCTGTGTCTACGATTCCCTTTCTTGTTGTGTCGCCTAGGGCTAGGACCGGTAAGACTGTGTGCATCTTAGAACCTTCCCAGAAGGCATTGACGTGCAAGGATTTAGGCACAGAGTGCAGCATCAAACTTGGTATTTGTGTTTCTGTGTCATGGTCTTGAGGGTCTGCCGTGACCTGCTCTGGTGCCCCTTCGACCCACTGCTTAAGATCTTGCCATAAGGTAGGATGCTGCCTACGCAGATCTCCCAGGCTAAGTGTTACAAGGGTAGTCACTAGCGTGGTCAGAAGATCGTTGGATACTCGTCTCTCCCCTAACCTGGATTGTCCTGCCCAATGGCCGTTACTGATCTGCAGCTCTGTAGTATCAAGGCTTGGTCTTAGTGGCACTACTTGTGGTGCGGTTGCTTCTGCCGACTTAGGTTGAGGCGGTGATATTGGCGTGCTTACACTAGAGAGATCATCGATCTCGTCCTCTATGATGGGCTCAGCGTCCTTGAGATGCTCTTGAGCCTCCTTCACCCATTCCTTCACCTTTTCTATGGCCTTTAATTGTCGCTTCGGATGCGGATATTCCCCTACCTTAGCGCTTCCCTTTTTGGCCATCTTAGCGGCTGAAGTCTCTGCCTCTGCGTCTGAAACCTTCTTTCCAGCAAGCAGAGTCATAGCACTCTCGATTTTTAGTGCGACTTTAGCTTACGATCTCTTCTTTTTCCGCCTGCGGCTTTTCTTCCCTATCGAGGTTGCGTCAAGATTGCTAGGTCCTGGCAGAGAGATGCCGGCCTGCTTCGTTTGGAGTCAAGTCATGACCCGCAATGGGATAGGTGTGGCCTCCCCATCGAGGTTTTTGACACCAAACAGCCCCAATGGGACAGATGGTACGTTGGCTGAGCTAGAAGATGGCTTTCGCTTTGGGCAATCTACGAAGAGATGGGTGATTCCGCACTCTGTGCACCTTTGGTCAGCCTTGTCTCTGTGTTGCTGCTCTCTTTCAGGGCAACGTGATGAGACATGACCGGGGTGACCACAAGTCCAACAGATGATTGGATCCTGTGTTTGCCCTCCTAGGCCTCTACCTCGTCCTCTTCCTAACGCCATCACCGGCACGAGTCGATAGTCCATGAGGACAGCATTGCCCTCATCATCATGTGAGATGTAAGGATATATGTAAAATTTTTTCCTCACTTGGCTCTTCCACGTAGTGGACTGGAGCATCGCTCGGTGGATGGGTCATGTAAGGACCAGGCGGTCTAGGGAGGCCCATAGGATTTATTTCCATCCTAGGAATAGCTGGCTTTATATCATTAGGCGTGGGAAGGGCCAATGGGACTCCCCTTCCAAAGAATGGCTGCGGCCTGTTCACTAGGTAAGGTTGGCCGTAGGGTTGCGAGTACATAAGCCTTCTTGGTAATCTACAATGCGTGACGTCATGGCTAAATCTACCGCAGTTAGCACAAGGTCTTGAACTAGGGTCTTGACACTCGGCTGGTAAGTGGTTTTCGCCACAGTACACGCATTGGACGTGTGGGTGCGTTGGTCGTCTCAACATGTCTTGCAACTTGGCTAATTCCATCTTGACATCAGCCAAGCCTTGGTCTGTCTCGATGGCCTTCCCCTTATCTTGGGATGATGGGATTGATCGCTCATTAGAGGCTGACGCTCTCTCTGAACCTCGCGAGTTGGTCTCCTCTACGTTCGAGCTCCTAGAGCTCTGCTCTTTCAGCTGATCATCGACTCTGATGGCTTCCTCAAACATTCTAGCTATCGCATCTCGCTGCAAGCTTAAATTGCCTGCCAAAGCCTTATATAACTCCTCGTCTCGAATTCCACTAATGAACACAGTCGAAACTGCTCTTTCAGTCGGATCGCTCACCCAGAGGGATTCTCTTGAAGAGACTCCTCACATGGGTTATGTAGTCGCGAATGTCCTCCTTCTCTTTCTACTTGACGTTCATCAAGCGTACTGGTAGGTTATCGGAGTATCCGGGCTCGGCGAATCTCTTAATGAAGAGATCCTTGAGACCATTGAAGTTGGCTCGCTCTACAGCATCTAGACTTGTATACCACGTCCTACCCTTGTCGCCTAGGCAAAGCCTGAATGCTTGCGAGCATTGAGTTAGGTTGTTGAGGCCGTTGGCTTCGCAGACTTGCTCAAACTGCTCAACAAACTTGTATGGGTTGTAATGGGGTTGGTACTTGTCGAGTTGCTTGGCAACGATCGGTATTTTGGACTGGCTCTTTGAGCCTTGGTTCGCCCCTAGTCCTACAAGCAGCGATGTCGCTAGTGCCCCGGCACTTTGCTCTGCAGCCGTGTTATCTAGCAGTCGCTTCATGAGAAGCTCGCTCAACGTCAAGTCCCCCTCTAGGGCTCTCTCGTGATCTGTTCGGTTCCTACCTTCTAAGTTCAACACTCGTTGCACCTCGCGCAACTCTGTACTTTGCCTTTGGCTTCTAGCTGCTGATCCCTATTGTATTCGGCTATGCTTTGCAATGCTTTGCAGGCTAGCTTTCTCTCCTCTTCTAGATCTGCGATGATAGCGTCTGCTGTTCTACTGTGGTGCTCATATCGGGCATATGCGTCGTAACTGCTTACTAGCTCTACTGAATAGCATCTGGGAAGACGTTCAAATCGAGTTTCTCATTAGACCTCCGGTCTGAGCTTTCCTCTGCCATTGTCGAGTTGTCTTGCTCCACCAAGCTGTCGATCAGGTTTAGTAGACTTGTTAAATCCACGTCGTTGGCGCCCCTTACTTGGTCCTAATTTGCGCTTTGATGGTTTGTCTATGTCTTGGGTCCTCTCCTATTGGTGGGTTCCTTGAGTGGTTTATCTGAGTGAGTTCCTTTAGTTATTGAATACAAACATCAATTTATGGTCACTCAGTGCGTGTGTCATTTCTCGTGCACTTGTGCTCAATCAGGCTTTCAACTTTCTTAAGTGTACTTCAAGTGCGGAAATTCAATGTGAGTGCAGCAAGCAATTCCTAAGCGTCTTACGCACTCTCGCTTGTTTCGGGCCTGATAGGCTTGTAGATCAATTTTCTGGCCGTTTTGTCAGGGTTTAGGGTTTTTCTCGTATGTCACCTTGTTCGTTTTCGGTCATCAGGTTTTACAGCTCAGTGGTTCGCGTCTAAGTCCTTGGGTCTCGCAACTACCTACTTCTAGCTGTTAAGCGGCTGTGCGCTACGATTTTTTCCTATTACGTATACCAGAATCAAGTTCTGAGTGCCGAAGGGTTTCGACAGTTTGCGCTGCTGTGTTTTAGCCGGGTCAGGTCAAATTTTTGAAAAATTTGACAAAAATTTGCACTCGGACCAACTGGTTCGAATTGCAGGGTCCGAGTAGGTTACTCGGACGGGCCGAGGGCCGAATTTCAGGGTTTAACTCAGACGGTTTTGATTCGGACGGGCCCAATGGTAAATTTGAACAAGGTGATTCGGACAGGCCGAGGCACTTGGGCCGACGGCCGAATGTGGAAAGTGGCCGAGGGCCGAATTTGAGACTCGGACGAGTCGTTCAAATGGGCCAAGGTCGAATGTGCCACGTGGCCGAAAGTTTGACTCGAACGGGCCAAATGGGTGGACTCAGACGGTTTGCCTCGGACGGTCGGTTCGAGAGTCGACTAGGGTTTGGGCCGAGTGGGCCAAGTGACAGGGGTCGAGGGCCGATTCTGAGACTCGGCCCAAAAAAGGCCACTTGGACGGGCCGAGTGCGGCGCACGTAAATAGCACAAACACAAATTTGATCGATTCACAAGATTTAAGCAAGCACAATGGCCATGCACTTTCAAATCCTATCTAGGGGAGTAGAGGGAGAGATTCATATACCTGAACGGGCCGGTAAGCGCGTCGGTGATGCGATCGAATCGATGTGGGTTGGAGCTCTCTCTCTCTCTCTCTCTCTCTCTCTCTCTCTCTCTCTCTCTCTCTCTCTCTCTCTCTCTCTCTCTCTCTCTCTCTCTCTCTCTCTCTCTCTCTGAAATGGCACAAATGAGCTCTCCCTTGGCCTCTTGGCTCTTATACCCCTTCCTGGGTGTGGTGTTGATGCCCCCAATCACTCACTTGCCGATCTTAGGCATCACTAGCGAGTGTTTTACCAATTTTTGCACGATTTTTACCCTGTTTTGCCCTATTTTGAAACAGTAAACCCTACCCTTCTCCGATTCAATTTCCTAATTCTAATCTACGCTAAATGCAACAAAAATCGAAGGCAAAAAACTAAAATAAATTCTCCATGTTTTCCAATCATCAAACAACCAAAATATCCCAAAATACTTGTTTTGAAGATCAAAAACACCCAAACTTTCTACCTATCTCAAGCTCCATTTCGGGGATGAATCCCCTACTTCGATGCTCGATATGAGGCGCGCAAGTGCTCAAGCTTGAATCCGTTGTTCCGGAAACGGAACCAAAATGTAGTGGAAGCTCATGCTCAACCGCCAAGACCCACGGACCGCTTATTGCTTCAAGCGTTTCAAGCGAGCTCTAATGGCTATCTCTCACCTAGCCGACGTGCCATCGATCCTACGAGTGTAGTGAGCTTACCTTGATGCCGATGTGAGTAGCCTCCTCCCTCGCACACCTCAGTAGCTCCACGATTCTTGATGCTAGCTCAAGCATCCTCAAGCCTCCTCCATCTCCAAGCTCCATCCTCCATAGCCACGCGCACGAGAAAAGAGAAGAGAAGAGAAGAGAATAAGAGAAGAGGAGATGGTGAAGAGCTTCACCCTCTTGATTCCTCACTCCCACACACTCACTCCCTCATACTCTCACACTCCCTCTCTCAAGATCACACACAAGCAAGAAGAAGAAGAGAAGAAGAGAAGAAGAAGAGAGCTCTTGTTAGCCACACACCAAAGAATGAGCTTCCATTCACTTTTTAAACTTTATATACAAGCCCTAAAATCCCATGGGTACCCATCCTCTTTTTTACATGATCGGCCATTGTGGCAATGTCCTTTTTCCATTTCCCTCTTCTAGCCTTATGCCTCTAGCCTATGCCCGTCTAATATTTTACAATTGGCACAGGAGGGAGCCTGGTGCTCTTTTACAAGAGTTTTTCAAGTTTTTTGAGGCGCCTTTCATTTAACATTGCGTCTTTGGTCTCGGCTTAGCTTTTAGAGGTCACCTGCATGTCTTTGCTCTTCTTCCATGCTTTTTTCACTTTTTTCTTCATTTTCCACCATTTTTTGCCATCTCAACTTGGGGTTAACAGTGGAGCATGCACAAAGATCACTAGTGCCCAAGGAGCCTTTGACTTTCCAAGAGGATAATAAGCATCACAGGTACAATGCTACTCATGATAAGGTTGATTGCTCATGTAGGAGCTCTCGCTCAACTACCAAGACCCACAGACTGCTTATTGCTTCAAGCGTTCCAAGCCGAGCACTAATGGCTACCTCTCACATAGCTGATGCGCTACCTATCTACGAGTGTAGTGAGCTTACCTCCATCCCCGATCGAGTTACCTCCTGTCCCGAGCACTCCGGTAGCTCCACGATCCAAGTGCAAGATTCAAACAAGATCCATTCTCAAGCTCCACACTCCAAGCTCCATTGCCACGAGCAAGACAAGACAAGAGAAGAGAAGAGAAGAGAAGAGGAGAAGATGGAGAGCTTCTCCTCCCCAATTCCTCACCCTCACACCCAAGCAAGCAAGCAAGAAGAAGAAGAAGAAGAAGAAGAGAGCTCCTTTTGGCTACACACAAGAATGAGCTTCTCATTCACTTTTCAACTTTATATACAAAACCCTAAATCCCTTTTGGGCGGTCATCCCTTTATCCCCTTTTTTATATGGCCGTTCGTGGCCTAGGCCCTTTTTTCCATTGTCCTCCTATCTTCCTAGTTTCCTTCCTACCGCTCATCTACCTTTACAATTTGCACGGGTGAGAGCTCGGCGCTCTTTAAAATAAATCCTGGTCTGTCTTGTGCTCTTTTACATGAGTATTAATTTGCACTCCTCTTGTGCGCCTTTCTCTTTGATTTAGGACTTTTCTGCACTTCTTATGTTTCCAAATTCTTCTTGGTGCGCCTTTGTCTTCTGTTTCACTTTTGCCTTGGCCTTGTCTTCTGCTTTAGATTTTTTGGCTTTTCCATCTTGTTTGTTTGAGGGTTAACATTACCCCCCTCCTAAACGAGTACCAGTCCCATGGCACTCATCGCCGTAGGTATCAGGCTTTGGCATGTACCAAAGACGTGGGTGGCAAGGACGTCTGTGGTTGCCTTGGAGAATTTTTGGTGGTGGGCAGATGAAGGTCATTGGGGCCACATTGTTGGCATGGGTGGCTGGTGGTAGAATGGTTGGAATTGGAGGTAGGGCTATTCGTTGTTGGGAATTGCACTGGGAGCTAGCACATGTGGTGGTTTGTGGGGATTCTGCACAGGCCAATTGTTTGGTGGGCTTGCCTGATAGAAATGGTCAAGAGGTCAGAATTGAGTGATGATGAAGAGCTAACGATGCATTTAATGAAGTCTTCAGTACCTGCAATTGAAAACCTCGCATATGTGGTCTCTCCCTGGGAGTAGTGCTAGTCTTCTTATCGTGCACAAGACGTAGTTTAATAAGTTTGGGAGACAAGTCGAACTCTAGGTAATGAACTCTAGGCAAGCTGAGAGTATTGTCCTGTACTTGAGGACCCAAACTATGTATATATTTCGGTGTAGATATTATGTGAGTGCTCGTGCATACTTAGATATTACGTAGTTAGAAGACTGCGGACTGGTTCCTCGTAACAACGTGTGGATGAAGCAAAGTTGTCCATGTTGAGGAGAAGTGCACATGAAGATGTATGAGACGTCCTTTGTGTTGTGACGGCACGATGTAGCATAAATGAACACAGGAACACCGCACTTTCGGTAGCTTGTAGCTATTGGACTTGCTAGACAAGTACGGTGTGCTTTTCATGGCCATTCATGCGGTGCTTACCACGATCGATTGCAATGGTATTAAGGTAAAGGGCAAGAGGGAATCGTGCAAATGGGTCAGGGTGACAAGTCTAACCATAGGCGAGACAAGCTCCCTAGGTATGTCTTGCCCTTTATGTGTCCTGAACAATTATGGGGAAAGTGTAGAGGGCTAGGGAACTAGGGACAGAGCCAGCTGACCAAGGTTACTGGACATACCTAATTAGAGGACCCCTAGGTGTTGTGATGTGATCGTGGGTGCTTGTTTTCTCTCTTTTTTTCTTTCTTTCTTTCTTTTCTTTTTGTTTGTTGGTTTTTTTCTTTTTCTTTCTCTTTTTCTTCTTTCCTTTTCTTTTCCTTTTTTTTATAATATAAGGAATAACATGAGTACAACCATTGCAATACTTTGAGGCTATCAACCTTTCAATTGGATTCGGAAATATTAAGATTCAAAGGCTGCAAAACTGGATATTACAACTATGATTGTGTCCTAGCCTTGTTGCTACATGAACAGTTGTTGAGATAGAGAGATACCCTAGAGATTTTGCAAAACCTCTTTGAAACGTGTGATACTGGTACAATTGAGATAACAGCTGCCGTGAGTGCCAAGTGTCGAGTTTGACCTAGAAGGACAAAGTGGCCACTGATCATGCTTTGGGCCATGCAATGTGGCCAATCGGCAAGGGTGATTTTTACTTTCAGCGGTGTGGCTTCATCATGGTTCTTTGTGAGGTTGGTGGTCTTGTGGTGACTTGGACATTGAACACTTTCGTACAAAGACCTGTGTCATCCTCATCCACTTGATACTTCATGAGAGTATATGCAACTCACATGTATCAATTATATTGAACAGATGCAACACAAAAAGATATTACTTTATCAAAATCCTATGGTGCTGATTGTGATGCATATCATCAGTGCTTGTTAAAGACGTGACATGTATTAGTAGTAGGTAAGGGAGGTTTGTACAGTTGGGGAGCCTACCCCTTTAACCACTTAAGGATAAAAAGTTATGACAAAATGGCATTTGCCAAGAAGCTTATACAACATAGGGCCTATTCTATTTGTATGAGGCATGGTGAATTTGGGTGATCAGACGACTGGGGGTGTGTGCCGATGGTGGGCTCCCCCTCAGGCGGGCAAGGAACATATCGGCTGGGATTTGAATGATGTAATCCCTAGCCGCAACTATTTCAAGAATGCTTTTAAATAACTCATCAAATTTCCTCATGTTTCTAGTTGCCTTCTCCTCTTTCGAGCACCTGATGCCCGAGCGTCTGGTGAGGACCTACACAGCCGGTGTCACTACCCCCCGGGCATTCCCTTAAGCCTTTATTTTCTTGGCCTGGGAAGTTTTTGGCATGTGTCCAAGGTGACGCCGCTTAGGACCTCTTTTTGGTGTGTACCTCTTAAGGGTAGGCATATATTATGCTAGTGGAGGTGCTTGTGCCTTATGCTTCCTTCTACTACAGAGGAGAGCTTCCTTTCATACCAGCTGCATTGTGTACTCCATAACGGCTACTGTGGGAAAATCTACAAAATGTGAACCAAGGTTAGGCTTTGAGGCATGATAGAATTATTTGCATGAAATGGATTAAATAGTGGATTATCAAGCACATATGAGGAGGAGGGGTGAGGTGAGGCATGCAGTGTTTGTTGTAGAGGGACAGCCCCCGTGATGGTATTTGTCCTGCTTCGACTAGGAGGCATATTCCAGCCATTAGCAGATCTTGGCTTATGCTAAGTTGCGTGGACTGGTTGTGATGGAGTGGAGCAGGGCTCATCCTCGGAAGGATAGATTGAAAAGGGAAAAGGTGTATAGAAGGGGATGGCACCCTATCTATGCTGTGAGAGACATTGGTCATGGCTTCTTATGGCGGTAAATATGAGGGTTATATGCCCTCCACCTGGAGGCAAGAATGGTCACAGGACTTCTAGACTTATGGTGAGAGAAGGACTTGAGGAGCTTAGCTTGTCAAACCCAACTCTTCTCCTTGCGCTTGACTATCATTGCTTGTGTGTGTTGATATTATCTATATAGGGTCACAAAACTCATTGTTTATTTATGTACATATTTACAAATCCATGTCACTTCGTGAGGATAAAAACCAATTGTAGAACTCAGGATTGTACTGGAGTGTGGCACATGCATCTAGTACTCATCACAACTTACTCAATAACAACAGATATTTTGCAACATCGAGTAGCATGGTACCTTGTCCAAGTCTACTGTCAACATGTAACTCCTCCTCAATGAGAACCTTATCAGCCAAAGAGTTCTCTTGGCTAGTTTCAGCTAAGTTCGTACCCCGAATGGCAGTTAGCACTCGAAAGAAAGTTGGCACCACATAGGTTGGGTCTGTTTGAGATCGCCATTTGGCCAATCGCTCCTCTAAGACTGTCACAATCTGGGCTCCTAGTTCGGCCATTATAACACGGTTTTCAAACCAATGTTTTTCAAATTGACTTCGACTCTCTAATTGTCGTTTAGTTGCTCTATCTCTAAGAGATTTGGTTGGCAAAGCACATCATTGAATGTCACAGTTAAGCATAGTTCGTTGGCTTCCTCGTCAGAGATGAGTCGCATGCATTCATGCAGGAGCCTGTCATAGTGCTCGTCAAGATGTTCTTGTTCTTCCCAGGATAGGGAAAATAGCAAGTATTCTTTCAGCTGCCCCCTAGGGAATGCACCCATGTCTGCAAGGACGTAGACATGTGCGAATACTTTGAGTTTAGTGTCCAACTCAGTTAAGCATTTGCGACACTTCTATGTTCAATGAGGGCTTGCTCATTTGCTATCTCATGCAAGGTTCTAGGAGTTTCCCTAGGCCTTAGCATAGCTGGGGGCTTAGACCTAGATGAGCAAGATTGGTTAATTCTAGGATTGCTTATATTCTCGGGGTTTTCGTATTTTTCCTAAGGTTTTACTGTTATTGTGTCATGGTTCTCCTCGGATGTGACTGGTATAGTCATGTCATCTTGTTATGACAGTGTTGTATCCACTCTTGATTGGTCAATACGAGTTCTGTTGTCGGTGGATTGAGTGTTGCAAGCAACCATTGATGATAATGGTTGCTCTAACTTATCAGAAGACATGGATGCATCTGAGGTTTCACCGCTGTTAGAAGAGATGGCAATGGGTTCATTGGTGGATGGACTTTATGTTTTATTCCTCAGCTCTTCAATGCTCTTGGTCTTGATCTTATTGGCATCTACTGCCACTTGCAACTACCGTTGTTTCCGTTGTTTTGTCCTCTTTTTCTTGGGCAATTGAGGTGTCTCCTTTAAGGACTCGGAACCCTGAACTAGGTCAATCGTTGATGTGCTTGGTTGGGCCTTAGCACTCTCCTTCTCTGGTGTACTCTCATGGGACTTAGTTGCGACCTGCTAAACAGCCTTGCTAGGTTGATTAGTCGAATGCGCCATCTCCTTGGCCACATCTTTGAGAGGTTTCTCCTCAAGCCTAGGCTTTAGGTGCTTTAGCAGTGCTGGAGGTATCAAGGATGTTGGTTGCGACACCTCTTCCACCGGTGAATGGCTAAGGACACATTCCGCAAGGGGCATTGTCACGGCTAACGGCTATGATGACTACTACAGTTCCTGATTGGAAGTACTAACGACTAGTTCAGCGGACTCGCCATTATTGGTAGGCTGCAGTGTCAAGTCCTTAAGCAGATCAGAAGTGGTTGTGTCTTTTATTGCCCTTTGCGCATTCACTTGTGCAGATCGAGTCTCGGTTGATCTAGTCACATTAGGTTGCATAGGCATATCCTTGGGCCGAGAGCTACGGGTGGTATCATGTCCCACCTCTTGGACGTTTGGAAGCTTAGATGGAGATAGAGATTGGGATTGAGCAGCTACACTTGACGACTACTGTTGTGCTTTGTCCGTTTAGGGAAAGAGGGTGTAGGAGATTTGGGGCTCCTACTTGGCATTGGCCGAAAGATTTGCTCATGGCTGTTAGACAATCATGCCATTTGCTTTGTTGAGCAATCAATCTTACCATGAGCAATGTTGCGCCTATGATGCTTGTTATCCTCTTGGGCAATCAAAAGCTCCTTGGGCACTAGTGGCTTTTGTGTACCATCATGCCATTTGCTTTGTTGAGCAATCAATCTTACCATGAGCAATGTTGCGCCTATGATGCTTGTTATCCTCTTGGGCAATCAAAAGCTCCTTGGGCACTAGTGGCTTTTGTGTACCTTCAACGATTACATCTGATATTTGCTTATTAAGCAAGCTAGGTTGAGGATCTATCCTTTGAATAGTCCCGTTTGGTCTCTTGATTCCAATCATGAGGGGCTTGGTCACTCCAATGTTTTTGACTCAAGACTTGGATCTTCGTTTAGATTTCCTCGTGCGCTTCTTTGCTTTTAATGTTATCTGGCCTTTAGCTGATGAAGGTGGTTTAGCAGGGGCCTTTGGTATCCAAATCCATCAGTTACCTGCATAATACCCTTGAGTACGGAGCAACACTTTGGATATCCATCGCGGCGTGGTATTGGCTCTCCATTGATACCTACGTCGATAAGGCTTGGGATTCTTTTGTGGTCTTCTACGATATTTGTAGCTCGAAAGCCTATTCTTAGCATTGTTCCTGACCTTCTTGTTTCAAGCATGGCCTCGCTCACTAGTTCTCTCTGTTCAACATGTGCTTATATCAACTCTTCCAACAAGTCCTTGCTCTCATTAGTAGGCTTTCCTGATATGACAGCACCTTCCTTGCCTTTCCCTCAAAGCTTAATGAGGTCACCCTTACTAAAGATCATGATTATCCTCACACACGGTAGTGTCAAGTGTATCCTCTGTGCTACATAGTCGGCCTCACACTTCGTCACCCTTTTGAAAGGTCGTCCGAGGAGGGTTTCCTTTCCACAATTAGCACTATTTGGAAGAACATGGAATAGGATAGGCAAGCTTTATGTTTCAATGGTTACAAGGATTTTGCACTTTCCCATAAGTGCTTGGGAGTGTCCCCCATAAGGACTAAGAGTTGCATTAGTCGGTGTGAGCTTTGGTTGGCCTAGTAGAGTCCATGCTTCATAGGTCAAGATATAAAAATCATCTCCTTCGTCGATGAGAGTGTCGACACAATGCTCCCTTTTTGTGATAAGTTTGACCCTAAGATAAGCAGGTGATACTATGTCTTCGTCTTCCGCGTCTTGGCTTGTAAATTCAAGCCTTCTGATACATGCCCTTGAGTCCCTAATTACACGACCAGATGTGGATTCTCCACTGATTTCTTGGGTCGTTTGTGCAGTGTTCAAGATACATCTATCATTAAGGTTGTCATGTTTAGTCATCCTCGAAATTGTAGCTTGATGTTGTTCCATTCCGCTTTGACTAGATGCATTCCGAACGCAACACATACGTGTTTTTGCGGTGTGTTTTTTTTTTCCTTGTTGGCTAGATTGGCCCATTGAGGTTCTAGGGTCTCTATTTGTCTTTGTTCGGGTATGGGCTTTCGGTTGCTCCTTTGCAAGTGAGAATCTATGCTTGTGTAGATCCATTACTACACTAGGGTCTAATTTGGAGAACCTGTCACAGCGCGTGTTTTCTCTCCAACATACTTGGGGGAGGTGCAAAAGGGGCCAAGCCCCCTCTGCGGGGGTCCGGGGAGGGCAGTCCCCCCCGACCCACAGGACCATTACGGTAAATGCCATGTGCAATTTGAAGGACTGTTTATAACCAAGTTTTGAGCTACTTGCTCTAGATTTCAGCCTAGTGATAAATCTATGATGTGGTTTCGGCTCTATATGGTCTCTCAGTCAATTTCAAGGTCTACAGGTTGAAATTTGAAAAGATCCAAATTCAGCCCAACAGGTCCAAATTACAGGGGCCAAATGCCCGATCTGGCCCGTCCAAATGGCTGAGGGCCAAATGAGAAAGGGTCGAATGTAACTAGTCCGAATGTCTAATTCAGCCAGTTTGAGTGTGGATGTCTGAGGGCCAAGTGATTGAGTGGGCCGAGGGCCGAATGGTCAAGTGGGCTGAGTGGCCGAGTCAGGTGGGCCGTGTACCAAGTGGTCCGAATGCTTCACTCAGACGGGCCGAGTGAAAGGTGTCCGAGTGTAGTGGCAAAGGGCTGAATGGGAATGATGGGCCAAGGGCCGATTCAGGTTGGGGGCCAAGGGTGAATGGTGAATTCGGACGGGCCAAATCGCAACTTCTTTGAGTGGGGTTGGGCCGAGTCGATAGGGTCGAGGGTCAAATATCAAGTTGGTTCGAATGCTTGATTCGGACGGGCCGAGCGGAGGGCATCCGAGTAAGATGAGCTGAATGGTTGATTCGGCCGTCGAGGGCCGATTCTAGGACTCGACCTAGAATCACTATCACTCAGATGGCGGGCCAAACATGGTGTGACTTTGATCGATGCAATAATAAATCACATGATTTAGGTCACGGCCTATCGCCCGCACCTCCATATCAAAGCTATGGATGGAGGGGAAAAGTTGTATATACCTGGAATAGCAAATAAAATCCAAAATGCAAATTGGCAAGCAAATCAAACCCTCTTGCCCTGTTATGACAGCAGAAACCTTGATGCTTATGTTTCTTCTTTTTCTTTGTTTTTTCCTACCCTAATGAATCCAAATCACAAAGCAAATACCTACACTACTCCAACATTCTTTTTCAAATCCAAAAAACCAAAAACCTACTCGCTAAGGAGATTGAATACCTCTTCAAACTCCCTCTCTTCCTACCTATCTACCTCAAGCACCGGTTTGAGGAAAACCCTACTTCAATGCTCAATTCGAAGCGCACAAGCGCTCAAGGCTTGAATCCGTTGGTCCCAGCAACGGAACCAAAATGTGGGAGCTCTCGCTCAACTGCGCCAAGACCCATGGATCACTTATTGCTTCAAGCATTCCAAGCTGAGCACTAATGGCTACCTCTCACATAGCCAACGCACTACCTATCTACGAGTGTAGTGAGCTTATCTCCATGCCTGATCCAGTTACCTCCTCTCCCGAGCACTCTGGTAGCTCCATGATCCAAGTGCAAGCTTCAAGGAAACTCCATCCTCAAGCTCCACGCTGCAAGCTCCATTGCCATGAGCAAGAGAAGAGAAGAGAAGAGAAGAGAAGAGAAGAGAAGAAGAGAGGAGAAGATGGAGAGCTTCTCCTCCCTAGTCCCTCACCCTCACACACTCACTCCCTCACACTCTCACACTCCCTCTCTCAAGCACAAGCTCAAGCAAGCAATAAGAAGAAGAAAAAGAAGAAGAAGAGAGCTCCTTTTGGCCACACACAAGAATGAGCTTCTCATTCACTTTTCAACTTTATATACAAAACCCTAAATCCCTTTTGGATGTTATCCCCTTTTTACATGGCCGGCCGTCCTTTTTCCCATTGTCCTCCTATCTTCCTAGCTTCCTTCCTACTGCTCATCTACCTTTACAATTTGCACCGGTGAGAGCCCGGTGCTCTTTAAAATAAATCCTGGTGCGCCTTGCGCCCTTTTACACGAGTATTAATTTGCGCTCCTCTTGTGTGTCTTTCTCTTTGATTTAGGACTTTTCTGCATTTCTTGTGTTTCCAAGTTCTTATTGGCGCACCTTCGTCTTCTGTTTCACTTTTTCCTTGGCCTTGTCTTCTGCTTTAGATTTTTCGGCTTTTCCACCTTGTTCATTTAAGGGTTAACACTCAACAAAGCAAATGGTAGAATCGTCTAACATCCATGAGCAAATCTTCCAGCCAGTGCCCAAGTCCACCTAGGAGTTCCCTCTTTTCCTAAAGGGACATAGGAAGCACAACAATAGTCATCAAAGTGTAGCTACTCAATCCCAATCTCTATCTCCATCTGAGCTTCCAAATGTCCAAGATACGAGACATGACACCACCCCTAATTCTTAGCCTAAGGATATCAATGTGCAATCTACCATGACTAGCTCAATTGATGCTCGATCTGCATAAGTGAATGTGCAAAGGGCAACAAAAGACATGACCACTTCTGATCTGCCTAAGGACTTAACACCTCATTCTACCAATAGTAGCCACTCCACCAAACTAGCCGCTACTACTTCCAATGAGGAATCACAGTAGTCACAGACTTTGACTGTGATGACATCCCTTGCAAAACGTGTCTTTAGCAATTCACCTATTGAAGAGATGTCACAACCAACATCCTTGACACCTCTAGCACTTCTGAAGCACCCAAAGCCTAGGCTTGATGAGAAATCTCTCAAAGATTTATCCAAATAGATAGAGCATCTAACCAATGAACTAGAGATGAAGCGCATGATGAAGCTTGATCACAAGCTGATAGCCATCATATGTGTGTATGTCCATGTGAACATTGGAAGACCAACACCAAAGCACACAAAGCTCATAGTCGAGAACCATTGACTTGGGACCAGCAACAACATGTTTGCTCCCACTATGTAGCTGTCTCACTGAAGAAGTCATAAACAACAACCCAAAAGCCACATCTAGAGAACTGCGCTTGATACCCTCACTCTATACTACTCAATGTGAGACGAATAAGGAAAATCTCAAAGCATTCAAACAAAAAAGGAAAGGACAACGTAACTTTGTGCAGAAATAGCAGTTGGCAGCCAAAATTGGCCATTGACTAATGACACTCACTGAACAAAGGAAACCCCTTTGGACATCAATACATGATCCCACGTGCATTTCCCTGACCTCATTAACAGAGCAATGGTCCATGAGGTCCAGCTTTCTGCCACTATCCAAAAATATCTCTTGTATAATAAACTGCTTCTAGAAGAAGATCTACATGTGGCTAGTAGGCTAGGAGTAGGGAGCTTGATGTTAGTGCATATGTCTTCTACCTCACTCAAGACCCTGCAATCCTAGATCTATGCTTCCCATCAATACAACCCTGACTTCTTCAAGTAGTTTCGTCCAAGCCTACATGACACAAATCCTAAAGCGTCTCTTGGTTCTACACTAGAGTCACCCGAACCTCAGGAGCAAGAGAAAAACAGCTCTAAACACAACACCCGCTCTAATAAGAAGCAATGGAGGCATGTTCTAATGGGTAAGGACAAGAGTCTAGAGCAAACACCTGACTAGGAGCAACTACCAATGCAATCAGATGAGGGGCTAAATGGAGGGGGATTAGCTGAAGAGCTAGACTCTCCAAAAAGAGAGGCATTTGTACCCTCACAACCTAGCGAGGCTGTTGCTGTTAACCCTTAGACGAACAAGGTGGAAAATTCGAAAAATCTAAAGCAAAAGACAAGGCCAAGACAAAAGTGAAACGGAAGACAAAGGTGCATCAAGAAAAATTCACAAACATAAGAAGTGCAAAAAAGTCCTAAATCAAGGAGAGAGGCGCACAAGAAAAAGTGCAAGTCAATACTTTTTGTAAAAAGAGCACCGCACTGAGCTCTCACCCGGTGCAAATTGTAAATGATTAGAGGATGGGTTGAGGCCATGCCAATAGGAGGAGGAGGGGAAGGGTTGGAGGAACGGGCCAAGCTGACCAGACCAAAAAGGGGATGATCGCCCAAAAGGGATTTAGGTTTTTGTATGTAAAGTTGAAAAATGAATGAGAAGCTCATTCTTGTGTGTGGCCAAAAGTAGCTCTTCTTCTTCTTCTTCTTCTTCTTTTTCTTCTTCTTGCTTGCTTGAGATTGTGCTTGAGAGAGGGAGTGTGAGAGTTGAGGAAGTGAGTGTGTGAGAGCAAGGGACTATGGTGGAGAAGCTCTCCATCTTCTCCTCTCTCCTTCTCTTCTCTTATCTTGCTCATGGCAATGGAGCTTGGAGCGTGGAGCTTGAGGATCGAGCTTGCTTGAAGCTTGTACTTGGATCATGGAGCTACTAGAGTGCTTGAGAGAGGAGGTAACTTAATCGGTCATGGAGATAAGCTCACTACACTCGTAGAGAGAGATAGTGTGTTGACTATGTGAGAGGTAGCCATTAGTGCTCGACTAGAAACACTTGAAACGATAAGCGGTCCATGGGTCTTGGAGGTTGAGCTTGAGCTCTTCGACTCTACAATTTTTCAACAAGCCACAGCTATGTCCCATGAGGACACATAAGAAAAAGAGAATGATAAGGCCCAAACAAGCAAATCAACGGTACTGACCTAGTCTAGGGTCCTGAGTCTTTAAAGGATACACCTCAATTTCCCAAGGAAAAGAGGACAAAACAACAAAAACAGCGGCAATTGCAAGTGGTTCTAGACGCCAAGAAGATTGAGACCAAGAGTGCTGAAGAGCTGAGTAATAAAGCATTGAGTTGAACCCATTGCCATCTCTCCTAATGGTGGTGAAACCTCAGACACATTCTTGTATTTTGATAAATCAAAGCAACCATTACCATCAATGCTTGCAATGCTCAATCCACTATTATCAGAACTTACATTAACTAATCAAGAGTGGATACAACACTGTCACAACAGGTTGACGAAACTATACTAGTCACATCCGAGGAGAACCATGACACAATAGTAGCAAAGCCTCATGAGAAACATGAAAACCCCGAGGACATAAGCAATCCTAGCATTGGCCAATCTTGCTCATCTAGGCATGATCCCCCAGCTCTGCTAAAGCCTAGGAAAACTCCCAAAACCTTACATGAGATACCAACCAAGCAAGTCCTCATCGAACATAGAAGTGTCACAGAGTTCTTGACCAAGTTGGATGCTAGACTCAAATTATTTGCATGTGCCTACGTCCTTTTGCGAACATTGGCAAATTCCCTAGGAAGCAACTTGAGGAATATTTGCCATATCTGCTATCCTAGGAAAAGCAAGAATATCTTAACAGGCACTATGACAAACTCCTACATGAAGACATGCAACTCATCTCTAACAAGAAAGCCGACGAACTATGCTTAACTGTGACATTCAAAAGCGCTTTGCTAACCAAATTTCTTAGAGATAGAGCAACTAAAGTGACAATTAGAGAGTTGAAGTCAATTTGAAAAATGTTGGTTGGTTTAAAAACTAAAGTGACAATTAGAGAGTTGAAGTCAATTTTAAAAATGTTGGTTAAAAAACTGCACTACAATGGCCGATCTTGGAGCCCAGATTATGACAGCAGACTCAGAGGAGCGACTAGCCAAATGGCGATCTCAAAGAGACCCAACCTATGTGGCACCAATTTCCTTTCATGTACTAACTATCGTTCAAGATATGGACTTAGCTGGAACTAGCCAAGAGAACTCTCTGATTGATAAAAATCTCACTAAGAGGAGCTACATGTTGCCAGTAGACTCGGACAAGGCACCATGCTACTTAATGATGCAAAATATATATTGTTAATTGAGTAGCCTACCACGATTACTGGATATGTATGACACACTCTAGTACAATCTTGAGTTCTACAATTGGTTTTTATCCTCACAAAGTGACATGGATTCATAAACGTGTACATAAATAAACAATGTGTTTTGTGATTGTGTAAAATAATACCAAAAGAAGCAAAGCCAGCACACACGCAAACAATGATAATCAAGCACAGGTGATATGCATCAAAGTCAACACTATGAGATTCAAATAAGTGATGTCTCTTTGAGTTGTACCTATTCATTATGGTTGAAGCATATGACTTGCATATACTCTCACAAGTTTCCAAGTGAATGCAGGACGACAAAGGTCTTTGTACGAAAGCTTCAACGTCAAAGTCACCACAAGACCACCAACCCCACAAAGAACCATTATGGAGAAAGTGACAGAAATACCAAGAAACAAAGAGCCATGATGGAAGCCCCATTAAAAGAGAAAATCACCCTTGTAGAAAGCACACATTGCATTTGAGCATGGCCAAAGCATAGTCATTGG
Organism: Lygodium microphyllum; assembly: GCF_053477565.2. Taxonomy (NCBI): domain Eukaryota; kingdom Viridiplantae; phylum Streptophyta; class Polypodiopsida; order Schizaeales; family Lygodiaceae; genus Lygodium; species Lygodium microphyllum. The sequence continues at coordinate 106,417,437 of NC_141143.1, forward strand.
CTACTCTCTCTTTCTTGGCCAAACTCTACATCCGGGTAGGAGCCACACTCTCAACAATGACATATGTTTCTTCATCAATAGGATTCAATTTACCAAATTCTTTGTCCCTTGTCCATGCATAGCTCATTTCAGTTGCTACCTCAATTGATCCGATGTCTCACATGTTACAAAGAGGTTTGCAAAATCTCAAGTGTATCTCTTCATCTCAACAACTGCTCCTCTAGCATCGAGGCTAGTAACACAATCATCTTTGTAATATCCAATTTTCACAACCTTTGGATCTTGGCATTTCTCAATTCAAATGAAAGATTGATAGCCTCAATGTATTGCATTGAGTGTATTCATCTATCCAAAAAATAAATCAATAAAAAGAGCACCCACGATCACAACACAACACCTAGGGGTTCGCAAATTAGGTATGTCCAGTGACCTTGGTTGACTGACTAGTCCCCTAGCCCTTTATACATCCCCCATAATTGTTCAGGGCACATCAAGGGCAGGACATACCTAGGGAGCTTTAGACATGTCACCTTGAACCATTTGCACAATTCTTATTTGCACTCCATCTCAGAGCTATCACAATCAATAGTGGTAAGCAAGGCATGAAAGACATGGAAAGTATACATTACTCTTCAATTTTTGCACTCCATCTCAGAGCTATCACAATCAATAGTGGTAAGCAAGGCATGAAAGACATGGAAAGTACACATTACTCTTCAAACACTATAAGTAGCCACCAGCTACCAAAAGCTAAGGCATCAATGAGCTAAATTATACTACATCGTATTGTCAAAATCATAAATGTTGTCTCAAGAAGCCTTCAAGTGTACTTCTCCTCAACATCAACAATTTTCTCCACCCCATTGAACCCTCGCTTCACCCACACATTCTTATGAGGAACTAGACCAATAGTCTTCAACCTATATAATATCTAAGTATGCAGGTGCACCTCACATAATATTTGCACCACAATCTATACATATTTTGGGTCCTCAAGTGTAAGAAAATACTCTCAGCTTGCTTTTAGAGTTCGACCTGTCTCTAAACTAATCAAGTTACGTCTTGTGTATGATACAAAGACTAGAACTAACCCTTAGGGAGAGAGACCATATGAGAGGGTTTCAATTGCATGTCCAACGAAAGTAGCATTAGCTCTTCATCAACACTCAACTCTGAACTCTTGTCCTTTATCATCATGCAAGCCCACCAAAGAATCGTCACGAGTAGAGTCCCCAGAACACCAACACTTGTGTCAACCATGAGTGCAACTCCCAACAAAGAACAGCTCTATCACCAACTACAATAACCCTATCACCAGCCAATTAGGCCAACAAAGTGCTACCAATGACCTTCATCCGCACCACCACCAAAACTCCTCCAAGGAAAACCACAATAGTCCCTTCCACCCACGTCTTCAGTGCATGCCAAAGCCTGCTACCTACGACGAAGAGTGCCATGGGACTGGCACTCGTCTAAGAGGGGGTAATGTTAACCCTCAGAAGAACTAGGTGGAAAATCTAGAAAATCTAAAGCAGAAGACAAGGCCAAGGTAAAAGTGAAACAGAATATGAATGTGCACCAAGAAAAATCTAAAAACATAATAAGTGCAAAAAAGTCCTAAATCAAGGAGAGATGCACACAAGAAAAAGCGCAAGTCAATAATTTTGTAAAAGAGCGTAGGCGCACCATGATTTATTTTGTAAAAGAGCGTCGAGCTCTCACCTATGCAAATTGTAAATGGTTAGATGCATGGGTTGAGGCCATGCCAATAGGGAAAGAGGAGGAGAAGGGTTGAAGGAATGGGCCAAGCCGGGACCAAAAAGGGGATGACCACCCAAAATGAATTAGGGTTTTATATATAAACTCAAAAAGTGAATGAGAAGCTCATTCTTTGGTGTGTGGCAAAGTGGACTCGTCTTCTTCTCTTCTCTTCTTGCTTGCTTATGTGTGCTTGAGAGAGGGACTGTGAGAGTGTGAGGAAGTGAGTGTGTGAGGGCGAGGGATTGTGAAGGTGAAGCTTTCCATCATCTCCTCTCTTATTCTCTTCTCTTCTCTTGTCTCGCACACGGCTATTGAAGATGGAGCTTTGCAGGTGGAGGCTTGAGGATGCTTGAGCTCACATCTCGAATCATGGAGCTATCGATGTGCTTGAGGAAGGAGGCAGCTCATTTGGGCAACAAAGTAAGCTCACTACACCCCAGGTAGATTCAAAGGTGCGTCGGCTAGGTGAGAGAGAGCCATAGGTGTTCACTTGAAACACTTGAACAATAAGCGGTCTATGGGTCTCAGCGTTTGAGCATGAGCTCGCCTCTACAAGCACTCCATTACAAAGCGTGATCCCATCAATCATCTTTATTGTCAGTAGTTACTTTTTTTTAAAATGCATTATGTATGGTGGACTAATGTGTAATTGTTCATTTTGCAAAGTCCGTTCAATGGTCCTTTGCATCGGAACGAGCTTTCGAATGGTGAGGATCTATAGCTCCCGCTTGGATTTGTGGAGTGCACACCCTCTTCTTTTTTGGTCATGTGATCTATGCAGGCATCTTCCAAGTACTATGTACTTATCATCCTTTGTATCTTGCCATAATTCCATGAGTTTATATCAGTGATCTTGCACTTATTCTATGTATCAGTCTTGTGGTTTCAATTACATTTTGTGCTCATCTTGACAACCATTGTGTACCTAACATGTAATTCGTTTGTAGAATATTACACAGCAAATGGTGTTGTATGTGGCAGGGCAGGTTGCCACCCAAAAAAAATTCCTTTGTAACCATCGCTATTAGCATCACAAATTTACTGCACGCATCAATATTGGCATCACAATATGCATCGCAAACCATTGCTATTTGCATCTCAAAATTGACAAAAATAGCGATGTATATAGCGAGACAGTTTTGTAGAGACGTTGATATCGACGCATTTAGTGACGACATGGGTAATTTTTTTATGAACATTTGAGAAGAGAGTAATGTATACAACTAATGTATACAACTAAGATCGAGTATTATGAGCTCAACATGTTTTGTCACAACACATAGAAGAGAAGTGGCACCTAGAACAAATAAGAAAATGGTAGTGACTTGATTTTCCATACAAAGTTTTCGAGAATAAATCTACAATTAAACATGTTTATTGTGTAAAAAGTGACACAAGATGGTTTCTCATATACAAAAAAGATTCATGTTTATAAGTTGAAAATAATGCTAGGTATATTATCATTGACAAGGCTTTGATTATATCAATATGAATACATATTGATAGCCTTATCCAATCAGCACATGCGGAATTGAAATATACATTCAATTTTTTATAAATAAACATTATCTTTAATCTCATATAGAATAAGCTAACCAAGTAATAACTTGTTGATTATATCCAAAATAATTTGAATCACTTCTTTATCTTAAAAATAGAAATTGTTTACAAAACTAGAAATCCCCAAATAATCAATGATTTTGAGGACTCCACATAATGCCAATTAGTTAGTCGAAGGAAAATCAACTTCAAATTTATTGGATGACAGCTAATGGCAAGTACTTATTAAGTGGATATTGTATATCATAGGTTGTCATCCATGGTGGCACCAAAATTCCAACCATAACATATTCATCTATATATGATATTCACTCCATATAGACCGCAATCCCCTTGTATGGTCATTTTGTGGGGGCTTGAGATTGGTGGTTCCAATGTCCTTACTTTTCACATATGGGTACACTTGATTATTGACACTACAAGGTTCATTGTTGGAGAGAGTTAATAGAATTGAGGGTATCCCTGAGTAACTAAAACTAATTTAAATATTTATGGATAAGCTAATTTTAGCTTTGGCCATGCACATATTTTATCTACATATGCATATAGCATTATCGTGAATAAAATATTCTCTCAACTTCAAATACTTGTTGTACATACTAATGAATGTTAGATATATTTAAACCCTTACCTTTCCTAATGTTGTCTACAACTTTGTACACATGTTAGATGTCTTAATTACATTGATACATTATATGTGGTATCATTAGAGTTAATTTTTCTATATATCTTGTAAATTTTTAGATACATGATGTTATGTGTGGACACACATTCGAAGAATGTGTATTAAAAAGGGTGATGTGTGTGACATCACATAGTATGATTTACTTGCCAAGCATTTGCTACTCAAACTTTATCCACATGAACGTGAGTGTGTGAAATAGCAACCAATCTATATTATTATATAGCAGACCCAAAGAACACATACATTATAGAATTGCTTAACAAAAATTGTACAAATACAAAAGAGTGTAACCTTGGATGTCAAAGTGTTGTCACAAATTTTAGGTACATAAATCAATTCCCATGGACATTCATAAGGTTTTGGCTTTAGAGTTCTCAAAACCAATCCTTGCATACATTAGATTCACCAAACAATCACAACTTTTTGGAAGCTTTTCGGAGTTCTCAAAACCAATTCTTGCAAAAGTTAGGAATCACCAAGCATTTAGCTTTAATCATAAGCAAAGATATCAATCAACATTAATTATAACTATTGGCACGTCAAAACCAAGAGTTGTAGGACTTAAGATTCAACAAATAGTTATGTTTGTGGTAAGGATATTATGTATTGTGAGCTAAATGTAGAGCTCAATACCTAAATCAAGATTGGTTGTAATATGCTAGCAATTTTACTTTGTTTAAATCTCAAAGGTAATAGTTCTAAAGGTGAAGATACTATGATTTTACTTTTTGCAATGTCAAGCTTGGAAATGTCAAAATGCTTGCCTTTTACTTCATGAAATCTTAGTGAACCTTGGAACTTGATAGGGCTTGAATTAAATCTTGAATTCATGGAAGAGCATACTAATGTGGCTAAACCAGAATGTTACCAAATTAAGAGCAATGGAATGATTGGGGAACCAACACAATGGTTGTGATCTCTAAAGTGACTAAATGAGGTTACCTAGTTTGATTGAATAGCTCTTTTGTCCAAGTGATGCACTTGATGTCATAGATTCATTTAGAGGGAAACTTCTAAGCCATTTGGCATCAAAAGGTTCTATGGTAGTAATTAGCACATTGTACTTTGAATCCAATGACCTAGGTATGAAGAGCGGTCAAACCTGGTCTGTAAATATATGTAAATGCTTCTATGTTGTAGTGGTGCTAGCACTCTAGACTTTGAATCAAGAAACCTAGGAGACGAATAGTTGTAGCACTTGAATCGCGTGACATATATGCAACATATCATTGTCATATGTACAAAATCATCATCACAATTTGTAATGCACAAAAGTTTTTCTATTCACTCGTCAACCTAAAAAAACAGTTGCAATATAGGCAGATAAGGCATGCACAAACTAAGATCTTAAGCTTCATAAATAAGGGTTGCACTGATAACTTAAGGTCTAGTTATTTATGACACTCAAATTGGTGATCAATAGCTTAGCATCCAATGTTTTACCATTCAAATAAGAACGACATGATGAAGTTGGCATACTTATAAATAAAAAGATTGTTCCTAAGGAAAATGGCTCACATCTTCATATTCATGTGTAGATTTATCCTCTTTTCCTTGACTTGCTCTCAAGGATGGTGATGCACCTCGAGCTCTATCCTCGTGATATGCATATGAAGGCAATGAAGCCATGGTATGGTGTGAATGATAAATGTGTCACCCATGGGCTAAATCAATCTTCTACAGGGCTCTCATACCATAGTGGCTTTGACGACAACATTTTGTGCCTCACGTGGCCATTAACCTTGAATGTATGCTTCTCCTATAACATCATAGATGTAGAAAGTTGCTATGGGGATAATTAGATGCGAAAGGCCCATACAACGACCTATATATTTATTGTCATAACGAGTTACAAAAGGTATTGCAAAAGGCTCACACAAAAACATATATATTTATTTGCATATTTTATGTGCTAAGAAAAAAGCTCTGTGAAAGTGAACGCTATTCAGTATGGCATGCCCAAAAATAAGGGAAAAAAACCAAAAAAAAAAAAGAGGGGTTGGGTGTGTATATGTGTTTAAACAAAGAATGAAGAGACATGTTTATAATAGATTCGTAGCCAATACAATGGTTTTGGAATTCCATAGAATACAACTATGTTTGGAAAAAAAAAACGCAAGCTTCATGAACCAATGTACAAGCATGAATATCAAAGAGCTTTACAAAGTTAAGAGTGAAGGGCGTTGCCTATTACCTTCAAAACTAAACAAGCTTATTATTAGTAATAAGGACTAAAAAATCATGCTTAGACTACAGGTGTCAAGGAAAATGCCTAGTTGCTATCTCAATCACACAGTTAGCTAAGTAAATACCTTAGAGGTATCCATGGAGAAGGTAAGGAGTGGTAGTACTTTGGAACCAAGTAGGTGCAATTCAAAGGTTGATATTTAGTAGCTATCTTTGGCTATTTATAATGCCAAAAACGAAGGGAGCAAGCATAGCTCTAAGCCTAGCAAAGAAAGGAGAAATAGTAGCTCCCATAGATAAGTAAGGTATAGCTGTTATCAAGGCTAAGATAGGAGTTACAATAACCACAATTGTAGCTAAAAGAAGGTTGGAAGGGGCCAATTTAAGAGAGAAGAGTGAGCTATATATTAGCTATTCATTAGAAGGATAACAAGAGAGAGGTAAGTTGATAGACATTATGGTTATAGTCGGGTTAATCTCTTTCCTACATTCATGTATTTGAAATCAATTACTTAATGAGTCAATTGGCAACATTCATAAGAGGCTTCTTTTACTTAGCAAGTTCGCACCTGCCATTATGATATGGCCTAGGACTAACATTAACAATTTGCTGGCATATGGAGCAAATGCCTAATATAACAATAATGTTGTATACAAGCATTTCTACGTAAAGAATTATTGCTTAGGAGAGGCAACCCAAAGAGGATAGGAGCTAGGCAAGTATAGCCTATATTAGCCCTTCATCTCCCTTTCTTCATCCTATAACTTGAACTCATAAAGCAATGCCATCACATATGCATTGACATATTAACAAGGAACCATGTTTGAAATATCTAGGACATAATCATAACCATTGCATAAATATCAACATTAAACTTAAATGTAAACATAAAGTTCCCATCACTATTGCAAAATTATGCTGTGTAGAAGAATATGTATGGATACATGAGATGGCCAATTTGTGGATTCAAGAAGCCAATCCTTTAGACTAATCCTTACAAGTGCATGAGATAATAGTACAACAATGCAGTTGACAACTAAAAATGCAAGTATAAGCACTTGATTGAACAGTCAATTGTACAAAGCTAAGAAGAACCCATAGAAATGGTACTTCTTTGAGGAGATGCCTCTCTCTCTCTCTCTCTCTCTCTCTCTCTCTCTCTCTCTCTCTCTCTCTCTCTCTCTCTCTCTCTCTCTCTCTCTCTCTCTCTCTCTCTCTCTCTCTCTCTCTCTCTCTCTCTCTCTCTCTCTCTCTCTCTCTCTCTCTACGGATTCGAGACCAAATAGTCGGGAACACACAGCAACGCACCCTCCAAGAGTTCTACAGACCCTCAACCACCCCCTCTACAACAAGGATTGCAGCCAACCGACTATTGGCCCCACCCGAAGGAGTCACCTTGGATAGAGCTACAAAGAGAGATAGAGCTCGTCGCCCATACCTAGCAGGCCCCCGCCCCCACAAGAGACATCACCTACAGATACAGCAGATACTACAATGCCACCGGGGAACCATACCTTGCCGCTTTAGCCTCTCCATGCTAGACAAGCCCATGCGGTACATCTTAAGATGACCACACTCCGTGAGCAGTTCCACACTACACTTGAAGTGCATCTACATTGTATCAAGTCTGTATACCATTTTGTACCTACTCACCTAGTTCACCATAGCACCAAATAGTAGCTTTACTGGGACTTGGAAAACTTCCCAAACATTTTGTATGTAACCTTTTGGTCTCATAGGCCAACTTGGCCTTTTGTAGACGTTAACATAACTCTCTCTCTCTCTCTCTCTCTCTCTCTCTCTCTCTCTCTCTCTCTCTCTCTCTCTCTCTCTCTCTCTCTCTCTCTCTCTCTCTCTCTCTCTCTCTCTCTCTCTCTCTCCCCGTTGTCTGATCGACCAGACACGAGTGAAGAAACAGAGATTGTACTGTTGCTTTGTGGATTTTCGCAAAGCCTTTGACATGGTTCCGAGAGAGAGGCTTTTCAGACGCCTACTTGATCTGGGGGTGGATGATGACATGATGTGGGGTATTTATGCACTATATGAGTGGGTTACTGGCAGAGTCAGATGTCCGGGAGATATATCAGATCCCCTTGTGAGCACCATTGGTGTGAAACAAGGATGCCCACTCTCATCGACTCTATTTGGGCTATACATTGATAAGATAGCAGAGTTTATTCAATAGCGAGCCGGTGGAGGTATAGATCTCAGTGGAGCCACAGTTCATATCTTACTATATGCAGATGACATTGTGTTGGTCTCAGACTCAGCTCAGGGATTACAGCAGCATTTATTAGCATTGGATGATTTTTGCATACAGAGAGGCATGACAGTGAACCTTGGTAAAACCAAGGTTCTTATATTCCATACATCAGCTCAGATACGCAGACAAAGTATTTTCATGGCAGCAGGAGGGAGTATTGAGGTCACTGGATCATATGTATATTTGGGAGTCACCTTTACAGCAGCTTCAAGGACTTTCTCGATAACACAGGCAGCTCGTGACCGCCTCACTAGAGGATACTCAGCATTGGCTCTTATGGAGTGACAGTGTTATCAGGCACATTTCCAGGAGCCCTGCACCAAGGGGTGGCTCTTTAATACTCTAGTCACTCTAGCACTGATGTATGGAGCAGTTATATGGGGGCCAGGCCTTGCCGATTATGTATGGACATTGATGGAGAGACCTCAAGTGATCATGATATCTAGATTGATTCGCAGCAAGGCCTCAGTCCCACATGACATTGTGCGAGCAGAGCTTGCCACACAGCCCATGCTAGTCGAGGCATTATTTCAGACAGTCTGCTTCCTACACAGATTTCAGGATATGGACAGAGATCGCATTGCATATAGAGCATATATGGCATCTCAGGAGATGGCTCGAGCGGGGGATACCACATCATGGTATGCACAGACTAGAGCTTGGTTTGACAGACATGGGCTGGACATTGATAGACTCCCACCTCTTCTATATGATACTCAGGCTCCCACTTACACCCTCTCTCTCTCTGAGAGGAACAGAGTCATCAAACATGAGATATGGCATATTTATATACAGAGGACATGGGTCAGCCCTGCACAGCCACTGCCATCGAAGATGGCACATTATTATACATAGTTCTTGAGCATATCAGAGCAGGGATTCATAGAGATTCCGAGATATATGCAGATCTATATGCCACATCGATTGAGAGTTCTTATTGGACAGCTCAGGGTATCATCACATCAGCTTATGATTGAGAGTGGCAGAGCCAGTGGCATCCCACGGGAGGAGAGGATATGCCTCCTTTGCATATCAGAGATGGAGAGTGAGGAGCATTTTGTTCTCAAATGCCCGGCATACTCAGAGTTGAGATCTAGATACACATTGAGCAGCTCACTTCAGGGATGTATGACTGATATGGATCAGAGATCATTTGGCCGTTTTCTGGGAGAGGCATGGCACATCAGAGAGCAGAGCACACAGCGGGTCCCAGTCAGAGAGGGGCCCACCCAGACGACTATTACACAGTTCTTTCAGACAGACAGAGTGAGAGCTACTATACCAGCCTCCAGCCAGACCTCCGGGCTCACACTACAGCAGGCTGAGGACCAGCGTACCCGACCCCGCACGAGGATCCGGGGGTTTCAAACCCCACAGCCACACCGACAGGAGATCCGGAGGATTCTTGATCTACATCGACAGTAGACTGAGATCCGACGACACTCGACACATTGGATCTCAAATCTCCAGTTTGCTCTTTCTCCACCGCCGATGTACCACATCCTGCATCCAGGAGGGATCACCTGCTATTAGCGACTTCGACGACTGCTACTACATCCCAGGATAGTATATCTCCCTGCCTCTGTTACATATACACATCGCACCACTTTATCACAGCCGACAATTGTTCCCCTATCACAGCCGACATTTGTTCCCCTTTTGTAGCCATTATCTGGAGTACCAGAGCTACATACGCACATACACATATGCGACACTTATCACACTCACAGCACTGTATTTTCAGTTTCCAGTTTTTAGCTTTTCATTCAGCACTTTTATTTTGGATAGCTGGACCTCATCAGTTGTATCACAGTTTGTCTCATAGGCCAGTTTTGGTCTTTAGAAGACGTTAATATAACTTTCTTTCTTTCTTTCTTCTCTCTCTCTCTCTCTCTCTCTCTATATATATATATATATATAGCTCTCTCCCTTATATAGCTCTCTCCCTCTCAACTCTTTGCATGTTACATGTCCCTTTTTTCCTTTGATTATTATAAGTTGCTCTCTTTTTAGGCACAAGGGTACCTCTTTTGTTTAGGGTTTAGGGTTGGGTTTACAAAAGGCAAATTGGGAGATTTAAGAATGTGTGTTTTCTTTTTGGGTGCAAGTAGAGGTATCTTTTTTTGTTTGGGTTTAGCGTTTGGGATTATAAAAGATAAATTGGGAAGTTTTAAAATGTGTGTTGCATAAGGTGTAGGGAACAATACCAAGTAAAAAACAAAGGTCCAAAGGGAGAGATGACAAAATAGTATAATTGACAAGCTAGACTATGGATAATATAGAGGCACAAGGAAGAAAAGCAATGTGAAAAGCAATATTACAATGTATGCATGGATTGTAAGGATAGGGTAGATATCAAATAGAGCAAGAAATAGTATATGGATTGAGAAACATAAATTCTAATTAAATCCTTTAGACTAAAATTAAGTTGATAGTAATGCAAGATGAACAGAGGTAATCAAATAGAGCAAAAGCTAGTATATGGACTAAGAAATATAAATCCTAAAAGCCTTTAGACTAAATTTGAGTTGAGGGTAATGCAAAATGAATAGAGGTAAGTACAACAAGTTTGAATATGGGAATTGAAGCTTCAATCATGGTGAAGATGAAAAGGGTTCAATGAGGTTAAAATAGCATAGATTGAGAAAGTGAGAAAGAGCTTGGAGGAGAGTTAATTTGAGTGGAAGGGCTAGGAAAAAGCAAGAGGCATAGAGAGATGAGGAGCCATAAAACTATAAGACATGTTATGTACATTAATGTAAAGGGTAGACCTAAAAGGGACGAGAATATGATAAGATAATTGTTTTAGAAAGTAAAGAGGGGAGTATAAGGAAAGAGCATAGAAGCAAGCAAGTAAGCCACAAAATGAAGGTGCAAAAGAGGACAACAAAATAGTAGAATTAATGATCCACAATAAAACAAGAAAACTAAGGTGAAAATGCATGGATTAATACATTATATGGATTGATAAATATTTTTTAAATATTAGAAATGGTTTTGCTAATATTTATTAAAAAATGAGTAGAGAGTAAGTCAAAATTGAATAGAAGGTAAGTAGAATAAGTCTAGAGATGGGGATCACAACTAGAATAGTGATGATGAAGAAAAAAGAGGGTGCAATGCAATTAAAGTAATGTAGATTGATAAAAAGTGTAAGAGCTAAAGGAGAGCTTATTGGAATGAAACACTGAGGGAAATGCATAGAGCAAGAGGTTTAGAGAGATGAGTCATAAAGATCTACAAGACATTATGTGTCTTAATGGAAAGGATAGAGTTGAAGAGGAAGAGAGCATACATACGCTAAAGGATTTATAGATTAAATGGAAAAGTAAAGATTAAAAAAAGGGTTGGAAGTGCAAATTGACACCTATAAATTAAGAAATACCAAGCCATATACAAATTATATGTGCTAATCTCCCAAAACTCCCAAATTTATAGGCAAAAACTAATGAAACAAAATTAATATTCTACTATGGTTCATGTTTAATGCGATTCCCTTTCATGACCTACTATTTATAAATATTGTGTGTGTGTGTGTGTGTGTGTGTGTGTGTGTGTGTGTGTGTGTGTGTGTGTGTGTGTGTGTGTGTGTGTGTGTGTGTGTGTGTGTGTGTGTGTGTGTGTGTGTGTGTGTGTGTGTGTGTGTGTGTGTGTGTGTGTGTGTGTGTGTGTGTGTGTGTGTGTGTGTGTGTGTGTGTGTGTGTGTGTGTGTGTGTGTGTGTGTGTGTGTGTGTGTGTGTGTGTGATCTACATTCAATATCTAAGAATTTGTGCCATATATTTAAGTAGCTTTAAAAATCAGTCATTTGCATGGAGCATGCAATTTGTTGCACATACAATTTGCTCTTCATTTTATTTTTTGTGAGAAAAGAGAAGTAATCATGGGATAGTGCAATTACTTTACTTTGCTCACACAAAAATGTGAAGCAAGCTGGGCAAAGCCTTGCTTGCTCAGTGGCTTCACAATAACACAAAGCATGGTTTGTGGGCCTAGCTAATTTTTAGGAATTTATATTCTAATGTCTAGATGTATATGCATAAGCTCCATAGTGCATATGTATATTCTAATGTCTTAATGTACATGCATAAGCTCCATAGTGCATATGTATATTCTAATGTCTAGATGTATATGCATAATCTCCATATTGCATATGTATACTTTACCTAGGTTTGTTGGTATACAAGATTCTTCCTATTTTTTGAAATTAAATATCCTCCTATGTTTCATCCTTGCACTTGATTCTCCTCTCCAATGTCTAGCCTCTCAATTGATTGGTCATCCAACCTCGCATATTGTTTCCAAGTGCACAAATGCCCCATGAACTTGGGAAGAAACATATGAGACAACATCAATTTGAGCTCCTTAGGTGTCTTCATGCACAAAGACAAATTACGAGTTGCAAGAAAACAATAGCAAAGAGTTCAATCAATCTCATCAAGCATGTGCAATTGTCTTAGAAGCTCAAAAACATATTGGGGGCTCATTGGGGGAGGGTGACCTAAGCTTGCTAATAATTCATGTGTGCATAATTGTTCTATTGGCTCATAGAGCTCCTTGTAATGTGCCTTATCAAATAGGCTTAGAACCCTTAGATTATAGCTAAGGCCACAATAGAATTTTCCAAGCCAACATGTATGAGGCATCTTTTTGTGCACATTGATTCCTATGTGTCTAAAGAAATGCCATTCTAGCCTAATTGGTTAGTCCCCCTTAATGGGGGCCCTTTCTTAAGCAATGAAGAAATGTGCATGCTTACCAAGGCCCCTCTTTCTAGAGCTCACTTATGTTTAAGGCCCCCTACCCTCCCTTGTTAGGCATTTAATTTGTCAAGAGAGGAGGAAGAAAGAGGAATCAAGAAAGAGAAGGAGGGGGGAGGGGAACAAGAATCTTGCCATATGGAAGGAGGAGAATGGTGGAGGGGAGGAGGAGAAGAGAAAAGAGGAGATGGGGGAGAAGAAGGAGAGAGGAAGAGAAGAGGGTAAAGGAGAAGGAGAAGGGGGAGAGAGGAGAGAGGAGTTTAGAAGATGCGAGGAGGAGAATGGTGGAGACAAGGGGGTGGAGAAGGTGTGTGTGTGTGTGTGTGTGTGTTTGGGGGGGGGGGGGGGGGGGTAAGAAGGGTGGGGGAGTGTCACCAATCATTTCTTCACATTTCATTGTGCTTATAAACATGGCCCAAGCTACCATTAAGGGGTTTGTAAACTCATTGAATGTGTCTCGTGTTGCTTGCATAGAGTAAGAACTCCATCTTAATGGGATATAAATGGTGACAACAATTGTTTGCTAGATGCTCCTCTCTTACCAATATAGTTCAATATGAATCCTCTCACTATCTTAGTGGCAACAAGTAACTTGAATCAAGTGACAAGATCAAAGGAAAATATAAATGTCATATTCTAATGTTTACCTTGCTACAACTCATTCATCTAAGTTATCAAGTGGCTTTATTCTTAGTTTTACTTAAGATACATCATAGAGGTTCTAATGAAGCTTTTGTTGAGAAGGTATTGAAGCTTTAAAAGAACATTGAAGCTTGTGAAAAAAGATTGTGCCATGGGTCCTACAAAGCTCAAGATCAAATAGGTCAGAGACTCACCTACAAGAAATGATTCAAGGAACATTTGCAATTATTGAAACTCCAAGAGAATACAATGGAATAATTGCATATGCCCTTCCAACAACATCTGAAAGTGCTCAATAATGGATGATGTTCTTTTCTAGGTCCATTATCTCTATTGACACGCAATATGGTTGGCATAACTTTTTGCATTTTATAGCATGACGTTAGATGTTCCTAGTTTGACACGATGTGTATGAGTGCTAATAAGCAATATTAATATTGACATTATTTTGTCACATCATAGGACATATTAGACCTTGTACCTACTTGTCTCAAAGCAAGTCACAGTATCCTTACAAAATAAAGAGACATGATGTAGATATGACATTTTAAAGATCCTAAGAAGTAAATCGTACAAGAGGCATAATAAATAGACATGTTTATATGGGGCTTTGTCCCTAGGTGACAATCAAACTATTATGATAAGGCATAGATTTATTGACTTCCTTACACATTCATATACAAAGAATGTTGGGCATATAGAGTTTAAAAATCTCCTTAAAGGATCAATGCTACTTGTTTCAAAACCAACATATGTGCTCCCTTATTATTTTCATTATTGTTAACGTGTATATTGAGGTTCTAGCATTTCTCTTTTCTTTAGGTCTCATAGTATCAGTGCATAAGAAGGAAGAAGGAGGCTTCATGATTTGGAGATGGACTTGAAAATATATAAAAGTTTGAACAAAAGTATATGTTCTATTTTTTCATGGGAGATCATTTCTAGTCCAAGATGGTTCCATTTGGTGCATCATGTTTAACTGAAAATTGCTTGACCATCTCTTGTAATGCATTTTGTAATGGGTAATGATGATGGTCATCCATGATCATATGCAAATACCTAAATTTATTTTTGAAGACTCTAGAATGTCACAATCTAATGTGGTCATCTCTTTTAAACTTTGTTAGTCTCATGGTTGATGCAACCAAAACTAATTGGCTATATTTAGGGATTGTCTTGGATTTCATACCTCACAACATCCCTAAAGATGGAGAGTAGTTACACTCACTCATTTGTTAGAAAATTTTGGAAAATCATACAATAATGTTGGTGCATCCTCATCTTAAGAGATTACGAATTCAACAATATAAAACATGGTGCCTTTCACAACTCTAAAAAGTGCAACAAAGAGTGTTTCTCTCAATAAAGAAATGACACTCCTAAGGTTTTTCCAAAAGAGAGCACCATGCCATCAAAGCATGGTTGAGATGTTGGGAGAACAAAATTAACCATTCGTGTAATCAAAGAAATGTAGGGGCATATCATTTAGCATGACTATTTCTACATCTCTGGACTTGCATTGTTGGGGCTTGTCCTAATGTGTGCATGACCCTTGCAAGAGCACACACATACCAAACACCAACTTGTTGCAAAGTTTTTGTGCTAGTTGGGTAGCAAAGGGTCATAAGTGAAAAATAATTATATATGATGTTTATATAACACTTTTGGTTAACTATTTTGTTAAATGCCCCAACAAGTAGCTTATGTGAATGAAAGGTAAAGGGGAGTTGCCCAAACCCTTAAACTCTTTTGGACTAAGTCTTTATAAGGAGTGCACTTTCTCAAGAATTAATTGCATGATCATTCAAGTGTGCATTGATAGACAACCCAATGTTTGAAGAGCAAGCTTTAAACATGGTCAAGGAGCTAGTCCTCAAGAGAAAAGAAGTGTCTTCTAAAGATTGTAGCTCTCATAAACAAGGATGTGCAATGAAGGCAAGATAATGAAAACAAAAGACATCAACCTCACAAAATAAGATTGGACACACCAAACCCTAGAGCAACTTACATTGGCTTACATGATAGACAGAATCGATTGGTATGTTGCATGAATTCAATGTATGGATGTCTTGATGCAATCCTCTCCTACTACTTTTTTTTGTATGTGTGTATGTGCATGCATGCATACATGCATGTGTGTGATAGGAGGGGCCATCCAATTAGCATGTCATGAATTTAGGCATATGCACATCATGAGGAGTAGAGTAATGATGCGATACTCTCGTATCACTCACTATGTGTGTTTGTGTATGCTCTACACATACATGCATGGTTGGGGGAACCCTAACAATCAGCATGCACTATTCATGGCATGAGTTGGTTCTCCCTTATTACGCATTACCTATATGTTGAAGTTGTGTGTGTGTGTGTGTGCGCGCGCATGCGCGCGCATGCTGTTGGACATGTGGATTGGCACATTTTGTGTATTCAAAATATACATATCACCATACATTGGATGTATGTGTGTTGGGGCAAAAGGTGCTTGTTAAATGAGCATCCAGTTATGAACTTTATAAATGAGTGTCTTTTGGTAAGTTACACAATCAACTTGGCAATGTGTCATGAACTTAGCATAAAGGTGTCATTTTTATTATGACACCCTCCCTTCCCTGGGGATGGATGGGCACTTAGTCATGGATTCAGCTAGATAGTGTTCTGATGGGCTATACATGAATACCTAAGTAAAGGGTATTTGGATGTGTATTCATCTAGGATAATGTCTTGATATACTAATTGGTGGGTCGTATATTTGACTAGATAGTGTCTTGATAGGTTGCACATGATTTGATAAATGATGGACGGTTGTGTATTTGGCCAAACAATGTACTAATATGCTAATTATTTTGTATTCTTTTATGAGATGGGCATTTAGGTCATATATTGGCTAGAAAATATCCTCATCTCTGTGTAGATGTATTAAAAACTTCTACTCTTTTTACATCTTTTAACCAAATGACCAATGGCTTAATGCAAGTTATGCTACATTTTTCAATGACTCTTATGTCATGTAATTGTGTTTTTCAATTAAGAGTTACATGTAACACCAATTTAACTTAAAATGAATGTCATGCAAATCGGCTTTTAATTGAAGATTATATATAATAATTAGCATTATTGCATTCATTATATTGGACCTATTAGTCTGATAATCATGGTGAATAATGTCTAGCTGCCTTCACAACAAAGAAAGTTTTGAATATATGCATAAGTTTTACAAATTTGTTTTTATGTGTATGTATTCGTTGATTGTGATTGTGAGTTTTAATAGTTTGATTTTGTAGGGTGTATTTTATGCCTTCACCACAAGTTGATATGCAAGTGATCTAACTTAGCCATCATTCTTATACATTTATTCTTCTTTCTTATAAGGAGTCTACAATTCATTAAGATGGCCTTAACATTGCCAAAGCGCTCCATACATGCTTGAAAGAAGCCATTATGTCTAGCATAGACTAGAAAATATCACACATCAATAGTAACAAGATTATACTTATCAACTTCTGTAATTAGGCATGTGAAATCATGCGCACCATGCTACAACAACAAGGGTATCTCCACCTACTCACATAAACTCAATTGCTAAGATTATGGCTTAGTGAAATCCCAATTATTGAGACTATGGCTCAATGAGATCTCAAATTCTTAGATGATGGCTCAAAAAAAATCCAATCCAATCATCCCAAAAAGTTCAATGCTTGCAATACAAAAATAGAAGCACAAAACAATGTATATGTACCCCAAACTCAATCCATGAACAAGCATAAAATAGTCCACAGTCTGTATGCAACAAAATACCTTGTACAAGGGCCAATGAGTTCGAGTACACTCATTGTGAGAGGAAGGTCGATTGCTAAGGAAAACTCTTCTGAGAAAGGCAAATCAAGAAGTAAGTCTTGCAATAAGAAGGGTATGGAATGCTTCTTTTGTAATAAGAAGGGACATATAAAGAAGGATTGCTACAAGTGGAAGAACATGCAAAATGAAGATGATGGCAAAAAGGAAGAGACTTGCAAGGCAAACATAGAGAAATTTAATGCAAGTAGCAATGATGATGGAGATGTTTTATATGTATCCTCTTTTGGTGATGCATTCTTGGTTGCTATTGATAGTGGCATGTCTTTTGGACTCTTAAGCATCATTCTATGTCACTCCACATAGAGGGATGGTTTCATACTATAATGCTAGGAAAGAAGGATGCACCCATCTTGCTATTAATTTACATACAACATTGTTAGTATAGGGGATATATATTTGTTATTGCCTTATGAATTTTATTTTGTATTGCAAAATGTATGGCATGTTCTAGACTAGAACTAGTACATGACAACTTGATGACTATGTTTACAAAGTGATATTTGGAGATCATGTATGGAAATTTCGCAAAGGGTCTCTTGTTGTTTCCAAAGGGCCTAAATCTAGTACTTTGTATCATTTGCATGTTTTTGGGGTTAAAGATCATGTTGTAGCTATCACTGAACCACCATCAATTTCTTTATGGTAGCACCATTTGGAGCATATGTTAGTTATTGGAATTTAAAAATTTTGCTATTTGAATTATCTTCCATGTTTGAACTTTTTCAAACTTGGTTTTTGAGAGCATTATCTTTTGAGTAAACAAATGAAATTGTCGCATAAGAGAGGTGATGGTACTAGATGATTAGAGTGTTTGGACTTGGTCCATAATGATTTGTGTAGGCCTGTCCCCGTGGTTTCATTAGGTGGAGCTTTGTATTTTGTCACTTTCATAGATAATGCCATGAGGACGGTTTGGGCGGCTTATTCTCTTCGTAGAAGAGTGATGTGCTAGATGCATTTCAAAAGTTATTGGTGCATTATAGGGACTCAGCTAGGAAAAAAAACTTTACTTAAGACCTAATGATGGTGATAAATACACATCTCATGCCTTTATGAAATTTTGTGCTTAAGAATTGACAATGGCGATGAATACACATCTAATGTCTCTACAAACTTTTGTGCTAGTTGTGGTATCAAAAGATAGTTGATAGCTCTAAAAAGTCCCACTCAAAATGGTATGGCTAGGAAGATGACTTGGACCATTCAAGAAAGGGTCCAAGCTCTCTAACGTTGGTCTCACTAGTGGGTTTTTGGCTAAAGTTGTAAAGTCGTGTGCATTTAACTAACATGTCTCCTAACAAGGCATTGGGTGGCAGAATTCCAAAGGAGTTATGGTCTACAAAGGGGCCTAGTTATGATCATTTGCATATCTTGGCTATGAGGCATTTATGCATGTATGTATGGGTAAGTGGACTAAATTTGAATCCAAAGTCCAAGAAGTGTATCTTTATTGGATATGAAAAATCTAGAGAAATGGACTATTACTTATGGGATCCTAAGCATAATGTCATTTTTAACAAGGGTAAGATGCATCGATAGTCTGGTAAAACAATTGAGATTTGCAGGATAGCATGATGACTATCCAAGAGGATGCATTCAAAAAATATGTATGACCTATTCCACATGATGTAAGGCTTGGACAACCAACTAAAGTTAAGGTGAGAGTACCACATGCAAGCGATTAGCCTTATGTTTTATAGTACAAATAGGTGGGATAGCCATAGGCTCCTATTGAGCTAGTTTTATGAAGGTCTGCAAGGGTCTCTAGGATGCCAAATAAGTATACTTTGTCTCTAGACTATGTCAAGGTTGTGGATTGTAGTGAGTCTTATTGTTATATTGATGCTAGTGAAGACATAAATGGTAGAAGACTATGCAATCAGAGATGGACTCATTAGTGAAAAATGCTACTTCAAAATTAGTTCCTTTGCCTAAAAGTAAACGTGAACTACCATGCAAGTGGGTCTACAAGTTAAAGGTATCTCCACATGGTGTATTGCTTAAGTATAAGGTAAGATTGGTGGCCAAGGGATTCAAGTAGGAGAAGGGGATCGACTCTGATGAGATATTCTAACTAATTGTCAAGATGACCAACCTATGTACGATATTTGCATTGGTTGCCAAAGAGGACATGGAGTTGGTTCGGATAGATATAGAGACAACTTTCTTGTATGGAGACATGCATAAGGACATTTGTATGCAATAGCTTGCAGGGTTTGTCATGGAAGGCAAGGAACACTTGGTGTCTAAGTTGCATTGCATAAGAGCTTATATGCTTGAATTACATGAAGCACAGTATTTAGAAAGGCATGTTGTTGGACCTCTAGCCCCGCCTCCATTGCTTCGACCCTTGCCTCTACTACCATGATACTTTCACTTATTGCTAGAGTGAGGCATTTGGCTAGATCTCTGACCCTTCCAAGATTTCTCTCTTCCCAAGCCTTGGCCTTCTCCTCCATCCTTCCTTGACTATTGCCCAGCTCTCTTGATAATGTTACCATCACTTCTTCTTATTCTTTCCATATGTCAAGTATTTTGTCATTGTCTTGTTTATGGAGGTTTAGCTCTTCTTGTAGTCTTTCCTACTCTTGGAGAGTCTCGAGGAGTTGCATGTCCGCCTCTAGCAGCTTTTTGGTTGACTCCTTGTCCTTTCGTGCCTTGTCCTCTTGCAACTCCTTGAGCTGTTGTTCCATTTGCCTATTGTGCATGAGCTTGAGTCCTCACTCTTTTCACCTCCTCTATGAGCTCATCTCTACGGTCTTCTTCAATTGCTCAAGGGCCTCTTCCATGTCCTTCTATCCCTGCATGAGACTTGAAAAATCCATTTCCAAGCTCATTTTATCCTCTACCTTCTCCAGCAACTGGAGCTCCTTAGTCTACTCTTCTATACTTTGCAACCTATGAGTGATTGTGTGTCTTCTTCTTCTTTTCTCACCTCCAACCCCTTCTTTACTTCAAATTCCTTCTTCAGGTCGTTTCGTACCTCTAATAAACAATTACCCACTTTGTCTTCTCAAGCTAATAGGCAACAAACACGTCTTTTTCAATATTTGGCTTTGCCATAGCGGCCTTTCTTTCTTCTTCATCTTTTCTAGTTGTCCTTGAAGCTCCTATACATATTCATCATAATTGGCCGTTGGTGGCAAGGCTAGCAACATGGATATCATTGATGTTTTTACTTTAGGCTTCTTTGGATCCTTTCTAGATTTAGTGTCCCTTGTGGCCGGCCTCTTTGTCCCTATCACAGGAGCTCCGCCACACTAGGCATTGGGCCTAACTACTTTGAGCTCAGTAAGTACTGCACCCACACCACCATGTTGCTTTGGTCCACTTGGACTTCTAAGGTCTCTTGAGTTGCAGTAGGTGTGACAGTCAAGGCTGGATATGGTGGGTGTAGTGGGGCCTTTCCCTTGCCCATCACGGCACGTTCTTGAGCCATCTCTTCTGTATTGGTGTTTGATCCCGGTTCTTCCCTTAGGCTTCTCTTTATTAGTTCCCAAGGGGAGGGGACCTCCTCGATTGACAACCTCTTGGCCAGGGTAGCTAGGTTCTCATCATCTTCTCTTTTCAACCTCTCCTCCTCCTCTAACTTCTTCCTCTTTCTTTCCTCCTCTACTTTTCAAGATTCCTCTTCAATCTTCTTCAGCCACTCATTCTCTTCCTCTTGCTTCTTCCTTTGCTCATCCTCCAGCTTCTTCACTCCTCCTTTGCAACTTCTAAGTCTTTCTCTTTAGTTCATGTTGTCTCCTTCTTCTTCCTTGGAATTTCCACATTCATCTTTCTTTTTTCTTGGCTTGATAGAGCTAAACCCTCCTCTCCATGCTTGTTGGTAGTCCTTTCGCTTGAGACCTCTTGTTATTGCTAGGCTTAAACCAATGCTTCTCTCTTTCTTGCAGCTTGCTCAGCTTCTTCTCTTTGCACCCTTGCTGCTTCTTCATCTCCTAGGTTTCATGTGGAGAAGGAGACTGGAGTCTACATTTATAGTGGTGATTGAGCTAGTGATTCATGGGTAGGGGAGCACTCTAGAGTTTCTTCCACTACTTCAGGTTTTTCCAAGTCTCCAACAGCCTCCTAGATAATTGCGATGAGCACACCTCCAAATCCTATGCTTGAGGCCTTCGTGGGCTGATGTTTTCTCCAATGCCTTCCCCACTCCTATGGAAGCCGAAGACTCCCCACTTGCTAGTCTTGCATCTATAGCTAATGCCTTTGCCGAGGCTTCAATGGTTTTCTACACATAGCCATTCCAATTCACTTCGTCCAAGGACTTGGCCACGAGGCTCTCTAGCAATGGCACTCTAATCCTGCTCATTAAAGCATCATACCTCTGAGTGGAGAACATAGCATGGATTGTCTTTGCATGTAGCTAACCTCAGGGTCTAAAATGTCGGTTAGGCTAACTCTGTCGTTGGTGTGGACTAGGGCTTTGCCATTCCTAGCATGATGTAGACATCTCTTTTAGGCTACCTCTTAACTTTGTTGACCAAGCCAACTCTCTTTCCACCATTTCAAGGCTTAGTTTAACTTCGACCCTACAGGTTTCTTTTCCTTGTCTCACCATTATGGTGTCATGGTTCCTGTTTTAGCATCAAAATTTTGTAGGAATTCAGTGCACTTGTTGTAATCCACAGCTTGTCCAACCTTCTCTACATACTTTCTCAAGTTGCATTAGTCGACAATTTGTTGCATAGTCTGTTCTTCCATGGCCATGTCTTCCAAGTTCAGATTGTTCCTAAACTAAAACTAGTTGAAGGCCCTTATTTCTACCATTAGGCACTATACTTTGCCTGATCTTTTTTCGTGAATGAAAGCTTGCTACCTTTGTCTTGACCTTCCATGTCGGATTCCTATCATGACATCACAACTCACCATTAGTTTTCTTGAAACAACTCTTTGCGACAAGATAAGTAGATAATGAATGCAAGCTATGGAAAGGTGAAATGCTTGAGTTGAGAATGAAAACTTTTGCTTCAAGCAATCCGCACATTCCAACAAAAATTCCTGAATTTTTTGTTGACCATAAGTTGACCTTCATCCATCTTTTTAGCTTTTAAATTTCGATTGAGATTTTAAGACACGTCTTCTTTTCCACCTTACCCCCTCCCCCCTAGGAATCCTAGGATTCGAGGATGAAGGGTTAAGGGCATTAAGCGCATGTTGCAATGCTTCAATTTTGCATGAGCCAAGCGTAGGTGTGGATTGTACTCCAAGTGAGCATGTCAGTCCATATTGTCAAGTCGAATGCCTACATGTGTAATGTAAGTCAAGACATAAATGTTAGGAATTCACCAGAGTTGATCGTGTTGGTGATGTGTAGCTCTTCCTTTGTAAGGATTCGATCTAAATAGACATGATTTGCTAAGGGTTGATTGCAAGTAATGACCAATATTCTCAAGGAGGTAGGAGCTACATAAGTGGGGTCATACTCAGAGGTTTTGATGGTGTATCTCTACTCATCATTGGTCATAATTGGGCAGCCCTCTTATTTCCATTGGAGATGGACATCAAGCTTTTTAAGTTCTTCTAGCTATTGTCTTGCGGTAGAGACTTTACTCTTGCTATAGGATATGATTAGCCGTGGGGTGGGACAAGTCCCGACCCCCCTCCTTAGACTTCGCACCAGGTTTCCCTATTGGTGGATCTGTGGGCTTAGATGGAGCCACATTGTCCTTATTGAAAGGCATTACTATGCAAACACTACCAATGGCAAGGTGAATGCGATGCGAGTCATAGTCAATATTGTAATGGCCTTGCTTCTTGAATGCGTGACCCACAGCTACGATTCCCTACCAACGGCCTTAGTGTTAGGTAACACATAGAAGATCATAGGGAGGCTTTCAGTCTTGATAGAGAGTGCTACTTTGCACTTTCCTAATAGTGGGTAGGATTGTCCTCAAAATGGGTTGAGTTTAGTTTTGGTAGGCTATAGTGGGGCTGACCAATGAGGGTCCAATGATCGTGCATAAGGATATTACAATCAACTCCCTCGTCAATGAGTGCATCAAAGACATGTGTCTTCTCGGCAGTCACTAATATGAGGACATGGGTAGGTGCCACTGCTTCCTTACCCTCATCCTCTATCTCAGTGATGGTGGTTACTCTTATTTGTTGTTTGATCACTCGGTAATTTGTATTGTATTCTATTGTATCAGCCTCTTCCTCACTTTCCTCATTCGTAGAATAGTAGTCTTCATACTCATCATTTGAATCATCATTTTCTGACTGCTTATCGTCTCCTAAGCTACTAGTCTCAACCCTCTTCTCATACGTGCCTAATTGTACATCTGGTTCAAGTTGTGCACTTGGGTCCATAGCCACTTCAGCTCATCCATGAAATCCTCTGCCAACCCTTTTGTCAAGTATTCAAGGGTCCCTTGGAGTTCAAGTTTTTTTGGAATATGGAAAGGGGTAGGAGTTTGTCTTCTACTGGGGCTTCTGGCCATCATGAAAAGTGGAGCATTGAAGGTGGGGTCTTACCCTTCGGTAGAGCTGGGATGTGGTGGCTTTATGAGACTCGCCTATTGTCCTTTTATCCTGCTTATAATCCTCTTCTTGATCTAAAAATTTCAGGTCGATGGTGGCTAGTACATGCATCAAATCCCGTCATCTTTAGGACATGGAATATACTTCGTTAATGGCCCATACGAATTCCTAGCCTGTGAGTCTCCCTTCAAGATAGAGGAGATGGCATCCAAGTCAACCAGCATGGTCTTCCAGGTGTCCATCTCGACTCTTACTACCTCTGACCTATTACCTAGGAATATAAGGCCATTACCCTAGTCTTCGATTACTCATGTGTTCCGCATCCAAAGTTAGCCTAGTAGAATGTCATAGTCTACTCCCTTCATAACTATGAAGTTCACTGAGAACTAGACACCCATTATTTTCAAGGGCCAGTCCTTCAACACTCCGAATGGCCTAACTTTCATGCCATTAGTCAACATGACATTGAACCTTGCGGTCTCCACTGGCACATTACCTCATGCCTATAGGACTACATGGCTAAGCACACTGACTCCCGCTCCTATGTCTACGATCCCCTTTCATGTGATGTATCCTAATGCTACCACTGGTAGGACTACAAGCATTTACATGTAAGGACTTAGGCACTTAATTCAGTGTTAGGCTCGGTATCTGTGTAGCTACATTGTGATTGTGTATATTGGCTGCTCCTTGCTCATTAGATCCCTCTATCTACTACTGTAACTCTCACCATAACGAGGAACTTTGCCTAAGCAAATCCCCCATTGGCAGAGTCACAAGGGCCGATATCAACATTGTAAGCATGCTACTAGCTACTTGTCTTTCATTATGCTCTACACTCTTTTGCCACTGCTCTTGGGCAGTCTGCTCGCCTATGGAACCTAGGCTTTGTCTTTGTGATGCTACATGGGGTGTAGATGCTTCTATAGATTCTATGCAAGTAAGCGAGGCATGTGTGCTCACACTAGAAAGCTTGTCGATCTTGTCTTCTAAGATGGACTCGGCATCCTTTAGGTGCTCTTGGGCCTCTCTCACCCACTCCTTGACCTTGTCAACCACTTCCAATCAGTGCCACGTATCGGGATATTCCCCAACCTCGGCACTCCCATTCTCCGCTATCTTAGGAGCTGATGTTTTCACTTTTGCATCCATGACTTGCTTACTCTTCAGTAGTGTAGTGACACTATCAGTTTTGAGTGTGACTTTTGTCTCGGCTCTCTTCCTTCTCCTCCTACGACTCCTCTTCCCTATGGAGGCTGCATCAAGGTTGCTAGGTCTAAGTAATGAGATACCGGCATGCCTTGTTTGCGCCCTAGTCACATGACATTCAACAAGATGGGAGTGGCCTTTCCATCAAGTGTCTCGACTCCAAATAGCCCCAAAGGTATAGATGGCATGATAGCTGAACTAGTGGACAGTCTTTGTTTAGGGCACACTCGGCATACAAATGAGTGATTCCATACTCAAGGCATCTCAAGTCAGTCTTTTCTCGATTATCTTGCTCTCGTTCAGGGCAATGAGATGAGATGTGTCCTGGGTGGCCGCAAGGCTAGTATGCGATTGGCTCTTAGTTTTGACCTCCTAGGCCTCTACCCCTTCCCTGACCTAACACCGTCACTAGTACTGGTCTAAAATCCATGAGAATGGGATTACCCTCTTCATCGTAGGAGACATAAGAGTTTATGTATACCTCTTCCTCGTTTGGCTCCTCAACATAATGCACTAGAGCATCACTCGATGGAGATGGGTCATGAAGGGTCAAGGTGGTCTAGGTATGCCCATATGGTTGGTGTCCATTTTGGGGACATCTGGCTTGGCATCATTAGGCGGCGCTGGAAGACATAATGGAGCTCCCCTTTCAAATTGTGGTAGCCTATTTCCCAAGTAGTATTGCTGGTTGTAAGGCTATGGGTATGGTAATCTTCCTAGTAAATGGGAACGCATGGCATCATGGCCAAACCTACCACAATTGGCACAAGGTCTAGATCTAGGATCCATGCACTCGACCGAGAGGCAGTTCCCTTTGCAATGCATGCATTGCACGTTAGGTCAGTTGGGTCTCCTTATCATCTCTTGGAGCTTGGTCGGCTACTCTAGCTTTACATCCGCTAATTCTTGGATCAAGTCAACACTCTTTCCTTTCTCTTTGGTGCTCTAGTTGAATAGAGTCACTAGCAGTCATGGCCCTCTCTGAGGTTCTAGAGGTTGCGCTATCTTGGCTTATGGTCCTTTAGCTTCTCTCCTTGAGTAGGTCATCCACTTGTATGGGTTCTTCAAAGACCCTAACTAGCACATCCCTTTGCGGGTTCGAATTGCCCACCAAGGCATTGTAAATCTCTTCACTCCTAATTCAACTTATGAATACGATAGAGACCGCTCGCTCGTTAGGTCACTCTGTGGCGGCTAGGATTCTCATGAAGAGACTCTGCATATCAGTGACGTAGTCTTGAATATCCTCTTTGTCCTTTTGATGTTCTCATCAATCAAACAATAAGGTTATTCAAGTACCGTGCCTCAGAGAATCTCTTGAGATTATTGAAATTATTCCATTCGGCATTGTCTAAACTAGTGTACCACATCCATCCTTTATCCCCAAGGCAAAGACCAAAAGTTTGTGCATGTTGAGCAAGGTCCATTAGACCATTCACCTTTGCATACTTGCTCAAACTACTCTACAAAACTATATGGGTTGTTATTGAGTTGATACTTGTCGAGTTGCTTGGCAACTACGGGTATCTTCATTTGGTTTTTTGAATTCAGAGTAATACCCAATCATGTTAGTAACTAAGTTGCTAGGGCTGCTTTGCAATCATGTTTTCTATGAGTCGCTTTGTGAGAAGGTCACTCAACATGAGGTTGACTTCAAGTGCTCTGTCCCTCTTAGCGTTGGGTCCTGTATTGTTTCTATTGGCAAGCGCTAAAACTCACTGGACCTCTCGCATTTCTATCTCCTGCCTCGGCTTCTGAGCTTGCTACTCCTAGTTATAGGTAGCTATGCCTTGTAGTGCTTTCTTTGGTAGTCTCCGTTCTTCCTCGAGGTCCGCTATGATGTCCTCAGTTGGTCTAGCATGGTGCTCCATTTTGGTCTACAAATCGTACCGATTTATCATTTGCTGGATGTCAACTGGGAAGTCTCCCAAGTTGAGCTCGCCGTTTTTAGGATTGGTACTGGATCCTGACATTTCATCGATCTCTTGGGCTACTAGAGTGTCGATCAAGCTTATCAACTTAGGTAAGATTGAGTCCTTAATCATGTCAACTCCTTTTGCTCTCCAATAGGCTTGCTCTAAGGCTTACTCTCAGTAGTGCATTCAAGATCTGATCTGATACCAAGTGTGACGACGACCTCTCGGTGCCGTCTTTGGGTAGGCAACACCCACCCTATGGAGCCTGCCTCATGAGGGATCACCCTCTAATCGGTAGCCCCACAGCAATGCGGAAGCGTTTTTGGAGGTAACACGGAACGCGTCACGGAAAACCGCAGGTAACACGTAACGGGCAAGGTAACACGACACGGAAATGAGGTAACTCGATATGTAAATTATGAAGTGCAACGGAGGCACGAGAATAATTACAAGAAGCCAAAAAGGCTAGAGGGACGAGAAATCACAGATAGAGGGTAGTGCTCCTCTCCCTCACCCACATGATGGCGTCGTGGTATGCACGTTGATAGCGTCCACCCGGGTCTTCTCCTATTAGTGGGTTCGTTTAGTTTTGCTTATCTTGCATGCGAGTTCCTTCTTATTTCATACAGTTCTCAATTTTAAGTGCACTCGCGTGCTTGTGGGATGCTTCCTTTCATGCACAGTGCGAAATCAGGCTTTCAGCTTTCTAGGTACACTTCAAGTGATTATTTAGGCAGTTGTTGGCGTGTGATTGTGATGAAAATAATGTGGTGCAACACACACTTTTCTAGTCCTCTCATGTATGTGGTGGTTGCTCTAATAGGTTCATTTGGGTCCTTTAAGACATTTTAGATGGGTGGTCTAAGAGATTGTATTCACAATCACTTCCTAGGCCGCTATGTCACAATTTTTGGAGTCTAGAGGCCTACGAGGTGTTGCTCATCTTCAGGTTGAGATCTCGTTGTTTTAGGGTATGCTGGTTTTGTCAGCTCTCAAGTTCTGTTTTTAGTGTCCAAGTATCAGTCGTCCAATTCCCAAAATTGCACTCTCCGATCCTGGCTCTGTCTAAGTGGTTGACTTGGATGGTCCAATTTCGAGGGGTCGAGTCAGACTATCTGAGTCTAAGTGTCTAATTTTGGACTATCTAAGTCCAAGGTTCAAGTCGGACATCTATTTGAGTGGAATGGTCTGATTGGCAAGTCCGAGGAGGATAGTCCAAGTGACTAGGACGAACGCGGTGTGTCCAAGTGGACATGTGGTCCAAGTGTTCAAGTCTGGTGACTTGGACAAGGGAAGGGTGTCCAAATGGATGAAAATCGAACAATTTGATTAGGGCAATTAGACCCTATGGTGAACATCCAATTACAATATTAGCAAGTTACAAAATGACGAAAAATCTTTAAAAATCCTACACGTCGCTTGCTAATGATTACAACCAAGGTGCTAACACATCAAACAACATCCATAACATACCTAGAGGGCCAAAACATGCTGCGACGATGAAGATCACCAAGCAAAATCTCCCATGTTTCTCTCTCTCTCTCTCTCTCTCTCTCTCTCTCTCTCTCTCTCTCAAATGAGCAAATGAGCTCTCCCACCTGTTTCTAGCCTATTAAAGCCCTTCTCTACTCAGCTCTGATATTCCCCCTTTCTTCATTTTGATGCATTGCACATTAAAGCTCTTTTTCTCTCCCTTTTTCCTTGTTTGGCCTGTTTACAACAACAAAAATCCTATTATGTATAACCTTTTTTATCTTGTTTTTTCTTTATCCTAATGCATTCAAGTCACAATCAAATGCCTACACTAATCCAACCTACTCATCTAGATTCAAAAAATCAGAAAACTTACTTGCTAAGGAGATCGAATACCTCTTCAAACTCCCTCACTTCCTACCTATCTACCTCATGCACTGATTCAGGGAAAACCCTACTTCAATGCTTCATTCAAAGTGTGCAAGCACTCGAAGCTTGAGTTTGTTTGTCTCGGCAATGGAACCAAAATGTGGAGCTTATGCTTTATTGCCAAGACCCACATACCGCTTATTGTTTCAAGCATTTCAAGCCAAATGCTAATGGCTACATCTCACCTAGCCGTGCACGCTCTCGAGCCTACGGGTGTAATGAGCTTACCTCCATGCCCGATCGAGTTGCCTCTCCCCTCAAGCACTCCAACAGCTTCATGATCCAAGTGTAAGCTTCAAGCTCCAAGCCCCATGCTGCATTGTCGTGTGTGTGCATAAAATAAGAGAAGAGAAGAGAAGAAAAGAAGAGAGGAGAAGATGGAGAGCTTCTCCACCACAACCCCTCATCCTCACACACTCACTCCCTCACATTGTCACACTCCCTCTCTCAAGCACAAGCACAAGCAAGCAAGAGCAAGAAAAAGAAGAGGAGGAGGAGGAGATCTACTTTTGGCCACACGCAAGAATGAGCTTCTTTATTCACTTTTTGTCTTTTATACAAAACCCTAACCCAAATCTCCTTTGGGAACCCATCCCTTTTTTACATGACTGGCCATTTTAGCCTAGGTCCTCTTTTCCTACTCCCTTCCTATTTGCATTGTGCCTTTACCCATGCCCATCTACATTTACAAATTGCACAAGAGGGAGTCTGGCACACTTTTACAAGGATTTAGAGTGCACTTTTATGTTTAAAATGTGCCTTTCCTCTTTTATGCTTGCCTTGAACTCTTAAGGTTGTCCTTGTGCTTTTGGCCTTTTTTCCTCTTATTTCTTCAACCGTCTAGGGGCAAGTCCGGGGGAAACCTTTTCCACTTTTCTCTGTGTCTTCTTAATTTTCTTTCTGCTTGCTTTACACTAGGGATAATAGCAACAAATGGGATATGTAAGAGTAATTAGCAATGAAGATGCATACAACTTGTACCAAGATTTGTCACACCTCAATGTGTCAATAAACCATACATCCAGTGGGCTTAGACATCTTTATTCTAGGAGGTCTCAGGAGGAATACAAGAGAATTACCAAATGCATGATTGACTGAGCAAGGGTAATGAAGCTTAATACATAGACAAGTAGTATGTATACATCACTGTTGTCACACTAACAAAGATAGGTGCTAGATCTAAAGCATAAATCAAATGAGCTTGCGGAAGAGTAATCGCATCCAAGAAGTATCAAGAGAGCATGTGTATATCTCAATGAGTCCCATTGTCTCAATAGACGAAGCTCAACTATGTAAAACCCAAAGCTTTACTTGAATGCAAAATATCCAAGTAGCTCAAGTGACTCCCATTGGAACAAAGACAAATGCCAACCTTTCTACCCATTGTATTACAACAGTGAAAACCTTGCTAAATTTGAGCTAATGCAAGCTCAAACAAGTCTAAGACATCTCAATACATCCATCAAGCATTTGGGCGCCAAAATACCATCACATAAGCATCATATAGGCCTCATGGAACTCAATACATGATGTCCTATTATGTATACAATAGATTGACTGTAAGTAGTGAGATAATGGCTAATCTCCTAAGAGCTCCAAATGATGCCTAAACACATGCCAAAGATGTAGGGTACAATGTTAAGTGATTACCCAAGCTTGGGAGCAAGTGGCACAAGGTAGAGATAGGAGTAATCTTACTATCTAGATAGCACAAGAAACATGCACAAATCATGCTGCTTGAGATGAGGTTATGCTACTATTGATGTGGCCACTCTAGAGCATTTACTAGTGCTCAATCAAGCCCCCTCAATGTTGGGAAGAAGCTTACACAAGCCAAGAATAAGAGGAGCATCAAATGCATACCTTGTAAGCTGAAGCCATGGTTACCATGAGTGAAGTGTTGAAGCTTTCAAATACGGGTTGAAGTCAAAGCTAAGGAAGCTCGTTGATTAGTGGCTCTGATACCAATTGTTGAAGAAAGAAGCCTAAGTGGGGGCATGAGCACAAGAGGAAGCAAGGGAGATGCAACCCATGATTGATGGAGCAAGAGAGCAAGAGAGAGAGACTCAAGATGTGGTATCCCCTACTTTTGAGAAAAAAGGTGACCTTTTGCTTCTAAGTAATAAGTTACCCCTATTGTTTGGCCGCCCCCTTGCTTGTACACACCAATACATAAACCAACTCTCTTTGTGAGCAATCTAAAGAGCCACTATTGGCTTATCCAAACACTTCAAGCCACTATTTCCATCCACTATTGGCTAACATTCACAATGTGTGACTGGCCTTCCCTTATTCATTAGTCGTTGAAAGAATAAAGACTGAAGTGACAATGATGGGCATCTACCACTTGCATTGTATAGGTGTGCGGTGTAGTGAATATATGAGAGGAGTAGGCATAGGGGCCTTTAACCCCAACACGAAGTGCCATGAAGAGTTTACCTTTTGTGAGCACTTTGCACACTATAGAGTGTTGATGGACATTGGATAGTATCTTCACTTTCTTCTTATACTCCCATAAAGGTGCACAGGCCTTTAAGTGGGAGGTTATTGGGGTAAAGGCCAATGGATAGTATCTATGTAGGCACTTTTTGTATAAATACTCATTATACAATCATATATAAACGAAGAGAACAAAGAATAAGATTATTATTTATCATAACCACAAAACTCTCTTGTGTGCTTCTCTTTCTCAACCCTTTGACATTCCATAACTTCTACCTTACATGTCACCATTGCTTCCTTGTCAAAAATCACCTTTACTTGAGATAATCCAATTTCTTTTATAAGGGTTTCCCATGATTGCTCATCACTATCCTATCTTTTGAGAAGGCCAAATGCAAGCTTGGTAACCTTCTCTTGTAGTGATTCAAGCCCAAGTCCTTTAGCAACTCATGGGGATACTGAGGAAGATACTGATTCAATTCCTTCTCCCATCACATGACCAATAGAAAAATTTGAAAAGAGATTCCAATCTTCTCCAATACATCCTAGCAAAGGGGAATACAACGATATTGAAGATTATAATGGGCATTAAGATGTCTCTAATCATTGTGGCCCTATTAGCCAAACCAAGTTTGAGGTGCCTTCTTCTTCTAAAATTATCCTTAAACTTGGTTAGGAGCCAATCAGAGCATTATGTCATGATGAATCCCTAGCCCACGTGTGCTCTCATATACCTAAAGATCTAATATTTGCATATACATTGGAACCCTAATGAATCAATGGCCTCCAAGGAGTCACTTCAATTAGTTAGAAGACATTCTATCTTTTCTTTGCTAATGACCAAACCAAAGACATCAACAAACTCTTCATTGGTGCTCATATGTTATTTTATAGGCTCGTCTCCTACAAGAACAACATTGGAGCTATTATCTGCAACAAATATTTGGGATATAAAACTTGTCCACCATTAGGGAACAATAAACCTTTGATTAATCTAGTTAAACTTTGTAATAAATATGGCCTGATAAACCTCTTAAGATCAAGGGAGTGAGTGAAATAGTCATTAATGTTGGTGACAATAGAGACATTTGAGAAAAGAGCTCACACAATTTTGTAAAAAAAGAAGAAGAAATCAAGACCACATCATCGAAGAACAAGTAGGATAAAGTCCTAAGGTTTTCATAAGCTTTGTCTAGATCCATGTTCATAAAACAAAAGCCACCACCAAACACTATGGCATGGTCCATCCTAAAAATGATGTTCAAAATAACATCTAGAATTCTTCTACTATTATGTACAAATCCATACTAACTACGATTCAACATTTGAGGAAGAATGTACTTGATCCTTGGGGCCATAGTCTTAGCCACGGGTTTGTATGGTAACTCAAACATGGTGAGGAAACAAAAATGACCCAGCCTTATGTGGAGCTCATTCTTGGGTAGTAAATTGATGACTTCCTAGTTCTCTTCCCTTAATATCATGTCTAAATTTCTAATCGAGTTAATAAGCTTGCTCTATCATTACCACATGACTTCTAGATAATAGAATAGAAATCAATTGGCAAGTAGTCTAGACAATGGCCTCACCCTTCTTAATACAAGAGAGTGCATAAGCCAAATTTTCTTTTGAAAAGGCCTTTCTAGCAGTAGTAGCGAGGTTTCAATGGCAAACAAGCTTTTATGGGGTCCTAAAATCTATTTCCACAATTTAGAAAGCCCTCACTTGGATTGGGAGAAGCACCCGTAATTGCAAAAAGGTGCTTTTGGAAGACAACTAAAATCTTATATTTCTCATGAACCACTCAATAGAACCTTAGTAGTTGTAGCTAAACCAGCATCCCAAACCTTAATGTGATTTTCAATGTCTTGTAAAAGGTATAAAAGGTATAGTAGAATAACATCCCCAAGGTGGAGAAGAATAAAATTAAGAATACAAGTTGTTTGAGACAAGATAGTTGAATTGAAATGCTTTTCCCCCTCATCACAACTTCACCCATATTTTTTTGGAAAGGCCAATGACAGCTTCAATACACTTTCTTCGATTTTCAGTGGGAGTTAGCATAGGCAAGGATGTCTTCTTTAAAGAGCATTGATGTTTGCAAGATATTTCATATATTTTAAAATTGGAACATTAATTTTAAAGGCTTGAGGGGGGGTATAAGTAGTCCTGACACAACTTAATCTACATGTCATTAGTAGTGGGACATGGTTAGAGTTAAGCACATCATCAAGGACTGAGAAAGAGATTTCAAAGAACAACTACTCTTTGCTCCCATGCATGTGAAGGTGATCAAGGCAAGCACCCCTCCATGGCTGCCCTTATGGCTATTGTACCACAAGTAATGGACATATTGTTGTTACCTAAAGGTGAATTATATCCACTGATCTTCTATTAAGCTTTGATGATACTCATTAGGTCCTCTCACATTTAATCATGCATATGTTACATGAATGGTCTTTAGCTTCTCTAGTCATGTTCCAATAGTGGGTTGAGTAATGCTATTCTCCTTTTAATTTGACAAGCAATCTACTCACAAAACCTAACCTTAGCTCTAGAGAAATTGGGAGCATAAACAAAAAATATGTCAACTTCCTCATTATCCATTACAATTCTAATAGCCAACACATTATAAATATAATCTATGTAGAAGAGAAGGGCTAAGCTCATTTCAAGTAGCAATAAAGGTGCCACTCCTACCCCTACATGTAGAGTTGCTAAACAAGGCATTGTCCCAATCTTGAGATCCTATCTTAGCATCTTCTTTTAACTTATTTTCCCATAGGCAAATGAGATTGGGCTTACATTTATTGGCCAAATCGATGCATGACTTCCTTTTGCCGTCCGAATACATGCCTCTTACATTCTAACTTATGACATAAGCTTTCTAGCTACCCCAACATGCAAAGATCAAAGCTAAGTGTTAGCATCAAGCTTCTCTTCCCTATTTCCCCCCTCCTCTCTCCATTTTCTTCTCTCTCTTCTTCTATCTCTCTCTCAAAGTGTGTGGAAAACTATGTTAAAAACTTTAAATAAAAAACGTTTTAAAAATATTTAATTAAAAAGTTTAATCTGAGAGAGAGAGAGAGAGAGAGAGAGAGAGAGAGAGAGAGAGAGAGAGAGACCTAGGCCTTACAAATGAACGAGAGAGGGGGGAGGAATTTAATTAAAGACAGGAGGGGAAAAGAAAGAGAGATTATAAGTGAGAGAGAGGGGAGGGGGTTTTAATTTAAAAAAAGAGGGGGGAAGAGAAAAATGAGAGATTCATAGTGAGAAAGAGGGAAAGGGAAGGGGTTTTGATTGGAAAAGGGAGGTTTGTAGAAGGGAATAGGTTTGGAAAGTCCTATGGAGATTCGGGGCTTTTTGAATCTATAGTGAAAATAATATAATAGTAAGATAATTTAAAAAAGACTGTTGTCTTTCCTCTTTCCCCTCCTCTCTTCATCATCATCTTCTTCTCTCTCTCTCTCTCTCAAGGTGTGTGAAAAACTATGTTTGAAATTTTTAAATAAAATGTTAAAATATTTAATTAAAAGAAAAGTATAAATTAAAAAGAGAGAGAGAGAGAGAGAGAGAGAATCTAGGCCTTACAAATGTGAGAGAGAGGGAGAGAGAAGAAAAATGTTTAATTAAAAAAAGATTATTATCTTTCCTCTTTCCCCCCTCCTCTTTCCATCTTCTTCTTCTCTCTCTCTCTCTCTCTTATTCTATATCTCTCTCAAAGCGTGTAAAAAAACTATGTTCGAAAAACTTTAAATAAAAAATGTTTAAAAATATATAATTAATAAAAATTTCAATTAAAAAGTTTAGAGAGAGAGAGAGAGAGAGAGAGAGAGAGAGAGAGAGAACCTAGGCCTTATTAATGAAAGAGAGAGAGGGGAGGAATTTAATTAAAAAAGAGAGGGGGTTTTAATTTAAAAAAAGAGTGGGGAAGCGCTAATGAAAAAAAGGAGGGGAAAGAGAAAATGAGAGATTACTAGTGAGAAATAGGGGAAGGGAAAGGGTTTTGATTGGAAAAGGGAGGTTTGTAAGAGAGAGAGATTCGGGACGGGCTTTCTGAGTAGTAAGAAATAAGAAGTAAGATGTTGTTTTAAACATTTTTTGTGATATTTGCTTTGTGAGCTCTCTTCGAATGTTTTCCCGTACGTGAGTGAAAACGCACTACATTTATTGTGCGCCACTCTTTTCTTTACCCGAAAAGGAAAGGCGTGATGCATTATTTATTTGTGTGGAAAAGGGAGAGAATCAAATTGCAGTTTTAGAGAGAGAGAGAGAGCGCGAGAGAGAGAGCAATGGCGAATCCGACATGAAAGCTCTTGAATTGGCAGGGCTGGAGGAAGAGATCGAGCAGACGACGATGGGCAACGATCAACAGCAGGAACCAGAGCCAGAGCCGGAGCAAGATCAAGAGCCGCAGGAGCCACAGCAGGAGGACGCGGCGGCTAGCGCGCCTCCCGCCAGCCACACTACAGCCTTCGATCCGCAGCGATGGACGGACCTCGAGACCCAGCACCTCATCGACGCCTACAGGGACAAGTGGTACCAGCTCAAGAGAGGGCAGCTCAAGGCCAGACACTGGGAGGAGGTGGCCAACAATGTCTTCCTCAGATGTGGTGGCACGCAGCCTAGCAAGTCCTCCGTCCAGTGCAGACACAAAATGGAGAAGCTCAGGAAGAAGTACAGAGAAGAGAAACAGCATGAGGAACGCAAAGGCCGTGGATTCTCCCAGTGGCCCTTCTTTGAACGCATGGACGCCATGGAAAGAGGCTCCCAAAGCAGTCACAGCCACATCAATGGCACCTCCCTTCACATCAAGAAGCAGCCTCGGAGCAGCTCAGGTGCGAAACCCTACTCTTTTACGCCGTTGCAGGAGAGCAAACCCTATTCTTCTCTCAGTAGACTGTATTCTAGATCAACCGCACAGGATGCCAAACCCTTTGGACGCCCGAGTGTTGACGATCAGGACCCGCAAGAAGGTGAGTCGTCAATGAGTCTCAGAGATGAGCTTCACAACATTAGTCCACCCCGGTACCAGGCTGCAAAAGGTAGCTTTCCTTCTCACAATGAATTTGGCATACCATTTGCTGTGCCAACCAGAAGACATCGCTCGTCAACCTTTAAGGACTATGGATCATTCAGATTGGATACTAACAGCATCCCCAGCATGGAGGAGCGGCCAATATTCAAGGAAGCTCAAGCACCTATTGCAGAGCTTGCTTCTGTGGTCCGATCGCTAGGGGAAGGGTTTTTGAGGATTGAACGAATGAAGCTAGAGATGCAAAAAGACAATGAGAGGTTCAGAGCAGAGATGGAACTGAAGCGTACTGGCATGCTTTTAGAATCTCAGAAGCATATTGCTGAGATGATCTCCAGAGCCTTAAGTCGGAAAAAGGCAATTAAGAAACGACACATAGAGGATATATGATAAAAGGGGCTGGCCAATTTCAAGGTATTCATTGCGTCTGCACTTGGTATGGTCCTAGGTTGGAAAGTTATTTGCTATTTTGTTTTGTGGGTCCCAACTGTTAGCTAAGGTTACAATTCACTCATATCAAATGATTGTTAAAAATATGAACTTTCTTACCTGATGCTATCATCAGCACGTTAACATTGTCTTTGATACCTTCGTGTGCATGCTAAATTGTGTTGTTGATTTGTGCCTTTGATTGTTTATGTTTAAGCTGGAGATGATGCATATTGATATATCTATATTAGCCAGCAAGTTTGAATCTGTCAGACTGGTTATGTATGTGAGGATCAAAAGGAATGCCAAGGCATTGGTTGTAACAAGTTTATAAGACTTGCTGTTAAAGGGATCATTGAGACACACCAACAACCATGAGCAAGCAGAGTTAAAATAGCTTGCTCCAGTAATGCAGTTTGGGAGAACAACTTGATTTGAGTGTGTGGAGCATGTTAGGTGAATACACTCATTTGGACATAATACTGAATTGCATACATGCCAGTTAGCTTGGCAACTAGTAACCTGTTGTGACTTTGGAAGTTTGCGCTCTGGTTTCCTCATTGGACTCCTGAATCACTTGTCAAGTTTACGTATGCAATATCACCATTAAAGCGTTTAACAATTTCACATTCTCAGCATACTCAACCTTTGTGCTTGCATAATATCAAACCTAGCTCTCTGTTGGTGCCTATATAGCTGTTCCAAACTTTATTTGTAGTCCCTTTCTTTTTTCAGCCTAATTATGCGTGTTTGCAGCCCTTAGTGTGCAGAGATGGTCTTGTTTCAGCTGAGATTTCGCGGACATTATTAGTTGAATAGTTTGGTGTGCATTCAAGCTGCATGTGATGACATCTCAGCTTGCTGTAGCCTTGTTTAATTTTCTCCAGCAGTCATCTACGGTGTAGCCTAGATTATATTATCCTTAGACCAGGTCAGCATTTATGCATGTTTTGTCACCTTCAATTGTATCCCAGAATGGCATTTCAGCATTTTGGCCAGCAGTTCAGGGTTGATTCAATGAGATCTAATGGTCTCAGTCCATTGCATCCTGTCAAGCTAGGTTGTTTTGTTATATGGTTGTAAGTTTGCACAGATAATGTAGGTCAGTGTGATATTATTATGTGTATTTGCCATAGGAAGGTATCACACACTACTTGTATTTTTTTGCTGCATATATAGCATGCTTTTTATTTTTAGGATCATTATTGAAGAGGATCAACCTCAGCATTCCACCCCCTTATACTTAGGTACTGTATTAGGGGCAGTATATTGTGTACACACCCTTACATGGGATTCTTCATAGAGAGGGGGTAGCCTTTCTAGGTGATCAGGTTTAAATTGGGCAGGTGACATTGTCAACTCAGGTCTAGTACAGGTTATGCTTTCACCCTTGAATCTGGTGTAGTTTTTTGTGTCGTGCTAAGAATTGCTCTTAGCCACTTAAACAACCACAAAACATGCTTATTTTAGGCTTATTTTAGCCAAAATCCTAAAACGGGGAGTGGATCGAGAGAGTTAAGTGGGAGAGGATCTGGAACCCTAATTTTCTATAAATTGGCAGCCAGCCCTCTACTCTTCTCTCAATCTCGTTTTTGCAGGTTTCAGATGTTATCAACTTGCTGCCCACATCCTGTTCGCGGAGGATATCTCTGCCCTTGCTGTCCATCACTGTTTCCTACAGTCTGGCGCTTGTTTCCAGCCCTCCACACGCTGATTGCTGTTGTTTCTGCTTGGTGACTGACTGCTGATCATCTGCACTATTGTCGTACAGCCTGCCACGTCAGCAAACTGCTGTGATAGCAGGCCCTAGTTGCCGCCCCAAACGGTTTTCTCTCTTCTGCTACAATCGCTGCAGTTTTTCTCTTCTGTAGGCTGTCCTGCTTGCATTTTGTCTTTCTCTCTCTTGCAAGCTGTCCTGCTTGCGTTTTTAGTCTTTCTCTCTTCTCACTGCTGTCTGCATCAGATCCAGCTTTTCACTACTTTGTTTGCTGGTGTTCGACATTCGGAGATTGCCTTGTTGCGATTAGGGATACTTTCGGAGTACGATACACTCTCTTGCTCATTACCCCTGCCTTGATCCTTGAGATACAGGAGTTCGAGGTTCAGTATTCATTCACTGCATAGTGTGTTTGCTGCATGAGCATCGTATTATTAGTAGTCATATCATTTCATTTATTATCTGTGCTCATTGTCTTTGAATTACCCTAACCCTAGCTGTGTTCTTTTATCAGTCTGTGCTTTGTCGTACGGTTTCTGTTTATACTTCTGTGTTAGGGTATTTTCTTTACATGGTATCAGAGCCTAGTACTCTCTGAGAAACCTAGGTCTTTGATCTGAGAGCTCTTCGCAAGAAGCAAGAACAACAGTAGGTTCAAATGACTTCAAACACATCAACACCGATTTTGTCTCCAGAATAGCCTATGGCGAGAATCGAGCGAGAGTGGGCCGATTAGCTTGCTCCACAAAGTTCCGACATTGTGGAAGACATATCTGAGTATATGGAAGAAAAGATAGGCAAGCTGACCTCTGAAGAATATAAACTGATCATAGCTTATCGATGAAAGAAGATTGAGGAGCTCGACCGAAGGATTGCCCTTCAAGAAAAGCTTCTAAATGAAGGTATGTATGATTTTTACTCTTTAGATGTTGCGTGTAAGTCTGATGATGCAAGGCCGTCGAGATCTCCATCAGAGATGGGTCCCATTTATGGAGCTAGAGTATTTTCCATTTTTTCAAACTCTTTTGTCCTCTCCAGCATAGTTGCATTCGTACGTAGTACGAACTAGTTCGTACTATACGGTTCGCACCGTAGTATCGTATCGTACAAATTCGTACAAAAACAAGCATTTTTAAACTTTTTAATTTATTATTATTATTATTATTATTATTTGGTGTGGTTGTTGTTGGTGATGGTGGTTTGGGTTGTTGACTGTTGTTGTGGTGGTGCTGGTGATTTTGTAGCCTTGATTGATCAACCAAGAAAGGGGGTGGAAGCTTGATTAGACTCCTCATACATGTTTTGTTATGATTTATCCTAGAGCCAAAGGCCATACACAAGGTATTCAAGCAATTCCAAACGTTTCTAATTGATGTCCCATCATTTTTCACAATATATTAGTGTCATCAATAAATAAATTCAGCATCTTTTGAGAATCATCAAGTAGCTTAATCCTGTTGATTTTACCTTTGTTCACAGCTCATTTTGCACCACCCAACCCAAAGCATTAGTATACATTGCTAAAAAAACTAGGCCAGAGGATAGCTTGGCCTAATGTATCTTTTGAGAGTACATGAATTAGTGAATGTACCATCGGTAGTTGCTTTAGCCTTAGCAATGCCAAACAAAACCATAACAAAATTCATAAATCTTTTACCAAAACTTTTGGTGGCTTGTTTGGTAACTGTTGGTCTCACATGTCATTTTGGCCTCTTGTAGACGTTAATAAAGCATCTCATGTCATTTCATCTCTCTCTCTCTCTCTCAATCTTCTCTCTCTTAAGCATACATGCCTCTTATTTGTATGATCATTCATGTATGATGTACCTAGTCCTATGTATGTACTTGTAAGTTGTAGCGCATGTTGCGCATGCGGCATATGCCATACAGTTTTTGGCGTGTTACCCTCAAGTATTTATCTTATATACTCCAATAGCATTGCTATTTAGACTCTTAACATCTGTTCTATCATCTATAGTTCAAAATAATAAAGTTAATTTTTTTTCATACTAATATCGTACCGCACCTTATAAAATCTTAAGGTACCATTTAGTACCGTATTTTATCGTACCGTACCGTACTGTACTTTTCATACCTAACAACTATGCTTTTCGGTGCAAGGTACTTTTGATTTGTCTTTTGTGCCTTGTTCTTTTACCTATTTTGTTTTGCAATATATTGGTAGAGATCATGTGGAAGAAAGAGTCCAGCCTGTTGACTACGGAAAAGGTCCTCTTGAGGGCCAATTCTTGTATGTTAACACATGTCGCGGGGATTATAAGAAAAAGTTAAGTACCTTTTCTTCTGTCCTTTTTTCTTTTCCGTCTACTTCACATAATTAGAATGAATTTGGTGTTCCTTTCACTTCATTACATGGTGCATCATCATCTTTACAGTTTCATTTTCAGTCTTTAAATGATAAAAATGAACAAAAAGAATCTGCATCTCATACACCTTACTTTCAAAACCCACCCATCCCACCACATTCTTTTGCTGCTTCACCACTTCCATTTATATAATTTACATTTCCATTTCAGACACCTCATGTCGCACCGCACATCACACCGGGGGGTTATGGAACTATAGGCACATCCTTTAGGACCTCATTCTTCCCTCAGCCGGGTGGTGTTCCATCTACCTCATATACACTTTTGGGATCATTGCAGCGTGGGTATCCCACTCAGTCTCTCCCTAGTGTGGATCAGTTGTCTCCACAGTTTGCCTCCCTGGCATTGCCTAGTGGACCTTCCGGTCATCTTGCTGTGTCCCAGCCTCACTTTGGACAAGGCTATTGTGTCCCAGTATCTCCACCTACACGGGCACCTTATGGAAACATTCATGTTTCAGTGCCTCCGTATCAATCGGCACTCGTTGGACACTCACAGCCTCCTTCTGCCTACCCACTTCTTCCCCCTCCCTCTTTCTCTTATCAGACACATCCACCTCCATCATCTTACACCATCTACCCGACACCTCATGGTTCTAGCTCATCTTCTGCCAAGAATGCATTTAATGACAAGACTCGTTTTAAGGGGTCAAACTTTACTACTTGGTCAAATTTGATGAGACATGTCCTTGACTCATAGAACCTATGGGATCTTGTGCAGGGGTTGGAACCCCAACCCGATCCCACATTTGTTCCATACGAGGTCGTCCCCTTATGAAAGGCTAGGAACGCCTTCGCTATTGTCGAGCTGATGCAGGGCTTATTGCCCGAGTTTCATTCTCAGCTTCAACATTTTGACTTAGTATTAGAGCAATGGGTACACTTGATTGACCGCTCTGTGGCTCGGGATAGGACCCGTCCTATTAATCTTGACCATGAGCTTCAGCTTTTCAAAATCACTGACCGGGATGACTTGAAAGTCAAGTTGGCTGAGTTTCGGCGTCTCCTCGTTGAATTCTCCACAACGGGGACTCCCAAGTTCTCTGATGATTAGGTCACATCGTTCCTTAATAAACTCCCCAAGAAATACTTCATTTTTGTGGAAGGAATAGTTTCAAAGACTACCATGCCTACATTCTATGAATTTGAGTGTCAGCTGTTGTGTTATGCACGATTGTTCGATTAGTTTTATATGAATTCCTCTTCAGAGGGGGCTCTTCTTGCTCATTCTTAGAAAGGGCAAGAAGGGAAGGATAAATCAAACCAACCCTCCACTCAAAATCAAAATCAAACTCCAAAGCTAAATCAATCTGGGGATTCTCAAGGAAACTCCTAGTCACAACTTAAATCAGGGTGGCAGAATGTACCTAAAAAAAATAGGCATTGTCAACATTGTCAAAAGGTTGGCCATTTTGACGACAAGTGTTGATCAAAGGTACGAGGCATAACACCAAAACCTAAGTCTCAGACCTCCGTCCCTGAGTCGGGCAACCCCCAGCAGGGGAGACAGGGTGATGGCAAGGGGTAGTTTAAAGGTCAGACTCACACTGCCACCACACAGTCATCTCAGTTGACAACGTTTTCAACTCTAGAGGGCTTGTTTGATTGGTCTGCAGAGGCCCATATCGTCTCCATAGAGACATCAGATGCGAGTCTCGTCCACATTTGTGAGTTGCCTCCCGACAAGGTTACTGCAAAGGCCCACTCGTCATAGCCAAGCACTTTAGCTCCAGTTTGGATTGTGAACAGTGGAGCTACACATCACATGACTCCTATAGAGGACATTTTCCGTACCTGAGCCCCTGCAGTCGGGTAGATCCGTGTAGGAAACAACTCCTTGGTTAAGATTTAGGCTCAAGGTTGTGTCAGTTTTGCCACTGACAAGGGTCCGAATCTGGCTTTGTTGGACAATGTATATCATGTCCCTCAGCTTGGGGTGAACTTGTTATCTGTTCAGCAGCTTTGTCGGTTGGGGCGAGCAGTTTTCTTTACAGCGACCACAGTCGAGGTCCTTGACTCTGTGACTGGTTTAGTGATTGCTTGCGGTGAGGCACAGCCTAATGGCCTATACCACATGACTCATTTTCTGACTGAGCCGACTGCCGAGGGCTCTGTGTTCCATAGCTTTCAGGCCTTAGCCACATCTTGGGAGACTACGCACAATGAGCGGCTTTCGCATTTTCGCTTAGGGCATCTTGGTTATGACTCACTTTATGAGTTGTCACATCGTGAGCTGGTTGAGGGCCTTCCATGCCTGAAGCTAGCTTGAGATGTCTGTAAATGTTGTCAGCTTGGAAAGCAGCACTGTATCCCATTTCCTCAGCAGTCTACACATGGAGCTGAGGAGCCTCTTAGATTGATTTACGTTGATCTTTGTGGGCCGACATCCACTGCTGCTTTGAACGGCGCGCTGTACTTCTTTTTGATAGTGGATGATCATTCTCGATACATGTGGGTGTACTTTCTCAAGCATAAGTCAGATGCTTTCACATTTTTTTTCTTGGGTGCTGCTGGTTCATAACCAGATTGGTCGTCATGTTGGATGCATGAGGAGTGATGGCGGTGGTGAGTTTATCTCCCATGAGTTTTCCGAGTTTCTACAGAAGCATAGCATTTCTCGCCAGCTCACCTCTACCAACTCCCCTCTCAGAATGGAGTCGTAGAGCGTAGGAATCGCACAGTCATGGAAATGGCACGCTCTATGTTGTTCGCAGCAGAGCTTTCTGAGCGCCTTTGGGTCGAGGCTGTTAATACTTCGATGTACATCCTCAATCGCTGCCCGATTGCGGCTCTTTCTTAGAAGACCTCGTATGAGGCATTTTTTGGCTTTCAGGCTGTTATTTCCCATTTCAGAGTTTTTGGGTGTCGTGCCTACACACACACACACTCCTGATGACAAGATAGGTAAGCTTATTCTCCGAGCTGATCTCCTTATTTTTGTGGGATATTCCTCTGAAGCGAAAGCCTATTGTTTGTTCGATCCTCGGACAAACAAGGTGATTGTTAGGCGGGATGTTGTTTTTGACGAGAGGGATATTGTGCAGTTTTTTGCACCGGATTCCGATCCGTTTTCTTCTTCCACATCATTCGAAATCGTGCCTACTAAGCCTGGTCTACTTCCCGCTCCTAACATTCTTGTAGTTTCTTCAGCTCCCATGCTCCCTTCGTGAGACCTGTTACCTTGTTGGTACCAGCAGACCATGCGGGATTCGGAGATCCTACCATCGGATTTCTCTCCGGAGGGACCTAGAAGATCTACCCGGCTTGCTCCTCAGGCATCTTTTGCAACACTGTTTACAACTGATTACATAGCGCATTCTGAGCCGGATACATGGCAAGAGGCTCTTCAGCATCCTCAATGGCGAGAGGCCATGGAAAAGGAGTTAGAGAGTATTGACCGAAATGAGACTTGGACATTGGTGGATCGTCCGAGCCACAAGAAAGTCATCGGGACAAAGTGGATTTTTAGGACAAAGCTAAAAGCTAATGGGACTTTAGAGAAGTATAAGGCTCGCCTTGTAGTGCAAGGGTTTTGACAGAAGCACAGCATTGATTATGAAGAGACCTTTGCTCCTATTGCACGGTTGACTTCCTTTCGGTTGCTACTCGCG
This sequence comes from Lygodium microphyllum, assembly GCF_053477565.2. NCBI lineage: Eukaryota > Viridiplantae > Streptophyta > Polypodiopsida > Schizaeales > Lygodiaceae > Lygodium > Lygodium microphyllum. Next base: position 106,462,279 of record NC_141143.1, read on the forward strand.
CTCACCGCTCACCACGGCTGGCCGATACATCAGATGGATGTCAAGAGTGCCTTTCTGAACGGATATTTAGAGGAGGAAGTGTATGTGGAGCAGCCACCGGGCTTTCCTTCAAGGAACCCTAGGGATAAGGTATTCCGCTTGCAGAAAGCTCTTTATGGGTTGAAGCAAGCGCCGCAGTCTTAGTTTTATAGAATGGATGAGTTCTTACAGACTCATGGATTCCATTCTACCCCTTATGACCCGAACTTATATGTTCGATTCACACCAGAGGGGATTAGCTATATCCTGCTATACGTTGATGACTTACTCATCATAGGTTCAGATTCTGCTGCCATAGCGAAAATTAAGGCTAAGCTTAAAGCTACATTTGAAATGACACACCTTGGTTTATTGTCCTATTTTTTGGGAATGGAGGTAGTTCGTTCTGGAGGATGTATTTGTGTGTCACAGCAGAAGTACGCACTTTAGCTTGTGGAACAGTACACTTCGGATCAGACACGGTGTGACATTAATGTGACATTAAAAGTGATAATTAATGTCACGTTAAGGTCATAAATATGGAATGACATTAAAAGTGACATTTAATGTGACATTAAGGTAAGTCTAGGGAAACATGCACGAGAATGACTGTCCGGGCTCTTGGGCGCCCGAACGGGGTTAAGGGGAGCCTAGAGAGTAAGAGAGTCCAGGAATAGTAGGACTCCAGGAAGTTGACGGCTGGCAAAGGAATCCGAGTGAGAGGGCTAGCACTAATCTAGGTGTGGTTGGGAGGAGAAGAATCACTCGTGCTTTCATGGTTTTCCCTCTGTCTTTTCGAAGTCATCTTTCATTGGTATCAGAGCACATGGTTCAACGACTAGATCCGTTGTTCGTCAGATCGTCAGTTGTTCGTCAGATAGTCAGTTGCCCGCCAGTTCGTCAACGTTTCGCAAGGTCGTGTGAGTATCAGGCGCCGTGAAAACGCGACGGGCCGTGAAGAAAAAGAAAAGTGAGACGTGCCAGGCGCCGTGAAAACGCGACGGGCCGTGAAGAGAAAGAAAAGAGACGTGCCACGTCACATTAATGTGACACGTTACGTTACGGGCAGGAAAAAACAATCAGACGTGGGGTCGCGAGGACCAGACCAGAAGTGGCGTCACGAGGACCAGGCGTGGGGTCACGACGAAACGTGACTTTGTCACGACTGCTGTTGACAGGTAACTGCGACTGCTGACTGCGACTGTTGTGAGATGGACATCATTGCGACTGCTGTGAGAGGGACAGAAGAATGTCATACACGACTGAAATCAGGAAATTGAATTTCCAGCATGACTGTTTTACTGCTCTAGTCTGGGAAGATAAAATTTGTTCATTACTCTTTGGGCTTCTTTCCAAACTAGCAACCACAGCCTGGCATTAAAAATCAGGGAAGTACTTTATCTTGTATGCAAATTTCTTATTTTTGCTTTCCAATTCCAGTGTATTAATGGCAGAAAAAGGGAAAGAAAGGGTAATGGAAAGTTCTAGTTCTGGGAACCAACCTATGGTAGATCCCCATGAACCAGAAATACAAGAAGAACAATGGGAAGAATTTTTTGCTACGCGAGAGCAATTCGATGATCTTACTGCTCGTGTACAAACTCAGGGGTTTCAAATGGAATTTTTAACTCAAACACTTACTGAAATAAAATCTCAGTTAACTTTATTGTTGGAAAGAGATAAAAATAGATAGAAATCTCAGATGTCCCATCTTCATCGAAAGATTTAGATGTGACTATGCGAGATCCTAAGGAACCCCAAACTTACCATAAATTGAGGGATAATCCAGTTCTAAAGGATATGAAACCACCTCAATTTTACGGGGAGGAAAAAGATAGGAATAAAGACACAATCTTTAATTTCCTCCAAAAATGGAAAGATTTACATAAATTAAAAAATACCCCACCACATCTCCAAGCACTGGAGGCTAGTTGAACTTTGGGACCCAAAGCATATAAGTGGTGGCGAACTTTAAAAGAGGCGAATAAAATACCTGAAACTTGGGCTCAATTTAAATCCGTCTTTTTGAAAGAATTTCTTCCTGAAAATGAAATGGAAAGAAATTGGGAAGATTGGGATTATGTCAGACAAAAGGGAAGACCCCTGCTGACATATCTGGAGGAATATCGTGAGATAATCCTCAAACTGGAAGGAATAGATGAATTCCAAAAAACAAGAGGATTCATTAGGGGACTGGATAAAGCCTGTAAAAAGGAAGTAAAACGGAGTTTACCTAAGACGCTGGAAGAGGCAATTAAATTTGCATTAATTTATGAAGATAGTATGCGTTCAGGTACACTCACTAGTCTCACTGATACGGAGCCCAAGTCTAAGGAATTGGAAACCTCAAAATTTGTGGGCAAATTTAAAAGGAAAATGCCATTTTTAAAGGGTAAAAAACAACCTTTTGAAAAGAAACCATATATGAGGCCAAAGTTAAGTCCTCATGACTTTGATAAGGCCAAAAAAGAAAAGTTGTGTTTCAATTGCCTATCCCCTAACCATGTTGCTTGGAATTGCCCTCAAAAGAAAAAGGGGGAAGACAAAGGAAAGGATAAGGACAAGGGCAAGGGAAAAGAAAAACAAATCCATGTAGTGCAAACCTTAGAATTAAAGGGCCATGAAAAGTATAAATCTTTAGAGGTCTTGCACATGGATGTACAACATAAGTGTTGTATGTCAACTTCTATGTGGCAGCCTACTTTTGGGCCACATGATTTACTTAGAGTACATGGATTGATAGCTGGAAAAAGGGTTAGAGTCATGATTGATGACTCTGCCACACATAATTTTATAAATTATGCACTTGTCAAAAAATTGAAACTTCCCCAACAAAACAGTGAGCATCAATATGTTGTTCGTATGATGCAAGGCCAAGATAATAAAATATGGGATACAATGGTATCCAATTTGGAAATTTAGATTCAAGGATATAAAGATAAGCTTGATTTCCAAATAATGAACATGAAAAGAGCTGATATTGCTCTAGGGAGGGAGTGGCTATGGGGATTGGAACCATCCTTAAAACGTAGCTATCACCATAATACAGTGGAATTTAAAAGGGGTGGTAAGACTTTTGTCATTCAAGGTGAACATGAAGTATCTGATAATCCTTTGCTGTGTTCTACTGAAGTTCAGAAGCTGATAAAGAAGGAAGTTTGTGAGGTATATATGCTATGGTCTCTTCCTGTACAGAATACTTTTACTTTCTGTAATATTAAGCAACAATTTTCTTATGTTTGTGAGTTGAATGTTAATAATGAATTGAATAGTTTGTTAGATGATTTTAAAGATGTGTTTCCTTCTGATTTACCAAGTGGCCTTCCACCAGATAGGGGTGATATAAATCACCCAATTGATATAAATAAGGATACACACCCAATTTCAAAACCACCGTATAGGTTAAGTGAAACACAGCATCAAGAAGTTGAAAGACAAATTAAGGATTACCTGGATAAAGGGTTTGTTCAACCTAGTAATTCACCTTGGGCTTCACCAATTTTATTGGTAAAGAAAAAAGATGGTTCTATGCGACTTTGTGTTGACTATAGAGCACTTAATAAAATAACGGTGAAGAATAAATTTCCTATGCCCAGAATGGAAGATCTTTTTGATCAATTGCAAGGGGCAAAATTCTTCACAAAGATAGATTTAAGATCAGGCTATCACCAAATAAGAATTAAGGCACAAGATGTTTCCAAGGCGGCATTTCGTACTAGATACGGGCATTATGATTTTTTGGTGATGCCTTTTGGCCTCACTAATGCACCAGCTACCTTTATGAAGCTGATGAATAGTGTTTTACGGCCCTATCTAGGACATTTTGTAGTAGTCTTTTTGGATGATATCTTGATCTTTAGTAAATCAAGAGAAGAACATTTGGAACACTTACAATTAGTATTCCAACTGTTAAGAACACATTCCCTTTATGCGAAGAAAACTAAATGTGAATTCTTTGCATAAAAGGTCAAATATCTGGGGCATATTATCTCGAAAGAGGGAATCAACATGGATCCAGAAAAAGTAAGGGTAATTATTGAATGGCCACCTCCAAGGAACCTGGAAGAGCTGCAGATCTTCCTAGGTTTATCTGGATTTTATCGTAGATTCATTCAAGATTATGCCAAAATAGCTGTTCCAATGACAGACCAACTTAAAGGGAAAGGCAAAAGTTTTAATTGGGGAACAGACCAAAATGAAAGTTTTCAAAAACTTAAGGTAGCTATTGCTACAGCTCCAGTACTATTAATAGTGGATCCCAACAAACCATTTGTGGTTGAAGCTGATGCCAGTGATAAGGCAATAGGCGCGGTCTTATTACAAGAAGGTCGACCAGTTGCTTTTGAAAGCAAGAAATTAGATCGTGCAAAATAGAATTATTCTGTTTATGAGAGGAAGCTGTATGCAATAGTACATGCAATGAAGAAATGGAGGTACTATTTGTATGGTGCCAAACTTTTGATTTTATCGGATCATGAAAGCATTAAGTGGCTTAATGATCAACCGGATTTACACGGGCGTAAAGCCAGATGGGCCGAACTCCTCCAAGAGTTCGACTATGAGATAAGATATAGAAAAGGAAAGTATAATATCGTAGCTGATGCACTCAGCAGAATGCCCATCATTAATGAATTGAGTTTTACTCAGTTCACTTCCAATTTGCTTGAATCTTTAAAAGGGAAATGCCAGGTTGATCCAGCATATTCCAACATATGGGAAGCAATAAAAAATGGGGATCCAAATGAAAGTGCTTCTACTGAGGAAGGAATATCTGAGGATGTTCAACAAGGAAATGGAGCATCAGGGGTTGCTCAAACTGGATTCAAGTGGAAGAATTTCACCATTGATAATGGTTATTTACTCTACAAGGGTAGGGTATGTGTCCCGAAAGATACAGAAATAAGGCGCTAGATACTCTTTGAGTGTCATGATACCCCTAGTGCGGGACACCCAGGAGTTAATAAGACTTATAGTCTTATTAAAAGGCAGTTTTATTGGCTTGGAATGAATAAGGACGTCCTTGACTATGTGGTCAAATGTAATAAATGCCAGGTTAATAAGCTGAAAGATTAAAAATGGGAGGACTTCTCCATCCATTAGAAATTCCTTCGGGAAAATGGGAGAGTATCTCCATGGACTTTATTGTTGCTTTACCTAGAACACAGAGGGGGCACGACTCTGTGTGGGTGATTGTGGATAGGTTAACCAAAATGGTTAGGTTTATTCCAACTTCAACTGATGTTAAAATACCAGAACTGGCTAGATTGTTCGTAGAGAACATATACCGATTGTATGGCCTTCCGGCAAATATAGTTTCTGATCGGGATAGAAAATTTGATAGCCATTTTTGGCGTGCGGTATTTAGGAAATTGGATACTAAACTTAGCATGAGTACGGCGGATCATCCGCAAACTGATGGGCAAACTGAAAGGGTTAACCAAATTCTTGAAGATATGCTTAGGGCATATGTAAGTAAAAGGCAAACTAATTGGGAAGAGTATTTACCGATAGCAGAGTTTGCATATAATAGTGCCAAGCACTCTTTCACTGGATATAGTCCATTTATGTTAATGTATGGGTTTCAGCCCAGAGCTCCTTTTGCAGTAGGACTGCATAAGAAAAAGGTTCAGGCAGCTAAAGACTTTTTGGAGGATATGAATAGTATGTTAAAATTTGCTCAAGAAAATATTAAAAAAGCTCAAAATCGAGCTAGAGCATATGCAGATCCTCACCGAAGCGACATCTCCTTTGAAGAAGGAGAATTGGTCTATCTTAAGGTGCTTGAACAAACTAAAACTATGAAAAAGGGACAATGTCCAAAGCTTTCACCAAGGTATTGTGGTCCTTTCATAATACTTAAAAGGGTGGGAGAATTGGCTTACAAGCTCCAACTACCTGCTGGTAGTAAAATACATCCAGTTTTTCATGTAAGTAAATTAAGTAAGAAACTGGGTGATTTGGATAATTTAATCTTAAATGATGATTTTGAGGAGCTATTCAATGACCAATCTAATCCACATGAACCAGAAAAAATATTAAATGTTCGTAATAGACGAACAAGGAATACTATTTATCAGGAATGTTTTAAGTGGAAAGATTGTTCAGAAGAAAGCTCAACATGGGAGCGAGTAAGTACTTTAAAGAAAAGGTTTCCCGATTTACAGTTAGACCTTCCAAGTATCGTTTTCGAGGACGAAACCGATTCTTAAGGGGAAGGAAATGTGACATTAATGTGACATTAAAAGTGATATTTAATGTCACGTTAAGGTCATAAATATGGAATGACATTAAAGTTGACATTTAATGTGACATTAAGGTAAGTCTAGGGGAACATGCACGAGAATGACCGGGGCGCCCGAACGGGGTTAAGGGGAGCCTAGAGAGTAAGAGAGTCCAGGAATAGTAGGACTCCAGGAAGTTGACGGCTGGCAAAGGAATCCGAGTGAGAGGGCCAGCACTAATCTAGGTGTGGTTGGGAGGAGAAGAATCACTCGTGCTTTCATGGTTTTCCCTCTGTCTTTTCGAAGTCATCTTTCACACGGCCAATGGCCACGCCTCTTGATCCTATTGTATTCTTGTCGAAGGATACCTTAGGACAGCCCTTCGATGCACACACCTATCGTTTTGTTGTAGGAAAACTTCTTCGGTTAATTCACTCTAGGCCAGATTTAGCTTACTCAGTTAGTATACTTAGTCAGTATTTCACAGCACCTAGGATGTCACATTGGATTGCATGTCTTCGTGTGTTGCGTTATTTGCGGTGTACTTTTTCTTATGGCCTAACATATGGTTCTGGTTTATGTTTGCAGGGATACATTGATTCTGATTGGGCAGGAGATCCTGATACCCGGCATTGTTAGAAGATAGGCATAGGAACCCACTATAAGCAGGGAGTATCAAGGCAGATGGGCGTGAATAGCCTTAGGGGCAGGGAAAACCCTAACCCTAGCTTGGCAGAGGCTATATAAACAGCCTATGGGTCACTATCAAGTGTGAGATAGAGTGTACCCAAGTTGTACCTTGAGCAACTTATTAAACAAGAATTTGTTCTTGTACTTTGAGCCTCTTTCTCCCTCTTGTGCACACATTCCAATGCTGCAACTCTGTATTCTAACATGGTATTAGAGTCTCCGTTGATCCCCTCAGCTTTCTATATCCTCAGCCTCACTAAGTGCATAAGATTGTCCATCATCTTCATCTTTTATCTCTTGCCACCATAGCCAAACCAGACCCACCTTTGATGGAGGACTCATGGAGAACCAAGGAAGAGGTTTCAGCTCATGGTTCCTTTTGAGAAACTCTTCAGCAACTCAGGGCGACTCAGTCTGGCACAACAAAGGCTGACATGACATTGCAGAAATCGCAGATTTGGCGCAGTTTTCACAGCGACCTGATTCGAGCTGAAGTTCGTCCGGTACAGGGCGCAATAATGTCGGCTACCTCAGGGCTATTGTAGCCCCTATAGAGGACTTATACTCACCTAAGAGGGTTTGTACTGATTCATCTCCTACAGCTTGCAATGATCAAAACCCTAACTGTGGGTCTCTGGCAGCCATAGCCAGGAGCTTCAAGCTTTATCCATTTTCAAAATTTTTTCAATATTTGGTCATTAACAATGATTTTAATCACTGAGTCAACTCTTACAGAGTGTGTTATTAATTTGGAAATCTCATTTCAGAAGTTCCTCTACTCGAAGAGTCAACATCAAGCTCATTAAGACCGACATTTACCATCTCTAGCAACATGAGCTACAGATGAGTGCTTGTAAGCACTAAGGCACTTTGTTTAAATCATCATTGCTGCTATACCTATTACCTACACAATCTGAATGCTTTTATCAGGAAATGAAAACAACTAAGTGCTCTGCTTAAAATTGTAAGGCTATGTGTTTATAAACATAGACCATCACACACTAGAAGTGTATTACATATCTTGAGTGACTTTGTTTCAAGTACACTGGTCAATGAAATCAAAAGGATGAGTGTCATTGTACTCTCCTCGGAATCATCAGCAAAACAAGCATTGAGATCATAGACCAACCTTGTCCAACACAAGCTTCATCCACTAAGCCATACCACAAAGAGGAGCCTGAAGTCCAGTCTAGGTTTACTTCATTAAAACCTAAAAAGACTATTAAACCTCGGAAGAAGATTGCACATAAGAAAGGACCACCACAGTCGTACCTTGAAATATTACATGTGTATGATTTTCAGTCTTTCTCCTCATTGCAACTTTGATTTCAATTGTTTGATTTGCTTCCGTATTCAGTGGAAAATTTGTAAGGGACTAGACACTGCCCTTGTCTTAACAAGTGGTAAGATCTTCCCAATGGCCACAACATATGCTGATGTCCGTTCTCAAATTCGAAAGTTTGATGGCAAAGATTTTCACCCATGGCAGGTACTTATAAAGTACAAGATGATGGAGAGGCCTCTCATTCAAGGCACTAGAGTTGTAAACTCTGCAAATCTGATTGATATAGAGGATGACCAACATGCCCAAGCAATCATAATGCTACACTTAGATGAGTCCGTGATTCATCATGTTGATCAACTAAACACTGCTAAAGAAAAATGGGATGAGCTTGAAAAGCTCTATGGAGCCACTGGTAAAAATACTAAAATCTTCCTTAAAATTGAATTCTTTAGCTTGGAATATAAATCAGGAGAACATTTGGAAAAATTCATCTCTCACATAAAGGGACTTATGGCACAACTTGCCTCTGTACAAGCTCCAATACATGAAGAAGATGCTATTGCTATTCTCCTAAAAGCTGTAAAACAGGTGTTTCCTACTCTTGTAACCACTCTCACCAACATTCCAGATCCTACATTGGCAAGTACCATTCAATCCTGTTTGGATAAAGAAAAGAGGAACCACAAAGAAAGCAGCAACAGTCAGGCATCTTCAACTTTCCGTGATCAAGTATTGGTACATACAACTCTCACTAGATGTTCTTTCTGTAAGAAAAAAGGACATCTTGTAAACAAATGTTGGAAGAAGTATCCCGAGAAAATGAAATGTAACAAATGCAAGAAGACAGGGCATATCACTAGTAAATGCCCCAACATTCCTAATGTACCCAAAGAATTGGTGGCGAACTATGCCTCCAATCCATCTGAAGATCGACTGTTTTGACTTTTTAAATTATCTACCTAAAACACTCTTGTAAGCCTGATTTATAAAGGCATTCCAAGAAGGGGTGGGGGACATCTTACATGCCTTGTAATCCAATGCCACCGTGGCATTGAAGGGGGGGGGTGTTAGAAGATAGGCATAGGAACCCACTATAAGCAAGGGAGTATCACGGCAGATGGGTGCGAATAGCCTTAGGGGCAGGGGAAACCCTAACCCTAGCTTGGCAGACGCTATATAAACAGCCTATGGGTCACTATCAAGTGTGAGATAGAGTGTATCCAAGTTGTACCTTGAGCAACTTATTAAACAAGAATTTGTTCTTGTACTTTGAGCCTCTTTTTCCCTCTTGTACACACATTCCAATGTTGCAATTATGTTTTCTAACAGGCGTTCCCATAGCGGCTACCTCTTTACCTTGGGCACGGCTTTCATTTCTTGGTCCAGCCATAAGCAAGAGACGGTGGCGGCTTTCATGGCCGAGGTTGAGTATCGGACACTCTTTGATGGCACCACTGAGGCCATCTATCTGAGGAGTTTACTGGCGGCGCTTCATTTTCCATGTGACTCTCTCATAGTTGTCTACTGCGACAATTAGAGTGCCATTGCCCTTGCGGGCAATCTGATCATCACACCACGGACACGACATGTGGGAGTCCACTTCCACTTTTCCAGAGAGCAAGTTGAGCTAGGCACTATTCGCCTAGAGTTTGTGCCTTCATCAGATAATTTGCAGATATCTTGACCAAAGCGGTCAACCGGCCGGTTCTTCAGTACCTGCTACCCAGGATCGGCTTGGATATATGCTTCCCTACTTCTTTAGCTTGACGGGAAGAGGGTGCTTCCCTCTTGCTTTTACTTCCAGTTTGAGAGGGGGCGGCTTCTACTCTTGATCGTGACAGTGATGATGCTTACAGTTTTTAGATATTATATTCACTTATTCTTTTGTATTGTATTATGGGCATTTGTAACTTCATCCGTACTGTTAGGATGACCTGATTGTAGAAGGACACTTGGACAAGTGAATAATTCCCCTGCGAGGGCATTGTCCCAGTGGCACCGTTGCATAGCATATTGCATGAGCATGACATCTTGCATCTCCCTTTGCATTACCCTATGCATAATATGCATCTGTGCACATTTATCCATTTTCGGTCTTTTGGAGTGGTCGACTCTAGGATCCACCATATTCGTAGCATAACACATGGCAGTTCTTCTAACGGCAGTTCCCCTACCCTTGCTTGCTTGCTTGTTTTGCTTGTCTTGCTAAGCCCACCATCCTATTTTTTGCCTTTCCACATATTCACCACATGATTGGCATATATACACACTTGTTCTCATCCTTAGGCACTTATCCTAGTGAGTGCGAGGGATTGATTTGCTAGTTTTGTGCTTGCCTTGGGTTTAAAACTCTCTTTATCTTTTCCTATCTGTCACTTAATCGGCCGCTGCCCCTATATTACTTATGTATTTTTAAAACATTTCATTAAAAAAAAAAGTCCATTGATTCCATCCGCCTTTGTAGGACTTGGTAGGCCCTTGGGCAGCCATCGAGCACCTTTGGTCTGATGCCCTGGCCTCTCTAGGGTGATCACTTGGGCTCCCTTGGTAAAGATAACCATCGCCTTTGTAGTCTTGGTAGGCCACTGGGCTGTCGACATGCACCCTTTATCCGATGCCCTGGTTGCTTTGGGGTAGGACGCCTTGGGGTAAATCAAAATTTTAGATTGGTCTACTTTTCTCGCCCTATTTTGGGCCTCTGTTGTGCTAAGAATTGCTCTTAGCCACTTAAACAGCCCCAAAACATGCTTATTTTAGACATATTTTAGTCAAAACCCTAAAACGGGGAGCGGGTCGAGAGAGTTAAGTGGGAGAGGATCTAGAACCCTAATTTTCTATAAATTGGCAGCCAGTCCTCCACTCTTCTCTCAATCTCGTTTTTGCAGGTTTCAGGTGTTATCAACTTGCTGCCCACACCCTGTTCGCGGAGGACATCTCAGCCCTTGCTGTCCATCACTACTCCCTACAGTCTGGCGCCTGTTTCCAGCCCTCCACACGCTGATTGCTACTGTGTTTGCCTGGCGACTGACTGTTGAGCATCTGCACTGTTGTCGTGCAGCCTGCCACGTTAGCAAACTGCTGTGTTTGCAGGCCCCAGTTGCCGCCCTTACAGTTTTCTCTCTCCTGTTGCAGTCGTTGCAGTTTTTCTCTCTTGCAGACTGTCCTGCTTGCGTTTTTAGTCTTTCTCTCTCCTCACTGCTATTTGTATCAGATCCAGCTTCTCACTGCTACGTTTGCTGGTGTTCGACATCTGGAGGCTGCCTTGCTGCGATTCGGGATCCGTTCGGAGTACGACACACTCTCCTGCTCATTACCCTTGCCCTGACCCTTGAGATACAGGAGTTCGAGGTTCAGTATTCATTCACTGCATAGTGTGTTTGCTGCATGAGCATTGTATTATTAGTAGTCATATCATTTCATTTATTAACTCTGTTCATTGTCTCTGAGTTGCCCTAACCCTAATTGTGTTCTTTTATCAGTCTGTGCTTTGTCGTACGGTTTCTGTTTATGCTTTTGTGTTAGGGTATTTTCTTTACATTTTGGAGTGGCAAGCAGCCACCTACTACTGCTCTTTCTTCTATAGAGTGGACTATAAAACATTGTTTTACTAAGATGTGAAAGAATCAGCTTTAATGCTTTTAGTTAACTTCATATAAGTTTTGAAATAAAAAATGCTTCAATTCTGGTTTAGTGTTTTGAGCACGGTGACCATTGCATTGATAGTGATGGACGTGGGCACTAGACATGTGATAGGCAGAGAGAAGGCCTTGTGGTGCAAGGGCAGGCCAAAAAATGAGCTGGGAACCTTGAAATTGTGAGTTTCTAAGGTTCAAAGAGTGAGAGTTTTATTAAATGAAAGTTTGGGCAATGGACCTCATGTGTTTTGGCATTTAAAAGGTAGCTCAAGGCATGTAAGATAGCCCACTGCTGTATACAACTTTGTGATGCTTTTGGAAATGCTTATATTGCAATTTGCAGCTCTCTCTTCCCCCCCCGGCCCCTGGCCCCTGGCCCCCAAAACCTCTTTTCCCTCCTCTGCCCCCTGGGCGGGGTCTCAACAGCCACTCCTTGTTTTGGTGCTGTTATCTTAGTTTTGCAGCAGATTTTGTGAGCTCCAGTCATGCAGATTGATGGTGCAGCATGCTTGTGAGTTGGGCAGTAGATGGATAGGTCACTTGTGCATGGGGGATCAGGTTGGAAGCCCCAGAACTCTATTTGCGGCAAGTTCTACTGCTGTTTTCCTTTTCTTTCTCGGCTCATTTAAAGTCTCTCAATGTGAAAGCTGAGATCTCCATTGATTCTAAACATTAGAGCACTTTCTGGCACATCTGTCATGATGAAAGTGATTTAAGTCAGTTTTTGTCGCAAGGAGTCACACCCTTTGTGAGAGATATACAGACATAGTTCAAGGGGACAAAGGGATGCCCATGTATGCCTATTTGTAGAATCTTTGGGCGATTTAAGAAAATACCTAAAGGGGCACCAAGCTTGGAGCCAATAGGTGTTACCTTCTAGAGGCTCCCACCATGACTATTTTTAGTTGCTGAAATTTACCGTTTTGCTGTAATTAGTGTATGCACAATTAGGGTTTGCTGCACTTTAGGTTCCCGAAGGTTGGTTTCATGGTTTCGTTGTGAGGACACTACCATCTTCTTTCAGGGGGTAAGCTTGTGGTTGTCTTGAGGTGCACACAATTACTTTTTCTAACAAGGTTTTAGCTTGCTGAGAATATTAAACAGGGCAAATGAGTGAAGATGTCTCACAACAGTGATGATAGGAGCAAGGAACAAGAATCCCATCAACTGAGGCACTTTTTGCATGCTTTTGAGTCACTGAATGTAAGAAATGTTGCAGGACAGCAAGCAACAAATGTAATTGATGAGCATGCGGCTCATTTCCATGCAATCTACAGGTTTGAGATGAATGGGAAGCAGAAGCTATATTTAGGGCACAATTGATGTTGTGAACACTTTGCAACAATTAAATCAACAACCTCAATTTGCTGAATTTATGCAGGCTACTCCCAATGTGAAACAGAAAAGGCACAATCTCAGTCTAGACACCTGAGTGAGGCTCATGGGCAGCCATCTCAATTTGAGGCATTGGATGCACCGACACTAGTAATGCCAAATGTACAAGAACCTACATCTCCGCAGTTGCTGCAGTATATTTATTGAGCTACCAAAACTGGCCTCTACATATCCTAATTTTTTGGCATTTTGTGCCTCATTAAAACAGTCCCAAAAAGGCATTTATGCCATTTTGTATGATGCTCTAGACAATGGTGTGACACACGAGACAACCTTTTGGCTCCAAGTATTCTTATAAAAGGACTTAGTATGCATACTACTCTTCATCCCTTCAATCCTTTTGCCGACATATTGCTTCCATTGTCACACCATCATCAATACCAGCTATCTACTACCAGTCTGCTGCTGTTCAGAGGCATCTTCACCCTGATTCAGCTGCCACAACCTGGTTACTTGCAACTTCAGCACTCATCAACATTGAGCAATGTGTCCAGCTGTTCCTTCTACCCCTTCCATAGCCAGATGACCTGTTTCCAGCCAGGCAACTGCTTCTAGATCTGCGCTTTCACTCATTCTCATCAGCTACTACCTGTCTACAGCCAGGTGACCCATTCCATCCCTGCATTTTGGTCAAGAACAATCATATTTTCATCACCCATCAGTCTGGTCTGTGTTTTGCATCTACAACAGGTCGTTTTTCAGTTTACAGCATTCTACATCAGATTTTCCATTATATTCTACCTCAATTGGGCCTCGGCTGCTGCTGTGTTCCGTCACCCTCAGTTTCAATCAATTGCATCTTCATCAAATTTGGTGGTATTGTTGCACTCGTGGTCCATACATGGAAGATGAGTCTCTCTGACACTCTCCCTTAACCCTCTCCATTAGAGTCAATGATTGTCGGATGTTTGTGCTCCTTGAGCGTCATATTGTATCATCTTCTATATTCATTCGTTATTCAACATTCATTACTCATTGGATTCTACTTTTCCCTATTTTTGCATTTTGCTTTTTGTTTGAGTTATTATGCTTTTATTCATGTTTATGCGTTCTATGTTTTGTGATTGTAAACCCTAGTATATCTTCACATGGTATTAGAGTCCGTGCTCTTCTAAAGAATGTCTTGCATCTATGGTGAAGGCTTGCTTTGTTTGAGTAACATGAGCGACATAATGAATTTGTCATGGCTAAACACCTTTCTCTTGGGAACCCATCGTACATTCTTAGCCTTTTCCATTACTAGAGGTCTTGAGGTGGCATTATGCTCTCAATGAGGACAATGCATCCTCTCTCTCATCTTTGTTCACCTTACTAGATATTGAGTAGATATCAGATAGTGTGCACACTACTCTTCATCCCTTCAATCCTTTTGCCGACACATTGCATCCATTGTTACACCATTACCATTACCAGCTATCTACTACCAGTCTGCTGCTGTTCAGAGGCATCTTCACCCTGATTCAGCTGCCACAACCTGGTTACTTGCAACTTCAGCACTGATCAACATCAAGCAATGTGTCCAGCTGTTCCTTCTACCCCTTCCATAGTCAGATGACCTGTTTTCCTGCAGCTGTGACCTGTTTCCAGCCAGGCAATTGCTTCTAGATCTGTGTTTTCACTCATTCTCATCAGCTACTACCTGTCTACAGCTAGGTGACCCATTCCATCCCTGCGTTTTGGTCAAGAACAATCATATTTTCATCACCCATCAGGCTGGTCTGTGTTTTGCATCTACAGCAGGTCGTTTTTCAGTTTACAGCATTCTACATCAGATTATCCATTATATTCTACCTCAATCGGGCCTCGACTACTACTGTGTTTCGTCACCCTCAGTTCCAATTAATTGCATCTTCATCAAATTTGGTGGTATTGTGGCACTCGTGATCCATACATGGAGGATGACTCTCTCTGAGACTCTCCCTTAACCATTCTCTCCATTAGAGTCAATGGTTGTTGGATATTTGTGCTCCTTGAGCGTCATATTGTATCATCTTCTATATTCATTTGTTATTCAACATTCATTACTCATTGGATTCTACTTTTCCCTATTTTTGCATTTTGCTTTTTGTTTGAGTTATTATGCTTTTATTCATGTTTATGCATTCTATGTTTTGTGATTGTAAACCCTAGTATATCTTCACATGGTATTAGAGTCCTTGCTCTTCTAAAGAATGTCTTGCATCTATGGTGAAGGCTTGCTTTGTTTGAGTAACATGAGCGACATAATGAATTTGTAATGGCTAAACACCTTTCTCTTGGGAACCCATCGTACATTCTTAACCTTTTCCATTACTAGAGGTCTTGAGGTGGCATTATGCTCTCAATGAGGACAATGCATTCTCCCTCTCATCTTCATTCACCTTACTAGATATTGAGTAGATATCAGATATGAATTTCACAAAGTACATGCATAGAAAACATCTCAACCACACTCTTCTATCTTCACTCTTTGCTCCATCAAGAGCTACATATCAGTCAAAGTTTGTTGGTGAGGTTGACCACCTCTCTACTCAAGGAGGATATACTACATTTGAGACAAATTGTGAGGCTGGTGACCTCTCTACTCAAGGGGGATATAGTACATTTGAGACAATTGGTGAACCCTTGTCGTCATCATAGCCAAATATAGTATTAGGTTTGCATAACTGTTTTGATTTATATAAACCGAAATCCTTCTCTATTGATCCTTTTGTTGTGCAAGATCTAGTTGTAAGTTACCATGGAGAACACGATTGGCATCAGTATGTTAATATCCATAGAGGATGTAACCAACTTTCTGTATATCAACTATTATCAAGATGTGTTGGCATCAATGATTCAAATTATTTGATGCTCGTATACCTTGAAAGGCGATTTGTATTATTTTAAAATTTGGCTAAAGTTGAATAAACGCTCATTTTTTAATTCAAGGGTGGCCAATGGCTAAAACACCCTATAACTATACTTAGATCATCATCGATGATATGCTCAAGAAAATTTAAAAGTTTAGTTGAGTGGTCAAATTGACTAGAAAGCCTCGATGACTAAGACTTTTTCACTCGGGTAGTCACGTTGACTAGAAGCCTATATAATGAGTGGTTATAGAAAGCAAAACCAGATCCTCTTGATCAAAGAAACAAACCATGAACTCTGAATCTATATAATTTAGCTCTCTAAAATCTAAGTTCGGTGACTTCTAAGTTTGAGGAGGCTACTATTTTTGGAAGTTACTCAAATGGAAATTCTGTTTTCGTCAAAGGCTCTAAAATTTCACAAGGAATAATTGTGTCTTTAGCAGCTATCTCAATTTCTTAACCGTTGAAGATATTTTTGGAGTAGAAGGTTTAAAAGCTTCTTTTTCCATAAAATTGACGTGTGCCATTTTGAAAGAGACAAGTGTCTCTACACTCGTCATTTTGCAATTGTATGAAAAAGCAGAGATTGATAAAGAGCATAGTTAGGGTTATAGTAACTCGAAGACAATGAACAATGAAGAAGGTAATGAATGAACAATGAATGCTGAATATCTATGATGCTCAATCCAGTAAGCATACAATGCAAAGGTGAAATATTAACCCTTGAATTTGTCTCAAGGATTGAGGTAGAGACTATGAGCAAGATAGTGTGTTGTATGGTGATGGATCCTGAAATATAGCAAACAACCTCCAAATAGTGGGCACTAGGTTGAAATCTGTCTTGATGATGCAGTTGAGTGTAGCAGCAGCAAAATGCAGCAGTTTGGATGACGTGGTAGGCTGACGTGGCAGGAAGATCAGCAAATGTAGGTGCTGTAGATGATGTGGCAATCAAATGTCTAGAGTGGAATAGTGAAGGCAAACTGGATGGTGATGTGGTGGCAAAATGCAGCTGTCTGCAGTCGCGAGGACAGTAGGAGATGGCTGGGATTTGTTGCTCGAAGGCTGAACAGCAAGTGCCAACTGTAAACAGAGGTTTGAATTGTTGGAAAATGACAACTTGCTACGGAGGAGAGAAAAGAGAGACAATGAGAGTGTGCTGAAGCAAAAGAGTAGAGTGTACTTGCCAAATTGAAAGAATAAGAATGAAAGGTACAAGATAGGTCTAAGATAGACCTAGCTCTAACTTAACTAGAGTTAATTGACTCTAACTCTTAACTCTAAGAGTGGTGACACAACTTATAACTTTAGTTGTGTTCACACTAAGATTTGAAAAAGAACTAAAGACTAAAATGATGGGCATTGCCCATAGAATTGGCAAATTCTAACACCCCCTATAGTGCCAATATGGTAAAGTACAAGAGTGATCAATCACCAAATGGTAGCAAGTTTAAGAACTTGCTAAAAGCCTCAAACTTCTCATGAGGTAGTGTCTTGGTGAAAATGTCTGCAACTTCTCTGTGTAAGAACATACATCAAGTTGATCTCTCTTGTTTAGCATCTCTATTTGAGACAATGATAATGTACCTCAATATATTTCATGCGAGCATGAAACACATGATTTTGTGCCATTGCAATAGCACTCTGACTGTTAGAAAGAATGGGTGTAGGACCCTCCAATGATAAATGTAGACCAGCCAATAATCTGTGCAACCATACACATTTCACTATTGCCGTGAAGGTTGCCTTGTACTCAGCGTGATAGGATGAGGTAGCTATTGTAGGCCGTTTCTTGCTTAGCCATAAAATGCTTAAACGGCCCAAAAAGAAATAGTGTCCACTAGTAGGCTGCCTAGTGTCTGCATCACTAGCCCAATCTGAATCACTGTAAGCTTGTAATTGCAAATCTCCCCTCGGGAAATAATAATGTATGTAAGTGAGTACCTTGCAAGTATTTGAAGATCCGCTTAATAGCTTGCCAATGTATAGTCCATGGGCTATGCGTATACCTACTCACTTGAGATACTACATATTGAATGTTAGGGCATTTTTTGCAAAGATAAATAAGATAGCCAACAGCCTAGCTGTAAATTGCACATCAGACATCTTTTCACCATCATGTACATATAGCTTTAAGTGTGGCTCCATAGGAGTGCATATAGATTTGCAATCTTGCATATTAAATCTATGTAACGGTTTATACACATACAGTGACTGTGACATGATGATACCGTGCTGATTTTGGGTGAACTGAATCCCCAAATAATAGTGTAGACAACCCATATTTGACATAGCAAATGCATGTTTTAATTCAGCCTTGAAATCTGCAATTTTTACTTTTGAATGTCCAGTGAGCAGCATGTTATCTACATAAAGAATGATAATCAGCAAGTGCTCCCCTTCATTCTTAATGTATAGAGTGGGAGCAATTGGATTGTTTTTGAACCCTCTACTAGCCAAATATGCATCAATTTTAGAGTACCATGCAGGAGCAGCTTGTTTGAGACCATGAAGAGCTTTGTTTAGCTTGCATACCACGTGCTTTTTTCCCTTAACCACAAACCTTGGAGGTTGTGTCACATAAATATCCTCATGCAAATCTCCATTCAAGAAGGTTGTCTTCATGTCCACAAATGTACTCCCAACCATAATTTGTAGCCATAGCAATTACACATCTCATCATACTCATACGGGATGTAGGAGCAAAAGTCTCTTCATAATCCATGCCCTTCTTGTGTGCATAGCCTTATGGTGCCTTGCATTTGAGTTTAAAAACCCATTTTGTGCCAATGGCCTTCTTGCCAAGTGGTAAATCCATAAGATCCCATGTAGAGTTAAGTGGCAATAGAGCTTAACTCATCGTGCATGGCTTGCATCCAATGCACATCTTGCTTAGCTTCATCCAAGGAAGTAGGCTCATCATCATCCAACAGGTAGCTCATAAATACATACTCTTCCCAATCATCTACTTCGGTAAAATCAGCCAAATGGGCTCCCCATGCATCATATGCCGCATGTCTAGCAGCCCTTCTAGTGCGTTGAGCTAAAGGAACATCCATTTTACTTTTGTGGAGAGTTTGTAATAGCCATATTGGGATTGTTTTTGCTGCATTTACTATAGCCCTTTTTGTCAGAGTAAGACCAAGACCAAGACCAAGACCAAGAGTGAACGGAGAGAGAGAGAGAGAGAGAGAGAGAGAGAGAGAGAGAGAGAGAGAGATTGTGAAATGCAGAAAATCTGCAGTGAAGAATATGTATAAGGATGCAAAAATATACACAGGTACAGAGAGAACGTTTGCGTATGTCTCCACCTCAAAGATTTCAATCTCTGTCAACCCTGAGGGCAGTCTCCATGGTTTGTAGTTTGAAAACTGGGAATACAATTGAAGAAGACTGCAAAAACTGAGGCCAATAAATAGGCCAGCCAAAAAGACCCAAAAATAGCAGGTCGGCTGCATTCAATGCAGCGGACTGGTCAGCAAATTGGCTGACCAGCAGTCGACATGCAATCTGCTTGACACGTGGCACTCCTGCACAAATCGTTGTCTGAGATAATTGTTGTACCTATTGCATGTCAGCTGAGTGGTCAGCAAATTAGCCGACCAGCATGCAATCTGCAATCTGCAATCTGAATGACACGTGGCAGCTGCCACATGGCACTCCTGCACAAATCATTGCCTGAGATAATTGTTATACCTGTATAGTAGGACGACTGTGCGGGCAGCCAAGCTCCTCCAAGAGCTTGCGAAGCCACAGTGTCTCATATGTAGTAGAAGACGCCGCGTGATACTCGGCCTTAGTCGAAGATAGGGCAACCGTGGGTTGCTTCTGGCTACTCCATGAAATAGCAGCAACATCCAAGGTAAGCAATAATGTATCGTGGACCTCCTATGATCCACAGCGCCAGCCCAATCTAAATCACTCCAACCATTAAGTACCAAGTCTGTAGCACCTGTAGGAACCGATTAGGCACAAAGATTGAGACAGACTGTCCTACGCGCAATGCGAGCCAGAGAGAGTGAGAGAGAGAGCAGAGTAGAGGGTGAACATGTTTTTAGGTACAATGACGAGTGAGTACCTTTAGGTTTTTAGATAGATATATATGTGTAAGTACAAGTGCTAAGGGTGTGTTCACACTCGAGCACATTTAAAAGGCACGAGGCCTTTATTCCCAACAACCTCCCACCTAAAGGCAATGTGCCTTAAGAGGAGAAAAGAATCAGCTAAGTCTAGGTTTGTATAAAGCTGAAATACATATATCTATCCAACTCCCATCATCTGTGGGCAATGAGCAAACCACTCTGCTGAAAGACCCTTTGTGAGAAGGTCTGCAAGGTTATCATCTTTATGCACTTTGACAAGCTCAATGCTTTTGCTGTCAAGTACATCTCTAATGAAGTGGTACTTCACCTATATGTGCTTTGTCTTTGCATGAAAGGCAAGATTCCGTGCTAGCATGATAGCACTCTGACTATCACAATGGAGAGCAGGTAACTCTGTGATGCCAATCTCTCCCACCAGATGTGAAAGCCATAAAGCCTCCTTGCATGCCTCAGTGGTAGTCATATACTCTGCCTCTGTAGTAAACAATGCAACACACTTTTGTAGCTTGGAGATCCAAGAGACCGCTCCTCCTGTGAAAGTAAACACATACCCAGAAGTGGACTTCTGTCCGCATGACCAGCATAGTCTGCATTCGTAAAGCCAACAATAGATGCCTTCTGCTTTCCAAAGCAGATGCACAACTTCTTTGTGCCTTTGAGGTATCTCATAATACCTTTCACTGCATCCCAATGCTTCTTGCCAAGGGATGCCATGTATCTGTTAACCACTCCCACTGCAAAGGCAATGTCAGGACGTTTAGCAACCATAGCATACATCAAACTGCCAACAGTTGAAGCATATGGTATCTTGGCCATTTCAGCCTTCTCATCATCAGATGTAGGGCTGTCCTTTGCACTAAGTTTCACATATGGAGGCAATGGAACCCCAATTGTTTTCCCTCCCTCCATATTGAAACATTGCAAAACTTTGGAGATATACTCTTGTTGAGATAGATAGAGTAAGCCTTTCGATCTATCTCTGAGTATTTGTATGCTAAGAATGCGATTTGCATCACCAAGATTCTTCATGTCAAAGCTGCCATGAAGACTTTGCTTCAATGAATCCAAGGCATGAGTATCCTTGCCAGCAATTAGCATGTCATCAACATACAAAACCAAGATAATCAGGCTGCCATCTACTGCCTTCTTGGTGTACAAGCAGTGATTCACTTGACTTCTATGAAAGCCTTGGGACTGCATGAATGTATCAAACATATGATACCATTCTCTTGGTGCTTGTTTCAGCCCATACAAACTCCTTTTGAGTTTACATACCATTTTTTCCTTCCCTTGTTCAACAAACACTTTAGGATGCTGCATATATATATGTCTTCATTCAAATCACCATGTAAAAACGTAGTCTTTACATCCATCTGTATGAGCTCCATATCCTTAACTGCAACCAAGCCCAAAATGGTCCTCAATGTAGTCATCTTGACTACAGGAGAGAAAATCTCATCAAATTCAATTTCATGCTCTTGCTTGTACTCCCCCTTTGCAACCAATCTTGCTTTGTACTTTGGTGAGGAACCATAAGTGACCTTCATCTTGTAAACCCATTTGCATGGAAGGGTTTTCTACCCTTTAGGCAACTGCACCAAGTCCCAAGTGCCATTTTTTTTCAAGAGATTCCATCTCTGACAGCATGGCTTTATACAATTTCTTGCTGTCCTGTCTGTCCATTACTTCCTTGAAGCAAGACGGTTCACCACAGTTTGTCAACATGACATAATCAGCCACTTTAATTGCACCAGGAACAAACCTGTCAGGTTGTCTAGTAGCCTTAGATGATCTCCTAATCCAATGGTCATTGTTTGTTGGCTGTTCCTACAAATTTCCATTTTCAGCATGCTGTCCTAGCATTTCAGCCTGCAAATCAGCATTAACAGCTTGTTGTCTTGGCTGTTCCTGCATATGTAATGGTTCATTTTCATGGGCAATAGCTGGCTGATCATTTCTAGCATCAATTCCTACATTTACAGACAAGTTCATTTACAGAAGGTATTTGCTATTGTATAGCGGGCACATTTTGCTGTCCAAAAGGTATTTCTTCCTGGAATACAACTTTACAGACCTCCTCAGTCTTTTCGGGCTGTTTGTGTATGCGATCTTCCCGGAAGATAATGTCATTGCTGCGTACTACTTTCCTTTTCTCGGGATCCCACAATCTATGGCCCATTTCATCCTCGTCACCATATCCTAGGAAAATGCATTTACAGGACTTTGGTTGAAGTTTGCTGCGTATTTCTTTACAAATGTGCACAAAATCCTGGTAGCCAAATACTTTCAAATGAGCATATGAAGGTGGCTTGCCTGATCACGCTTCTTGGGAAACTCTATCCCCACCCACACACCACCACCACCCACAACCCCCCCCCCCCCCCCCCCCCCCCCAAGAAAAGACCTGTTTGGTGATCGATTAATTAAGTGAACGGCTGTCATAACAGCCTTTGCCCAAAAACCACGGGGTAATGCAGCATGAGACAGCATCGTACGGACCTTATTCTGTATGGTCTGATTCATACACTCTGCAACTCCATTTTGGGGCGGATTATGAGGGGCAGTGAGCTCCCTCTTTATCCCTTTGCTGTCACAAAATGCATGAAAGGCCTTGGACACATATTCCCCACCATTGTCAGAGCGAAGACACTTAAATGTCTTATTTGTTTGATTTTTAGCCAATGCCAAGAATTTTTTAAATTTGTCAAGCACTTCATCCTTGCTATGAATAGGGTAAAATCGATAATTTCCGTGTAGCATCATTGACAAAGGTGACAAAATATTTATTTTTCCCTAAAGATAATCCTAGCATTTGACATACATCCAAATGTACTAACTCTAGAGGAGAAGATTTCAAAGAAAGAGACTTTTTATGTGGTGTCTGCGCATGTTTGCTATAAATACAATGATCACAATGCTCAAAATCAGCATAACGAAGACAAGGCAAGTAACCCAAACAAGAAAGCACTTTCATTCCTGTTTGACTTATGTGTTCCAACCGGCCATGCCACAAAGAAACACTTGGCTGCTCGGTCACGGCAACAACATGGTCACGCACAATAGATACATGAAGTGGATACAAAGTATCACTCTTGCAACCTCTGGCAATAACCCTATCTCCCTTACAGATTTTCCATTTTCCATCACCAAAGATGGTATGAAAACCATCATCATCTAGTTGCCCTGTGCTAATCAAGCTCTTCTTGAGCTGAGGTACATGTTCTACATGCTGAAATGTAAAGACAAAGCCATGTCGAAACTGTAACTGCACATTGCCAATACCTGCAATCTCACATGCATAGTTGTCCCCAAGATGGACAACACCATGTCGACCCCCTGTGTAGGTGGAAAACCACTCACGATGAGGGGTGACATGAAAGGAAGCACCTGAATCAAGAATCCATGAATGCATGTCATCATCTGTATCTGCAAGTAAAGCATGTGCACCAAAGTATGAAGAGACAAAGAGTACATCACTCCCACTGTCACTGCCATGAGTGACTACATTCACCTCTTTAATTTTTACACTGCTCTTCTTAGGCTGACTACCCTTCTTCTCTTCCTTGCTATCATCTGTCTTCTTGCCTTTTCCTTTCTCTTTCTTCCATTTGTAACAGTCACGTTTAAAGTGACTCTTCTTGCCATAATGATGGCATTCAACATCTTTGCCACGCGATTTACTGCGTCCCTTGGCATCATATTTGCCCTTTTGTTGTGATCTGCCCCTAGTATGCAAAGCACGGGAAGACTTACTGGATGCATCTCTTCCATAAGTAGAGCACTCTCTACATCAGCATACAAAAGGATTACATTAGAATTGCTCATAGCTGTCCTGAATGTATCCCAACTCTCTGGTAGAGTGCAAAGCAAGAAAGTAGCCTTAAATTCCTCATCAATCATGAACTTCAAGGCAACCAGCTGGCTGAAAATGGAGTTAAACTCTCTTAGGTGAGTAGACATTGCTGTACCCTCTTTCATACGCAAATCCTTAAGATTTTTCAGCCAATACACTTTGCTTGTAGCACTCTTTTGTGCATACAGTTCTTGTAGTCTAGTCCATATAGCATATGCAGAATCCAAACCTTCAATGTTGAAGAGCAAGGCATTAGAAATCGATAGCTCTATGGTTGAGCGTGCAAGCTCATTTAACTCATCCCAATCGTCCTAATGCATGTCCACGGGCTTTGTCCCTTTGGTTTTGATCAGCTTTGCGTGCTTCTGTTGTAACACGATATTGTAGCACTGCTTTTGCCAAACTGCAAAATTGTGTGCACCTTAAAGCTTCTATATGTGCATCTGATTACTGCTGCCATTGCTGCCAGCCATGATTTTCAGCCCAAATGTGACAAAGCCAGCAAATGCAGGCCCAAACTGTCACCCAAGTGACCAAGGTACAAACAAGTACCAATCAGCAATAAATGACCACTCAGAAGCACAGATTTCAGATCTGTAATTAAATTTTCAGAAGCACCAAACCATGTGCTACAGCATTATCCAACTGATTACAGCTGTTCCAAGGGCATGTGCATCACATTACATGAGGAATCCCAAAATTTCAGCTGCAATTTCTATTGTACATGTACCCGCATGCACAAAATTGACACGAACGGTCAAAAGCCCCAAAATTTTGTGCTCAAAGCATCAAACACATATCTGTATTTCCTCTGTCATGCATAGGACAGGCCAGTTTTGCCAAAATAGAGCAATTTCAGCAAAACCCCCAAATTTTACCAAGTGTTGATGTCCAAATTGCGCGGAATTCAACCTGCATGTACATAAAATGACCAAATGCTGCACAAATTTTGCCCAAACTACAAAGCCCCAAATTGCACGGGGTCCAATTTGCCTCAATGTCGAGAAATTGGGTAAATTTCAGCCCAATTTGTGCATGTACATTAAAAGCCCCAAATGTTGGAGGCAAGGTTTCACAAATTCCTTCAATTTCTGAGACAAATTTACTTGTCCTGCATCACATTTTCCAAATCTGGGAAAAGCCCCAAATTTTATGGGTCCAATGTTGAGAAATTTCACTCAGATGATTAAAATTTCAACAATTTTGGCGAAATCCCCAATTCAAATGCGCACAATGTTTGCAATTTCGATGCAGATGCCTCAATTTTGCACGAACAATACTCAGTCTGAAGAAGCCCCAAATTTATGGGCTAAAATTGCACAAATCTGGCTTTTTGTGCTTGGTGCGCGAAATGCTGTTAAGAAAGCTGTAGAAGTTGAATTTTTTGTTTTTCCCAAAAAAAAAAGATTTAAAAATAAATTGTTATAGGGTCCGTTGATCCTGTTCGACTGTCCCACCACACGTGACCTGTCTCGACGAATGCTGCCCGTCGACTGCTGCACGCGTTGTCCGCGGGACCTGTTCGTCGGCTGCCTGCTGTGGCGTGGTCGTCGCCTGGTCGCCTGATGTTCGTCAGCGCTGCGTTTGCACGCCTGGTCTATGCCTGTTGCTTCCGCTATCCACTGCTTGCATGTTACGTGTGCTGGAGACGCCCGTTAGCTGGTCGCCGGTCTGCCACACTCCCCACGCTGGAGCCTGGCT
Source organism: Lygodium microphyllum (assembly GCF_053477565.2). Lineage (NCBI taxonomy): Eukaryota > Viridiplantae > Streptophyta > Polypodiopsida > Schizaeales > Lygodiaceae > Lygodium > Lygodium microphyllum. The sequence continues at coordinate 106,488,014 of NC_141143.1, forward strand.
CTGTCGCCTGTGACTCTCCTGCTCGCCTTTGAGCTGTCTCGTCACCACGCTGGTCTTCTGCCTGAGCCTGGCGATCGTCTGCAGCACCTTATGCTCTGATACCAGTTTATAGGGACCGATTAGGCACGGAGATCGAGATAGACTGTGCTACGCGTAGTGAGAGCCAGAGTGAGAGTGAGAGCAGAGTAGAGAGTGAACACGTTTTTAGGTACAATGACGAGTGAGTACCTTTTGGTTTTTAGATAGATATATATGTGTAAGTACAAGTGCTAAGGGTGTGTTCACATCCGAGCACATTTAAAAGGCACGAGGCCTTTATTCCCAACAGCACCTGTATCAGTTGGATAATAGATCCCAAGATCAAGAATCCCTTGTAGGAACTGGAAAATCCTCTGAGCAGTCTATCAATGCACTATCTTGGGTTCACTCATGAAACCGGCCAGGACACCAACAACATAACATAAGTCAACATGAGTATTAAGAAGCCAGACAAGGAGCCAACCAACTGCCTATAACGGGTAGCATCCACCAAAAGAGAATTAGAATGAGCTGTAGCCTTTCAATTTTCATAGGAGTCGTAAGCGACTTACATCCCTTCATCTCACACATAGTCAAGAGCTCATGGATATGCAGTTGTTGGGAAATAAAGTTCCCCTCGGAGCCTAATAGATCTCATGACTTCTAGAAAGAAGTGAAGAAGTCCCATATCCATCATCTCAACACTTCTCATGAAGTGCTGCCTTTGTTTTCTCAACCATTTGAGTATGGCCACCTGTCACAATCAAGTCGTCCACATAAGGGACAAACAACACACGACCTCCACCTAAGGTGTGTACATAAAATTGGGGGCTAGCTTGGGAATGCCAATACTATTTCTCTTGGAGAAACGAGTCAATCTTCTCATTTGAAGCATGGGGAGCCTGCTTAAGGCCATAGAGAGCCTACCACAACTTGTACACCTTATCATTAGAAGAACCGAAGCCTGGAGGCTTCTTAATATAGATCTCCTTCTTCAACTCCCTATTTAAGAAGGCAGACTTTACATCCAACTAATAGACCGGCCATCTTCTATGGCTACTAGCCAAGGCAAGAACTGCACAAATAGTAGCCATCCGACGTGTAGGGGCAAAAGTATCATGGAAATCAATGCCTGGGCGTTGTGCAAAACCTTTAGCAACAAGGCGGTCCTTGTTCTTGTCCAACGTGCCATCACTGTGGTACTTGGTCTTGAAGACCCATTTGACTCCAATGATCTTATGAGGAGACTGTGAGGAAATCAGAATCAATGTACCCCTGCAAATATAAACTAAAACCAAAGTGAGGCCATAACAATAAGTACACCGTAAATAACGCAACACATGAAGACATGCAATCCAATGTAACATCCTAGGTGCTATGAAATATTGAGCGAGAATGCTAATTGAGTAAGTTAAGTTTGGCCTAGTATGAATTAACCAAAGAAGTTTCCCTACAACAGACCTATAGGTATGTGTGTATACATGACATTCAAAGACTTTGAAGTGGGATATGATAGGCCGAGAGCCAAAGAATGCCTCGTATAGGGTTTTCTGAGGAAGAGCCGCAGTCGGGCATCGGTAGAGGATGTGCATTGTAGTGTTAGTAGCCTCAAGCCAAAGGCGCTCAGGGAGCTCTACTGTGAACAGCATAGAGCGTGCCATTTCTACGACTGTCTAGTTCTGATGCTCTACGACTTCATTCGGAGAGGGAAAGTTGGTAGAGGTGACGTGGCGAGAGGTGCCATGCGGTTGTAGAAACTCGGAAAACTTGTGGGAGATGAACTTACCACCGCTATTACTCCTCATGCAACCAACACGATGACCTGTCTAGTTATGAACTTGCAGTATCCGAGGAGAGAAATATGTAAAAGCATCAGACTTATGCTTGAGGAAGTACACTCACATGTATCTCAAATGATCATCTGCTATAAAAAAGAAGTACAGTGCGACGTTCAAGGCAATAGTGTATGTAGGCCCACAAAGATCAATATGAAGCAATTTAAGAGGTGCCTCAGCTCTATGTGTAGATTGCTACGGAAATGGGATACGATACTATTTCTTGAGCTGACATGCTCTAAAGACATCTTGAGCTAGCTTCAAGCGAGGAAGGCCCTCAAACATCTCAGGCGAGACAACTCATAAAGAGAGTCATAGCCAAGATGCCCTAGGCGCAAATGCCAAAGACGTTCATTGTTCGTAGGCTCCTGAGATGTGGGCTATATTTGAAAGCTACAGAACACGGAGCCCTTGTCTGTCGTCTCAGCAAGAAAATGGCTCATGTAGTATAGGCCATTAGGTTGTGCCTCACTGTGAGCAATCACTAAACCAATCTGAGTCAAGGACCTCAATTGTGGTCGTTGTAAAGAAAACTGCTCGCCTCAACTAGCAAAGCTGTTGAACAGATAACAAGTTCACCCCAAGTTGAGGGACATGGTATACATTGTCCAGCGAAGCAATATTCGAACCCTTGTGTTAGTGGCAATACTGATGCAACCTTGAGCTTGGATCTTTACTGAGGAGTTGTTTTCTACACGGACTCGCTCGGTTGCAGGGGGTCGGGTACGGAAGATGTCCTCTATAGGAGTCATGTGATGTGTAGCTCCATTGTCCACAATCCAAACAAGTGCTGATGTGCTCAGCTGTGACAAGTGGGACTTTGCGGTAACCTTGTTGGTAGACAACTCACAGATGTGGATGAGACTCACATCGAATGTCTCTACGTAGACGATGTGGGCCTCAATAGACTAGTCAGACAAGTCATTTGGAGTTGAGAACGTTGTCGACTGAGATGGTTGACTGATGGCAGTGTGAGTCTGACCTTTCCACTGCCCCTTGCCATCACCTTGCCTTCCTTGATGGGGGCTGCCCGACGGAGAGGCGGGGGTTTGTGATTTGGGTTTGGGTGCTGTGCCTCTTGCCTTTTATGGACACTTGTCGTCAAAATGGCTAGCCTTTTGACAATGTTGACAACACCTATTTTTCTTAGGTACATTCTACCACTCGGGTTTGAATTGAGACTGGGAGTTTCCTTACGATTCCCCTGCTTGATTTTGATTTTGATTTGAAGTTTGATTTTGTATACCCTTCCCTTGCTGCCCCTTCTGAGAATGAGCAACAAGAGCCCCCTCTAAGGGGTTATTCATATGAAACTGATCGAACAACCATGCATAACACAATAGCTAACACTCAAATTCATAGAATGTGGGTAAATTGGAGAGAGAAACTACTTGTTGCACAAAATTGAAGTATTTACGTGGCAGCTTGTTAAGAAACAATGTGACCTGATCGTCGAAGGACTTAGGAGCCCCTGAAGTGGAGAATTCGGCAAGGAGACGTTGATACTCAGCCAACTTGACTTTCAAGTCATCCTGGTCACAGATTTTGAAGTTCTGAAGCTCATGGTCAAGATTTATTCAACGGGTTCTTGTGAGAGTGCGCAACGGAAGAAGAAACACGAACACAGAGGAGAGAGAGAGAGAAAGCAGAGAATGAAGGAAGAAAATCTGCACTGACTGAAATGAATGCTGAATACACTGAAGTGGACTGATCAGTCCCTGCACGCAGCCCGAAGTGTCAGTGAGGGCACTAGATCAGGCTGGAAACAAAGGCATAACCAATGCCGGAGTGGGAGAGGAGAGAGACTGTGCTGAACCTGCGAAAAACAATGTCTATGGCTGATGGGGGGGGCTGCTATATATAGCCTCCCAGCCATAAAACTGGCTGACTGGCCAAAATCTGGCCGGCTTGGCCAAAACTGGCCGACTGCACCAAAAAGCAGCCACTAAAGGCTGACTGCCACAAAAAACAGCAACACCTAAACTGACAGAGCTCCTTTGTCTCCTGCCAGACTCTGACAGGAGCTCACAACTAGGAGATGACAGATTGACATTGAAATAGAGCAGGCTAACACCCCCTCTCAGATCCTGGGAGAGTCTGAAGACCTAACAACCGCATGTGATGAAGCAAAGAAGCTTGAGGCAAAGGCTTCGTGAAGAGATCAGCCGCATTGTCCGCCGTGGGACAATAGGCCACCGCCAGCTCCGCATCCATGATTTGCTCTCAAACATAGTGGTACTGAACCTCAATGTGCTTCGTGCGAGCATGAGACACCGGGTTCTTGGCCAGAGCAAGGGCACTCTGGTTGTCCATATGCAGCTCCGTAGGTCCTGTCGGGGAAAAGCCAATCTCGAGCATCAAGCGACGGAGCCAAACGGCCTCCATAGCGGTCGAACATAAGGCCCGATACTCAACCTCTGTAGAAGAAAGTGCCACAGTAGGCTGCTTCTTGCTGCTCCAAGAGACAGCACCAGAGCCAAGGATGAAAGCATAACCTGTAGTGGATCGCCACGAATCCACATCACCTGCCCAGTCAGAATCACTCCATCTAGAAAGAGTGATCCCATCTCCATACATGATCTCGTAGGATCGAGTCCCCCGTAAATACCGAAGAACCCGCAAAGCAGCCCTCCAGTGGTCATGTGTAGGAGTCTTCATAAAAGAAGACAACAAAGCCACCACAAAAGAGATATCCGGCCGAGTGTGAAGAAGCTAGATAAGTGAACCAACAAGGCACCTGTAACAGGTGGCATGAGAAAGGGGAACGCCGTCTGCCAAAAGTTTGGACTCAAGGTCCATGGGGCATGAAATAGGTCGACTCTCGACCATACCAAACTCCGAAAGAAGCTCGGAGATGTACCGGTACTGCGAGATAAAGATGCCCTGTGCCATTTGATAGATCTCCAGTCCTAGAAAGAAGTGAAGGATCCCTAGATCCGTCATGTCAAACTCCTGTCGTAGAATAGATCGAGTATGCTCCACCGGCGGAGTGTTGCTCCCTGTAATAATAAGATCATCTACATACAAGATAAGAAAAACACAAAGAGAACCCGCAACCCTAAAGTAGAGGTTGGGGTCATGATTGGAGCGCTGAAAACCACTCTGAAGAAAGAAGCGGGCAATCTGCTGGTACCAAGTACGAGGAGCCTGCTTCAGGCCATAAAGGGCCTTCCGCAGCCTGTAGACATGATCCTCCTTCCCTTGCACAAGAAATCCGGGAGGCTGTGAAACATAGATGTCCTCTTTAAGGACGCCATTCTGAAAAGCTGACTTGACGTCCATCTGATAAATAGGCCAACGGTGGTGAGCTGCAAGAGCCAAAATAACTTGAATGGTAGACATCCGAGCTGTAGGGGCAAAAGTCTCAAAGTAATCCAAACCTGCTCTCTATGCAAAACCCTTGGCAACAAGCCTAGCTTTATGCTTGTCCAAGGAGCCATCTGCAAGCTACTTGGTCTTAAAGACCCATTTCACATCTATCACCTTACGTTTCTTGGGACGCGGTACAAGCTCCCAAGTATGGTTCTGCTCGATGGAATCGAGTTCTGCTTGCATAGCATGTCGCTAAATATCCTGTGCAAGAGCCTCCTCCACTGTGGAAGGCTCAGAATCCTGAAGAATCTGTGACATAAGAGCATAGTTCACACAGAGTGAACTATCCCGTTGGACCTGTAAGCGGGCTGATCTGCGTGGACCTGTAGAAGAAGTAGGAAAGTGAGTAACACTTGAATCTTGCATAAGCCAGCGATACCACAAAGGAATCCTAAGAGACTCTTGCTGCGAGGGAGACTGAGTAGCCTCTGGAACCTGTAAAGCACCTGTCTCAGAAAGGGGCTCCCTCGCACCGAGGTAAGGTAGATCCTCCTCATCTGAAGAAGGCTCCCCATCGGATGGCTGTGGATCCCTAGAAGACTCCGAAGGGGAGGCTGAAGGGGTGGAAGTACTCGAAGAAGAAGGAGTCACATTCGCCAAAGGGGGAGGGAAAGCCGAAGTAGAAGGAGGAATAGGAGGGGGAGGAGCCGAAGAAGAAGGGGTGCCAAGAGGTATCCTGGAAGGAAGTGAAGGGAGAGAAGATGGGGGAGGGTCCTTCGATGTCGAAGAAGCACCTGGAAGAGAACCATCAATCGGATCCTTGGAGGTTGAAGCCTCATCGAAGATCACATCCCTACTCACCTCAATCTTCCGTGTAGTCGGGTCGTAGAGCCAATATCCCTTCGTGGTTGTGCTATAGCCCACAAAGATAAGCTGTCTCGACTTAGAGTCAAGCTTTGTCTTCCTCTTCTTCTTGTCCATATGGACAAAAGCAGCACATCCAAAGATGCGAAAGTGGGATACGGAAGGCTTCCTCCCAAAGAAAGCCTCATAAGGAGTCATGTCCTGCAATGTCGAAGTTGGAAAGCGGTTGCGAATATGCACCGTTGTAGCCACCGCCTCACCCCAAAGGGAATGAGGAAGACTCCTATGCTCCAGCATGGATCGGGCCATCTCCACCATGGTTCAATTCGCACGCTCCACAACACCATTCTCTGATGGTGTATTCGGATGGGAATACTCCACCCGAATGTCGTAATCCCGGCAAAACTGAGAGAAAAGGTGAGAAGTGAACTCGCCACCGTGATCAGCTCGTACACCACGAACTTTGGAAGTTGTTTGTGTCTCCACAAACACCTTCCACTCGCAGAAACGGGAGTACTTCTCGCTCTTGTACTCTAAGAAATAAGGCCACACATAACGATTGAAGTCATCCACAATCAGCATCAAATACTTGGCCTTCCCAAGGGAGGCCGTGCCCATAGGCCCGCAAAGGTCGGTGTGAACCAACTCAAGCGGAGAAGAAGCCCTCCTGGAAGCAACCTATGGGTGATGTTGCCTATGCTGCTTGCTCCTCAAGCAGCTGGGGCATAAAGTGTGGAGAGGAGGGAAATTGGGAAGTCCATCCACCATCTTCCTCTGAGAAGCCTGCTGAATAGAATCAAGGTTCATATGCCCATAACGAGCATGCCAAAGCAGCCCAAGCTCGTGGGAAGCCCTCGCAACCAAGGTTGTGAGCTGGTAGAGCCCACCCTCCTGTGTACCTCCTGTGTACCCTCCTGTGTACCCTCGTGAAGACTCATAAAGAGAAAGGAACGGGCTCTAGAGTTGAGCCTATCTCACAAGGCTGCACGGTCCATAGAACCTCCATCAGACGAATCCACGGGGGGACGGTCGATGGGTGAAGAAACAAGCTCCCATAGGTCGAATGTATCGAGGATGCACTCCACCTTGCACGACCAGAGGGAATAGTTGGAACCATCCAACTTGTCTTCCTTCGGAAAGGGAGTATGGGCACTTGTATCGAGGGAATCAAGGAAGGCATCCGGACATTTGAAGTAGTCTTCACCAATGGAACCTTCACTGTAGATGGAACCATCTGAGATGCATGGACTGAAGAAGGATGGGTGCGAGGAGACTCTTCCCGTCGTCGATCACGAAACTCTTGATAATCCCGTCTCCGCTCAAAGGAATGATGTGAAAGAAGCTCATCCTCTGAGTCGTCAAAGCTTGAAAACTGATAAGACATCTTCCAAATCTGCAAACACAAAATACACCAAAGAAATCTTTGCCGATGTCGAAGGATGACCAGTAGAAGGGTCACCAACCACCAAAACGCAACTTGTGGAGGCCTACAAACACTTGGAGCTGCAAAACGCAATGATGTCTGATGAAGATCACCTAGATAGAAACCACCGAGCACAAAACGCAGCCTGGGAGATTGGCGCCTGCAAGAAAAGGGCCCACAGAAGGTGGAACGACCTCCAGAACAGCAAAACACAGCCTGGAGTAGTGTCCCAGCTGTAGAGATGGCCACCTGGCAGAAAACGCACCCAGGAGAGGAGTGTTGATGACGTGGCAGCCTCAGAAACAGCCGCCTGCAGCAAACGCAAGAGTTGGAGCCGCCAGTATGAGCCGCCTTGGCTGTTGGGAAGGAATCGACAGCAGCAGAAGAAGGGGATGGTGTCTCTCCGTTGGGGAAGATCCTCCGTGCTCTCAGTTAGGTGATGATACCATGTGAGAGTGCGCAACGGAAGAAGAAACACGAACACAGAGGAGAGAGAGAGAGAAAGCTGAGAATGAAGGAAGAAAATCTGCACTGACTGAAATGAATGCTGAATACACTGAAGTGGACTGATCAGTCCCTGCAAGCAGCCCGAAGCGTCAGTGAGGGCACCAGATCGGGCTGGAAACAAAGGCAGAACCAATGCCGGAGTGGGAGAGGAGAGAGACTGTGCTGAACCTGCGAAAAACAATGTGTATGGCTGATGGAGGGGCTGCTATATATAGCCCCCCAGTCATAAAACTGGCCGACTGGCCAAAATCTGGCCGACTTGGCCAAAATTGGCTGATTGCACCCAAAAGCAGCCACTAAAGGCTGACTGCCACAAAAAACAGCAACACCTAAACTGATAGAGCTCCTCTGTCTCCTGCCAGACTCTGACAGGAGCTCACAACCAGGAGATGACAGACTGACACTGAAATAGAGCAGGCTAACAGTTCTATCTCGAGCCACATAGTGGTCAGTCAAGTATTCCCATCTCTCTGACGCAAGTCAAAATGCTGAAGTTGAGAATGAAACTCAGGCAATAAGCCCTGCATCAACTCGACAATAGTGGAGGCATTCCTAGCTTGCCATGAGCAGATGACTTCGTATGGAACAAGTGTGGGATCGGGTTGGGGTTCCAACACTTGTACAAGATCTCATAGATTTTGTGAGTCAAGGACATACCTCATCAAGTTGGACCAAGTTGTAAAGTTTAACTGGTTAAAACGAGTCTTGTCATTGAATATATGCTTAACGGAAGATGAGGTAGAACCATGAGGTGTTGGGAATGTGGGGTAAGATGGATGTGGAGGATAAGATGGTGGTGGTGGTGCTAGTGGAGGTGTTTGATAAGGAGGGGGAGGGGGAAGAGGTGGGTAGGCAGTAATAGGCTGTGAGTGTCCAATGAGTGCCGATTGATGCGGAGGCACTGGAACATGAATGGTTTAATAAGGTGTTGGTGGTTGTGGAGGCATCGGGACACGTAAGCCTTGTCCAAATGTCGGCTGGGACACATCATAATGACTAGAGGGTCCACTAGGTAATCCCATGGAGGCAAACTGTGGCACCAACTGATCCATAGTAATGAGTTGGAGAGTGTGTCGTACTCTGAACGGATCCCGAATTGCAGCAAGGTAGCCTCTAGATGTTGAACACTAGCAAACATAGCCAAGGAAGGTTGGATTTGATGCAAACAGCAGTGCAAGAGAGAGAAAGACTAAAAACGCAGGTGAGGAAGGAGACTAAAAACGTAGGTGAGCAAACTAAAAATGCTGGCTATAGGAGAGAGAAAACAACAAATGCAAGCTGCAAGAGAGAGAAATACTAAAAACGCAATAAAAACTAGTACAGTAGTTAGCATGCTGAAATCGACTCCGAACAGTGTGTGGTAGGCTGGAAACAAGTGCTAGATTGTTGTAGACAGTAATGGCTAGCTTGGACCATGATGTCCTCTGCATTCGGGGTGTGGGCAGCAAGTTGAAATATCTGAAATCTACAAAAACGAGATTAAGACTGAATGGAGGGCAGCATGTCTATTTATAGAAAGTTTGGGCTCTCCCAAGTGGGTTTCTGCTTATGGGACACAGACACTCTCTAGGAACGCATTTCTTTTAAATAAACAAGGTTTCTTCCTTAATTAAGCATGTTTTTGGGCTATTTAAGTGAAGCTAATGCATTTTTAGCTCAATAGAGGCTTGGGCATAAGGTATCAAGTGCCTTTCCTCTCAATTGACTCTAGCTCTTGCTCCATCGCTTTCGGCCAATGATCATATTGTAAAGCCTCCTTCACAGAGGTGGGCTCCCGATCTTGCATGACACGAGCCATCAAGTAGTAATTAGTGTAAACAAGCTCGGTGTGGTGTGCTTGGTTCCTCCGAGAATGCCGTGGGCCATGCTACAACTACCACTCCTGAAGGATCCTCTCAATCCCTACATCATGAGCCTGACAAGGAGGAGGTTGGATCTTGCCTTGTCGATCTCCGTCTATTGAAGTTTCTGGAAGATCCACTGATGGCGAGGGAGCAATTGGTGAATTCGATGGTTGAGAGTTGAGCTTCTTGTCCAAAGAAGAGTCCTCAAGAGGCACAAGCTCCAGAGGAATAGTCGGCGGGTCGTTGGCGCCCAGCTATCACCAGAATCTCCAAGAAGGGGGTATTCCTTACCTCCCTTTTGAAACTAAAACTTCCACGAACCTAATATCACGACTTGTGTAGACATCTTGCTTAATGGGATCACACAATTGGTAGCCTTGAGACTCTGAGCTATAGCCCACAAACACTTGTCTTTTGGAAGCCGCTTCAAATTTGTCACGTTGTGTCTTCGGGATGTGAACATAGGCATTATACCTAGAAACCTTGAAATAAAAAACATGTGACGTAGACCCAAAGTATGCCTCATAAGGGGTCATACCAACAATGGAAGTAGGGGATCGATTAAGGATGTGAATTGCAGTAGCCACAGCCTCAGCCCATAGATATTGATGTGTTTGACGATACTCCATCATGGTATGGGCCATCTCGATCACATTGCAATATTTCCGCTCCAATATGCCATTCTTTTGAGGGGTGTCTATATTGGCAAACTCCTGGTGAATACCATGATCTGCACAAAAACAAGCAAGCTCAGTAGAAACAAATTCTTTGCTCTTATCCGATCATAAGGTCTTCAACTTTTGGCTTGATCGGTTCTCCTCAAAGAGCAACCAATCCTTAAAGTTGGAGAAAGCCTTCGACTTTAGCTTCAAGAAATAAGCCTATACCATCCTACTGTAATCATCCACAAGTAGCATGAAATACAAGCTCCCTCTAAGGGACTGTGTCCTCATCGGGCCACAAAGATCGATAGAAACAAGCTCCAAGGGTGCTGAAGATCGCCTCAAAGCCTTGTTGGAAACAATATCATGAGTGTGCTTCCTACGGGTGCAAGAGACACAAGACTGCTGGCTCACCACAATATCTAGCAAACCTCGAATAAGCTATTCCTTGGATGCCTTTCAAAGATAATCATAGCTGAGGTGGCTAAACTGAGCATGCCAAAGCTAGACTGAGTTTGTGAGGTAAGAAGAAGAGAAGTCAAGGCAGAAGAAGACCGCAGCTTGTAGACCCCATTCTCCTCATAGTTGGAAGAAAGAATCTGTTTCGATCCACTATTAAGAATCCGAAAAAAATCCACATCAAATTTAACCAGGAGGCCGAGGCACAAATCTTGTGTACCGAAAGTAGATGATACCCTAAGGCCGGCACATAAAGCATCGAATGATGTATGGGCACCACCTTGCGGAATTGGAATAAGATGCATGTCTTGTTAGAAGTGGAGTAGCAATGAAATTGTAAACATATGCTATAATAAACTGCTGAAACAAAGACAAAAGAGAAAGGGAAAGAAAGAATATCGAAGAACACAATACAGATGAGAACTTAGATGTGTGCTCGGGAAATGGAATCTATATATTAGACACGAGATTGTTGCATACAACAATGAGTCACTAGCTGCGTGGACATTGGCACCGGCTCCTCTCTCCATGGGACCTTCAGGTGGTGAAAAGATTGAATGTTGAGGAGGAGCCCAAAATATATAGGCATGAATCATGCCATAAAATATGTTAGATAGTGGCAGAAATAAATGCTATAAAGCATAAAATGCTGCACATTAAAAATGCCTAAAATATCCACATAATGTGCCTAGCCCACAATACATGCTCAGACACACACATGAGCTGACATATCTGTTAACGTCCTCTCTCAGATCATGGGTGATCTGATACAATACAATGGTACAATGAGAATGAATCATCAACCATATAGCATAGAACCACCAAGTAGAACCATGGATACCCAAGCAGTGGGTGATCAAGCCACCACCAAGGTGCCTCAGAGAGAACCTGATGTCGATGTCGGTCGTACCAGCTCCTGAAGATAGAGAAGATCATAGTAGCTCTCAATGTTTGGCAACAATGTCTTTGATGTAGCACACGTGACCATCCTGTCACCAATGTTGCAACGTATAAATGACCATGGATCCCCATTCTTTGGCTAGACCGCCAAACTGTCCCTCACCTGAGCTCTAGATGAAAGCCACTCGCTCTTGGTTAAATAAGCAGCCCATCATGAACTTGGATGTCAATCCTAGCTCCAGGATTTGAACGTGCCAGAATTAAATCAATGCATCAGGGAAGTTCCTCTTTGGATCCTGTGCATCTATATAGATGTATAGATGAGGTGCGGTTGCCCCATCTCACCACCCTCTTACACTCCCTCTCTGGAACTGGAGAGTCGTAAGGGATGCCATCATCACCACCACTAGAAAGCAACTGAGGAAGGGGCCACCAAGCCCTTCCCACAATCTGAAGAAGAGGATCCCTTCCGCACCTTGGATGTCACCTTGGCCGGAGGATTTGAGTTGGGATCTGAGGTAGATGATGACTCGTCGGAGAAGTATGCATCTTGCTTTGTCTCTTGCTCCTTTTTCTTTTTGGAAGCTGCTAACTTTTTGCAGTCCTTCCGTAAATGATCTTTCTTCCCACAACGGTAACACTGGGTCTTCGATTTCTTCTTCTTCGAACTCCTCTCTGAAGCTGCAAGAGCCTCATTGGAACATGACGAAAGCCTCCCCTGTAATCGCAATGAGGCCTCATACTCTGGTAGCATCAAGATCATATGTATAAATTTGACAAGAGTTGATGATGTTTGCACCCTCAAAGCATTCACCACTCTATCAAACATCGTAGGAAGTTTGGAGAGTATGAGTCCAATAAGATGAGCCTCAGGAGGGGCAGACTGCATTTGCCGGAGTTGGTCCTAGATTTGGGTCACACGAAGTAGAAAAGACTGGATATTATCTTTGGCCTTGAACAGAATTTGCTGAAGCTGTCTGTAAAGAGTAACTGCCCTCATGGTGGAAGGTGCCACGTATATCAGTTGCAACTTCGTCCATGCTTCAGAAGATGTCGTGCAGGAGGTAACCGCCGGTAGGACTTCTTTGGAAATACACCGAAGTAAGGTCGAGTAAGCACAGACATCATCTGAATCCCATGTAAGCACCGATTCCTCATGGTTGTCTTCATCAAAATCAGCTAGAATAGGAGAAGGTTGTTGAGGACGTTTAAACTTTAATAGCTTCGCAAGCCACGTACCATAACCGCTTATGTATAAACCAAGCCTCTCACAACACTCCATGTAAGATAATCAGGTCCATGTAACTTATTATGATTGGATGTACATTGAGGAGCCATCTGTAGAAGATTTAGAAGAGAAGTAGAGAAAAGAAGGTATTTGGAGAGGGAACATAACCAAACCACAAGCATAGACTATAGAAAATGAGAGTTCACATGCAATATTCACCAAAATTTGACCATAACTAGAAATCTGCTGCGAAAAGGCAAAGAATCAGCCAGAAATTGCTTAAAATAGCCAGAACGGCTTGATAATGCAGTCACCTAGCTAGGAGAAGGTGTAGAAACACCAAAACGCAAGCTAGAATTGACACGCAGGCAGTAGAGGGGATGACGTAGGTTGTGTGGATGCTGATGTCAGCAAAAAGTTGGTAAAACAGGTCGCTTGGTTGGAGCAACTGTCATGAGGACATGTATTTTTGAAACCTCACTTAATATGTGGATTATTTTTAATCACATGATTAAATAAATGTTGCACATGTGAGGTGCAACTAGGGTTAAACTTTTAAAGTAAATTGATGAGCTTGGGACTCTAGAAAATCACGGGATGTGAAAGGAAAAAGTTATTATAAGTTATATTGCTTATCTAACTAATGCTCTGAAATCTTCCAACACCTAAACTATCAAGAAAAGAAGATCAAACACTCTTTGACTCCCTTTAAAGGGTGGCATTTTCCCTAATGATGTACCAAGAGATGGAGTGATGGGAAGGTAGGTAGATGGTGGGATGGAGAAAGAGAAAGTGTTAGGAGCGAAGGTGGAAGATCCAACCCGTAGTGTGCTATGAGTGGAAGTGGAGTGTAATCCAAGATTTTGGAATGAAGATATGAGTAGATGAGAATGTGGAGACGATAGTGGTGGGATGGGAGGGAGTTGAGAAGTGTGGTTTACTTGCTCAAATGAAATAGATGGTAAAGATATACTTGATGGAGGATATTTGCTTCGAGAGCCTCCTCTATTAAAGTTGACATACTGAAAATCATGCAGATCTTACACAACAAAAGAGGAAATAGGAGAGGGTATTGGCTCATACGACTCAAAAGTGTTATACGAACTTGACATAAGGCCTGGTTGAGATGAAGAAGATGGATCGCTAGATGCGCCGAATGTCGTGGTCCCTCCAAGATTAATGAGATGGTGCGGCTCACTAATTGGTCCAGATGGAGTAGTAGCACTTGTTGGAGGAGTATAAACCGAACTATACATGATGCGCAAGTACTCCTTAAACTCTTCATTTGTAAGATGACCAAAATGAGAAGAAGACGGTAAAGGTAAAGGCGTGTGTACATCCTCCTCGAGACCATAATGCCTTCTTAGAGCCTCCAATGATGGAGAACCTTGATAGGGTGTCATAAGATTCCTAAAAGAAGGTGCGTGAGACATTATGAGTTGGAATTGAATTACGTGTGAGTCTTGCACAAAAACTAGTCTTCACAATCACCGTAGGGTACTCTTTAGAAGAGCACTGGCTCTGATACCATATGAAGATATGCTAGGGTTTGCACCGGCTCTGATACCACGTGAAGATATGCTAGGGTTGGCACTAAGGAAGCACAATATGAACGACCAAGATTGGAACACAAAGACTTAGATAAAGACAAGCAAAACTCAAACCCTAAACACAAAACACAAAAGCTCAAAACTCAAACACAGAGACAAGCGTAGAGAGAAGAAATTTTGAAGTGAATGAATGCTGTAAATGAATGTAAGAGTACATAGAATGCCCGAGGGCAAAGCATTGTAGTGTAGGAGAGTGACGTTCACCGGAGACGAATCTGAAGTGCTGTGACCACTAGTCGAAGTGTCGAAGTGCGGAAACAAAAAACGTCGATCAGCAAAGTATTAGGGAATTGGGTCAACAATAGGAGAGATGCTTGCTGATGTAGGTGGCTTGCTGGATAGCAAAAGCGTTGGTATTGCAGCAAAACACAAAAACTCAAAACTCAAATACAGAGACAAACATAGAGAGAAGAAACTCTAAAGTGAATGAATGCTGTAAATGAATGTAAGAGTATGGCAGAGCAATGTAGTGTAAGAGAGTGACGTTCACTAGAGACAAATCCCAAGTGCTGTGATCACTAGTCGAAGTGTCGAAGTGCGGGAGATAAAAAACGCTGATTAGCAAAGTATTACGGAATTGAGTCAACAATAGGAGAGGTGATTGTTGATGTAGGCGGCTTGCTTGATAGCAAAAGCGTAGGTATTGCAACAATCGCTCGGTGGTAGAGATGGCAGTAGCTTGTTGCTTGGTACCAGATGCTGAAAACGCAGGCTAATCAAGTGCTATGGTGACACATCAGATGGAGATCTCAAACAGCAAGGCAATGGTCGAAAACAGGCCACGTAAGGTTGGATAGTGATGGGCTGCAATCGGTGATGGCTAGACAACATATGGTAGGTGTCAAACGATGACGTACCAGCGAGACAGTAGGGTTTGCGGGGAGGAACACGGAGTGAACTCGGCAAACATGGAGAAGAGAAGAGAAGAGAGAATAAACTCTGAATGGAATGATGGAGATCCGAATCATGGAGTGAATGTGATACAAGGGAACAAGGGTGCCGTAGCACAAGGAAGATGATGATGACAACCACGAACCACGAACCGCAATGTCCTCCTGAAGGGGTGTGAGGGTAGTGGAGAGGCTGGAGAGAAGAGGTGCGGACTGAATGAATCAGTCGTAAGGAATGAATGAGAGAGTGGCCTGTAAATAGGCACAATCAGTTTAGGATGGCGCCCTTTTTTGGGGTTGCAAATCCTAAATGCAAAACACAGAAACGCAAAAACGCAAATTGTGGGTGAAGGGGAGAAGGGTTTCTCAACACCCCCTCTTAGGCCCAAAAAGGAGAATAAGAGAAGAGTGAGGTGGAGATGCAATGCTTGTGCAGCAGGTGCCACTTAGACAATGCCCCTCGTGGGGAAATTGTTCACTTGCCCAAGCGCCTTAGTATAAAGATGATGAAATCGTGCAACCCTCTTAGGCCCAAAAAGTAGAATAAGAGAAGAGTGAGGTGGAGATGCAATGCTTGTGCAGCAGGTGCCACTTAGACAGTGCCCCTCGTGGGGAAATTGTTCACTTGCCCAAGAGCCCTAGTATAAAGATGATGAAATCATGCAATGCATAGGAGGAATGTCAGACTTTGTGTGGTACCGAGAACCATAAGGATATGCCCGTACTCGATCTCGGGAGGTGGCTCTATGCTAACCAAGTGACCAAGGCAAGAAGAGAAGAGGAGGAAGATATAGAGGATCCCTAAGATCGAAGATTTCCACCGGAAAGGGAACTTGCAGTAAAGAACAGTAGACAGAGTGAACTGGAGAACCTGAAACTCGACCTTGGAAGAGAAGCCACTAGCTTCGTGCATCCATGCTGGAAGGAATACGAAGGCCTCGTCACCAAGTCGCAGCTGAACCTATGAGGTTCCGATCTAGGTGGTACCTGAAGATCCTGGGTATTAGTAGAAGAGATGACTAGTCGAAGACAGCCACCCCAAGAAAGTAGAGGATGGGAAAAGAACTTGATGTGGAGTAGGTTCCCCCTCTGAGGTGGGAGGTGGAGGGGCCCCCACCCCACTGAAGTCGAAGAAGTAGATGCCTCCTATGAGGGCAAAGAAATAACATCCCCCTCTGAATCCCCCTCTAATGTAGATAGGGAATCCAAAAACTCATGGATCACGAACTTTGAAATGTTTGATGACGAAGGAAGTATTGCCGGTCGTGCCGAAGAAGGTATTTGGGGTGTCAAAGAGCTCCTAGAGGTAGCCTCTCAAACCTGAGTAGTCGAGGGTGGGGAAGGGTGGGGCTCAGAATGAGCAAGAGGATAGGCAACAATTGTTGTCTCTCAGTGGAGCAAACTAGGTATTCGAAGAAGAGGAAGGAGTCGAGTAGCCACTATCTCTCGAAGGAGTGGACTGACGAGGAGACGGTATTAAACAATCACTCTCTCTTGATGGAGCAGATTGTAAATCCGTAGGTCGTGGAAGTCACTGTACTTGAAAATAAGTGGGAGAGGACTACCGCTGGCATTGCGATGATCTTGAGGAGGTCATAGCTCTAATCGATCCTCCATGTGCTCGAAAGGACTTAGTGCACATTGGATGCATCTTATTGCCTTAAGCATAGTACTCTGATAGCTGATGTAGAACGATCTTTGTGGCCTAGAAAGGAGAGGTGACACAAGGTGTCACGAGGACGTGAAAATTTGATGCTTTGCTTATATTTAATTGACATTTGATTAAAGGATTAATCAAATGTGCAATTAAAAGATGCACATGTGTTGCACTTGTGAGGTGCAAGCTACTTTTTTACAGATGAAGGCCCAAGGACTCTGTGAAAAAGATGGGTGTCAAAGGAAAAAGTTGTAACAAGTTACAATTATTAGATTCTAGGTGAATTTTGGTGTCGATTTGCCCCTAGGACCATTAATTGGCCATTAAGTGTCAGTGGTGACACTAGGGACTAGGCATTAATTAATGGATTAATGCTTGTCCAAGGGTCAATTAATGCATGGGACCACTTTGGGTTGCAAATGGCCTAGCCAATTAATTTTTGGATGGGCAAGGTCAATTTTTTGGGCATGGATTAAGGGCTGAATTAATTTTCAGAATTAATTAATTCTGAGTATTTATTTAATGGCTGGAAATTGCTGAAAATATATTAAGAAAGCTGCCACTTGGCAAACTTTCCCATGCAAGTGGGGGAAAGGCTAAATAGGGCTGAAGGGAGAGGGAAATCTCGTTTTTTCATTTTGGAGCTGTTGGAAAGAGGCGTTGAACTGTTGCTGCCAGCTTTTGGGGCCAATTTCCAGCCATTGGAGACCATTTTGGTGATGGAGATTGCATATTTTTGACCTTGGGAAGCTGGCAATTGTTGCTGATGCACTTTCTCCTGAAGATCACAGTCTCTGATGCTCCTATTGTATTTGGTGCATCCGTTTGGGGCTGGTACAGCAAGGCAGCAGCTGATTTTGATCAGTTCTTCACGACAAATCTCAGAATTTTCTCTCTCTACAGCATTCTCTCATCTCCTTCAGCCTATGCTCAGCCATTCTCAGCCATTCGGAGATCTCAACCATTTTTGGTGGCCGATTTGTAATTTCTGCAGTAAACCCTGATTCATAGCAGAAATTAGGTTTTAGTAGCCACCTTGGGATCCGTGCTAGAGATTGAAGGCTCAAGGGATTGAAATCAGCAGCTGATAATTGAGGATTATCAAGGGATTTCAGGAGCCAGCCCATCCCAAATTGATTTGGGGCAGCATTTGGCCAGCCAAGGGTCAAATTGAAGAAGAAGTCCTCAGTGAATCAAGGGGCAAATGACCCAAAAGGCTTGCTGGTCATTTATGACAGCAAGAGCAATTGGTTAGCAGGATGAGATTGAAGAATCTCAAGTTGTATTCCTTCCAATTGAATGAAAGCTAAAGAAATACCACAAGGGGCGCCAATTTTGGGGCCAACAGGGAGTCTACTGTCCAAGAATGTTATGGTAAAGTGTGTATTTCATTTTATATGCATTTATTTATTGCTGTAATTAACTTTTAAATCAGGTTATCACCACCCATTCCAAGAAGGAAGGCTGGTTTCACAAGGAGTGCATGGTGGAAGACGTATATGCTCCGGAGGGGTGGGGAGCAAAGGTTGAAGTCGGCAAGCATCGGTGGTGTGGCTGGTGATGCCACAGTAGGAGCACCAGTAGTCTGGTCATCTGTTGGTAAAGAAGCCATGGATACCAGTGTGTCTTACTGAAGAAGGAAGAGGTTAGCCACCATGAACTACAAACCGCAATGTCCGCCTCAGGGGGTGTGACGGTAGTGTGAAGCACGAACCGTAATGTCCGCCTCAAGGGGTGGGAGGGTAGTGGAAGGGCTGGAAGTGAGTTGCCAATGGGAGGAGGATGTGACCAGTAGTAAGAGGTTGCAACCAATAGAAAAATGCAGGTGAGGAGAGAGAAATACTAAAAACGCAGGCAGGAGAGCGTGCAGGAGAGAGAAAGACTAAAAACGTAGGCAGCAGGAGAGAGACTAAAAACGTAGGAAAAAACAGCAACAACAGTCAATATATTGAAATCAGCTCCAAACATAGTGTGATAGACTGGAAACAGGTCCCGGACTGTTGTAGACAGCAATGGCCAACTTGGACCGCAATGTCCTCCGTGTTTGAGGTGTGGGCAGCAAGCTGAAATACCTGAAATTTGCAAAAACGAGATTGTTTTCTAAATGGAGAGTGATCAGCAACAGTCGTTCTGTTGTAAACAGCTGCAAAGTGCGGGTGGAAGGCTGGAAACATGGTGCCAGATTGTAAATGACAGCAAGGGACAGCTGAAACTGCAATGTCCTCTGCGAAAGGAGTGTGGGCAGCAAGCTAGAAAAACCTGAAATTTGCAAAAACGAGATTTTGATGCAGCGGAAGAAGAAGAGAAGTGGATGCCAAACCCTCCACTAGTCTTTGCCTTCATTGGAGTGGAGGATCTTCGTTGCTAGGTGAGCAGATCTAGCTTTGATACCATGTCAAAAGATGACGTACTAGCAAGATAGTAGGGTTTGCGGGGAGGAACACGGAGTGAACTTGGTAAACATGGAGAAGAGAAGAGAAGAGAAGAGAGACGAAACTTTGATGAATGGAATGATGAAGATCCGAATCATGGAGTGAATGTGATACAAGGGATTAAGGGTGCCGTAGCACAAGGAAGATGATGATGACAACCGCGAACCACAACCGCAATGTCTTTCTGAAGGGGTGTAAGGATAGTGGAGAGGCTGGAGAGAAGAGGTGACGGACTGAATGAATCAGCCGTAAGGAATGAATGAGAGAGTGGCCTATAAATAGGCACAGTCAGTCTAGGATGGTGCCTGTTTTTGGGGCTGCAAACCCTAAACACAAAACGCAGAAACGCAAAAGCGCAAATTGCGGGTGAAGGGTTTCTCAACAATAGGTGACTGATGGTTGAAATTTGCAAGGTAGAGTGAGAAACTTGCACAAAAGGATAAGGTTGAATGGTGGGCAGCTTACCTATTTATAGATATTGAAGGGTGTTCCAAAAAATTAGGGTTTTGGGAGACCACTGAA
This sequence comes from Lygodium microphyllum, assembly GCF_053477565.2. Lineage (NCBI taxonomy): Eukaryota > Viridiplantae > Streptophyta > Polypodiopsida > Schizaeales > Lygodiaceae > Lygodium > Lygodium microphyllum. The sequence goes on from NC_141143.1 coordinate 106,508,177, forward strand.
ACTCTCTCGAATTGCGCACCAAATTTGCGGCGTTCATTAATTATGTGTGTTTTGGGGCTATTAGAAAATGATAATTAGCTGTAATACGTATTTTAGCTCAACACCACATATGGGAATGTATGGCACAACTCCTTATGGTATGCAACAACGAACGCATGCTATGCAAGGCCTAATGTATTTGGGTATGGTTGGTAATATGCATAACCCCATGCGTGATAGCATTGTCATGGTGCTTGGGACACAAAGTGGCATGTTTGGTAATGTATCTACATCCCCAAGTGCTTATGGGGCTCAAGGAATGAGTGTTGGTCATGCAAATGCTTCTTTTGCTGTTGGTCATGATGCAAATACAGCAAATACACCCTTTTTGCAGCAACTGGTGTATGACATTTTGACTCCCAAAGGGGCGGGGCAGCAAAAGACTATGATGAGGCTGGAAAAGGGGTTTCAGTCCTTCAATGGTGCATAAGATAATTTTAAAGCGTTGACTTTTGTTCGGCAGTTTAATGTAGTCTATTCGGGGGAAAACTTTGCCAAGTTCTCAAAGATTTGTAAGGCAGCCGCTTTCTTGAAGGGGAATGCATTGCAGTGGTGGTTCAAGCTCTTAATGCAAGGTATAGCATTGTCAACATGGGTACAATTCAAGCAAATGTTTACATCGAATTGGTTGACTAGTACATTTGAGGTGGACATCATGATATAGCTTGGAACAAGTTTGATGCAACATAGTTCAAGAACTTGGATGCTACTATAGCTGATTCATTGTTGTGTGGGAAAGTTTTGGGCTTTTAAGGGAGTGGAGAGAAGCTTAATAAGAAGGTGCCAAAGATTGCGAAAAGGGGAAGATCTGAAAATGAGCTTGAAAAGATGTCAAAATAGCAAGGAAAGAGCTGGAAATTAGTTGCACAATGCAGGGAATCAAGGGCTGTAAATAAATGCTTTGTTTGTGAACAAGATTTTCATATGGCTATGGACTTTTCCAATAGACAGCAGATTGGAAAGTCAAAAAATTAGGGAGATTCCAAAGATAAGAAGCCAAAAACATTAGTTGGATTGATGCCAGATGTTGTTATTGGTCATTCCAGTGATGATGGTACTGAGTTATACAGAGCATGGAGTAAAATCAGAGATAAGCATGCTTTGATTTTCTTTGACAATGAAGTACAAGCCAATTTTATCTCTACAGACATGGCAACCTATATAGGAATTAGAGAGAATGAGATGGGATCCATGGGAGAAGTTGGTATGGCATGCAAGGGCCATGCAGAGCCTGTCACACTGCTCATTGGAAAGCTTCATTCGCACATTTAGGAATATGTGGATAGCCAAGAGGTTTTTATTGCTCCGCTTGAGGGTTGTGATGTCTTGCTTGGTATGCCTTGGTGCCGTTGGAAGCATGCAATGATTAATTTGCATGGTGAAGTGATTACTATTAAACATAAGGGCAAGACCTATACTTTGGATGTAAAGTTGAAGGGGAATTTGTCCTTGTTGTATTGGTTGCTGTTATTTTCAAAGTAATGAGAAATCACCTTTCAACATACTTGGTTTTTACTAAGCACAAGGTTGATAATGAAAATGTTGGGAACATGTCAAAGTTAGGAAAGGATCGCATTTGGTGGGCTTGAGGCACTTGATTGAAGGTCAAAAGTTTTGCTTAAGTTTCGAAATTGTGTTCAGCTGAGCTTTTACAGCAAGTATGTCATCTTATAGTGAGATGGGATCAAGTAGTGATAATGCATCTCATTCTAAAAATGCACATAATGAAGGGGAAAATGCAATGTCGAATCTTGGAACAAGCTTATAATGTGGACAACATGGAGAAAATCTGGTAATTGATAAAAAAGAGGGTCCTTCAAGGCCACAAGATGCTAATGAGTAGCAAGAAGATGAAGAATATGATGACTAGTTAAAGGCTCGCTTGAAGGCACTAGCTGAACTCTTTGTTCAATTGGAGATCAACAGTTTGAGAGATTTTCGAATTCTCCTAAGGACAGCAAGGGCAAGAAGAAGATGCCATCTTCAAAGGCTTTTGGGCAGCAAGAAGCTTCCAAAGGATAGCCACCATAGTCTAAAGATGCACCCAAGATAAGGGATGAGCAAAAGTAAATGTAGCAGTGGGATTGGATACTCAATGTAAGGCCATCTTGGTAGTGCCAATCCAGTGGGTTTTGGACAGCCGCATACAATGATGGGGCAGCCATCATACTTTGGTGGTAGCTCTATTTTTCATGCTATGATGGATCAAGGACAACCTATGGGAATGTATGGCACAATTCCTTATGGTATGCAACAACCAATGCATGGTGTGCAAGGCCCAATGTATTTTAGTATGATTAGTCATATGCATAACCCCATGTAAGGCATCATTGGCATGATGCCTGGGGCACAAAGTGGCATGTTTGGTAATGCATCTATACCCCCAGGTGCTTATGGGATTCAAGGAATAAGTATTGGTTGTGCGAATGTTTCTTTTGGTGTTGATCATGGTGCAAATACAGCAAATACACCCTTTTTTGCAGCAGCCAGCGTACGAAAACTCGACTTCCAAAGGGGTAGGAAAAGACTATGATGAGGGTGGTAAAGGGGTAAAGTTTCAGTCCTTTAGTGGTACACAAGATAGGCTGAAAGCATTGACTTTTATTTAGCAATTTGATGCATTCTATCCGGTGGGAAACATCAGTTGGATTGATGCCAAATTTTTGTTAGTGATTAGCCCAATGATGATGGTAATGAGTTATATAGAACATGCGGCAAAATTAGAGATCAATATGGTTTGATTTTCTTTGACAATGGAGCACAAGCCAATTTTAACTCTGTAGACATGGCAACCTATGTAGGCATTAAAGAGGATGAGATGAGAACCATGGGAAAAGTTGGTATGGCATGCAAGGGCCAAACAGAGCTAGTCACACCGTTCTTTGGAAAGCTTCGTTTGCCGGATATGTGGATAACGAAGAGCTCTTATTGCTCCACTCGAGGGTTATGATGTCTTGCTTAGTATGCTTTGTTGCCATCATATGCATGCAATGATTGATTCACATGCTAAAATGATCACTATTCAACATAAGGGTAAGATCCATACTTTGGATATAAAGTTGAAAGGGGAATTCATTCTTGCTGTATCGGCTGTTACTATTTCCAAAGTAATGCAAAATCACCTTTCAGGGTACTATGCAAAATCACCTTTCAGGATACTTGGCTTTTACTAAGGATAAGATTGATAATGAAAATATTGGGAACATGTCAAAGTTAGAAAAGGATCATATTTCATTTTTGAAAATATATGCTGATTGCTTCTCTCAATCACTTCGGGGGTAGTTATCACTTGAAAGACCAGAAGATTACGCCATAGATTTTATCCTTTAAAATAGCCCATCTAATAAGCCATCCTATAGGGTAAGTGCTACCCAACAAAAGGAGATAATGAGTGAGGTGAATGAGTTGTTGGAAAGAAGGTAGATTCAGCCCAGCTCATCTCCCTTTTATTGTCCGGTGTATTTGGTGTATAAAACGATGGTTCATAGCGTATGTGCATTGACTATCATATTTTGAATAAAATCAAGATAAAGAATCGGTTTTTGATCCCTCGGATTGATGATGTTATGGATAGATTGCAAGGGGCAACCACATTCGGCCGTATAGATTTGAAAAGTGAGTATCATCAAATTTGCATTAGGTTGGGGGATGTGCCTAAGAGAGCTTTGAAGTCATCTTTTGGGTTATATGAGTTTGTTGTCATGCCTTTTGGACTTAATGATTGCTCATGCCAATTTTAATCGAATGCTGGATTGCATCTATAGGCCACATAGGGGATTTGTGGGCACCTTTTTAAATGACATGATTGTCTACTCAAAGAATGAGGTAGAGCATAGAAAACATTTGGACATTGTGTTCAATGAGCTGTGTAAGAAGACCCTCTAACCAAAACTTGTGAGCCAACCCCTTAAGCATGCATCTTGTCATCTCCATGAGCATGCGATTCTTTCTTTGAGCCACTCCATTTTATTGAGATGTTCCTTATTGTGGCTTGATGCATAATGCCATGCTTAAGGAAAAATGTCTCAAATGCATGAGACATATATTCCCCTCTCTATCCGTATATAGAGTCTTGCACCTTTAGATGTGTATCTGCTTTGAATTTTGCCAGCATGTATTTAAAGTATATAAATACATCAAATTTTGCCTTGAAACCATACACCCAAGTGTGTCTAGAGTAGTCATGTAACAAAATACAAATGACCACTAATTGCTCTAGTTCTCATAGCACCACTAATTGCAAATGGATGGAGTATAATTGAGATTGTCTAATCTTCTCTACTAATCCAAGTGCATTTTGCTATCCAAACTAACCATCATGCCTTCAAACCAATTTGCCCCTTCGTTTGCTTAGGGATTAGTCTTTAGCTTACTTCTTCAAAGACAAATTCAGCCCCAAATTTGATATTGGGTGGTTGGCCTTTTGAATTTTCTTGAAATTCCTCAATTTTAGCCGTCGAAATTCAAAGTTTAGGCCCTCAATTTTGAGCACATATCTCGATGTAGTTGTCAAAACCCTAATTTTTGTTGTAAATTAGGGTTTATAGTAGAGATTAACCTAAATCTCCACCTCCATTGACTCAAATGACTAGATTTTGTTGAGATAACTTGAGAGTCGGTTGTAGGATGAGAGAGAATGTTGTAGAGAGGGAAATTTCAGAGTTGCATTGCGAGAAACATTGAAAAATTGCTGCTGCTTGCTCAAACAACCATGGAAGCTGTCACATATAGCTTTAGGACTACCAGAAAAGCTGTTGCTCTCTTCTCTATGTCATCACTTGTACTAGAAGGACCTTGGGTTGCCATCACCTGCACCTAGAGGGCTCCGAAGTGCTATTGCTTACTGTATGACTAGTCCTTGGTGGTTCCAAATCACATTAGCATGAGAAATACTGGAAAACTATTGTTGCTCTGCTAAAACAGGCATGAAAATTGTCACTTATAGCTTAGGACCACCCAAAAGGTTGCTATCTCTTTCTGTATGCTGTCACTTACACCAAATGGACCTTGAGTTGTTGTCACCTACAACTGGAGGACTACAAACTACTGTTGCTTGCTATTAGACCAGTCCTTGGTGGTTGTAAATCACATCAATAGTATCTCCTTGCTCTCTAGCAGTCTTTTTTTCTCTCACAATACTGGAATAGACTTGCACTAGCCCCTAAAAACGTTTTTCTCACTTGCATTGGTAAGTTTTGCTAAGTGGCAACTTTCTAATCACATTTGCCAGGATTATTAAGCTCGTTAAGTTAATTTTCAAAATATTAATTCTGAAAATGAATTTAATAATTATTAAAGTATGTAGAAAATTAAATTTTCCAGCCAATAATTAAATTGGCCAAGACAATTTGTCTCCTAGTCTCCCAAGTATCTTTGAGCAGTTATTGACCCTTAGACTGGCATTAATTAATTAATACTTAGCATTTAATATCACTACTGACATTAGTGGCCAATAAATTGATCTAGTTCAAAATTTGATACTAGGTACCACCTAGTACTTATCAAACGTAATTCATTATAACTTTTGCCTTTGGCACTAATTGATATCTTGGGAACTTGGATCCCACACTGTGAAATAATTGACTTGCACCTCACATGTGCAAGCCACATGTCAAATGCTAAGCAAAGCAATAAAGTTTCATGTCCTTGTGGAACTATCCTTCTTAAAAGCAAATCTGTGCATTTTCCCAAGAATGCAACCCTCACAAGCATGGGGAGGTGGAGTATCCAAAGAGGCAAAGAATCTACCATTTGAGACCTGTCAAGAGTCATGAGACTACCAAAGCTCTTGTGACTATGGTGGGTGTGCCAAAGTTCTCCATTTTGCATAGTAGGCATAAGAGTGCTAACCGCCAAAACATCACAAGAACTCGCATAAGTATCCATAAAAAATAAGCCCTTGTACAAGGTACTTGACAATCGAAGAGCATAGTCTCTCTCTCTCTGTCTCTTACACTTGTCACCCTCAAAGATGACTTGAAGTGCATGCTTATTAAAAGCTGAAATGGACAACAAGTTCTTTGTGATACGAGACACAAAGAAACATCAAGAGGCATGAAATTTGAACCATGTGCAATGGTGATCAATACTGAACCAATGCCATATATTGTGAGAGTGCGCAATGGAAATACAAAAGTGAACACGGAGAGGAGGCAGAGAGAGAACGTGGAAGAGAGAAGGAATAATGTGACTACAATGGCTAAAAGTACGAGGTTGCAACAATCAGCCCTAACATCTAGCTCTACGCGTGAGTGTGGGCGCCAAATGGTAGTAGGGGGATCAGAGAATGAGGAGGGTTGACTGATTACGAAGGATCAATGGTGGATAATGGACAATGAAAGTGGGAGGGCAGGCTATCTATATATAGGTAAAAAAGAGGGAAAATCTTAAATGTAGTCAAACCACTAAAATAGCGAAGTGCAAAAAAAAAAGAGCACTAATGTGCGTTCTATTTGAAGTGTCTAAAACACAAAGTGGCAAACAAAGACAATGTTGAAGCTCCTAATGTCATTGTCTGACCTAGATTGAGGCTCACATGCAGGAGATGACCACACAAGACTCGTATGATTGCTAACACCTCCTCTTGGATCCTGCATGTGGCGGAAGGCCAAAGGAGATGCGGATCCAAGGGTGGTAGGAAGTGCCAATGCTGATGTAGTCCATTGATGAAGAAAGCTAGCCAAGGAGCAAGACCACCTTGCCATTGAAAAATCCGATCAAACGGAAGGCCACCAAAGGGCAAAGGAAATGGAGAAGCCTCGAATGGATCACTCTAGAAAACTCCAGTCGGGGATGGGTGAGCCAAGTCTCTAATTCAACTATGAGATGATAGTGAGGAACTATTGAAGGCAACATAAGTTGCAGATAGATTAGGGGCCAAGGGTCAAGTGGCAAGGAATGGTGATGAAGAAAAGGGGTAGCCGCATAAAAGAAACTCCTTACGATTTTGGGAAGCCCTCTTTGAAACACAAAGAGCTAGGAAATCCACAGTAGCATCACCAATATTGTCCTCCTTTGAAAGGGATGGGAGATACAAGGAAACCGCCATAGGAGATGGTAGGGGATGGGATGGAACCTGTGGGATAAACGGTGCACAATTGGGAATTAGTGTGGCAATAGAAATCTGCCTTGGAGGGCCCTGCATAATGGAAGGGGAATGGAGCATAGAAAGCTCCCTCTCCTACCAACTTGTCACAAAACTAGCTCTTGTAGAAAAATCCTCAATAAAGACTCTTGGCTCGATGAAGGCAACGCAGATGCCAAGATGAGAAAGACCATGAACTGAGAGGAGAGGGAGGCCCAAGTCTGGAACATGTAGTGCCTTAGAAATGGAGCTTGATGGATGGTTGGACAATAGAGACAAGGTGCTAACACCACTAACAGGCACAGAAGAAATGTTGCCAGCTGTGACGATACCCTTTGACAGACGGAGAACTTGTAACAAAGCACCTCGGGGAGTCGTAGGACTCAATGCACCATTGTCAAAGAGCCAAGGTTGCTTAAAAGGCGAGACAATCGAAAAAGGCTCCTTCACCTGATACATATGTAGAAACATTGACTTAGTTGAAATAGCGAGTGGCGAAGTAGAGGTAGACGAAGGCCTCAATGTAGATCCACCATTTGCTATTGGGCAAAAGTGAGGATACATCCTTTAGCACTTGGGGTGTGAGGTCTTCTCGCAATGAGGACATGTGGGATATCCTCTACGCTAGCCCACAAAAGTTGTATCAGAGTTGGAAGATGACTCCCAACTTCTATCTCTTCCCTTTCTTTTGTGTGGCTTGTCTTGTACCTGTCGATAAAGTTGCATAAGCATGACCATGTGCACGGGCTCCACAAGAATCTATCTCATTGTGATATGCATTGTGTTCAAGCACCAATGGGACTAGCTCCTTCCAAATAAGAGTCTCTCAGCTACGAGAAGTGAGAAGACTAGTGTAGAACACATCATATGTTCGTGACGGAAGATGTGAGAGAAGTGTCATAGCAAGGTCCTCCAAAGAAATGTCTGTACCAAGGAATAAAAGCTCATTCGGAATCTCCTCCATCTTGTGGATGTGATCCCTCATCGTAGGGGAATCTACAACAGAGAGCTGTCGTAGCTTCAACTCAAGAGATAATCAATGCCCAAATGTTTGGATCGGGAAGAGAGATGCTAATCTCCTCCAAATCTCTACAATGGTGTGGAGATGTCGAACATGCACGAGCACAAAATTTGTACAACTTAGAAGGAGAGAAGAGTGGGCTCTGGCATTCAATTGATCCCATAAAGTTGCCAGATCCATGGTCACATCATCATGAGGATCCACGTCATTGTACCTAAAAACGTGCTCACTCTCTACTTTGCTCTCTGTCACTCTCTCTGTCTCTCACTGCGCGTAACGACAGTCTGTGTGCCTAACCGGTCCCTACAAGATCTATACATACAGCTTGAAAATTTGATGGAATGTCGCCTTGAGATGCATGTTGACAACAAGTAGCAACTCCAAGGTGCCTTGGGATGTATGCCATATGCAAGAATCACAAGAGCCCCAAATTTTCTTGACAAAATTTTGACAAATAGAATAAATTTTATATTTACAACCTTAGAATTTTGTGTAGTGTCACGTCAACCAGCAATAGGACTTTACCTTGGGATGTGTATCAAACCCAAAAATCAGAAAATCCCCAAATTTATGGCATCAATATTGAAGAAATTGCAGGGTGTTGGTAATTTTGGTTGAGATTTATGCATGGGAGCTTGAATTGGGCAAAAGCCTCAAATTTTCTCTTAAAAATTTGAGGCTTATTGGAAAAGTTGGTTAGAAATTCCCAAATTTCTTAGTACGTAATGTGAGAAATTGAAAATTTCTTAGAAATTAGGGATGAGATGAGCAAGATGGATGAGAAATGGCAAAAATTGTTGAAAATTCCAAAATGTAGAAAATTAGGGTTTTAGTATTTTTTTCCATATCTGTAGAAAATGGTGGACAAGGCTGAGAAAATGAGGAGCAGGGTTGAGAAAATGGGAGGCAGGGCTGAGATATATCTCAAGCAAGGTTGAGAGAGGGTGTGTGCGCAAGGTTGCGTGTAGATTGAAAACATCAATAGTAGCTTCTCCAAAACATCTTGTCTTTAGCAGCTCCTCCCTCCAAAATAGCAGCTTCTCTTCCTTTGTCAGCTGAGGTGACTTCACATGGGTGGCATCCGTTGAGTGGTGGAGAGAACCCAATGTAACCACGGTACACTGCAAGTACCAACCAGCAGTGAAAATCCAGAGATTGCAGAAATTTTAGATCTACAAATAGATTTTCAGAATTAGAGAGACTCTATTGCTGCACTCCACAAGCAATTACAGCCACATTTAGAGGCCAAGGCACCAATTACATGTGAAATCCCCAAAATTTAATTGTAATTTCTGCTCCAAAAGCATTCACGGGCATAAATTTCACAATTTCGATCAAAAGCCCCAAATTTTCAGAAGGAAATCCGTCCAATTTGCATCAATACATGTACCCAAGCGCACGTACTAGGCAATTGTTGCACAAATTGAAGAAATTTTGCAAAAGCCCCAATTTTCTTGGGTTCGGTGTGCACAAATTTCAGTTGAATTAAAAAAATTTCACTAAAAAATAAAAAGCCCCACAATTTCTCGGCCAAATGCGCACCAAATGTGCAATTGTTGAGTCAAATTGTCTTGTCTTGCATCAAAGTCTGCAAATTCGGGAAAAGCCCCAAATTTTATGGCCAGATTTGCACATTGTGCTTGTGCAAATGAATGCGTGGTAAGGGAAGGAGAAGAGAAAATTGCAGAAATTAAAAAACGTAGGAAAAACGGGCCTATCGTGGCGTTGACCAGGCCCCGTCTCCTGCGCTCCTATCGCCTGTTGGACCTGCATGTGTGTCACTCGTGACTCTCGCCTTCCGCTTGACTGTTGCCTTCCGCCTGCGGCGTTGCATGCTTGCTTGCCTGCTTGCTGAACCCATCAACCACTTGCCTAGCCCGTCAACTGTTGACGTTGACCTATTGTAGCCCTGTCACAGCACTGGCCTGTCGTCTGCTTCCAACTCGCCTGTGAGAGCTGACTAGCTCATTTGCCCCTTGTTCTGATACCAGTTTGATGGTGGACTTGCTAGGATCAAGGCAGAGTACAAGACAAACCAAGTGCAGAGAGAAGAGTGAGTTGAAGAAGTGAGAGCACGACACAATCAATATTTGGTACAATGTCAAGGTGTATTACTTTAGGTTTAGATAATATATAAAGTACAAGAGTGTAGGGTTGCGTTCACAAGTGAACACCGTAAAAGGTACGGCGAGCCTTTACTCCCAACATTTCCATGGAAGCAAACTATGGTATCAATTGGTCAACACTTGGGTGAGCAGGGGTAGGGGTCCCATTCCGGGTGTAATCGAAAGGTGCGTAGGTTGGAGGTGGAGCCTACCCAAAAGTGCATGAGCACCACTTGGAACCGAAGGTGTAGAGGTCCTAAAGGCCGTATCTATATTTGAACAATCCGTCGGTGCGGTGTGTGCGATGACATGAGGTGTCTAATAGGGATAGATGAATGGTGTGAAAGATTATGGTGATGCAACGGAAGTAGAGGGTGGATGAGCGGGTTTTTAAATAAAGATGCATTAAATTAATTTTGATTAATAGATGAAAATTGAAATGAAGATGATGATGTGGAATGCAATGAAGTAGAAACACCATACTCATGCTAACTTTGATATGCAAAATTGAAAGAAGGAAAGGAAGAAGAAGAGTTACCAATGTTTTTCTTATAATCACCCCTTCTTGCATTAACATATATGAGTGGATATTCAATGGGAAATTTTCCATGATCAATATATGGCACCCTAGCTTCATCTTGATATTTACCATAATGCTACAAAGGCAATGAAGGAAAAAAACAAAAGGAATAAAAGTAGAAACTAGTATACCTTTCACTGACCTAGGAAAGATAGGCTGAAAGTAAGGAACACACTTCGGATCTCTTTCTCCAAGGGGGGGACCATTCCTAATGGAGGTCTTGACGGCCCTGCAACATCATCAGATTTATGCACAACATTTGAGGAGAAAGAGTCAAGTATACTTTCTTCACACATGTTTTGTTTAAAGGCTTGTCTTCCAAGCTCTTTAGACTTCTTGGTTTTGTGAGCCAAGATCAGTTGTAGCTGCTTATATGTGATAACATAGTGAGGTGTGTCTTCAACGTAGTCAAAAGGATCTTTGGCCATGTTGGTACCTTGCAGAGTTAGTAGTGGATGCTGCTCCTGCTCAATTCTCGGCATAGGCTTCTTTGGGGAATGAGTAGGTGTAGAAGTATTCAATGTCATCTTTCCTTCTGTAGTTCTTGCTTTTGAGATGGGCTTTTCAATCGAGGGCCTAGGTTTCTTTGGTGAGTACCTAATTGTGGCGCCATGTAAAGAAATGTTGTACCATAGAAAACACAACGCAATCATATGAAGCACATAGATTGATAAAGAAAACAGTTATGGTTAGGGTCTGCAATTTATGCACAAATTGAACAACCAAACACTTTTAAGTTGAAGTGTGAAGTGTACTTAACCAAGTACCAAAATCCCAATATGAGATTCTAAAGCAAGTGAAAAAGGGTGAAAACTCTCTCTTCTTGAAGAATGTGCCCATATTGGATAAACAGTACCCAAGCTGCAATTCATAGCAATTTAGTGTTATAGAACTGCATATGCCTCAGTATGTGTGCCAATATGAAATGTAGCAACTTAATGTCGAAAATCCCCAATTTTTCATTGTAATTTTCAGATTTACTGTGATTTCTTTGTTCAATGTCACATAAATAGCAAAATAATGCTATTCTGGTACCCGTCCATTGCTTTGGGATCTGTGCCATACAAAAGCCCCAAATCTTGGTGAAGAAATTTTGAGAAAGTTCAGAGATCTATACATAGAGCTTGAAAATTTGATGGAATGTCGCCTTGAGATGCGTGTTGACAACAAGTAGCAACTCCAAGGTGCCTTGGGATGTATGGCATATGCAAGAATCACAAGAGCCCCAAATTTTATCGATAAAATTTTGAGAAATAGAATAAATTTTATATTTACAACCTTAGAATTTTGTGTAATGTCAACCATTTCTAGATTTGATGAGTTGGTCTCTCTCATGATTAGCGAAGAGATCAATATGCAGAGTGCCTCATCTAAAAGAAATTGTAAATAGGTTCAAGCATTTTACTCAAGTTCAGGAAGGGGACATGGTAGATCCTCTTTGAGAGGCCATGGTACCGGACGTGCTGGCGATAATTAGCAAAACAAGTTAAATCAACAATTCAATGAAATATAGGTTTTAGGAGGTGGTAGAAACTTTAGAGACAACAAGAGCTCTAGAGAAAGAGGTGGATGGTAGAATAGAGATTCTAGCCATTCTAGTATTTTTTGTGACTATTGTGGCAAAATAGATCATATTGCAACTCATTGTTAACTAAAAAGGATAATATCTGCAGTCGTAAATTGCAATAAGGAAACTATGCATCGTCTTCACAACAAAATGAAAACAAAAATGTGCATCTATTTGTTATACAGCATATGATTAATGTTGTTATAAGAAAGGGGACACATGATGATGTATAGTATGTTGATTCAGGTGCATCTTGTCATGAGACCAATCTTTTTGAATGGTTTGAAGAGATGCAAGACTTACAAAATCCAAGCTATGTACAGATGGGTAATGATTCATGCCACCTAGTTTCACACATTAGAAAGGTTTCCTTGTCCTTGCATGATGGCGAGACAAAGAGTCTATCAGATATATTACATGTGCCATTAATCAGAAAGAATCTAGATACCAACTGTTTAAAATGGAGAGAGAGAGAGAGAGAGAGAGAGAGAGAGAGAGAGAGAGAGAGAGAGTGTGTGTGTGTGTGTGTGAGTGGGCAGCAATTCCACACTCAAAAGATACAAATGTGAGAATGATAGAATGAAAGTATAATATTTCTCAAGTAAGTTAGCCCTATCCCTAACTCAACAAGAGTTAATTGGACTCTAGAATTATTCCAAACTCTAGAATTATTCCAAACTCTAGAAGTGGTTACACAACTTATTAATGTAGTTGTGTTCACAGTGCACGCTACAAATCAACTAACTAAAACATTGGGTACTATCTCTTTCCCCCATCTCACGGTGCTGAGTTGAGTGCGACACGCGTTGATAGCTCCATCCTCACCCGTGACATGGTCCTTTCTTGTGGCTTTGGTTGTTACTAAATTGATTGCTTATTATGCATTCTCTATTTAGTAAATTTATGTCAATAAATTAATGACTCACTTTTCTTTAAGTGGTGATGATGATCTAGCATGGCCGTGAGGCCATTTAGAGACTAGTATTCCTAGTGCATCACTTAATGGGGTTATCAAAGTACGTGAGGCGGATATCTGGTACAAGCAGTACAAGTTATGAAGGGGGAAGGAAGTGTCTACCAAGTGGAAGAGTGTACACAAGAACCAAGGAGTTACACATAAGTGAAGATGAATTGAGTTCTAAGAAGAGGAAGTGCATTAGCATTATGTATATGTATTTATGTGTGTATGCGGGGACGCTTGGGAACGTTTACTTGTGTGTAATGAGCATTGCATTCATTTGGGGTCATCCTCTCCCTTACAAGTCAAGGTTTAAGGTCTTTTCTCTCTTAACGAATTAAGGAAAGAAGTAATTCTTTCACTAAGAAAAACGAGAGGTAATTTTCTCACTAAGAAAGATGAGAGACGTATCCTTTAGAAGTGAGAAGAGAAGTGATTTTCTCTTTCAAAGGTCTAAGATGACACAAGCCTTTGTGTGGAAGCGAATCTTAAGGTTGAGGCCCAAGGCAATCTAATGAACTCTCCTTATCGATGGCTCAAGGTGGTTGCATGGACCATAAATTAAGAATAGAGTTAAAAAGCTGATTTTCTTAAAATAGATATGGTGAATCCATTTTTAAAATATCTCGCGATAGAAAGTCGGATCTCTAAAAACGGCCCGCATGGGTTATCATAAATGATGAGATCTACAACTTTTGTGTTGAACGTTTTTCCATCCGAGCAAGGTACATAGAGATATTTCAAAATTAGTGCTGGAGAGTAGGTCCTAGAATAGCCACATCTTGCATGAAGATCAACCTTTCCAATCTTGGCACTCAAGTCTCTCTCTCCAAGAAGAGAAGCTCTTGGAGCCTATAAAAGGGAGGCTCTCCTTGGGTGTGGAGGAGGTGAAGGAAGCATATCACTTTGCATGTATGCAAGAGGAGGAGAGAAGGCGGTTGGAGTCTCATGAAGTGCTACGGAAGCTCTGTTGAAATCAAGCACCAAGAAGAGAGCCCTATATATATTGTGTAGGAGAGAAGAAGAGAAATCAAGATCAAAGGAGCCAACTTCCGAGTTGTGCAAGTGCTCACCGATTGTATACGGTGCATGGATGTGTGTAAATTGATGCTGGCCAACCCTCGAGTTGTGCAAGTGATGTAGAAGCTTTGCTGAAATCAAGTTCCAAGAGGAGATCCCTACACTTATTGTGTAGGAGAGAAGGAGAGACTCAAGAAGGATCAAAAGGTGTTAACTTCCAAGTTATGTAAGTGTTAGCCGGTTGTGTACCGTGCAAGGAACCGTAATCTTGTTCCCAAGATCTACAAGTTAAGAACTGGTTTATGTGTAATGGACGAGCTTGCTCCTTGTCAATAATATAACTCCACAAGGGGGGGGGATTGGCCCATCTTCTAGTCCCTAGTGTGTTGTCAATCTCTCTCTCTCTCTCTCTCTCTCTTCCTTTCTGTGCATCTTTCTTTTCTCTCATCTGTTCTCTCTTTGCGCCAGCATAATATTCACCATATATGTTTTAAGTATATAATGGACCATTTTGCAAACTCATGTGCCTTCTTTGAGTTCTTTTGTGTGTGTCATGTTGTGTTGTGAGCTTTCCATGTCGTGTTGAGTTGACAACGTCGCGATGCAGCATGTCTAGTGCTCTCTGGGCGCTTGGACGAGGTTGTGGGAGTGCCTCGCATGGGATTCCAAGGGTTGGACCATCACACGTAGAATTGGCAAATTCTAACAATAAGGATTGCTTCTTAAGGCTTTTGTAAAACAACATTCAACACAATCTTTGGTTTGTATGAGTTTTTTGTGTTACCATTTGGTCTCACCAATGCTCATGCAATCTTTAATAGAATGATAGAAAGAATCTTTAGAGTATACTAGGTTGTTATGGATGGCAATATATATTGGAGGTTAGGTTGGATCTTAGTATACTTCAACCTTTAGTAATATAAGTTAAAGAAATATTGCAATGGGTGCTAGTTTTGGGACTAATTGGGTGTGGAGTACCCAAGATTAAGTAGTAACATTTGCACTTTAGTTTATGTGAATTTTGTGCTTGCTTTAATTAGTGCCTAATCCAGTTGTTAACTATCCTTATGAAGAAGGAAGATTGATTTTATGAACAATTTTCCCCATGAGGGCCTTGTCCAAGTGGCACCATTGTATAGCATCTTTGTTAGAGCGTGACATTTTGCATTTCCCTTGGCCTTTGCGTTACCCCTAGCATTGGCATTTTATCCTTTTAAATATGCATTTGTGCATATTTATCCCTTTTTTATCAGAGAGTGATTGATTTGGATCCATCATATTTCCGGTAGCTCACATGGCAATCTCCCAAGGTAGTCTCTATAGCAACATTACATACATACCCTCCATATTTTCAACATCATCGACACCCACAGGTGGTTGGAATAGCTTTCTATTTTGTGATCTTGGATGTGATCATCCCTTTACTTTTCTCCTAGGGGCACATATACTTGAAAGGACAAAAGGAAAAAAGGACAACAATGGTCAAAGCTGTTGCATCGCCTTCGTAGGACTTGGTAGGTCATTGGGCAGCCAAAGAGCACCCTTTGTCCATTGCCTTGGTCTTTTTGGGGTGATCCTTTGGTCTCTTAGGCGAAGATTACCATTGTTTCTGTAGTCTTGGTAGACCATTGAGCAGCCGACGTGTACCCTTCGTTTGATATCCTAGTTGCTTTGGGTGGGATGCCCCAGGGTATTATGGGCTGAGCTATGCTTTGCAGTCCCTCTTGGGTACTAGTTTTGGGCCTGAGAAGAGGTGCTGAGCTAGAAATGCGTTACAAACTGATTGACTATTTAATACACCCCAAAACATGATTTTTACCAAACTTTCCTAGAGAGTTTATGTGTCCTATAACTTATAAGACAAACCCTAATTTGGGAGGATCCACATCTATAAATAAGAGATTGCCCCACTCAGCCCATTTGAGTCCATTGCAGATCCTCCTCCAGTTGGTGCCTACTTCTCCACCTCTCTACACCCATTTTGGTGGATACCTTAGTTTGCGGTGGTGACCAGCCTTGCTGCAGCTTCTGGTGATCAGTCTATAGCCTCAAGACCCTTGTGTTTGCAGCTGATGGCAGATTTCCAGCCTGTCTATAGTGTTAGTCAGCCATTTCCCTCAGCATTGAGCGTTTGGACAGTTGTGCTTGCTGCTGCTAGCTCCTCTGCAGCCTGCATTTGCAGCGTCCAGCTGTCACCTTCACTCGAGGGGCAGCCAACAGCTGCATTCTGCAGTCTATTGCTGTTGCTTTCATCCTCTTGATCTTCCTCAATCCATTGGGCCTTGTTTTGAGCTAGCTTGATCTAGACACATAGATTTGGGTTTGTCACTGCTGTTCACATCAGAGGTTGCCTTCTGTGTTTTGGGATCTATGCATAGTACAACACACTCTCCAGCTCATCTCTTTGCTGTGGATGCCAAGTTGAGTGATCCTCAACATATGTAGGAAGTCTGTCCAACTTCCCCTATGACTTAATTGACTTGCACTTCACATATGCACAACTTAATAATGCCAAAGCTAAGCATTTTAAGTAAACATTTCGTGACATCAATCTTAAATTGGATTAGCAAAACATGATACTTGCACTCATCAGGTGAAGAGTGTTAAGAAGTAGGTGCCTTTATATAGGCACCATTGAACACCATTTTTGAACCCCAAGGTGTGCCTTGTGATCAAAACTTATGTTTGTGGTTCCTTGTGTATAGATTGGGTGTAAGGAGACTTGCAAATAGGTTATATCAATCTCATTCTACAATCCTGTGTGACTTTAAGATGATGAGCCCATGAAGCTGACATGAATGTGCAGACCTGCTTCATTGGCTTTCACTTTTGGAGTCGATAGTTGACAATTGAAATCAACATCCCTTGATCGAGTAATTAAGAAGGTTATCAAAGCCATCTCTGTTGAGAGTCCGTTTGTACAAAATGCATGTGCTTTGAGTCTTTAACTAGTCTCTATTTCCGTTATTGTGATTTTCGAATCTTATCATTGTCACTTGTATTGTGAATCATATCTTGTAGATATCTTATTGTTTTTGCCTGGTAACTAGCTGATTATCTTGGCGCACTCTTTTACCATTATTGCCTATTTTACATGGTCTCTTGCCAAAGAATGTGACTTGTTTATGGTGATTTTGCAGATTGTACAAGTACAGTGTGTAGGTGACTTGATATTCGAAGAATAGAAAAAACATTGATTTTCAGCGAAGGCTTCATTTCTTTGAAAGAGCTGCCTGTTTAGTGTTTACCTCTTTTTTTGTTTCATCTCTGCAAGATGACAAATAACATTGAAGCTTAGTTTTTTCTGATTGTAAGGCCAATCTCTCAAATTTCCTTTATTGACTTAGGCTACTGGATTCCCTCTCTCGAAGAGGGGAAACATGACGTCTGACCTGTAACAATGAACATCCAGAGTTGTGTTGATGTGCCATATTATGATGCATGCTGGTGGCTGTCATTTGATCAGTAGGTGACTGTAAGTATACAAGGGAAGGAAAGAGAATCACGTTTTCTGTACTATGTGCTTACTGGTTTAGCCGTAGATTTGGGTTTGAACATCATGATTATTGCTGCCTTCGGCTCTATCATGTGTCGCTGAAAATGGTGACAATTTCTGCAAGAATTGTTCACTGCTGTGTGTGGCCAAATTAGTCCGAGTGGAAATAAATAATGGGTCATGCTTTCTTACCTTGACATTCAAACTCAAAGTGCATAAGCAATTGTCCTCCTCCCTTTTGCATCTTACTTTTTCTAAATCTCTTGAACTGTTCATCTTTTATCTTCCCACAAATCCTTCCAAGTCAGTTTTCAAGTGTATTTTTTTGACATGATCTGACAATTCTGACAACTCTTGAAATGACCAAAATCCTGACATGTTCTGACAATTCTGATAGCTCTTGAAATGACCAAAATCCTGACATCCTAATGCACACTGCGAAACAAAGCAGTTTTCTTCCAGAGGTCTTCACTAGGATCTCATTTTGCAAATGATATCAGCAGTAGGTACAGGTGTAAAGTCTCAAACTCTTAACAATCTTGCTCAATTTTGTATGAAACTGTTTTCTTTTGCGAGCATGGTCTAAGGGTCTTTTGTACATGAGTTGTAAAAGAACCACGTATGAAATGTATTCACAAAAGTCAACGGGCTCTTATTTGCAATTTCAAAGCCCACAAAGTGACTATATTCAGGACTTTAAAGCAGGTCCAGATTATGAAGGTTTGATGCTAGCTAGGGGTTTTTGGGGGTGGGGGTAATTGCAGTGTCTGTTTCTTGATATTTTATTGTTGCTTCCATATCTCTTTCCCATAGGCCCACCAACTTCTTTGGCATTTTGTCTTGTGTTGTCCTTCAAACTATGGCTACTAGACTTTAATGAGTGTGGATCATCAACCTCATATCCCCTATAATATATTCGCTAGTTTTATGTGAGTCTTTTATGAAGTGTTGACACATTCATATAGATCGAATAGAGTAAATCTAGAGCCCACATGAAGCTGTTGCTAGATTACTCGAAGTTGATATTGCTCTCAAATTGAGTTGGCAGTTTTTAGGATGTTTCTAAGCTAATGATGTGGCCATTGCATAACATCTTGACATGTTAGTGCTTCAAAAAAAGTGTACTGAGATTTCTTGCTATTGTTCTTCTTCATGTAGTTTCTACATTCTTGCTTTAGGTTTGGATCATGCTTTGTTTATTTGATTGGATTGATTGTGAGTTATTTGTTCCATGACATGCATATTAAGCCTTCGAAATAGCTTTATATGGATCATAATCCCAATCTTCAGTTCCAATTCAAAGTGTCGTTTGATATCACTTCAATAAAATGGGAGGGTTGAAACTAAGTGGTCCTTGCATGGGATAACCTTACCACACATTTGTCATTGATCCTAGTTCAAAAGCCTATTGGGCTCAAGGTTTTTGAATGTGCTTTTAAGGTAGTCATGGGTCTTTTTGTTAAAATAGTGTCTTGGTTTGGGTTGACCTTTGCATCATGCATGACTTTGTGATTTCAAAGTTATATTTATTTGGATGTATCAAAGAATATTTCACAATGTTTGCAAAACTTGGTAGACTCCACTCTTTTATGTAAGTCCATAAAGCATGGATTTTTTTTCTTAATCTTGTACTTAAAAGTACCAATGATTTATTTCTATAAATGAAAACCTTTTTCAGAACTAGTAGAAAATAGGATGGGAACATTTGAAGATGGAAAAGGTTGAGATGGCCTTTGGGGAGAGAGAGAGAGAGAGAGAGAGAGAGAGAGAGAGAGAGAGAGAGAGAGAGAGAGAGAGAGAGAGAGAGAGAGAGAGAGAGAGAGAGAGGTACTTATGTCCTTTTCAAAAGTTGCATAGTTGTATTGGACTATCCATGATGCATCATCAAATATCTAGATACAATTCACTTAGTGTTGAGGAAGTGCAAAATTAACCTAAAAACTATTACAATCAAAGTAATCAAACCTTTGCAAAAGAGACCCTCTTTTTAGGGGGTCCTTGAAGCTTTTGAATGTCTTGCTTGCACGATGTAAGACCTAGTTGCCTTCTAGGTTGCCTAAATCTTGGTGGTCTCTTTTGACATGTTTGTAAAATCATTTGGTTTGAGCTCATTTGCAACCCATAACTTGGAGCCCTTGAGTTTGTTAGAATGTCTCAAGTCCTAGGTGCCTTCTAGGTTGCCTTCATCTTGGTGATCTCTTTTGATGTCTTTGTTAAATTATTTGGTGTGAGCTCATTTTCAACCCACAACTTGATGCCCTTGAGTTTGTTATGATGTCTCAAAATGTTAATTTTACTATTGAACCCACAAAATATAAGGGTGGATTTATGCTCTCCTTGTTTACGGATCTCCCATGGCTTTGGAACACATAGGAAGCCATACTTTTAGAAGACATCATTGGTCTTCGTGTTGAAGTGATGGATTTCAAGTAATCCTCTTGGCACTCTTCTTCATGCCATCATGTAGGAGGCTTTGAATTCATACATGTAACTTTTTTCGAGCTCATGTTAACAAATTGTTACATGGAATTTGGTGTCACCATAGAGGATGCACGTTTCTCAATTTTGCACCACCTTATTACATTCTTTCACTTCTTTTGTAGGTTCTTTAAGCATGTTTATTCAAGAAACACTATTCTTGGTGGTCTAATAATCCCCAAGCAACTGCATACACTTGTCGGAGATGGAGTTTGAAAGAATATTATTTAAGTTGAATTGTCTAATACTATATGGTGTCCTTGGTGGTAGTAAAAGCTGATATAAAGGTCTTTTGTGTGTGGAGAGGGGGGGGTATGTCAAGTAGAGATTTTTGGTGATTGTAGGATAATATTAAAATTTCCACTTGGTGGCCATGGTGGTTATGACAATTCCTCAAGATCTTGCTCACATCACTTGGCAACTTGGTGGGAGTTGTACACTAAACTCTGATTGTGTGAATGTATGGGACTAGTCAATGTGCATTTCAGCTTGAAGGTGGAGGGCTACTTTGAGAGAGGTATGAGTAGTGGCTATTGGAAAAGTAGTTATAGACTAGCTATCATTGGAAACAATCTCGTTCAATAAATTGAACAACTAGGATTGTGTTGGCTTAAAAAGCATAATGCCATCTAATTAGTTTTAAATGGTGAGCGTACCACTTTCAGAGCACTTTTTGATTTGTTTTAGGAGTGACAAAACTACTTTCTAATTGCTTCAAGGAATGCTTTCAAATTACTTGTAATATTTACTTTTTGATTGCTTTAAAAAAAATTGACTCATCACTTTAAAAGAGAGCCGTCGAATACGCCAGCTACACCCAACATTTTAAGTATGTTAAAGTTGTGGGTGATCATTTTGGTAGTACCTAAAAGTCATGGGTGACCATTTTAAGTGGTGGGCAAGCATTTTTATGTAATATTAGACTTTTAAGTAATGTTGGACTATTAAAAATAAAACTTGAAGTGTGAAGTAAGCAGCTTCCACTGGAACAAAAGTCAGATGCCAGATGAGCAAACAAAGCTCAAATCCTCATGTGAGTGGCATCCAAGCGTCCAAGATATATCAAATATATAGCTGGGAGCATAAGACCTAATAAAAGCTTCAAGCTCGTAAGGTTATAGACCTCTCAAGCATCCAATGAAGTAACTGACGATTGATGTCAAATGTCCTAATCTCAAATCGAATATCAAATGCATTCAATAGCATAACCAAGCATAGAGCTTTAATGCCATGCACCAATACATCTGATAGAATGCTCAAATAGCATGAAAGAGCATTAGGCATAGACTATCCATGTTAAAAGCTTGCTAGCCATTGTATGTACAACAGTAAAAGGGCAGTCAAGTCTCAGCAAAAGTGTGCTCAATCAAAGCCCAAAAGCATTTCAGGAGCACGGCCAAGCATGTGGCATCAACCATAGAATCCGGGAGCATCACATAAGCCAAGAGTATAACATTTTTCAAATAAATAACATTCAGTCCTGTTATGACAACAATGATATTTGTGAGAAAACTGAGCTAAAAGAGTGCTCAAATCAGTCCAGTAGCATCTCCAACCAATTATATATGATCTCCCAAGTATCTAGCAACAAAACATAAGTATACGAGCATCTTGAGAAGCATATACGAGCTCTAAACATTGAATATATGGTTGTCCCTATTTTATGATAGCATGCTACTCGGTTTGCATTGTTAATAGCTGAAGCTCAATGACTCAAAACCAATGCTCAATGTTAATGGTCAATGTGGGAAGGAGTAAAAAACAATGCCAAAGCCTTTGTCCAATGTCGGGGAGTGATTGAACAAGCACAAGTGCTTGAAAGTGGCCATAATTGAAAAAACGTGTTTATATTTCTAGCCGTGAATATTGAGTTGAATACTCCATGAAATAAGCTCAATGTAGACTCAAGATTTCCCTGAGATAGCCCCAATAGGTCTTGAGAAGTCCTAGAGCAATGAGAGCTCAATATGAGCCTCAAGAAGTGGAGCTATGGCTGCCAATGGTGAAACCGAAATGTAGGTAGCTCGAATGAGAGCTGAAGCAATGCCGGATTGAGCTCAAGCTCACGAAGAACATGGCTCTAATACTAGTTGAAGGGACAAGCCCAAGTGGAGACATGAGCAAGCGGAAGCAAGAGAGGTGTGAGCCATGACGAACGGAGCGAGAGAGAGACTCAAGATGTGGGAACTCCAACAGTCACAATGTATGATTGACATTCCCTTTATTCAAATGTTATTGAAAGAATAAAGAATGAAGTGACAACGATGGACACTCATTGCCTGTAGTGTGTAGGTGCGAGTATTATCAATGTAGTAATACATTGGGTAGCTAGGCACAAGTGCCTTTACCCCCAACAAAAGTTGCAATATGGTATCATGGCTTGGAAACCGAATCCATTAACTACCATTGAGTTATTCTTTGCAACCTTTCGAAGAGAATTTTCCCTCGAGAGAGGTGGTTAGTATTAATTGTGTGTTTTGAATGTGACACGTCAAGAGCCCCATGAGAATGCTCGAGCGTATGCATAGAAACTGAAAGAGGTGTTTTGCAAATTGCAAACCTCTATTCCTATTCCACCTTGTGTCCACTTGCAATACTTTTTACATAGATTAGACTTCAATATCCAAGTGTAGTTGAGTACTGTTGCTCTTGTTAATAGACACTTATATTACACTAGCAGAAAAGATAGAGTCATGCTTACAAGTGGCCTATGCATCTAGGGTAAACCTAAATTCGAGTCTAGGTCCTACAAATGATCTGGCATTGACCAATGGAAGTCAAGGTGCAACTAGTACACCTATGACCAATTTGAATGGAAGAGGAATCATAATGTAGAAAGTGCGGACGCTGGGGCGGCTCCTAATGTTTCTATACAAATAACTAGCCAAATGGTTCCACTAAATAATGAAAGCCAAATGATGAACCCTAATGGCATGCTAATTAATCCATGGGTCCGAACCCTAATTAGGTGGTTAGGCCAGATGAACAGTAAGCGTATGACCATGGTTATGAGTCTAGCGCATCAAATGTTCTTGGCAAAGTCAAGGACATGATGAAGGATTATACTAATATGATAATGGAATAATATAGGTAAATAGCCGTATATGTTAATTTTCTAAAGAACCAACAAAACTTGATAGGAAGTTGATGTCCTAATAAAGAGGGTGGCCCATCAGGATTTAGCTATAAGTGGTGTAGTGGTGGTCAAAACTTTTCAAGAAACTGCCATGATGTTAAATGTGATATATGTGAAAAGTCCGACCATCTAGGTAGTACTTGTTGGAGTAAGATTATCTCTTCTCAACAAGGGAGTATGTAGCCAGATTCGATTGTCATCAACAAGCACAAGGGAATAACCTTCAGTAGGATGAGGGAGATATTATTTCGTCTTCTATTCCTATATAACTCAACTTCCTTGTACCTTTAAACTTTTTTTTGAGAAAGGAAATAATCCAAAATATCTCGTTGCAACAATACACTTTTTTTAAATTCGAACACAAAAAGAATATATATTCTGTGATAAAAGAGAATTTTACAACCTCCTTAAAAAAAAGAGTAGGAGAAGGTTCTCTCAAAGAGATTACAGCTAGGGACACTAAACTACACTGCACTTGTACCTTGGAGAAGGCTTTCACTACAATTCGATAGATATGCTTCTTACTCTCTAGAGAGTTGAAAAGAGCTATAAGATCACTTACTATCTTCTCATACACATTTTCAATGTCATGCTTGCTAAATTTCCATCTTCCATGAGCTATATCGTTCCTACACCTCCAAATATTGTTGCAGGCCATTGCTCTAATCATGGCCCAGTTCAGCCAAGCTTCCTCAGTTAGCACCATGGTCCCCTAGAAGAGCTTTTTAAAGGTTAATGGTGCTAGAGAAGCTAGCTTTGAACATTACATTCTCCACCTTTTTCCAAACTTTCCTTACTAAACTACATTCGCAAAACAAGTGTAGGATGGTTTCTTCAATTTTGTTGTAGAACACATAGAGGGGTTTTGAAGCACAGAAAGAGCTGGCATTTGTCCTAGTCAGGAGGGCCATGAACAAAATCCTTAACATGAAGAGCTTGAGTCTAAAGAAGGGGGTGGCATTCCAAACTCTTCTACCTTTTCTCTCCTAAACTTCCACTAAGTCAAAGGGAACCTTTTAGAGCATCTGGTTTTTAGCCTATGCAGGTAAATAGGCAAGGGGATGTGAAAGTGTTTCCTTTATTTTTCCTTGTCTAGGTGGACACCTAATGGGTTTTGGAGTGCTCTCAGAGGGGGGGGGGGGGGGGGGGTTGGGGGGACGTGACATGGGGAGAGGCTATGGGCCAATCTTCCTTTTTGTGCCCAAAAACTTCTACAACCTAGACAAGTTCTTCATTTGAAAGGGAGAATTATTGGATTAGTTTCCTACAAGATTTCCATTTGGCTTCATGTACATTCCATAAATCTAACCATCGACTTAGCCCCTTCACATTTATCTAAGAGGATAGAGACTTGTTGATTTAAATTGGGCAATAATTGCCCTCATAGGCCCTTCTTTGAGACCAAATTGGCTAGAGCATTGAGGGGTCACCTTTGGGGTTCTCTTTCCAAATTTTGGCCGTTAGAAAGGACTTCCAACAGAACAGCACATTCCTAGCCAGTCTCCCATAGGTCTCTATGAAACTTAGGCCTTGCATCTTTGGGGAGCATTGAGCTTGCTACAAAAAGAAGCTGATGATGGAGCGCCAGGGTTGACTCGAATCTATATAAAAGTATATATTAAATCTGTTATTTTAATATTATTTATATTAAAATAATCTGTTCAAATCATTTAATAATAAAGATTTGTGATTTGTTTAAGATGATCACCGAAGAATCTTAAACTTATAGTTTATAAATGAAATAATAATTTTAATAATACAAAATATCATATGAATACATATTATTATGCATTATATAGATTCACGCAAAGATTATTTATATAATACTTTGCTCAGCACATTAGTATTGTTTCATCTATCTATGAGGCATAATGCGATTAGTATCACACGTTCGCTTGGTGCAATAAGTCACTAATCATGGGACAAATAAACAATGAAAATTTATAAATAAATAAATTTAAAATAATCTTATCAATATATTCTTATAATATATATTGTGAAATCCCATGGTATAGATCCCTATCACATTCTTAGCTTATAACTTATAAAAAACTCACAAAATGACAAGTAAAGTCTAGTTTCTATTGCATACTCTCCTATCGAGAAGTAACCATCCTCCCTTATATATATTTCTACTGAAAGAGACATGAACTAGCATTAGTGCTCAAATAAAAAGTTTGAAAAATTTAAGATACTCATAAAAAAAGCATAAACAATCCAAGTACTTTGGAAATCTTGTGAAGGTATACTTACTATTGTGGATTTTTATATGCATTTTAATGCATAGAATTTATGTAATTTACAACGTGAAAAGATATAATTTGAAAATTATGTTTTGTATGTGTAAAAACTTTACATACTCATATATGTAATATATTTATTTTGATGCATTTATTAGAAAAAAAATTATTTTTATAAAACTATTACAATCGTATGTATTTTAATTTATTTACACAAAAACAAGTCTACAATGTAAAGAAAAGTAAGAACACAAAAATGATACTTTCAATGTATTTTGAGCACAAGAGCCCATTCTAATATTATAAATACATGCATAGGGAGGATGCTTACCCATTCATCAGGACAAATCATATACATCCTCGTATCGTGCAAGTTATTGAAATTATATTCTCTCATGACATTTGTTCTGTTATTATGTTATTCTCAATTATTGGCTAATATATGGTGAAGGCAAGCAACATTAATACCACTGTTGTGAAAAACCACATGGTAAATCTAACATCTCAAATATTAACTACAAATAACATTGTGAAACATAAAAGAATAGAATAAGTTAATAAATTTAAAAAAATAAGAAAGAAACACACGATATGACTAAACCTCTTCTATGACAAAAGTCATAGTTTGCCCAGCAAGGATACACCTTATAGAACATATAAGATACCACTTGAGTTCAAAAGAAAGAATATATTATTTAGTAAAATTTACAAAATTTTATTTATAAAAGAGGGTTTTTTAATTACGATTTGATAAAAATTCGTAAGTTTAGTAAAGTAAAATGGATCATTTTATGGCCTTATAGTATGCAAATAAATAGTATTTTTTAATACCCTTTGAACGCACATAATATAAATGATTTCTTATAGATGCACCCCATGATGGTTTTTCATATTTTATTATAAAATATTATTTATATACATATGCATTCATATCATCTATCTAATTGCGAAGAAAATATAAATACTAATCAAACTACAGAGTTTTATATATTAAGAGATTTCATGTACCTTGCTGCAATTGATGTAGCAAAATTTGTGTATTGAATCATGATGTTATGACATCACCATCATGTTTGGAACGTGCCAAAATGACTTTGAAAGCTTTGAGTTCCAACTCTAGATGAGGAAGAAACAACAAAACTAAGTTTTACCCTACTCTTGTTTTGCATACAATCCTACTACTTTTGTAAAGAAAGCTAGAAAAATTTTCTAAAAATAAGCCACATAAATAAAATAACAAAGCATCCCATGAAAAAATATTATTTTAATCAGTATTTTTATATTATTTATATTAAAGAGAATAAATTAAATCATTTAATAGTAAAGACAAATGATTCGTTTAAGATTAACACTAAAGAAGCTTAAACTTATAATTCACAAATAAACTAATTTTTTTAATAATATACATATCATGTGAATACATATTATTATGTATTATATAAATTAACCTGAAAATTATTTGCATAATACTCTACTCAACATATCATAAAGCACACTGGTATTCTTTTGTCTATCTGCTAAATATAACACAACCAATATCACACCATGCACCTCGTGTGATAAGTCATTGATCATGTGGCAAATAGAAAATTGAAATTTATAAATAATTTAATTTAAAAGTATCTTATTATTGAGCTCCCAATGCCAAATTGCCAACTTTTTTGATTCAAATAAAGAGGTGATTGAGAATTAGTTTCAATGGTTTAACATCCCCCATAGTTGCAAGTACTTGGAGGGAAGTGGAAGCAATAAAAATTACACCACATAGTGAACATAATTTGAGCAAAGAATAGAGAGTACACAACAAATATGACAAAAACAAAAATTTATTCAATTTAAAAAAATCTAAGACAAAGATGGATTTATCTATTTGCGCACTTCCATTGTGAAGCTTAGGTGGAGATTTAGAGATATAGGTGAAGAACCCAAGGCTAGTTAGAAGAACTTTGATTGGGTGAAAGATATATTGATGATGGATTTGGAGGAGTCTTTCTTTTATAGCCCAAGAAGGTAATCTAGTTGGCATGTTTAACCATATTATGAACCTTCGCTAGTAACAAGGGAATAATCCAATGAATATTTTATTTACTATCAAGCTAGGGGCATTATCCTTGAACCCCCATTAGGGGGGTGGTTGGCCCCCCTTTAGGACCCCTAGGAGTCCCTAATGACTCCCATATGCTGCAACTCAATGCAGTGTGCCTCAAGTTGCTACTAGCTTAACTACTCTATCTAACCCAAAGGCTAGACCCACAAAGGTCACCCTTTTGCCATCAAATCACATAAACCTCATCTAACATACAAGTCAAGATGACCCAACCAATGTCCAAGCTCACACATGGCTTCTCCTCATATTGGGGGCCTTACAACTTTAAGCAACATGGATCATTGTTGGCATCTTACAAGGATGGGGCATTGAGCATGTCTAATAGAAGTTACACTCATTGGATAATTTTTAGAATCCACATTACATGTCTTTCCTCAATGAGAGTAACTATTTGAGCTCCAAGTTTGTCCACTAAAGCTCGCATGGTGGAGCAATCTTTGTCAAACTCATTTTCTCCTTCGACTTTCAACTCAAGTTCAAGTACTCCCTTTTTTGGCAATTCTCAATATGGTACAAAGAAACAAAGCACAATTCTTCTACATTGCTTTTAGACATATGTTGTGTCAACATGGTGATTGCTTCTGGATAGTGTGCACAAACATTTTTGTGCTCATCCCATGTTAGTGTCCAATATAGGTGTTTGCAATCCTCATTAACCAATGTTTTGAGGTACATGTGGACAGCAACATATGCAAATAATTTGATCATTTTCCTGATTTCATTATGGCATTTGATCTCTAATTGATTCTCCTTTTGAACCCTTTCCTTGGCCATTTCCATGACAAGTACATATCTTTCTTTCCACTTGGGCTTAAAATGCATGAGGTTTTGGCCAAGAATATATTTTTTTTTGCAAGAGATGGGTCAATTTAGTTGTTGGTACTTAGGAGACTTGGGGTATTTGATTGGGCTAGCCACTAGCTTGTTGAGATGTTAATCAATAACATTAGAGTCTTTTATCATCCCTTTATAGAGCTCCTCTAGGTTGGATTGAGCAGGATTGTTAGCATTTGATAATTTTGGCTCTTCCACATGTGGGGATGGTTTGTTCAAAGCTTGGAGTATTGATACTAAATTAGTAATAGTTTCAAGTTGAGCCTTGGTAGTTACAAGTTCTTTGATCTTATTTTGGTAATCAAGAACTTGCTTTTTAGAGATCAACTTGATTTGGCTAGGTTCCATTGTTGTTTTAGGTTTTGGACATGGCCTTATGTTAAAGTTTCAAGCATGATTGGAGAAGGTCATTTTGACTTCATCATTGATTTAGCTCGTGATCTTGGCTTGCATCTAGGTCTTTCTTTCTTGCTTCCTATAGATATTTGAGGCTTATAATTTTTCTACAAAGATGATATTGTGGGTCATGTGGGATGTTTAGGCAACCACAACCACTAGTTTCCCATGTAGCATCTTTGCACACATAAGAGGGTTTGGGAATCCATTGTTGCTTTGTGCTAACTCTCCATCAACATTTGTGATTGTATGATCTAGATGGCCTACTTAATTTTGGTGAAGGCTTTTCACATTTGATTATGATGGTCTTGTAGGTTGTTCCTATGTTCATGATAGCATTTATTGTCTTATCAGCAAAGTGAAGCACTAAGTGGTTTTTGCTTTTCTTTTTGCACTCTAAGAAAATCCTTTAGGACTTTCTTACCCTTGTCTCAACACCATGGATTGACTTAGAGGTTGGTCTCTTGCACTTGTTCAACCTCTTCCCAAGATAATCAAAATTGATATTTGGGAGAGTTATGAGACTTGAAGTCCACATTGTCACCATCTTTATCCCACTTGCAAATCCCCCTTATCCACAATCCTTTTTGTCAATTTAGGCTCGTCATAACTTGGGAAATAGGAAAGATCAAAAGTAAGCTTAAGATCCAAATGACCTACTCCAAAGCAAGATATCCCCTTCTATTCTAAGCTCCAACCCACCTAGCCTTTTCAAGTACAACTTGCCATGCTTGAACCAAACAACTCACCATCTATGATGATCTAATATTTTTTTCTCTTCCTTGTTAGTAGGGGATAGATCCAAGATGGATTGGGATGTGAGGGCCCTTGATGTTTACTTCAAGCAACCATCACTTAAGCATCAAAGTCTAGGGTTGCACACAATCCATTCTTTTAGAGAGGCTAAACAATAGAGTTGAAGCCTTTTGTAAGAGCCTTGGTATGCCCAACCCTCCTTCACTCACATGGGTTGTAATCAATACCCCAAGCACAAACCTCCATCCCAAGAATCCATGCATGTGGATGAGTAGCTGGATATGAGTGACAATGATGTGAGGCTAAAATTGCAGAAAGGAATGATTGCAAACAAAGAGATAGTTACCATGACCAACAAGGAGGTGAGAGGAGTCATAACTACCATCATTTGAGAAGGGAGGAGAGTATCATCAAAAGTGAGGAAAGATAAAGGGATTTGGCAAAAGGAAACCCTAGTAGAGGGTACATTCACACAAGGACTCTAGGGTTTGAGGGCTAAAGAGTAACTTTAAGATAGGTCCACAAGAGAGATAGCGATTAGATTAATATAAAGTAAATTTTCTATATAAAGATACATAGCATTAAAACTTTGTTTAGTCCAATAATTATAAACTCCCATTCCAAATAGAGAATGCTAATAGTGTATGATGTAAAACATCTCATTCAAGGAGCTTGTGTATGCGTGCGCATGCGCACACGTGTGTGTGTGTGTGTTTTTTTTTTTTTTTTTTGCAATGCTATAATGGGAGCTCACACTCAACCGTCAAGACCCACGGACCGCTTATTCCTTCAAGTGTTTCAAGTGAGCACTTATGGCTACCTCTCACACAGCCGACACACTATGCCTCTCTACAAGTGTAGTGAACTTACCTTGATGCCCGATTGAGTAGCTTCCTCTCTCAAGTACTCCGATAGCTCCACGATTCCTGATGCGAGCTCAAGCATCCTCAAGCCTCTTCCTCCAAGATCCATCCTCCATAGCCACACACGAGATGTGAGAAGAGAAGAGAAGAGAAAAAAGAGAGAGGAGATCGTAGAAGGTTTCACCTCCAAGATCCCTCACCCTCACACACTCACTCCCTCACTCACTCATACTTCCTCCCTCAAGCACTCTCAAGCAAACAAGAGAAGAGAAGAGAAGGAGAAGACAAGAAGAGTCCACTTTGCCACATACCAAAGAATGAGCTTATTATTCACTTTTTGAGTTTATATACAAAGCCCTCATCCCTTTGGGCACCCATCCCCTTTTTTACATGACTGGCCATCATGGCAAGGTCCTCTTTTCCATTCCCTTCTAGTTGCGTTTTTCTCTTTACCCATGCCCTTATACCCTTTACAATTTGCACAGGAGAGAGCCTAGCACTCTTTTACAAAATTTTGGTGACGCCTTTGCATTTTTAAAATGCACTTCTATATTTGACTTGGCTTTTGAGTCCACCCTTGCACTTTTATTCGTTTCCCTTCTTGCTTCTTCCGTTGTGTTCAATTTCCTTCTGGGCCACCTCTTTTAAGTGACTCAACTTGCACTTTTCCACTTCTTCCAATTTCTTCTTATGCTGAGGTTAACATTACCCCCTCCTAGTTTAGTGCCAACCCCATGCTATGGCACTGATATGTGTAGTAGTTGGAAGGTGGGATATGTGTAGCCAAATGGCTTTTTTGAGTTTGTATACAAACCCTTGCAGGGGATGGTATTGGATGGCCTGGCCCTTGAAATTGAAGATGTAGTTGGGACGGGTCCCTCTTTAACGTTGGCTTGAGTGGATCTGTCCTTTAAAATTGAATATGGTGTTGGATGGATCCTCCTGGGAGATTGGCGGAGGGCATATCAGGTTTTGAAATTTAAGATGGTATTGGATGTATCCCCTTCTTGCCCTCCGAGGTTGTGATGACGCGATCTTAACATGACATTTCTCTATTCCCTTCAAGTTGCCGTATCCCTTTACCTCTATCCATATAGAGTGCACCACTTGCACTGGAGGAAACATGCGTGCCTTATAAAATAAATTACATTGCACCTCACACTTTCCTTACAAGCGCATTTGGAGGTTCTCCCTCATCCTTGACAGAGCCGTGCTAGAATATTCAATGCTTATCTCCATCCTCAAGAGAGCATTCTTCATCCTTGACAGGGTCTCCCTCGTCCTTGAGAGGACCTCGCCAAAGTAGTTGGAGCTCCCCCTTTTTTTGAGCTTGTCTTTTCCTGCACTTTTTGACTGGGGCTGCCTCGGTTTGCCTCTGCCTTGTTTCTTCTGCATGTTGAAAATCTCGCATAAGATGACCCCTCTCTTAGACGAGTGCTCATTCGAGGTTCAATGATTTAAAAGGGCAGATGTGTGAGTCGATGATGATGGGGTCTCGAGGAAATTGTCTTGGGAAGAAATGGAATACCTGGTTAAGGTGGTGGAGGCCGGGAGTGCATTGCATGGATGATGGGGCCTCCGAAGTTGGGGGGTTGGGGCCTTTGTTTGTATCTGAAAAGAAAAGAAGGTGCACTACTTGGGGGTGTGCCTGCTTTGCTGTGTGGTGCATCGTGCTTGTGCTAGTGGAACTGGGAGTTGGGTCAAAGCTTGGGTGTTGTCCCGCACTTGAGGATCCAGTTTGTGCATAAGGGAGATACAGTGCGTGTAGCTTAGGGTGACAGGTCTAACCATTGGTGAGTGTTACCTCCCTAGGCATGTCCTGCCCTACTTGATATGCCCTAAGCGTTGTAGAGGCGAGCGAAAACTCAACCATTAAAACCCACAGACCGCTTATTGTTCAAGCGTTTCAAGCGAGCACTAATGGCTACCTCTCACATAGCCGATGCACTATCCCTCTCTACATGTGTAGTGGGCTTACCTTGATGCCCGATTGAGTTGCTTCCTCTCTCAAGAACTCCGTCGATAGCTCCACGATTCTTGATGCAAGCTCAAGCATCCTAAAAGGTCCACCTCCAAGCTCCATTCTCCATAGCCGCACGTGAGACAAGAGAAGAGAAGGGAAGAGGAGAGAAGAAGAAGAGAGGAGATGGTGGAGAGCTTCACATCCTTGATTCCTCACCCTCACACACTCACTCCCTCACACTCTCACACTCCCTCCCTCAAGCATACACAAGCAAGCAAAGAGAAGAGAAGGAGAGAAGAAGAAGAGTCCACTTTGCCACACATCAAAAGAATGAGCTCTTATTCATCTTTTGAACTTTATATACAAAGCCCTAAATCCCATCTGGGGTCATCCCCTTTTTACATGGCCGGTCATAGCCTAGGCCCTTTTTTTTCCATTGTTCTCCTATCTTTCTAGCTTCCTTCCTATCGCCCATCTACCTTTACAATTTGCATAGGTGGAGGCCCGACACTCTTAAAATAAATCATGGTGTGCCTTACACTTTTTTACAAAAGTATCGATTTGCACTTTTTCTTGTGTGCCTTTCTTCTTAATTTAGGACTTTTTTGTACTTCTTGTGTTTCATCTTCCGTTTTACTTTTTCTTTGGCCTTGTCCTCTGCTTTAGAGTTTCCCAATGTTCCCCCTTGTTCGTCTGAGAGTTAACATTACTCCCCTCCTAGAGGAGTGCCAGTGCCATGGCACTTGCTGGTGGTGAGAGAGGCTGTGGTGCTGGGTGGCCAGGGGCTTCTTGAGGTTGTGGACATATCATATTGAGGGTGTGTTGGAGAGATGTTTGGAATTGGAAGGCTCTTGAGTGTGGAGTGAGCCTTGGTATTGGAGGGATGGTGAGGTGCGGGTCCATCATTCAAATTCAAAATGGTGTTAGATGGATCCATGCTTAGAGCATGGTGGGTGGACAGATTCTTCTTTGAAATTTAAGATGGTGTTAGTCGGATCTATCATATGACCTTCCATGGGGCTAAGTTCGTCTGCGCTGTTCCAAAGGAGCTTCTTCATTTACTTTCTGATTGTGGCTGTTGTGTCCCCTTGCTTGGTTGTACTTTGCCTGGAAGTGTATTGCATGGATGATGGGGTCTAGGAAGTTGGTGGCAGGGCCTTCACGTGTACTTGGAAAGAAAAGAAGGTGCACGACCTAGGGTGTGTCTGCCTGATCGTGGAGTGCGTGGTGTCGATGCTTGTGGAACTGGGAGATGGGTCTACCTTGGGCAAACCCTTGGTGGTGTCCCATACATGAGGACCTAGTTGGCGTAGACGAAGGGTGCGGTGTGTGGAGCTCAAGATGACAGGTCTAACCATAGGCGAGTGGTACCTCCCTAGGTGTGCCCTTCCCTTGTTGTGCCCTAAGCATGTGTTGTGGGGGGTGGGGCTAGGTATGAAAATGCTAGGTGCAGTGATTTGTGACGTGCAAAGTGTTTTTTTTTTGGATACCTGGGGTGCTCTCAAACTCTACCCTGATCTTCCTCGGACAAGTCGCGAGGTGGTCTTAGGGATTTAGTTAAGAAGGTGTGGCTCTGCAAGTATTCCTTGATGTTAGCCCTCGCATTGAGAGGTGTGGTTGAAAAAAAAGGGTGGTTGCACCTTGTAAAGTGGCTATCATTCATGTCTTCAAGGATCCTAATGTAAAACGAGGGAAGAAGGGTTGCCCTCATCATGAGCATAGCCATATCACAGCTATCTATTCCTAGTTTAATGTCAAAAAAGAGTTGGGGGGGAGGGGCTTCCTCAGCTCTATTGGATTTTGTTTAAGCAGAAACCTAATGATCCTAAGGTAATTACAAGTGGTTATGAAGGTTGGGTCTGGGCAGGAAGAGAAATCCTTGAGGAAGCGGTTAATAGAAGGGCGGAAGTCCCCTACTCTAAAAGTCATGCATTTCTCGAGAGTTGCTACATTGACATTGTAGATCTTTGGAAAGTCATACTTGCCATGTACCCCCTTATCGTAATCCACTCCATGTCTGCGAGGGTAGGGCATGTAGGGGGATCATTCCGTTCTTCCTGTAGCGTGCTGCAGAAGGCCATCCATGCATTAAAATTGGTGTCCAAAATCCTCCTCCGCCACTTTGGCTGTGTCTCATAGCCTTGGACGGTTTTGGGAACCTGATATACCTTGTCCTGCTAGTAGTACGTGGGATCCCGCCTCCTTTGTGTGATGATGATGCACCGCTCCTCAACCCATCAGTTCACTAGAGTATTGCCCAAACGAATGATTTCTTCCACTACTTTTAGGGGTAAGACTCGGCTTAAGGCTCGTGGGTAGAGGAAGGAGAACTCGAAGGGTTGGGATTAAAGCTCTTGTAGTTGCCAAATAGTCAGCTCCTGCGGCCAGTTAATGGGGTGGTGATCCTCGCGTGGCAGCATGGGCTTGTCAGGAAGCTGTTGTGGCCGTGCCTGTGCCCTCTATTGGGCTTGTTCCATAAGTTCACGTCTTCTTCTTCTTGTAGCATTAACGCGCTTGGGAACCTGGGTACCCTCCGAATCTTCTAGAGGTAGATTAGGTAAGGGCGAACTGGCCTCTCTAATTTGCAGTTCTTCTTCGAATGCTTGCTTGAGATCAAGCCTTTCCCAATGTCTTGTTCCATAGAGAGTTGGATTGGGGGTGGGTGGGGCTACTCTTGTTCCTTGAATCCAAGTTTCCTAAGCTCATCGGTGGAGAGGCTGGCTTGTCACAAGTAGCTACGTTGCTGCTCCTTAGTTATGCTCGTGCTAGTTGGAAGTGTGTGCTCTTGTAGGAAATATCTTAAAGCTCTGGTTGTCAGTTCCAACTTCCTCATCATTCCCTCTACTGAGTCCTTGCCTTCAACTTGTGTGACATGAAGCACAGTGCTAAAAAAGGCTTGCCTCTGTGTGTTGGAGCATGCTTCATTGGCCTTAGCTTTGGACTCTGCGCGAGCACCCTCTTATATTCTGATATTGCCAGGTTCTCTATCAGTCCCGACAAGGTTGCGTTCCTCCCACTACTGTGCCTTTTCTTCCATGTTTTCCTTACCCCTCTCCATGTCCTGAGACAGCATTATTACCACCTGTTGTTGCTGATCACTCCAGATTTCCATCATTTGGGTCTTCTCTTTATCCCAGCGGTTCAGTTGCTCCTCGAGTATCCCCCTACCTTGGTTAGCCATAGAGTATTGTTGGTAGGCTTCTGCGATCCGTTCTGATAGATCTTCAGTGGTTTGCTTGCAACTTTCAAGCTTTGCTTGATGTAGCTTCCTTTCAGTGATGGCCATGGCCATTAATGCCTCCACCTCATCCCGGGCGTTCTTTAGGTCATCTTGTAGGATTCCTATGGCTTTGTCAATGGCCTCGTCTCTCATTTCTGATAGGGCTTCTATTTCTCTCTCTAGCCTTCCTTGCTCTTCCATTGCTGACCACAGCTAGAATACCAGGGCCTCCTCCTGTTTTTGGCGTCGTTCTTTTGGTGCCTGGTCTCCTTCTTGCGGGCTTTCCTGTAGTTCTGCATGCATAGCTTCCACTCGTGTCATTTGCTATTGGAGCTCAGTATATTGTTGGATGAGCCACTTGTGGTCTCACTACTCTGCCACCAAGTCTTGGGCTTCATCCTCTAGTCTTTACCTTAGGTGATCTTTATTTTCTTGAGCCTTCTTTTCTTGGGCACTGAGTTGCTCTTTCAAGCTCCGAAATTCTTTCTGATGCTCAGAAGCTTGCCATGTCATCTCTAGTTGCGCATGGCTACGACAACCCCTCTTTCAGCCTCTAGCTCCATAGCAACAGCCTTCTTCTCTTCCTTGGACCTCTCTAGTTGGGCTAGGAGTTCAACCACATAGGCATCATAGTTCGCAGGTAGGGGAATCGTTGGCAGTGATGTGGTGGATGCTTCGAGCTTTTGTCGCTTGGGGTCTTGCTTGGACTGGCATCTGCCACAGAAAACCTTTTGGCTCCTGCCCCTGGCGCCATTTCTTGTACTTTTGTGACCAAGAAGTGCATCACGGACATGAATTGAGTGGTGTCCATGGTAGACACTGGCTCCTATGTGGTGGAGGTGGTGGTGGCAGTTTGAGGTGTAAGGGTCAAAGGGATGGGGTGCAATGGGACCTTGCCCTTCCCCGTGACGATTGGGGCCACTTCAATTCAGCCGCTTGGTTTGCCTTCATGCCATGGGTTCAAGGTGGCCATTCCTCTGGAACTATAGGTCTCCTCTACAGACCTGTGCATGGCCTCTGCCATGTCTTCATCTTCCTTGTGCTTCTCTCTTGGCTCTTCTCTTTCTCTCATCTTCGGACCTCTTGGACTCTTTTTGGGCCTTCGTCAACTCGGCCCATTTCTCCCTTGTTATCGTTTCTTTTGTCTCCTTTTGTAGCTTTGATGGGGTTCCCTTCGTATGTGCTGTTGGCTCTCCTTAGCTAGACTATGTCTCTTGCTCTTCCTTATCACTTATAGTCCTTTCACTTGACTACACACGTTCATGGTGAGGAAATCGGTTAGGAGTTCCCCCTACTCCCTCTCCACCTTCCTCTGTGTATTTCAAGGCCTCCTAGACAATGGTTGTTAGAATCCCACTGAACCTGATGATGCATGCTTTGGAGGAGCACTTTTTTCGAGCTGATCTTGTTGTGGAGGTTGGGGATTCTCCTCCTACTATCGTTCTACCAGTGGTCAAAGTTTTCACTAAGATTTCAATAGTTTTGCGCACGAAGGTGTTCCAATCTATTTCATCTGGGGATCCTGCTACGATGCTCTCCAACAACGGCACCCCGATTTTGTTCATAAGGGCACTGTACCTCTCACTGGAGAAGAGAGTATGGACCATCTTTGCCTGCAAAGTTTATCTCAGGATTTGTAATATCATCTAAACGTATCCCATCCATTATGTGTACGGAAACCTTGTTCATCCCTAGCATCTTGTACATGTCCCTCTTTGGGCATCGCTCGGTCCTACTAGTTAAGCCTAGGGCCTTCTCCACCACCTCAAGGCTCAATTCCACCTCTACTTGGTGGGCTTCTTCCCCTTTCCTGACTGTCACCATGCCATGGTTCCTTTTGGCATCGAAGATCCTCAGAAACTCTACGCATTTTTCGTAGTTGACCACCTACCCAACCTTTTCTATGTACTTTTGTAGGCTGCACTAGTCCGTGAGTCATTTTATGGGTGGCTCTTCCATGATGACGTCCTCTAGGTTCACGACAAGCTTGAATGTGAATTGATTGTAGCCCTTCGTTTCCATCGTCAAGCCATACTTAGCTTGCTCTTCCTCCGTGAATGGAAGCTTGTTGCCTTTATCTTGCCCTGCCATTTTAGGTTCTTATCGTATCATGGTTCACCATTAGTATTCCTAAGACATTTTCTTGCTGGAAAATAAATAGGAATTGATCATGATTTTATGGCAAGAAGAACATGCTTTAAGCAACAAAAAGAATTTCCCCTTGAGCAGTTCTATTCATTTCCAAGATCTTATGACACTTTTCCATGATTTCACCTTTCTTCACCTTTACCCCCTCCCCTTGGAAATGAGAAGAATCCTTCCTAGGATTGGACATGGGAGAGGCAAGGTAGTTGAGCACCGTAGGGTGCTATTTACTTGGGCATCGGCCAATTATAGAAATCAGGGTTGTATTCCAATTGGGCATGATGATTGAGATTACGAGGGCTAATGCATACTTGGGCAATGTAAGTCAAGACATCAATTAGAAAGTCACCCGAGTTGATGTGGCTAGCCACATGTAGCTCTTCTTCCGTAAGGATACGATCAATGCAAGGATGGGCCAAGACCTAATCGTCTAGGTGTTTGGATTGAGTGGTGGCCGAGACCCTAAATGAGCTTGGTGCTACGTAAGTTGGGCCATACTCGGTTGTTTTGATGGCACATTGCTGCTCAGCATTAGTCATTATTTGGCAACCCCGTTTCTCCCATTGGAGATGTAGGTTACCCCATTTTTGTAGGAACGAGGAGTTAGATTCGCGAGGTGAGTAAGTTCCTCAATCTCAATGGTTGACACAAGCCTTTGGGGCTTGCGATAGGATGTTATTAATCATCTGATGAACGTGTGCTCTTTTGAGATTTCACCATTATTGATCAACTCCTTTGAGACTTTGGGGGATGTTATGGTTATAAACTCGTATTCTTCCCAAGCACAGGATAAGGAATGAACCTCGTCAACAAGGGGTTCATCAAGCAAGTCGAGGTCAAGTCTTTCGTAGTTCCTAGTGAATGTGGTGAAGGTGGTATCCAAGAGCTTGATGCAAGTTACCAAGTCATCTCCCGTATTCTCAGTAAGGTCCTTGGTGATTGATAGAAATGAACGTCGCTCATAGGAAGGCCTAAGGAATGCTGGTGATTGAGGTGGAAGGGAGCTAGACACTAATGGTTCGAGGGGGGATGACGTGATAGTGGTGTGCCTGCAAGTAGTTCCTTAGCCTAGTCGGTGGGACTAATGATGTTTTGGGATACTGAGGGTGGTGCCAAGGGCACGAAGGGTGCTTTGCCCACCTCATATGCAGCCACTGGG
This sequence comes from Lygodium microphyllum, assembly GCF_053477565.2. Taxonomy (NCBI): domain Eukaryota; kingdom Viridiplantae; phylum Streptophyta; class Polypodiopsida; order Schizaeales; family Lygodiaceae; genus Lygodium; species Lygodium microphyllum. The sequence continues at coordinate 106,547,344 of NC_141143.1, forward strand.
GTACCAAGCTCTCTAACTTTAGATGATTCTGGGGTGTCACATGTCTGTGTGGTTTGATAGGTTGGTTGGGATTTTTTGACCGCAACCATCACAGGTTCTGTAGTCTTAACCACTCGGGTTTTCTGGGTGTTTATTGCATTAGCAAGCATGGCTTCCTGGAGATGGGGGTAAGTGATGGGTGTGGTTGGACCATGCTTCTAGCATGTTTCTTCTTGGGAACCCATATCTAGGTGTTGCCTTCGTAGTATCCTTGAGCTTGCAACAGATCTTTGGGGATCCACCACGGTTTGACTCTGCGCCTATGCCGATAGCGTCGGGTCGGTTGTTTAGGGTTTGAATGATGGTTGTGAGTTATGCAGGGCTGTGTTTGTTGGCTATGGGGAGGTCATTTTTGGTGCTTCGACACCCATTTAAGCACGGGCTCTGGGACTTTGGGGATGGCCTTAGTTGGTAGTGGTTTTGTAGTTTGGGTGGGTTGTGGTGGCTCATGACCCTCCTCCATAGGCTTGGTCCTAGGTAGTTCTATCGGCGACATGGCAGGCTTGGGTGGAGCCTGGATGCCCTTGTTAAAAGTTGTCACGTTTTGAATGTTGCCAATGGCCATGTGAATGCACTGCAGATCATAATCTACGGTGCACTCCACGTATTTCTTAAAGGTGCATCCTAATAACGATTCTTTACCTACACTCTTTGTGTTTGGAAATACATAGAAGATGATGGATAGGCTCTCAAACTCGATAGAGACTACTATCTTGCATTTTCCTAGGAGCGCATATGACCTGCCTCCAAGTGGGCTAAGTTTAGAGTTTGTGGGTTGTAATTGGCTGACCAATGCATGTGAGTCAGGACATTATAGTCAGCTCCCTTGTTAAGCAAGACATCAAAAGTATGTGTGCGCCGAGCAGTGGTCGTGATGCGTAGGTATGCTGGTGCTACTACCTCTTCATCCTCGTCCTCTAGTTTGGTGATGGTGGCTACACGAACATTGATAGGGGCTTCCAACATGGGGGGCTCATGCAGTGGGTGTGTGGGAGGGTAGTACTCCTTTATGCGACTGCCATTAAAGAAGCCTATGCCCTCACCTTCAAGGGTTTCAAGCTCCATATTGCCCATCCTACTAATGGTGCGCACTCGGAACCCTTGAAATTTCAATTTCTGCTTGTGACCCTTTATCGAGTAGAGCAAAACAAGGTCTCCCTGCTCAAAGTCGCGCTGTTTGACATGCTTGTTGAACCACATCTTTCGTCATGCTTTCTCACAAATTAGGGCATGGGTAGCTATGAGCCGAGTCTTAGTGAGTCATTCCGATTCCATGAGGCAATTGGTCCAAGCTTTCCTCCCCTCCCATATCTCTTGAACTGCTATCCTCAGGCTAGGGACAAGGAATTCTAATGAAAAATTTGCCTTAGTCCCATAAGTCATCCTAAAGGGCGTCTGTCCCATAGCCATTTTATAGGCCGTTCGATAAGCCCATAATGGTGCCATAAGTTTGTTGTCCCAGTCACTTCGCGAGGTAGAAACCACCTTCGTAAGAACGGTGACCAAGATCTTGTTTGTGGATGCTGCTTGGCCATTGGCTTGAGGGTAGTAGGGTGAGGATTTGTTGTGGATGACTAAGAAGGTTGAGAGCAGGTGGGCAATCACCTCATTGATGAAGTGTGTGCCTTGGTCACTTGCGAGTTCAATAGGGCGACCAAATTGTGAGATGACTTGCTCTCGCAAGAACTTCATAGTGGTCCTAGCGACATTCCTCCTGGTGGCTCATGCCTCAGTGGGTGCATCTGTCCTAAGCAAGGATGTTGTCAGTGATTGGGTATTCGTGCTTGTTCGTAATCGATTTCCCCCATATGCTCCAACCAAGAGTGATCCCATTTCATTCGCATGACTCCTCTCTCGATCCTGTGAGTACTCCCTTTTTGGGGCTTGGAGTCGATCTTGAGTTGTTCTATCACCCTTCCTTTAGTGTCGTATTCTACGATGTCTACTTCTTCCCTAGTCTCCTCACTACTGGAGTAGCAGTCCTCGTACTCATCATCAGAATCGTCATCCCCTAGATTCTTTGTCGGTAACTAAGGCCCAATTGTACATTAAGTTTAGGTCATGCACCCTAGTCCATCTCCACTTAGGAGCATTCATGAGGTCTCTGAGGGGCTTGAGATTAGCAGTGGGATTGCCACTCAACCTACCTGCCAGATACTCGAGGGTCTCGTGCAGTTCTAGCTTGTTGCTAGGAACATGGAAAGGGATAGGTCTAGGTTGGCTGCTTGAGCTCTTCGCCATCACATAGAGTGGCACTATAGGCTCCGTCCTTGATGCACTTGCGGTTTTTGTAGCTTATTTATACGTCTCCTCCTCGTCTAAGAATAGGAGATTGATGGTTGCTAGTACGTGCATCCAATCTCGCTCTTCGGGAAGGACAAGGGGTCTAAGAATAGGAGATTGATGATTGCTAGTACATGCATCCAATCTCGCTCTTCGGGAAGGACAAGGGATCTATTTGGTCAGGGGTCTATGAGACTTCCTTATTGGTATGCCACCCCTGAGCATGGAAGAGACGGCATCCAGGTCGATAGGGGTTTCTTCCAAGTGTCCATCTCAACCTTTACTACTTCTGTTCGATTCCCTAGGAATATTAGACCATTGCCCCAGTCTTCAATGACTCAACCGTTCCTCATCCAGGGTCATCCTAGCAGAATGTGGTAGTCCACTCCCTTCATGACAGTGAAGTTCACATAGAATTGGATATCCTCGATCTTCACTGGCCAATTTTTTAAGACTTCGAATGGCCTTAATTTCATTTTGTTAGCTAGAGTGACATTGAACCTAGCGGTTTTGAAGGGCGAATTTCCCTAAGCCTTGAGCACATTATGGCTCAACACACTCACTCCCACCCCCGTATCTACGATTCCTTTCTGTGTGACATCTCCTAGGGCTAGGATAGGCAAGACTGTGTGCGCTTTAGTGTCTTCCCAAAAGGCATTAACATGTAGTGACTTTGGCACTGAGTGCAATGTCAAGCTGGGTATCTGCGTGACTGCATCACGATCCTACAAGTCAGCGGTAGCATGCTCCATTGGTTCTTCCACCCAGCGTTTCAATTCTTGCCATAGTATGGGGTGTTGTCTGAGGAGGTCTCCTAAACTCAGGGTCACTAATGTCGCAAGGAGGTTGCTGGTTGCTTGCCTCTCTCCTAGGTTTGTGCTCCTTGGCCATGAGTCTTGACTGATCGATCGGCCTGTGGCGTCTAAACTTGGCTTAAGTGGCGCCACCTCTGGCATGGATGCATCTCTCAACCTTGGTCGTGCAGGTGAGACTCGCGTGCTTACACTAGAGAGGTCCTCCATCTCATCATCTAAGATAGATTGAGCATCCTTAAGCTCCTCCTAGGCTTCTTTTACCCACTCCTTGACTTTGGCTATTGTCTCGAGTTGATGCCTAGGATGGGGATACTCCCCTACCTTAGCACTCCCTTTCTCTACCATCTTTGGAGCGATAGTTTCTGCCTCTACATCCGTGACCTTCTTACCAGTCATTAGCATTGTTGCACTCTCAGTCTTAAGAGTGACCTTTGTGTCAGTCTTTTTCCTCCTCCTCCATCGGCTCTTTTTTCCTATTGAGGTTGTAGCTACATTGATGGGTCGTGGCAATGATATTCCTGCTTGCTTTGTCTTTGTGCTTTGGTCATGACATGCAGTGGGATGGGTCTGTCCTCGCTATCGAATGTCTTGACTCTGAACAGCCCCAAGGGCACTAAGGGCACGTTTGCTGGGTTAGGGGATGGCTTCCATCTAGGGCAATGAGCAAAGAGATGAGTGATGCCACACTTGACACATCTAAGGTCGGCTTTTTCCTTATTCAGTTATTCTCTCTCTGGACAACGTAATGAAATGCGGCCCGGGTGACCGCAAGTCCAACACAAGATTGGATCTTGGGTCAGCCATGTGAATCCCCTTTCCCTACCTCTACCTAATGCCATCACTAGTACCGGTCGATAGTCCATCAGAACTGGGTTTCCCTCTTCATCATATGAGACGTAAGGGCTTACATAGGCTCCGTCTTTGTTAGGATCCTCCACGTAATGGACTGGAGCATCACTCTATGGATGGGTCACATAGGGTGTTGGTGGCCGGGGTATGCCTGTCGAGTTGATCTTTATCTTAGGGATGACAGGCTCTATATCATTTGGTGTTGGAAGCGCCAATTGGGCTCCTCTTCCAAGGAAATTTGGTGGCCTGTTCCCTAGGAACGGCGGGTTGTATTGCTGAACATAGGGGAATCTCCTAAGCAACCTACATTGCATGGCATCATGGCCAAATCTACCACAATTTGTGCAAGGCCTAGACCTAGGATCCTGGCACTCAGCTGGGAGGTGGTTGCCACCACAATGCACACATTGGATGTGTGGTTGCGTTGATTTTCTCACCAATTCTTGTAGTCGTGCTAACTCCATCCTTACCTCGGCTAGCTCCTGCACTCTTCCCCCTGTCCTGCGTGCTAGGAGTTGATTCGTTGCTGGGGGTGGTGGTCCCCTCTAAGGTCCTTTGACTAGAGTTATCACAGTTCAAATTTCAAGACCTCCTCTCTCTTAGCTGGTCATCCACCCTAATAGCTTCATCGAAGACCCTTGCCAACACATCTCGCTACAGGCTAGAGTTACTTGCCAAAGCCTTGTAGAACTCCTCACTACGAATTCCGTTTATGAACATGGTGGAGACTGCTCTTTCGTTTGGTCGCTCATTCGTGAGGATTCTCTTGAAGAGGTTGCACACATGAGTGACGTATTCTCTTATGTCCTCCTTGTCCCTTTGACAGACATTCATCATTCGGACTATGAGGCTATCAGAGTATCCCGCTTCCAAGAATCTCTTAATGAAGAGATCTTTTAGTTGAGCAAAGTTTGCCCACTTTGCCGTGTCTAAGCTTGTGTACTATGTCCTACCCTTATCGCCTAAGAAAAGTTCGAAAGATTGGGAGCGTTGTGCAAGGTTTTTGAGACCGTTGGCCTTGCAAACTTACTCAAACTACTCAACAAAACTGTATGGGTCACTACTAGGTTGGTACTTGTCTAGCTGTTTAACTACCGTAGGGATTTTTGATTGGCTCTTCACCCCCTAAGTAATTCTTAGGCTTGAGAGTAGCAAGGTCGCCAGTGCTGCTGCACTCTATTCAACAGCCACGTTGTCCATGAGACACTCGGCCACAAGCTTGCTCAGCGTGAGGTTTGCCTCTAGCACTCTCTCTCTCTCCCCGTTTGGTCCTGCCTTGCTTTTGTCGGCTAAGGCCAGCATGTGTTGAGCTTTTGTCGGCTAAGGCCAGCATGTGTTGAGCTTTGTGCACATCTATGTCTTGCTGCATCTTCCTAGTTCTCTGCTCTCAGTTGTAGGCAGCTATGCCACCATGCATCACTTTCCTAACTGCTTTCCTCTCTTCCTCCAGGCTTGCCACTACCTCCTCTACTGGCCTACTGTGGATTACTGTCCTGGTTAGCATGTCGTACTCATTGACCATGTCTTGGATTGCGACTAGAAATTCATCCAAGTCCAACTGATCATCTCCCTGGTCTGCATTTTCTCCTGACATCGTTCCTGCTTCCTGCTCCACGAGGTTGTCGATCGGTCCTAGCAACTCTGGCAGCACTTTGCCCTCAATCTTGCTATCCTTTTGGTCCCATTCCCAGAATCAAAGGTCGCATTGATGGGGCTCCATGGCATCCAACTATGTTACGGGGTCTCCTCCTACTAGTGTGTTCCTTTGAGTTATTAAGTCTAATTGCATTCCTTGTTATTGAAAGCAATCCTCAACTTATGTACACTCAGTGCTGGGTGTCCCATTGTGCACGGTGCAAAATTAGGTTTTCTGTCCTTTTTGAGTGCACTTTTGTGGAAGAAATCACTGTGTGGGGTGTATCTATGAAATGATTATTTCTAGCTATCCCCCCTTCATGTCTAAGACCTAATATGGCTCTGTGCGTGGTCTCTGGTTGCTCATGAGGGTAGTACAAGGTCTATGCTGCTCCCTCTACGCTCCGTCAAGGTTGGGTCACAGTCTAGAGGCCAATCCTTTGGCTACAAGTCTAGTTGATGATCACGCTCCTAGAGTCTACCTCTAAGTGGTATAGTCATGGTTTCCTCTAGTTCCTGGCTTTGGTGAGCCAGGGAGGGTTTCCTGAGGTGTTCGAGAATGTGTCCCAATAGGTCCTGCCCTAAGGGGTGGTCCTACTCCTAGTTCTTCTGTCTTCTGCTCAATTGGTATGATTCCCAAAATCGGACTAGTTCTGGGTGGTCTGACTCTCAGAGTCAGATGGTCCGACTGTTCATGTGGTTTGGCTAATGGGCGGTTTGATCGGAATAAAAGGAGTTGGTTCGACTGCCAAGTGTGTCTGATAGGACAGTCTAGTGGTCCAACTCCTAGCAATCGGATGGTCCGATTCTTCTGGTCAAATGGTCCGATTGCCCGACTCTAAGAATCAGACCAAGGCACATTGGTCCCCAACTGCGACTCGATGGCGCAACATGAGGACTCTTTGTCGAATTCTCCTAGCGCTCGTCATGGCCCCGTGTCATACCTTCCAGATCACATCATTGGCATGTAAAGAAGATCCCTATGCACTTGAATTGATAAAAAACACCAAAATCAACATGCGTGAACTCCTCTGTGATCAGCAGGTCTCTCTCTCTCTCTCTCTCTCTCTCTCTCTCTCTCTAATACAAAATGAGGTCTTCCTTGCCACCCCTGGCCTCATATTACCCTGTCCAGGTCTGCATTCACCTTAATCTTGCTTCTCTTACCAGTATTTAATCCAAGGTTTCATTTTTTCCCCTTCTTTTCCCTATTTCAGCCTGTTATACACAACATCAAAACCTTATTGTGTGCTCACACTGTTTTAATCCTATTCTACCTAATGCAATCAAGATAGCATTCATGCTTCTTTAGCCTACTCATCCACACATCCAAACCCAAAAATACTTACTTGTTTTTGACGATTAACATGCCTAAATATCCTATCTACCTCAAGCTCTGGTTCAGGGATGAAACCTCGATTTGAAGCGCACAAGCGCTAAAGCTTGAATCCGTTGGTCCCGGCAAACAGAACCAAAATGTAGAGGCAGCTCAACCGCCAAGACCCATGAACCGCTTATTATTCGAGCCTTTCAAGTGAGCACTAATGGCTACCTCTCACATAGCCGATGCATTATCCCTCTCTACGAGTGTAGTGAGCTTACCTTGATGCATGATTGAGGTACTTTTTCTCTCAAGCACTCTGATAGCTTCACGATTCTTGATGCAAGCTCAAGCATCCTCAAACCTCCACCTCCAAGCTCCATCCTCCATAGCCGAACATGAGACAAGAGAAGAGAAGGGTAGAGGAGAGAAGAAGAAGAGAGGAGATGGTGGAGAGCTTCACCTCCTTGAATTCTCACCCCCCTCACACTCTCACACTCCCTCCCTCTAGCACACACAAGCAAGCAAAGAGAAAAGAAGGAGAGAAGAAGAAGAGTCCACTTTGCCACACACCAAAAGAGCGAGCTCTCATTCATCTTTCGAACTTTATATACAAAGCCCTAAATCCCATTTGGGTGGTCATCCCCTTTTTACATGGCCGGTCATAGCCTAGGCCCTTTTTTTTCCATTATCCTCATATCTTCCTAGCTTCCTTCCTACTATCCATCTACCTTTACAATTTGCACGGGTTGTCACTCTTAAAATAAATCATGGTGCGCCTTCTACTTTTTTACAAAAGTATTGACTTGCACTTTTTCTTGCGTGTCTTTCTCCTTGATTTAGGACTTTTCTGCACTTCTTGTATTTCAATATTTTTCTTGGCACGCCTTCATCTTCCGTTTTACTTTTGCCTTGGCCTTGTCCCCCTTGTTCGCTTGAGGGTTAACAAGCATGAAGTGGGGAATCAAAATGAGGCTAGGGGGTTAGGAATGGAGCCGGTCGCGCCGACCAAAGCCACTAGACGCACTTAACTTGAGAACCCCTAGGTGTAGTGACTATGACCTATGTGGTATAAACTGCTGTTTGTTATGATTTCTTCGCTTTTCATCTTTGCTTTCCTCTTTTTTTTTCTTTTATTTAAAAATAGATACGATGGTACTTTTAGGATGTACCTCGGTCCTCTTCTAATGATGCATCATGGGGTGGCCTAAGGGATTTGCTCAAAAAAGGCACCACTTTTACATGTAGCTCTTGAGATTAGCCTTGATGTTTAGAGGTGTGGTTGACAAAAAGGGGTGTCCACACTTAGTAAATCAGCTATTGTTCATGTCTTCGAGCACTTTCATACAAAAAGAGGGTAACAACGTAGCCCACATCATTAGTCTGGGCCATGGCACAACTATCTATTCCTAGGTTGAGATAAAAAAAGAGTGGAGGTAGTTGGGCCTCCTCGGCAGGAGGTTGCTTTAGTAGAACCTAATGGTCCTAAGATAATTACACGTTGTGATAAAAGCTGGACAGGTTGAGAAATCCTCGAGGAAGCGTGTGATTGAAGGATGGAGGTCTCCTGCCTTGAAGATTAAGCACTCCTTGGGATTCTCTGCATTGATTTTGGGAAAGTCACACCTACCATGCTCCTCCCTATTATAGTCTACTTCGTGCTTGCAAGGGTAGGGCATGTAGATACGACCCTTCCTTTCTTTAGGGATTGTGCTTGAGAATGCCATCCATGCATTAAGGTTCGTGTCCCAGACCCTCCTCCACCACTTGGGTTGTGCTTCAAAGCCTTGGACCGTCGTCTTAGGGATCTATTACTCCTTGTCTTGCCAGTAGTCTGGAGCATCCCACCTCCATCGAGTGATGACTCCACAACCCATTGATTTGCCAAGTTGTTGCCAAGTTGTTGGCCATTTGAATTATTTTTTCCACTACTTCCATTGGTAGGACTTAGCCCAAGGCCCATGGGTAGAGGAATGATAGTTCAAAGGGTCGGGTTTGGAGTTCTCCTTGCTCTCAAATGCTCACCTCCTGGGGCCAATTGATAGGATAACAATCCTCATGTTGTGGCATGGGCTCTCGAGGAAGCCATTGGGGCTGTGCTCTAGTCCTCTGCTATGCTTGCTCCACCAATTCCCGTCTTCTTCTCCTACCGGCAATGATGTGCTTTGGTACTTAGCTGCCTTCCGAATCTTCTTGGGGTTCATCTGGTAGGGGTGGACTGAGCTGCCGAGCCTGTTGCTCTTCTCCTAGCTCTTGCTCAAAATGTGGCCCTTCCTATGGAGGTTGCTCTTGTAGGGTTTGAATTTGGGGTGGATGCGACAGCTCGTGTTCTTCAAAGCCTAGCTCCTTCAGCTCATCCGTGGAGAGGCTGGCTTGCCTCAAATACTAGCACTGTTGTTTTCTTGTTAGGCCGGTGTTGGCGGTTGGGAGAGCTCGCTTGTGCAGGCCTTACTTTAAGGCTATGGTTGTCAATTCTAGCTTCCTTTTCGTCCTCTCCACGAAATCCTCACCCTCCGTTTGTGTTACATGGAGCACTATTCCCAAGAAGGCTTGCCATTGAGCTTCTGAACTTACTTCTGCAAGTTTGGCTTTGGCCTCTACCAACACCCGTTCTCATTCCGCTATGGCAAAGCGCTTAGCAAGTTCTCACACTTGTTCAAAGTTGTGCTCTTCCCACTTTTTGGCCCTCTCTTCTAACTCCTCCTTGCCCTTCTCCATGCTTTGAGACAACATCAT